>NC_069073.1:117672062-118303562 GCF_025698485.1 Gossypium arboreum
TCACCTCTGAAGGCAACGTTTGCCTTAAAGACACTGATTGAGGAGGATGTTTGAACGGAGCATTCATGAAAGGGGAGGTTTGAACAACCACAACAATAATAAAAAAAGTCATACCCCACGTTGCTTAAAAAAACAAGAATAGTGAGATCTCATGTCTATAGAAAGACCTATGTTGTAAGTATTATTTGTATCAAACTAAATATTGAATTTTCTATGTGGTTTCTTCTAATTCTTTTTGTATCTTATTTTGGAGTATTGGGAAGTGTAGCTAAATATTAGTTTAGCAATACCGTGGTTGTAAGTGTTCTACATAATTCGCATATTAATTTATGTCAAGAGTTAATTTGTGTATGTCATTTTGCTTTGATATGTACTTAAATAATTTTTTATTTCAAGTGAAATATAAATTTAAGTTAAGATCAAAGACTTATTTAGATAAAAATTAAAAGCTGAAAAGATTTTTTTTTTTTGTATATTGTTCATATTTATTATACAATTCATATTTATTTTATAGTCTATATATTTGGAGTTTGTATCTGTCCCTCTTAAAATGATAAATTGACACTTTCTAAACAATCTTTATCATATTAGGTTGATAAGCAATTAATTTACTCATATTATCATAGTATATTAACAAATTGGACCCCTACAACCCTAGCATTCGTTTAACAAATTTGCTATTTTTATTTGTTGAACTATCTACCAAATGATGAAACTTAGAAGACAATTAAACTATTAAAGTTTGTTTACTCACAATGGACATAAGAAATGAATTAGTATTCCAAAATTAAATTATTTAAAATAATCATTTTAATGCCTTATTTAATTTTGGAATGAATTTTTGTGTTTAATGTATCATAATTTAAAATTAAATTAAATTAATTATTTAACACAAGTAAAACAATAATTTTAATGTATTATTATTTTTATATAAATAACATTTTTTATATTATACGATAAAAACCACCTAAACGATTTTTAAAAGCCACGTGGAAATTATATGACTAATATACATTATATATGATAAACATTGATTTAATGATTACATCATTCGTTCGTTAATGATTTAATATCTCGATGATTTAAATCATAAAAAATGGTCAACTACCGGATGTTGCAATAAAAGATGATGCTTGTAATAAGACAAGGATATTAATCACAATAGATGAAATGGGATGGGTAGGGGAATGCTAGATATTTTCTTTAATGAAATCTTCGCATTTAAAAAAAAAAATCATGCCAAATCCTAAATAAATAAATAAAAAGGAAAACTTTGTATATAACTTCAAATTTATTTTGAAAGTTTACATGTATAATATATAGATGATAACAATAAAATCACACAAAGCAACTTTTATAAATAATATGGTCTACAAGTGATTCATGAAATGAATTTAAATATGCTAATCAACACATGATTCAAGATTTTGGCATGGTAGGCAAATCAGGCAAATTAGGGCAGTCCTTGTTTAGGTGTTTCCGGCTTTAGTAGGTTGGGTAATTTAGGTATTTCTGGTTTGGGTAGCTCTTGAATTTTGGGTTCTTCCGGTTTTGGCAATTCGGGAACTTTTGGTAATTCAAGTTTTGGTACCTCAGGAACTTTGGCCAATTCTGGTTTCGGTACCTCAGGAATTTTAGGCAATTCTGATTTTGTTAACTCGGGAATTTTTGGTAATTCAGGAGCTTTGGGCAATTCAGGCTTAGGCACCTCTGGAACTTTAGGCAATTCCAACGTCGGTAACTCTGGAACTTTTGGCAACTCGGGAGCCTTGGGTAATTCAGGCTTGGGCACCTCGGGAACTTTAGGCAACTCTGGCTTTGGTAACTCGGGAATTTTTGGTGCTTCAAATTTTGACAATGTAGGAGCTTTGGGCATCTCAGGAACTTTAGGTAATTCTGGCTTTGATGACTGTGGAACTTTGACTTTTTCAGGTTTTTTCATCTCGGGAACCTTAGGAAATTCAGGCTTTGGCAACTTTGGCACTTTTGGAAACTCAGGAACCTTAGGTAATTCAGGTTTTGGCAACTCTGGCACTTTCAGAAACTCGGGAATCTTAGGCAATTCAGGTTTTGGCAACTCCGGAACTTTAGGCAACTCAGGCATTTTAGGTATTTCGGGTTTTGGAATTTCTGGCAATTCAGGATTTGGAAGTTCAACCTTTGGGAAGGACGGCATAGATGTCTCCAAAAGACGCCGAGCACCAACCAAGACTGTGTTGCTGCTCATCAATGACAAAGTGACGAATAAAAACGGTAGCACAAAGAAAGGCAAACGATGGGAAGCCATGATTAAGAAAATCAGATGGGAGATGACAAGAAGTGCTTCAAAATGAATACTTGAAGTGTGCTTGTTTATGCAATTGCAAGAGATGATGAGCGTTTTATAGGTATTGGGAAGTAGAGATTATGTGGGTGTTTGGTGAGAAATTCTACATTTTGTTAGTTCAACTTCTCACCTATTCATTTCTAAAGATTATATCAAATATATTAACTCCCATCCTATATAATTAGTTGTAAAGTAAATTTATTAAGTTGTCATCACTTTAATCAATGGCTTTCATCTTTATATTGATTTGAATAAGCAATTAATATACTCATGTTATCATATAATTCATGTTTATTTTCTTCAAATATTGCTGGGGATTTTATCTTAAAACATGCACTATACAATAATTTTTGTTAATGTTGATTACGATACGATTATTTAAAATAATTACATATAATATTAATAAAATAATATAAATATAATAAATATATGAACGTAATAAAATTTATATAATATTTAAATACAATCATATATAGTATAAAAAATAATATAAATATAATAAATATATGCCACCCAGGAGGTTTATTTGCTACTTTTGGTTTGTTCAACTATCTACCACCAACTTGCTTTTGCAGCTATGATTATGTGTTTATCTTTATTTTTTAAAAAAAATTTAATAGACGTAGAAGAAAAATTGAAATATTAAAGTTTGGTTACTTACGGTGGACATGATAAATGACTCTAGAAATTTAGAACAGGGTCGGTAATATCAATAATAATTATCACATAACAATAAGAAATAAAAATAAGAATATGTAGATTTTACATGAAAAATCTTTATAGGGAAAAAATTACGGATAGAAGAGGAAAAATTTACTAATGTTGAAAAATAACAATACAAGATATTTGCAGCTATGCGCTGTTTTTAAGGGTTAAATAACTTGTCTAATTGAAAAATATAATTCTATACGGATTCCCCAATTTTGCCTCTCTATTTTATTTTTTTAACAAGTGAATTGCACCTCAAACTTTTCAGATTAAATCAAATGGGATATTGAAGATAAATAAATGAAATTTTTTACTAAGATAAACCAAAAATTAGTATCCCTTATAATTTTGGATCCCCTCATATTTTTTTTGGCACTCCTCTGTTTTTTTTTTTATATTCCCTCAATATTTTTGTATTTCCTCATAGTTTTAGTACTTATTCATAATTTTTATTATTCGCTTATAATTTTGATATTTTCTTATTTTTTTATTTTCTCATAATTTTAGTATTTTCTTATATTTTCCGGTAGTCCTTTATAACTGTAAATTTAGAGTAAAAATTATGACAGAATGCTAAAATTATAAAGTAATACCAAAAAATATAAGTGGGTAACAACAAAGGCATGTGCCAAAAAATAAGTACCAATAATTATGAGAAAGTAAAATATTAGTTCGTCATATAAAATTTATTTCATTTATTTAGTTTTTCAAAATTTTAAATTTATTAGTATATATATCAAATTTTATAAGTATACAAAAATATATATATCAAAATTGATTTTCATGTCAAAATTTAATTTTGAAAGTATATAAAAATTTGAAAGTATATAAAAATTATGAGAGATTACCAATAATTATGGAGTACTAAATATTATAAGAAAGTATAAAAATTACTAGAAAATTTAAAGAAAAAAAAAAATGGGAGCTCATAGGAAGCTCACCTAGAATTCCCCATCAACATGAGACAACCTTAACCCCTCAAACACTTCTAACCCTAGGATCAAGAAAGAAGCATGTCATATGACCTTGCTTGTCATGTCATGTCTTCTTAGACTAAAAGTGAGTTGCGAATACCAGTATGCAGTATGCTCAACTTTGGTTAAAGCTTTCTCCATTTATTCAGAGGGTAATATCTTCATACGATTGTCCCGACATGCACCGAGGGACAAAAGTCGAAACAACATACATTAGAACATTTAAAATGTGCAACTGACCTAGATTTAATGATTAGAATAACTTGTTGGGCTGTTCAACATTTAACCAAAAAGTTAGATTCTCTCTCCATGAATGTTGCAATAAAAATATGATGCATGTAATAAGTCAAGGAAATTAAACACACAACAATTCAATCCCAAAAAAAAAATAGCTGCACACGGGTGAACAGGGGAATGTTGATTCTTTCAAACACCTTTTAAATATATTTTTATATCTGACATTCACACTCAAATCTGAATAATGCCATACTAATTACCAATTATTAATATAGCAAGTCCTTAAATGAGGGCATAGAGTTCGTCATACAATATTGCCATGGGCTAAAATTATTAACATACTAGCAAGTCTGCATTTCGCTACAACTAGAAGATAAAACTGCATACTTAAATAGAGTCGTACAATTTCAATTGTAATTCATTTGTTTTAAGTTAAGTACTTATAATGATTAAATTATTTATTCAATTTATTCAAGTTAAGTACTTATAATCTTATGTGAGCTTGTTTTTGATTGATTCAAGCGCTATATTTACTAACATCATTACATGCTTTGAAACATTCAAGGGCATTATGTCTGATAATATTACCACGGCTAAGGAATTTAGGATCGACATTGAAAAGAGATTTGTCAAGACCGAAAAGGTAGAAATTGATACATTCTTAGTAAATCTAACTTCAATGAGGTATATAAGAAAATAATAAAGTTGCATATACTACATTACAAAAGAAACAACAAAAGGAGTTAACTAATGGCTAGTTTGGCAATGCTTTTGAGAAGTGCTTTTGAAATTTGAGTGTTTAGTATTGTTATCAAAAGTACTTTTAAGAAATAAAATGTCTATTTTAAACATGATATTATAAAGTAACAAATATGCATTTAAATAATATTCAAATTAGTTAATATTATGATATTTTAGCAAGAATATAAAAATAATTTATTATAACTTATTGTTAATATTTTAATATATAATATTAATTTTAAATATTTTCAAGTAATTAATATTAATTATTTATTAAATTTAATTAGACATGGTATTCTAACATTTTTGGGAGAAGACAAAAGTAAGGTTAAAAAATGTAAATATCAGCCAAAAGCACTTTTGGATGAGAAAAAGTTAAAATTTTTAACTTTTTCATCTGTCAAAAGGCACTTATTTTAAGTTAAAAATTTTTCTCAAATGATGTTTGTTTGGTAATGATTTTAAGGGAAAAGTGTAATTTATTATAAAAGCTCATCTGAGAAGCTAAGCAGAACCAGCCCTAAAGATGGTTGTTTCTCTTGTGGTGTGGCAATGCACTTCTTAATTTTCTTTGTTTGAGGTTAATTTGATTTACCTAGACGCATTTAGTGGATAAATTCTGGTACAACAACTCACATTAGTGTATTTATGCAAGGCTGTCAGAACTATTGAAAGTCTAATAATAGTAGAAGATACAACTATGTAGGCTACAATAATTCGGTAATAATTCGGTAGAAGTTGAAGCAATAAAAACTTTTAGGTTATTATTAATAATTAGATTTTATTTGGATGCAAAATAGTAATATATATTATTTTATATAAATAATATTTATTATATGAATGAGAAACACTTATATTATAAAAATGTATCAAGTTCTTTAACTATTCACATAATTCTTAAGAGTTACTTTATTGTGAAGAAATTAATGGGAGAATTTAAAGTTATTTATGTTATAATAATATATTGTTACTTAATATTTATATATTAGTATATTATATCATATATTATATATTACAAGGTTGTGGTTAATTAAGGAAATAAATATAATGTTCACAAATTTTTTTTAAAGATATATGTTAGGTCTAAAAATATCAAGAAGGAATAAATTGGTATTTTAAAATTTTTTTCAAACTTTTCTAAATGATAAGGAAATCGAAGAAAAATTTGGATAATTCAATTTATAGTTGTTCAGCCCCGATTGTCTATTTCCACTACCTTGATATACCTTAACAAAGGATTTCCCAATTCACTATACTTGAATACTTTTCTCTTGATCTTGATGCTTGAATATCGCTCTCTTGAGTCTTGTAGTGTTCTTGAAGTATATTTATACTAAGAAACAAATTTTTCAATGTTTATGGCTACTGGGGACGAAATCTAGTCGTTTGAAGTGTTAATTTTGGGCTTAAAAACTATCCCTACACATGATGTCTCGAGACCTAGCAAGATGTCTTGAAACAAGGTTGAAAAATAGTTATTATACAACTGTTGGCAGGCCATGTCGCGAGACAATATGCTAATTGTCTCTAGACATATTGCACAATGTTTCAAGATAGACAACTCCTGAAGCAGATTTTTGCTTCGAAGTTTTCATGTCTTTAGACGTATAATCACATGTCTCGGGACTTGCTTGCTAAAATCCCTTAAAAATATTTTAAACACCTTAGAATACTTTGGTATTAATCCAAAGACATTTAGATAAATTAAAACACATTTAAAATATGTTTTTGAGTATTTTGCTAGTCTTTAAAAATACGTTAAAAATGTTTGATACAATTTTCAATCATATTTTCACTAAATGATTTAGCACATATAATATATATATATATATATATAATTTGTCTTAAATGTTATTATATTAAAAGCTTGCGACATCAAAGCTAATTATCAATCTCAAATTGACTATAAAACACTTTCATATCGCATCCTTACACTATAAGTTTCTTCACCATTTACATAATTTATTTAAAAATTTTCATTCAAAGAAATTCATAAGTGAAGCCTATAATTTAATTTTATTCATATATTATTTATATATTTTATTTTGTATTTATATTATATCATAAAACATTAGTTCAAGCCCACTTAACTGACTCATATATGGTCTTCTTGGTCTCTCCGGAGACATTCATGTCGATAAGTCAAGACAGATATTTCCATGATTACACCTTGCTGGCTTTTCGACCTCATTGGTGCTCCTCTTTAGTTTTTCGACGTCCCTCTAATGACGGCGACTAATGAAAGTAGCTAGGGGGTGGTTATTTCTGATGTTTGTTTCTAAGGTTTATGTTTGCTAAAGTTGAGCTATGGTCCATTTCAAGCCTTTCGACTTCTTTTTTTTTTTTAGGGAGGGTGTTACTGTAGGCCTTTTTTATGTTTTTATTTGTCATTTTCTTTAATGAAATCTTTGTATTGAACAAGAAAAAGAGCATGCCAAATCCCAAGTAAAAAAAAAATTAAACTTTGTGAATAACTATAAATTTATTTAGAAAGTATACATGTATAATATATAGATGATAACAATAAAATCACTCAAAACAAACATATATATATAATCTGGTCTACAAGTGATCCATGAAATGGATTTAAATATGCTAATCAACACACTCTTATAAGAAAAATATCTAAAAATCATATGTTTATTGTTGAGGGAAAACAAACATAGTACCATGATTCAAGGTTTTGGCACGATAGGCAAATCAGGCAACTTAAGGCAGTTCTTGTTTAGGTGTTTCCGGCTTTGGTAGATTGGGTAACTTAGGTAGTTCTGGTTTGGGTAGCTCTGGAACTTTAGGTTCTTCGGGTTTTGGCATGCTAGGCAATTCAGGAACTTTAGGTAATTCAGGTTTTGGCAACTCAGGAGTTTTGGGCAATTCTGGTTTCGGTACCTCTGGAACTTTAGGCAATTCTGGTTTTGTTAACTCGGGAATTTTAGGTAATTGAGGTTTTGGTAATTTAGGAGCTTTTGGCAATTCTGGCTTAGGCACCTCAGGAACTTTTGGTAATTCAGGTTTTGGCAGCTCAGTCGCTTTGGGCAATTCTGGTTTTGGTACCTCAGGAATTTTTGGCAATTCAGGAGCTTTGGGCAATTTCTGCTTAGGCACCTCAGGAACTTTAGGCAATTCTGGCTTTGATAACTCAGGAACTTTTGGTGATTCAAGCTTTGGCAACTCGGGAGCTTTGGGTAATTCAGGCTTGGGCACTTCAGGAGCTTTGGGCAATTCCAACTTAGGCACCTCAGGAACTTTAGGCAATTCTGGCTTAGGCACCTCAGGAACTTTAGGCAATTCTGGCTTTGGTAACTCAGGAACTTTTGGTAATTCAGGTTTTGGCAACTCAGGAGCTTTGGGTAATTCAGGCTTGGGCACTTCAGGAACTTTAGGAAATTCTGGCTTTGGTAACTCCGGAACTTTTGGTGCTTCAGATTTTGACAATTTAGGAGCATTGGGCATCTCTGGAACTTTGACTTCTTTAGGTTTTTTCAACTCGGGAATCTTAGGAAATTCAGGCTTTGGCAACTCTGGAACTTTCGGAAACTCAGGAACCTTGGGTAATTCTGGTTTTGGCAATTCTGGAACTTTCGGAAACTTGGGAACCTCAGGCAATTCGGGCTTTGGCAACTCCGGAACTTTAGGCAATTCAGGTTTTGGCAACTCAGGCATTTTAGGTATTTCAGGTTTCGGGATTTCCGGCAATTCAGGCTTTGGAAGTTCAGCCTTTGGGAAGGACGGTATCTCAGGCAACTCGGGTTTAGGAATCTCTGGCACAGATGTCTCCAAAAGATGCCGAGCACCAACCAAGACTATGTTGCTACTCATCGATGACAAAGTGATTAATAAAAAGGGTAACACAAAGAAAGGGAAACGATGATAAGCCATGATTAAGAAAATCAGATGGGAAATGACAAGAAGTGCTTCAAAATGAATACTTGAAGGGTGCTTGTTTATGCAATTGCATGAAATGACGAGGCTTTTATAGGTAACAGGAAGTGGAGAACAAGGAGGTCCTGTAGATGTTTGGTGAGAAATTCTAGATTTTGTTAGCTCAACTTCTCACCTGTTCTTTACTGAAAAACTATATCAAACTATGACACATACATTTGACCACCATTATGAAGTTGGCATCACCCTAATCAAGCCTTTGGTCTTTATATTGGATTGAATAAACAATTAATGTACTCATATTATCATACTAAATTAACATTTGTTTAACACCTTAACTCTGCTTTATTTTCTTCAAACATAAGCTGGGATTTTTTTTAATTTTGATTACGACACGGTTATATAAAATAATTAGATATAATATTAGAAAATAATAACAATATATGAACGAAATAAAATTCATATAAAAGATTAATTTAAAATTTATTTGCTACGTTTGGTTTGTTCAACTATATAATACCAACTTGCTTTTGCAACGATAATTTATGTTTTTGTTTCTTTGTTATTTAAAAATAAATTAATGAAAGACGTAGAAGAAAATTAAAATATTAAAATTTGATTACATATAGTTAGAGGTGATTATGTGTTGGTTCCGCTCCAACTTCAATAGAAGTTTAGGTCCATTTTTTAGGTCCAGGTATGGTTCTGTCTGAAAAACGGGTTTAAATTTTTATCCCAAGTCTGGCCTGGATAAAAATACTAAAATTGAGCCCGTCCGTATTAAATTTTTTATATGATTATTTTAATATAAAATAAATTTAAAAATATAATACATTAAATACACTTAAAACATTAAAATAAATGTTTCCCAATAAATTGAAAATAAATTAAAAATTTTATTTGTACTTAAATAACACTAAGATAGGTTCAACTTAGCAACCAAATACCTCTAAAATAGTAGCAAAATTAATAATAAAATAAGAGTTATACAACATCCAAATAAGATCAATAAAATAGTAGCAATATAATAACGAAATGACACCAAAACAATGACAAAACAACAGCAAGACCAATGGAAACAGCAGAAAAAGCAGCAGATTTTTTTTTAACAAATTCGAGTTGAGCTTAGGCCAAAAAAAAGCTTACCTAAAAGCCGGCCTGTTTATTGATAAATTTATAGAATTACAGTACTGAAAAAAAAAAGAAAAAAGAAAAGAAAAGCAATATATATGGTTTGTGGAATGATTATATTACGCATGAATTGGATGTTATTGAATCCATAAAAAAATATGTTTTGTGTGCTTTTATGCTAAGATTATTGATAAATTTTAATGGATTGAATTATGATTTTTTTGTTAAATTGGTTTGATAGACATTTATTGAAGGTATTATCTTTTTTATATGAATATATATTTAATTTTTGGGTTTTTTGATAATAAGTGTGTAACACCCCTACCCGTATTCATTGTCGGAATAGAGTACGAGGTATTACCGGAGTTTACTGAACATTTTCAGATAATTTTGAGTCATTTATTATTCATATTTTGAAATAATCATAACGTCTCTCTATTGGGCCCTCGAAGCCCAAAACATACATTAGAAACCAACTGGAATAAAATCGAGATCATAAAAAATTTCGCAAAATCTTAAATTATATTTTCATCTAAGTACATACCATTTCAATGCTCCTTATAATTAAACATGTTACCATTCAATCAATAGCTTGGCACTTGTCTAAGCGTCAAACAACAACATTGTTAGTATACTTGCACATATTTCATATAAATTCAACATTGATATACCTATTTTCTCAACATATCACACTTGAGTTTAATAATAGTCTCAACTTACATAATTTCCTTGTATCAACATATCAAAGATAATTATATATGTACATGTCACAAAACATATTATTATCTTACTGTTTCTTCATAAGCATATATCATTCATTTCGTTATATCAATATTTCATGCACCATCATTTCCTTATATCTTGTATATATTTATTTCGGTAATAGTTCGTATTAAACTTAACATAAATTAAATTCCATGTACCTATACTTATTTCATTTATCTATCTTCTTAATTATTTCATACAACTATTTTGTACATATATTTCCATATGACCAATTCCTGTAAACATTTCACACAACCATTTCATATAACCATTCCATCTGATACATATTACCTGAATATCGATTGTTCAATAGATATCTTGGCGTTTCTCTTCCTCGATCTTATTTATTTTCGACATGATGTCATAGTATCTTTCAACTATGGTTTTACTCGTTTTCTGTCATGTTGCCATGGTATCTTTCAACCATTGTCTTATTCATTTTCCCGTCATGTTGCCATGGTATCTTTCAACCATGGTCTTACTCATTTCAGTCAAGTTGCCATGGTATCTTTCAACCATGGTCTTATTCATTTCATATCACGTTGCCATGGTATCTTTCAACCATGGTCTTACACATTTCATATCAGGTTGCCATGGTATCTTTCAACCATGGTCTTACACATTCCATATCAGAGAGCACACTCCCGCGAACCTCATCCTTACAATGGGATTACCAGTCCAGGCTAAATCCCCTGTAATATAAACTCATAGAATATTGTCGGGATTACCAGTCCAGGCTAAATCCCCTGCAACGACAATTACTCTAATGAGCTTGGATCCGAATTACATCCGAAGCTAAATTGAGACCCTAATTCGGATTACCCGTCCAGGCTAAATCCATTTTCTACATATTCTTCGGGAGGGCTATATCAGGATAGGATCACCCATCCGGGCTAGATCATTTTTACCGTGAATTCCTTTTCAGAGATCCATCGAATTTTCCTTCCATTCAACCGGGATTTTTTCCCCTTTTTTTTTCAAATATTTCAATGTTTCATAAATTTCCATATAATGAACATTCAAATCATATTCATACAAAAAAAACATGCATTTCAAGCATTTAAGAATATAATTCAAGTTACACGAACTTACTTGGCGAAATTGCAGAAATATCAAGATTAAGGGGCATTTTGGTAATTTACCATTTTCCCAATTTTCACCCGATCTTAAATTGAAAATTTCATTCAATTTATTAATTTAGATAATAAAAAAATTCATTCCCTTCAATTGGGTCATTTTTGACATTTTTACAAAATTACCCCCTGAAGTTTTACTTTTATTCAATTCAGTCATTAAGCCTAAAACATGCAAATTAGCCATGCTAGCTGGATATTCATATATATTTTCCTCCTCCTCTTCTCCATTCCACATCCTTAATGTATATAACACACTTGTAAGTAACATTATCTATAATCTTTATTATTTACTTTTATGAATATTCAAGCTGTCCATCTATATCATAGTCACTAAATTATTTATATCTTGAGCTATATAACTCCAAATTAAGATCTGATAATTTTCCCTGAAACTAGACTCATATATCTTCTTACCATAAAATTTTCAAAATTTTTGGTTTATCCAATAAGTACAGTTTATTCTTTAAAGTTACCCCTATTCTGCTGTCTAACAGTTCCGACTCTTCTTCACTAAAAATTAATTATATCCTTGTACAAGATTCAAATGATGTTGTCGTTTGTTTCTATGGAAAATAGGATCATTAAGGATTCTAAACATATAAATTTAAACCCATAATTATTTTTATCCAATTTTTTATGATTTTCCAAAGTCAAAACAGGGGAACCCGAAATCATTCTGACCTTGTCTCATAAAATTTATTATATCTCATGATTCACAATTCCATTGCTTATATCGTTTCTTTTATAAGAAACTAGACTCAATAAGATTTAATTTCATATTTTATTCATCCTATAATTCGATTTATAAAATTTTTGGTGATTTTTCAAAGTTACACTACTGCTGCTGTCCAAAACAGTTTTAGTGAAAAATGTTGATTTCCATTTTGCCCCAAATTTCACAGTTTATACAATTCAGTCCTTACTCAATTAACCCCTCAATTGAGCTAATTTTTCTCAATTAATACTTTAGTCTATCATTTTAAACTTCTTCATAACCCCTAAAAATCAGAACTTTAGCATTAGACATTAATTCCAAACTCTTTCTTAATTATGTCCTAAAATGAATTTCCATCAATTTTACTTGATAAAATCATTATATACCAAAATTAAAGCTTCAATTCTATGATTATTCATCATATTATTTCAGCACTCATCCATAAAAACTTTAAAAATTAGCCATGGAATCAAAAACTAATGAAATAGTAAGTTGGACCCAATTGTAAAATTCCAAAAATATAGAATTTTCAAGGAGAAAGCAAGAATTAAACTTACATGAAGCTAGAGCATGAAAACCAGCTTTAACCCCCTTCCATGGCTGTTTTTCAGCTGATGAATATGAAGAGAAATGAAGAGAATTCTAGATATTCCAATTTAGTCCCATTTTTATTTAGCTAATTTTGGCAATTTTCCAATTTTGCCCTTATTTCACCATTTCCTGATTTTTCTCAGCTATTGCTGCCCAAAATATCTCCTTTGGGCTTATTTTCAATTTAGGTCCTTCCTCATTTGACAATTGAGCTATTTAATCCTTTTAGCAACTTTTACACATTTTTCAATTTAATCCTTTTTATTTAGTTGACCACCCAAACGTCAAAATTTTCTAACGAAATTTTAATACTACCTTATTAACATTCCGTAAATATTTATAAAAATATTTATGGCTCGGTTTATAACATCGAGATCTCGATACCTCTTTTTCTCAATTTCTTGACCAAATAAATCTTTATAAAACACAATTTACTATTCCAAAAATCTTTTAAAAACTATAATTGGCTCATAAATATTAAATAATATTCATTTGTCGGATTTGATGGTCTCGAACCACTATTTTCGACATCATTGAAATTCAGGCTATTACAAAGTGTTTAAAAATTTTGATTTTAAGTTTGGTTTTATAAAATTTTGTTTTGAATTTTAATTGTAAAAATCGTGATGGTTGTTTGTTTAAGTATTTAGAAAAATAATCAAAGATTAAGGTTCGATTTCGATTGCATCATTTATATAACCTTATTTTGAGTTATTTTAGAAATTATAGTGTGATAAGAAATTTCAATTTTGACATTTGATTGTTATAGAAATTTTTAAATTTAAATATTGGTATGTTTTATATATATATATATTAAAATAACTTAATTGAAGGAATAAGTCGCCAAAGTGACCTTTGTTGCGTAAATTATTTTGTTTTGGAATATAAAAGGTTATGCACATATAACTTAAGTTATGTTAATATTGATCAATCTAAAAGAAAGTTAATATTTAACAAAATTACATGTGCAATTGGGGTAATAAATAGAGGTGTGCATGGGCCGGGCCGGGTTCGGGCCGGGCCCATAAAAAAATTTGGCCCGTTTTCAAGGCTCGGGCCCGGCCCAGCCCGAAATATGGGCCTAGAAATTTGTCCAAGCCCGGCCCGGGGGAAAAAATGGTAGGCCCGAGCCCGGCCCGGCCATATTAAAATTTTTTTTTTGCTTTTTTTATTAAATAAAAAACTTTAAAATATAATAAATCAATTACATTTAAAACATAAAACAAATATTAAAACAAAAACAAATAAAAATAAGACTAAAATAATACATAAATTAAAAATAAAATAAAAAGTAATTATATTAAAATTAAAAAATTGAAACAAATTAAAATTAAATTAAGAACTAAATTATATTAATAACAAAAGTTTTACAATATTAAAATAACATTAAAAACAACAAAAAGAGTAAAGTAAAATACTAAAGTTACTTAAAATTAAAAATAATTTTTTTTAAAAATAATTTAATATTAAAATCGGCCGGGCCCGGGCCAAAAAAATCTTACCCGAGGCCCAGCCCATTTTCTAAACGGGCCTCATTTTTTGTCCAAGCCCATTTTTCAGGCCTATATTTTTACCCAAACCCTCCCATTTTTCGGGTGGGCCGCCCGGCCGATGCACACCTCTAGTAATAAACATGTGACAATTATTTGATTTTACATGTGAGTGATAAATCGACCCAAAGAAAGATTTATTGTTCAACATGTTCTTATTGACAATTTTTAATTACTACAACAAGATATCACTTACAAGTTAATATTTTGTCCAAAGATGAAATATTAATAGAGTGGCTGGTATCTTAATATGAGATTTACCTTTATTCAAATTATTTTTGTTTAAATTTGAAATCTTATGTGAACTTGTTTTGATTGATTCAACTACTATACTGGCCAACATCACTACATGCATTGAAACATTTAGGGGCATTATGTCTGATAATATTACCATGGCCAAGGAATTTAGGATCAACATTGAAAAGAGATTTGTCAAGAACGAAAATGTAGAAATTGATACGTTCTTAACAAATCTGACTTTAATGAGGTATATAAGAAACTAAGAAAGTTGCATATACTACATTACAAAAGAAACAACAAGAGGAGTTAACTAATTATGGTTGTTTCTATTTTGGTGCGAAAGTGCACTTCTTAATTTTCTTTGTTTGAGGTTAATTTGATTTTGATACCTAAACGCGCTTGGTGAATAAATTCTTGTGCAACAACTTGCATTAGTGTGTTTATGCAAGGCTGTCAAAACTATTGAAAGCCTAATGATGGTAAAAGATACATCTACGTAGGCTACAATAATTCGGTAAAAGTTAAAACAATAAGGACTTTTAGATTATTATTAATAATTGGATTTTATTTGAAATTGAACGATACTTTCGTTATACCGTCCTTTAGGCGGAACTTGATTTCCATATCAACATTGGATAAATTTAGTTATTCTTGTTCATATAGAAATTGAAATTTTAGTCTCTTTCATAATTTAAATTTGGTTGGTTCCAGTTCTTTATTAGGTTATGAAAATTTATATGTAGTAGCCAATTTTGGCCCAGACCAACAAACAAACAAAAACAAAAAACAAACTAACTAAAATAAAAGTCCATTTTTTTAGTCCATTTACAATATATGTGTGGCCCAATAATTTAAAACCCATTTCAGACCCAAAATGCAAACCAAACCAGCCCAAATCCTAGCCCATTAGCTATCAAAATTTTCAGCAAGCAAACCCTAGCCCCCTCTTCAGCCGCCGCTCCTCACCATTGGCCACCTCGTGCAGCACCACGCCCCTAACCATCGCCTCTTCCACGCGTCGCAACACCTGCAACCAAATCAAAAACAGCAGCAAAGAAAGCACGCAAGAAACAGAGAAATAAATAGCAAAAAACAAAAAAACAGAAACAAAAGGATTTTGATTTCAGCTATAAGAGCCATTGGGATCTCTCTGTAATTTTTTTACGCGCACAAATAATTCTAAAAAAAGAAACAGAAGTTAAACAAGGTTGATTTGATTTTCTTTTTTTCTTTTTTTTCTTTTGCCTTTCAATTTCTTGTTTATTTTTCTTATTTTTTATTTGTAAATTTATTTTAAAAATTAAATATTAAAAAGAAAAGTAGAAACTTACCTGGACCGCCCCGGAGTCGCGCCATCGGAGCCTCATCTCCGTCGATGGAGTCAATTCCAAAAATGGGGTAAAAGGATCTCCTTCTTTCTCATTTTTGGGCTAAAAAGAACGTGGCCCTTGAATGGCTTTGAAATGGGGTTGAAGAACCCGTCCTATGCGGCTCTAGCCACCGCCCACGGTGGAGTCAAGACAACGGAGGCGAGGATGGGTTTCAAAACCCTAGCCGCATGTGAGAAAGGGAGAGGGAGAGAGAGCAAAGAAGCTCTCTGTTTTGTTTTGTTTTTTTTTTAAATGGGGGGCTGGAAATGAAATTAAAAAAAAACTTGGTTTAAATAATAAAGTCAAACCGGCGCCGTTTGGAGAACTAGGTTTAGAGGCCAAAACGACGTCATTTTGGGCCTTTAACCCGTGCGACCCGACCCGCACCCACGGAGGATCCGCGCATTTTGACAGAATGGTCTATTTGCGCATTGGATCCCTCCGCTTTCTTAGCGCGTTTTAATGTGGTCCTGTGCCACCTTTTTATTTTGATTTTTTCCCCATAATTTTGTCTCTATTTCAACTTGGTCCTCGGGCCATTTGCAGAGGCAGACCTTGAAACGCTGCGCATAAAGGTGTTGGGAATATTTCCCAATCAGTCCCTCAAGGTTGCAGCGCATTTTAAATCGGTCCGTTGCTTCATTTTTTTTGCCCAAATTTTCCCTTTAATCTTATTTAAATTTTGATTTCGTCCTTTTCAAATGCTTGCATTATTTTATTCGAATTTGGACCCTTGATTTTCATTTTATTTGTAATCTAACCCTTTTCATATAAATTTGGACTCTTTTTATTATTATTTATTTTAGACTATTTTATTTATTTTAAATTTCATATATTGAACTTTTTAAATTGTTTTAGATACATTATTTTAAATTATTTCATATACTATACACTTTAAATTGTTTTGTACATTGTTTATTTTAAATTTGTTTAATGTATTATCCGTTTTAAATTGTTTTATTATTTACTTTAAATTTTTCATGTATTATTAATTTCAAATTTTTATATGTTTATCTATTTTTTTATATACCATTTTTTTTAAAATGCTTTGTATATTACTTATTTTAAATTCCTTTCTTCATAATATTTACTTTAAACTCATTTATATATTATTTATCTTATATTAGTTTACATATCATTTTTTAAAAAAAATTTCTCATATATTATTTATTTCAAACTTTCACCTATATTACCTATTTTAAAATTTCTTATACATATATTCTATTTTTAAATTGTTTTGTACATTGTTGATATTAAATTTATTTTTTACATTAATTATTTTAAATTCATTTCTTATCATTTTAAAATTTATTTTACCTTTTATTCATTTTAATTTGCTTTATAAAATTTTGTAAAATTGTTATGTATTATTTAATTCATTTATCTTTGATTATTAATGATTAATATTTAAATAATGTATGTTGTGTGATTATTACCATTGTGTATTTTAATTCATTTATTTCATATTTTTGCATTATTGTTATTCATTTGTATAATGTTGTGTTCATGTATCCTTGCTCTAGACTCATTACTATATTTCTATTTCATATCATCGCCTCATGAATCTAGCCTCGTTGCATTTATCCAATAAATCGTTTTATTTTAATCCAAACAAATAATACCACGTCGTTTAAATATCGGATTCGCTATTATTCAAAAGCAAAAATTTCAAAATAAGGCAATGTTTCGCGTTTTGGAACGTCGAGGCATTGTGCCCTAACTTACGAGGTTTCGGTTCTCTCGTTGATTCTAAATAGCCAAATATCCTTTTGAGATTTAAAATACACGGAATTTCAATTAAAATTAAAGACAACTTTGCGCTCGGGAGTTCATGGTATTGTGTCCTAACTTACGGGATATAATACTCCGATATCTCAAGACAAGGAAATCTTTAACAATCATTTTGAGCTAATTCAAGCCTTTTAAAATTGACATTAATAAAGAAGATCGTATTTTAAATCTCTTCCCTCCCTGATTTTCAACTTTCGATATTAAGACAATAACTAATCAATTCGGTACCAATTTTAGGCGTGACGAGGGTGTTAACCCTTCCTCGCACGTAATCGACTCTCGAACCCATTCTCTTAAGTTTCGTAGACCAAAAAACTTCGTTTTAATAAACTAAAACGCTTTATTAAAACAAGGGTGATCCGATCACACCTAATAAAGATTGGTGGCGACTCCCATTTTAATTTTCATTTTTAAATAAAGTCGATTCTCGTTTTCAAAAAAATGGTTTCGACAATATTTAATTAATATTATTACTTCATTTAAATGAATCCTTGCAGAGAAACACAAATTAACTGCTAAGAATTTGGCTTCGTTGTAACACAAGAGATTAGGTTATATCTCAAAAAGGAGAACTGAGAGACTTGTGTCCAACAATATTTTTGATCTCTTTGATTTTTTTTCGAGTACTCTAAAAGATATAAAGGTTACAAATTTTATGATCTTACTACTAAGGTTATTTTTAAGATAGATAATGCTCGTTCTTTGATGATGTTGAGTTTGTAGGGGAAGAGAGAATTAAAGACATTGTATTTAAAGAAGAATATGTTGATATTCCTCAACGCATTCTTTTAATTGTTATTGATAAAGATCATGAACACTTTGTTATACCTGATATTGTTCAAGTAGCAAATTTGGATCAAGACAATGTCATTGAACCTCCCGGTCAAGTAACAAACTCTACAACGTCAAGAATGAATGTCATTAAGAAAGCCTACTAAAGAAAGGGTTATAACGGCTTTAGTGACATGTTTTGACTTTGAGCTATATCATATGGATGTCTAGACTATGTTTCTCAATGGCGACATTGATGAGACAATTTATATAATGCAACCAAAAAGCTTCGCGTTCGATGATGTAAAGTCAATGGTTTTCGAATTAAAAAAATTCATTTATGGGCTTAAGTAGGCCTTTCGTCAATGGTATTACAATATTCACCAAGTGATTATCTCATTCGATTTCGAAATGGTTTTGATTAATGATTGTATATATCACAAGTTTAGTGGGAGTAAGTATAGTCTCAATCAAGACCCCAAGAATGATTTTGAAATTACGGAAATGCATAAGATTCCCTAGGTTTCAACAGTGGGAAATCTAAGGTATGTTCAAGTTTGTACACTTTCAGATATTGTATATATTGTTGGATGTTGAGCAAATATTTGAATAATTCAGGTATAGATAATTGAAAAGCAACCAAACGATTCATACATTATATTCAGAAAAAAAGATATTACATGCTCACATTCCAAAGATTTAATAAGTTAGAAATCATCAAGTATACAAACTTTGATTTTATGATATATGGATACAAAATATTTTTACAAAGGTGCAAAATAACAATATATATTACATGAAAGAGAAACACTTGTATTGTAAAAAGTGTCAATTTCTTTAACTTTTACATAATTCTTGAGTTTACGTATTTGAATAAATTCATAAGCAAGCTTATAGTTTAAAGTTATTTATGTATAATAATATACTGTTATTTAATACTTACATTATAAGATATATTATTTATATAATATTATATTATATCATATATATTATATATTACAAGGTTCGGATAATTAAGGAAATAAATATAATGTTTACAATATAATTTTTTAAGATATGTGTTAGGTCCAAAAATATCAAGAAAGGAGTAAATTGGTATTTTAAAATTCTTTTCAAACTTTTCTAAATGATAAGGAAATGAAAGAAAAACTTGGATAATTCAATTTATAGTGGTTCTGTTCCAATTGTCTACTTCCACTATCTTGGTATACCTTAACGAAGGATTTCCCAATTCACTATACTTGAATACTTTTCTCTTGATTTTGATGCTTGAATATCTGTCTCTTGAGTCTTGAAGTGTATTTATACCAAGAAACAAATTTTTCAATGTTTGTTGCCATTGGGGATGAAATCTAGCTGTTGGAAGTATTAATTTTGGGCTTAAAAATTATCCTTTTACGTCACGTCTCAAGACCTAGCAAGATGTCTTGAGGCAAGGTTGAAAAATAGTCGTCATATAACTGTTGGCAAGCCATGTCTTGAGACATTAATAGTGTGTCTCAAGACAATCTACCAATTGTCTCTAGACATATTGCACAATGCCTCAAGACAGGTAGCCCTTGAAGTAGGTTTTTGCTTCGAAGTTTTCATGTCTTGAGATGCATAATTGTATGTCTCGAGACTTGCATACTAAAGTCTCTTAAAAATATTTTAAACACCTTAGATACCCAAAATATTTAGATAAATTAAAAACATTTAAAATATGTTTTTGAGTATTTTACAAGTCTTTAAAATAATTTGAAAATGTATAATACAATTTTCAATCATATTTTCACCAAATAATTTAGGACAAATAATATATATATAATTTATCTTAAATGTTATTATATCAAAAGCTTGGGACTTCAGAGCTAACAATATAGTAGTCTCCATCTCAAGCACTTGTATTATCAATCTCACATTGACTATAAAACACTTGCATATCTCGTACTTACACTATAAGTTTCTTCACAATTTACATAATTTATTTAAAATTTTTCATTTGAAGAAATTCATAATTTATAATTTAAATTTATTCATATATTATTTATATATTTTTACTTAGTATTCATATTATATTATAAAAACATTAGTTCAAGCCCACTTAACTGACTAATGTATGGTTTTCTTAGTCTCTCCGAAGACATTCATGTCAATAGTCACGACAGATATTTCCATGATTTCACCTTGCTTTTAGCTTTTCGACCTCCTTGGTGCTCCTCTTCAGTTTTTTAACGTCCCTCTAATGATGGTGACTAATGTAAGTAGCTAGGGTTTGGTTATTTCTGATATTGTTTGTAGGGTTTGTGTTTGCTGAGGTTGACTAAGTGTGAGTATTCAATCAAGTTGAGTTGAATAGAGTTAAAAAATTTCAATTTAATCTAGTTAATGAATCCTATTTTAGTAACCGAACTCAATTTGAAATTTTTTCGAATCGAATTGAGTCGAGTCAAGTCGAGTTGAGTGAACGAATCCTATTATTTACATTTAATGTTGCATTTACATGGACCGATTATTTAATTAATAGACGAAGTACAAGATTATTTAACTACATAAAAAATATAATAGTTTTACTTTTTAACTTAATGGGTAAACATTTATCAAAATGGCGTAGTTTTGCCTTTTAATTGAATGGTTTGAAGTTTTAACTTTAAGAAAGGTAAACATTTATCAAAACAATGTAGTTTTGCCTTTTCTTATTCGAATTTCTAAAAACTGGAATTATGTAATTCATATTCAAGTTAAACCAAATATTTTGATTTTTTATTCGATTTGATCCAAATAACTCAAACAACTCGAACTATTTAATTTAAAATTTAAATTTTTTTCTCAAGTTTTTAAAATTGAATCTAATTTTACTCACCCATAAGTTGAGCTATAGTCCATTTCAAGCCTTTCAACTTCTTACTTTGTTTTTTGGGGGCTTTTTGTAGGCCTTTTTTATGTCTGTATATGTTCTTTTCTTTAATGAAATCTTCGTATTGAGCAAGAAAAAGAGCATGCCAAATCCCAAGTAAAAAGAAAAAACCAAACTTTGTCTATAACTATAAATTTATTTAGAAAGTATACATGTATAATATATAGATGGTAACAATAAAATCACTCAAAACAAACATATATAAATAATCTGGTCTACAAGTAATCTATGAAATGAATTTAAATATGCTAATCAACACACTCTTATAAGAAGAATATCTAAAAATCATATGTTTATTGTCGAGGGAAAACAAACATAGTACCATGATTCAAGGTTTTGGCACGATAGGCAAATCAGGCAACTTAAGGCAGTTCTTGTTTAGGTGTTTCCGGCTTTGGTAGATTGGGTAACTTAGGTAGTTCTGGTTTGGGTAGCTCTAGAACTTTGGGTTCTTCGGGTTTAGGCATGCTAGGCAATTCAGGAACTTTAGGTAATTCAGGTTTTGGCAACTCAGGAGTTTTGGGCAATTCTGGTTTCGGTACCTCTGGAACTTTAGGCAATTCTGGTTTTGTTAACCCGGGAATTTTAGGTAATTGAGGTTTTGGTAATTCAGGAGCTTTTGGCAATTCTGGCTTAGGCACCTCAGAAACTTTTGGTAATTCAAGTTTTGGCAACTCAGTCACTTTAGGCAATTCTGGTTTTGGTACCTCAGGAATTTTAGGCAATTCTGGTTTTGTGAACTCAGGAATTTTTGGCAATTCAGGAGCTTTGGGCAATTCTGGCTTAGGCACTTCAGGAACTTTAGGCAATTCTGGCTTTGGTAACTCAGGAACTTTTGGTGATTCAAGTTTTGGCAACTCGGGAGCTTTGGGTAATTCAGGCTTGGGCACTTCAGGAGCTTTGGGCAATTCCGACTTAGGTACCTCAGGAACTTTAGGCAATTCTGGCTTAGGCACCTCAGGAACTTTAGGCAATTCTGGCTTTGGTAACTCAGGAACTTTTGGTAATTCAGGTTTTGGCAACTCAGGAGCTTTGGGTAATTCAGGCTTGGGCACTTCAGGAACTTTAGGAAATTCTGGCTTTGGTAACTCCGGAACTTTTGGTGCTTCAGATTTTGACAATTTAGGAGCATTGGGCATCTCTGGAACTTTGACTTCTTTAGGTTTTTTCAACTCGGGAATCTTAGGAAATTCAGGCTTTGGCAACTCTGGAACTTTCGGAAACTCAGGAACCTTGGGTAATTCTGGTTTTGGCAATTCTGGAACTTTCGGAAACTTGGGAACCTCAGGCAATTCGGGCTTTGGCAACTCCGGAACTTTAGGCAATTCAGGTTTTGGCAACTCAGGCATTTTAGGTATTTCAGTTTTGGATTTCGGCAATTCGAGCTTTGGAAGTTCACCTTTGGGAAGGACGGTATCTCGAGCAACTCGGGTTTAGGAATCTCCGCACAGATGTCTCCAAAAGATGCCGAGCACCAACCAAGACTATGTTGCTACTCATCGATGACAAAGTGATTAATAAAAAGGGTAACACAAAGAAAGGGAAACGATGATAAGCCATGATTAAGAAAATCAGATGGGAAATGACAAGAAGTGCTTCAAAATGAATACTTGAAGGGTGCTTGTTTATGCAATTGCATGAAATGACGAGGCTTTTATAGGTAACAGGAAGTGGAGAACAAGGAGGTCCTGTAGATGTTTGGTGAGAAATTCTAGATTTTGTTAGCTCAACTTCTCACCTGTTCTTTACTGAAAAACTATATCAAACTATGACACATACATTTGACCACCATTATGAAGTTGGCATCACCCTAATCAAGCCTTTGGTCTTTATATTGGATTGAATAAACAATTAATGTACTCATATTATCATACTAAATTAACATTTGTTTAACACCTTAACTCTGCTTTATTTTCTTCAAACATAAGCTGGGATTTTTTTTTTTAATTTTGATTACGACACGGTTATATAAAATAATTAGATATAATATTAGAAAATAATAACAATATATGAACGAAATAAAATTCATATAAAAGATTAATTTAAAAATTTATTTGCTACGTTTGGTTTGTTCAACTATATAATACCAACTTGCTTTTGCAACGATAATTTATGTTTTTTGTTTCTTTGTTATTTAAAAATAAATTAATGAAAGACGTAGAAGAAAATTAAAATATTAAAATTTGATTACATAAAGTTAGAGGTGATTATGTGTTGGTTCCGCTCCAACTTCAATAGAAGTTTAGGTCCATTTTTTAGGTCCAGGTATGGTTCTGTCTGAAAAACGGGTTTAAATTTTTATCCCAAGTCTGGCCTGGATAAAAATACTAAAATTGGAGCCCGTCCGTATTAAATTTTTTTATATGATTATTTTAATATAAAAATAAATTTAAAAATATAATACATCAAATACACTAAAAACATTAAAATCAATGTTTCCCAACAAATTAGAAATAAATTTAAAATTTTATTTGTACTTAATAACAATAAAATAGTAACAATATAATAACGAAACAACGCCAAAACAGCAGGAAAAGGTAGCAGATTTTTTTTTTTTTGCAAGTTCAGGCTGGGCTTGGGCCAAAAAAATTTACCCAATGCCCAACCAATTTAGAAAATGGACCTCGTTTTTTTTCCCAAACCCTCCCACTTTTCGGGCGGGTTCAGGTCTACATACGATCAACATAATAAATGTTTGATGAAATTTTCAATTATATTTTCACCAAACGATTTAGGACATATATTACATATAAAATTTGCCTTAAATATTGTTATATCAAAAGCTTGATACATCAAAGCTAATAATATAGCCGTCTCCATTTCAAGCACTTATACTATTAATCTTACGTTGACTATAAAACACTTCCATAGCTCGCATTTACACAATAAATTTCTTAACAATTTACCTAATCCATTTAAAATTTCACTGGGGAATAAAATAGGGTTATAAGGAAAAAAATTACACTTAAGAAAAGTTAGGAAAAATTGTAATTTCCTTTGAACCTAAATAAATACTTTTGTACCTCCTTTGTTTTGAAGTGAAATTTTTATTTATATTAAGGGTTTATTTACGAATAACTAAAAGCTAGAACATAGTTAGCTATAAATTAAAAATTAAAATTTTATTAAGTATAAATTAAAAGGTAAAAATACATTTTCAGTCCTTTTAATTTTGATATTGAGTAAATTGGTCCCTTTTTAAAAATAAAGTAATTTTGTCCCTTTAAATTTCGAAAGTGAGCAAGTGAAGGCAATTAATCACAGCGTCAATGTTTCTAATCAATTTTGATTGATATAATAACATATTTAACACTCGATATTTGTATATTCTGCATAAATTTTGACAAAATATATAAATGTTATGAGCTAAATTTATTGAATTAAGACTAAATTTAAAAAATTATAAATATTGTGGGTCAAATTTATTAAATTAAGATCAATTTAACAAAATGTATAGACTTTGAGACTAAATTTATTATTATACCAATAAAATTTATATACTATTAACAAATAATACATTTACTTTATAATTAAATGTCCTTGGTTTGAAATTGACGTAAATTAAATTCGTTATAATTTTTTGAAAGTGATCACTTTGTTCAATATCAAAATCAAAATTGAAAAGGACCAAAAATATATAATTAAAGGCTTTTTTAAATTATTTCAGCCCATATCCTATCACATTGGGCTGAGTTTCAGAAAATGTTAAAACAGATTACAAATGCAATCCTTTGTTGCTTGCAAGGGTCCAATAAATCATAATGCAGAAACTTTAACAAAGCTTACATATATATGGAAATCAAAGATGAACAAATGACTAAACAAGATGAACATGAGACAACCTTAACCCCAAACACTTCAGTCCTAAGATCAAGAAGCATGCCATATGACCTTGCTTGTCATGTCAAGTCATGTTTTCTTAGACCAGAGTGGTGGATACCAGTATGCTCAAATTTGTTTAAAGCATTTTCCATGTTTTCGGAGGAGGGTAATATCTCCGTACCATTGTCCCGGAAGTCGGAACAATTGGAACTAAAACAAATCCAAAACCATCAACGCAAACCACAAATACCGGAAGACGTAAACTAAAACAACTCCAAAACTATCAACACCAACCACAAAGGGCAGGCAAGAAAGCAAAAAACCATAACACATATAGAGAGAGAAATTTAAAGATTGAATAACTTGTTGGGCTGTTCAACATTTAATCAAAAGTAAGATTCTCTCTCCACTAATGTTGCAATAAAAACATGATGCATGTAATAAATCAAGGAAATTTAAACACACAACAATTCAATTCCCAAAAATAGCAGCTGCACATGGGTAAGTAGGGAATGCCCTTCATATACATTCCTATATCCGACACTGTACTGTACCATACTAGTTACCAACTATCAATATAATAAGTCCCTAAAAGAGATCAAAGAGTTTATTTATCATACAATATTGTTATGGGTTTCTCACCATTGGCATGGCAAGCTGATGGCTACATTACTAGCATACCAGCAAATCAAATGTGATTCATCCGTTCCGAATTAAGGCCAGCCGATAAATCATTGCATACAGAGCATCTATACAAAGAACAGTAGTAACAATATAACTCTTTCAGACCGAAATCTCAATACTCCTAGGTCGAAAGGATTTTACAACTCATATTACCATAAAATTCGGATGCTTCAGTACTTAAGAACAGAAGGAAAGTCTGTTCTTGGTTTTGGGCAACCGATACTTAAGGAACCAAGACTAACAAGGTATCGATTATTGTCAATAAGTCATGATAAAGCAAGCACACACAAAGTAGAGGCAAGGATACAATTAAAAAAAAGAATATATTAAAGCTAATATATTGCATTGAATGGAAAGAGTTAAACGATAGTGAAAATAACCTTTGGTGTGTCATGCTTAGAGCACAAAGGCATTGATAATTAGATCCATAGAGAATCCCTAACAATTGAAGCTTATTCTGCTATGAATCCCCTATTTATTGAAATCTTCTAAAAAAAAAAAAAGCAATAATAACAACCTAAATAGCTCGATTCAACATTTCTCGGACCATATTTCCACCATCGGGCACTTTTATCTTTCCCTTTTTCTAAAAGAGGGGGAACTTACAAGGTGGGTGGATATTCGATCTTCAACCCAAAATGTCTGATGGTTATGTACCAAGCTTTCTAACCTGTCCTCCCAAACAGGAAAATTCACTAGGAATAAACAGGCAGCTCGGAACTATAAAAATAATAACATAGGATGCTACAAAGTATCCAGTCAAATTCAACCTAGTACCTCCACATAGTTAAATACTACAAGCATACGATTAGAACTACAACTGCTGCAAAAAAGGAAACAAGGATCTTACTTCACTAAGTAGCCTTAACTTTATCATCCCCAACAGCTGAGAGTATAGGCAAGCTACTTAAAAACTCATCAAGACCCTCAAAAAATCCGTTCCCTTCAATGTTATCCTCTTCGCCGTATCCAGCATGGTTCCCCTCACTCCTCCTCGGTACCGACTCTTCCACTTCGTTACTGAACTCCACATTCAAATCCAACTTCCCCAGATTCTTTGCTCCTCTCACCATTTGTTTCCTCCCACTATTTGCGACCCCCCTTCTGCTTGATTCAGCAGTTGGCTTTCCCTCGGGTGATATCGGAGCACCGTTTAAATTCCCAATGCGATTATCACTAACTTGCTCGTTGCTCCCTTTATTCACTCTCTCACTCTGTGGTTTCTTAGCTTTTCTCCCAGCAGATCCTTTCCCTTTGGCACTCTTTGCCTTCTTCTTCTTCCTCTCATCTTTCTGCCATTCGTCGTCGTCATCATCATCGTCATCACCATCCTCTGAAGGTCCACTTGAATCAAGAATCTCGACGTATGCATCATTGTCTTCGTAATACACTCTTGGAGCAGGTTTTATGGCAGTCTTTTGTTTTCCAGCAATCTTGTCGATGGGACAAGCATACATGTTGGAAATAGGGGACCAACCGGGGAAATTACCGCCCTTATTCTTACCATTCCTCGAAATCCCTATTGGGAAAAAACCCCAACAGTAGAAATGAGTGTCCTTTCCGTTCACCGGCGGCGACTGTATCACAACTGCATGGTAAGCTCGCCGGCAACTCTTAGTCTGACACCTCAGCGTACAATCTTCGTACACCCTGGGATACTCGTAGAGAACGTAACAGTACGGACAAGCTGTCCAGAAAGTCGGTCCCTCTGACTCAGTAGCTTGACTAGGCCGAGTGGAATCGGTCTTCCCAGTCACACCATTGGGCTCTGTTCGAGTATTCTCCGCTGGAGGGGGAGGAGGCGGAGCTGTCTGATTAATCTCAACTGTCCGAATCGGCTCGGTCCGATTAAATTCAATCGAGCTAGCAACTCCTATCTGATTAACCTGGCTGGTCCGCGTTGGCTCCGGCTGATTAAGCTGGCTCGATTGCGTAGGCTCCGGCCGGTTAACCTGGCTTGTCCGTGTAGGCTCTGGCCGACTAATGTGGCTCGAACCAACTGATCCTGACTGATTAATCTGACTCGACCCAGCTAAACCTATCTGATTCATCTGCCTTGCCCAAGTTGACTCAGCCGGGCGAGTCGGCTCCGGCGGATTATTATTTAAACCCAACTGCCCTCCCCCATCTAATGCAGCATTTCCATCTTTATTATTATTCGTAGGGCTTCTTATCGCAAATAGCGGTTGTGTAACTTGCGTTTGCGTTTCTTTTGGCGGCGATTGCATAAACAGCGTTTGCGTTTGCGTTTCTTTCGGAGGCGGAGGCGCCGGTGGTTGCATAAACAGCGTTTGCGTTTGCGTTTCTTTCGGAGGCGGAGGAGCCGGTGGTTGCATAAACAGCGTTTGCGTTTCCTTCGGAGGCGGAGGAGCCGGCGGCTGCATAAACAACGTCTGCGTTTCCTTAGGAGGCGGAGGAGCAGGCGGTTGCATAAACAGCGTTTGCGTCTCTTTCGGAGGCGCAGACGGTGGCTGTTGCATAAACAGCGTCTGCGTCTCTTTCGGAGGCGGCGGCGGTTGCATAAACAACGCCTGTGTTTGCGGCTGCTGAAGTTGCGGTTGTTGCTGATGCTGCTGCTGCTGCTGATGGTGGTGATACTGTTGACCGAACTGACTCACCGGGCCAAACTGAAGAAACCTCAACTCGTTATCATAAATGGCTTTCTTAGAAGGATTAGACAACACATTCCAAGCTTCAGAAACCAACCGAAAGGCCTGATCTGAAAAAGAAAGACCGTTCTTCCCATAATTCAAAAGCATAGCCAGTTTCCTGTACTGACCCGCCACCACTTCCATAGACTGAGTTAACGGCACGAGTTGTAATATCCCGTACCAATCTTGAGGGTTTGATTGCGCAGCCATGAGAGTGTCGGTCACAGCCAGTATCTGGTCAGCCGGCACCGGGGCCAGTTCCCGTGCTCGGATCGCCAACGTCCTAGCCCCGTGCAAGTCACGTGACGCCAATAGCTTCTCAGCTATGGTGAGCCAACGTTCCGCTTCAGTAGTGTTACCGTCCATTTCCTTCTCCCAATGTGGTTTTCTCTCTCTCTCTCTCTTGCTTTTTTGTTGTGCGGAAACTACTTTTGTTTGATGGTGGGAAAAAGGAACCAGACAAAAGCGTCACCTCGGTGTCTGGTTTTGGACGATTCAAGACACCTGTTTTGAAACAAATTCCGCATTGGTTTCACTTGGCTTATAAGGAATAAAGGGAAATGTGGATGGGTATTATTGTCTTTTCAAAATCCAGTGTCCAAGTGCAAAATTTTTTATTTTTAGTAGGGAAGTGTGGGTTGAACTTTGAACTTTTGAAATGGCAAAAAAAATATGGAAAGCTTTGCTGGAAAAGGGTGTTTTGGTAATTTCAAAAGGAATTTATGGATTGTGGTACAGTTTTGCATTGTGACAGTCGTCTTTATTAAGGTGCGCCGAACCTTAACCTAACCCTTGTGTGTGGCATTTCGTCATTTCCACAAAAAAAAAAGATATTTTATTTTAAACGTTTTTAGTATTTTTTTCAATAAAAGAAAAATCATTGAGATACGGAATAACGTAATGAGGAGGATTTCGGAGCATGAAATGAAATAATATTATTTTATTTTATTAGTATTTATCTTGTTTTCTTAACTATATTTATTGGAACAAAATATCAACCTTATGTCCGTTCTTTCTATACTGTGGATTGTATGAAGGAAAGATCAAAGTGATAGAGCTTGTTTTTACACACAAATAAAGAGTGAAGCATATTATAAAGTGGTTCTTCGAAAAAGTCAGCTATGCATACGTCACATCACTTCTTGATTAAATTCTGTTAATGTAAGAATAATAATGACTGTTAAATCAAAATTTATATTAATATTGTAATGCGAGGTGAAAAGAAACTAAATATATCACATTAAAATAAATATTTGTCTAAAGAAACCATAAATAAATTGAATTAATATTGTTATATAATATCACCTTGCTTCATATAACTAAATTTATTCACCCCACAATATATTCATAACTGTGAGAGGTTGCCTCAACCAAAGAGACTACCTCGTCCACATATAATCATCACATCTAGATTTGATATGAGGTGAGTCACTTATTCAAATTCGAAAAACTGTTAAAAAAGTAAGAAGGTTTAAGTAAAAATATAAGTCTAAAAAATGGGTTTGGACAAGAAATAATGTTTGTTTTCTAAATGAGTAGGGCTCGACCTAGCTCGAATTTGCCTAAAAAAAATTTCCTTTTTGTTGTTTGTTGTTATTTTATTATTATTTTGCTATCATTTTACTAATATATTACTACTATTTTGTTGTTATTATTTGGATATTGTATAACTCTTATTTTATTATTAATTTTACTATTATTTTAAAGGCATTTGCTTGCTAAATTATACTTATCTTAGTGTTATCTAAGTATAAACATTTTTAATGTATTTTCAATTTTTGGGGAAATATTTTAATTTAATGTGTTTAGTGTATTTGATGCATTATATTTTTTAAACTTGTTTCTATATAAAAAAATTAATACGAGTAGGTGGGGTTGAACTCAAGTTTACCATTTTTATTTGGACAACAAATCTTGGGCAAAATTTTAAGCTCATTTTTGAGCGAACCAAGCCAGATCTAAAAAAACGAATCTAAAATTTTGTATTGACCCAACACAAACCCAGCCCAACTCAAGTCATGATAAATATACGTCATGGATAAGCACCAAATCACATTAGACCCACCTATATGCTACTTAGGGTTAGTTTATGATTGAGGTTAAAAAGTGTCGTAAAAAAATTTATATTTTTTTGTGTAAAAAAAAAGTTAACCATTTATGTTAAACAATTACAACTAGAAATTTAGCTACTTTATCAATCCCAAACTCATCAAACAAACACCTCATGGACTTTATCTAAAACCTATACCTCTGTACTTTTGTCTAAAATCATTTTAGTAAGTCTATCAACAACTTTATTCTTATTTCTTGAAATATGCTTAAAACATCACTGCTCAATAGCTTGTAAACTCAAATGAATTTTTTTTACCAAGGACCTTTCCAAATGGCTAGCTTGTAGCGCTTTAACGAACTCTAAGCTATCATTATTATTAAAAAGTACTTTTAAAAATTAAAATGTCAATTTCAAACTTGATATTATAAAATAAAATATTTAATGAGAGATAAAAAATAATTTCATTAAAAAATACTTTTCCAACAAAACAAAAAGTAAAAATTTAATTATCAAATTTAACATCAAAATTTAATTTAAAACTTTTTATTTAAAATTAAAGTTTTAATTGAAAATTACTTTTCTACTTCAACAATAAACAAAGCTTTAATAATAAAACATCAATGCATGTGCTAGAATTCCACCATGTCTTAACTAATAGAAAAACACATATACTTGGAGACTCATTCCAAGACAACTCTTTGAAATCCCAGAAAAACTAATAAAAAAATAAATTATAAACACTTTGAAGTCAACTAAAGGTCAACACTTTCAGGTTTATGCCTTCTTCTTTTTTTGAACCTTCTATTATGTTCCAAAACTTTTAAATCTAAAATTTTGAAAATTAAAAAAATAAATTATAAAATTTTAATGTTATAAGACTATGAGATTATAGCACATCATCATTTAAATTTTTTTAAAAAAAGTGTACATAAATTTTCACGTGGTGATATAGTAGAATTTAAGAGTGTCATGTTTAATATTTTAATAGTTGGACAAGTGGTCAAACAAGTCAGATCATTGCTTTTCGGTTCAACTAGTTTGATTAATTCAACCGTTGGACTTACAATAATTAAAGAATTAATTAAAATTTTAAAAAAATTAAACCATTTCGATCTATTTAATTGTCAATTTCGATCTTTACTAGTTTCAAGTCAACCAATTCAACCTCTTTATTCAAATCCTTATATTAATCAGTATATGTCCGATCTAGTCCTATTCAAGTAACACTAATCTCGTTATTAAATCTCGATAGAATCCAAATTTAATAATCGATTAAATCAATTGTACAAATTTAAGTATTAAAATTTAACCTAATTACCAAATTCAATGACCAAAATTATATTCTTCTTTTAATAAAATATACATCATCAAAGTATAAAGGTTATTTAACATAAAATTTTTATTTTTATTTTTTGCTTTTATGATTTACAACTATATATATAAAAAGGAAGGCACCCTTGTTCAAGTTTGTAACCTTTTTTTTTCACATGGGTAAATTTCAATTCCGATCCTCTACTTTTTAAGTTATAAGAGTGGTTAGATTTTAATTTGATTTCGTATTTTACTCAAATTTGAGATTTAATCTATATATTTTAATTTTGACATAATTTGATACCTCAACTTTGATAACGTCATTAGTTAGTCTAAATAAATTATTCTAATTAAAATAATAATGTGAATTAAGAATTATTAGCACCATTAAAATTTTTATTAATTTCAAGTTCGTTATAATATTTTTTGTTGCATAGATACCAATTTTTTTTCAAAATGCACACCAACATAGAATAATTATAGTAGTGTTAATAAATAAACCATAATTTTTAAATTAGAGAGAGACTAAAATCTTAAAAATAATAGTATGGAGATTAAATTCTAAATATACAAAAAGTATAAAAACTTTTAGTAAATTGTAACATTTAAATTTTTACACTATAATTTAGTCGATAAATAAATAATTAACCTAACACGAAGCTTGAGTGAAACTCGTATTAGTTTAATTAAAAAACTACCTACCTAATATTCAATTCAATTTTCCCACTTTATATTGCATTCCCACACGTATGGATGTTTAAAAATCTAGTAATAATTATGGTGCAAAATAATCAATTAGAAATTAGAATTTGGTTGGTCTGTCAAAAGATAAAGTGGAACCCACAATTATAAATGTTGTACTTTTACCCCTACGTAACTTTTAAATGTGAATCATTAAAAAAATATACTTTATTAATATGAATGATGAGGGTACTTTTATATGTGTAGTGCATTTATTTATTGTTAGTATAAAAATAACAGTAATGATAAAATTAGATATTATAGTTATATTATAACACGAAACAAAAAGAAAACTAAAAGGATCGTACTGAAAATAATTATTTATCGAAAGAAACCCTAAATTGTAATGTCGTAGGAAAATGAAGTGTAAGTGAAATGAATATATGAGGATAGGATTGTTTTTCATATTTATAATTATTTAATTAATTATAATAAAATATATTAAATTACCTCACTTTTATGAAATAGGTGAAAAGAATTTATGTAAAATGCATGAGATTTTAGATAAAATGATAAAATTGAAATTTTAGGGCTTTTTTTATACATAAATTAAAGGATTTTCATCTTTTAGATTTAAGTCTCGTTGTTTATAGATTTATAAAATAATTTCATGATAACATTTATTACTTCTAAAATATAAAAGAATTTTAGTTATTTCCTAACTAAATTTATGTCATATTGATTCGTGATACTAACTCAATTATTAATAGAGATTATAAAACCATAACTGAGTTGGCAAATTTGGAGGTTTTAAGTCTTAAGTATCCAAGTTCGAGATCCATTAGCTACCATACGCAACTATATGTGCCGTCTTTGAGTAACATCATATGTGGTTGTCATGCGTGAATTTTAATCCAATTAGTCTATTTCTTTGGCTTTGGTATGGATTGTAGCAGTTTTTAGTTCGTTTGGACTGTAATAGTTTGTTTATACTTTCTGATTACTAGGATAATCTTTTTTATGTTTGTAATAATCTGAACCTTGTGGTTTCCTGAACATGCGTTTTTATTTGTACTATGATTACATTGTAATTGTAACACCTTAAAATTTTAATTACATTAAAATAATAATTATTGATTGAGTTGCATGATTAACTCAAGAAATTAATTTATCATACCAAAATAAATCAAATTCAAATTTCGACATAATTTTTCAAAATTCTTAAAATTTCCAAAAAAATTATTATTGTATTTCACAAAAAAAATCTAGTACTTGGTTTTATAACCTTATTCCTTCATACTAAAAAGCATATAAAAAATCACGAGAGTTAGGTAAGATACTAAGAGTCTCTCCTACTTTAATTAGTAGTCAGGGTTCAATTCTCCCTTTGAGCATGAAACAATTTTAAAACTCGTGATCAGTGTTTACGCCTTTCATGGACCTACAGAACAAGAAAAATCAGTCACTAGACTTACTCAAATAAATACATTGGAAAAAAAATCATATAAAATTGTGAGTTAAAATATCAAAATTATGAATTCGTCGTATTAAATTTGATTATCAGAACCCCATGTAATAGCTTGATGGTTAAGGATGTTTATTGCTCTAGGTGTGGCTTGGATTCAAATTGCGCTAATCACGTTAGTTGGTTGTTCGGACTTCACCCTCTTATTATAATTCACCAAAAATAAATTTTTGATTACCAAATCAAAACATTAACCATCATATACGTACTTGATTTGTTGAATAAAAATATATAACAAATGGAATCACATTTAATTCAATTAGTACAACACATTCAATTACCTTTTTTTTAATATCTATTTTACAATTCAAATCCCTACTATTTTATATATTTTTATATAAAATATTTATACAATAAATATATAAATGTGGGTCCATTTTTACATTTTGAGACAATTGTTTTCAAACTTTGATGAAATTTAGTACAAAACTTAATGATAAAAGTTATAGTGTTTTACCCACATTTATTTCAAGTTGTGGTTAGGCAATTAGATGACACAAGCTTCAGGTCAACTAAATTATTTTGGTAACAAAATTAAATTATATTTTTTACGATAATAAAAATATAATTTTACCATCTTAATAATTTATATATTTATAGTTTTTAAAATTAAACAAAATTTTTATCATTTTAAAGAGATTAAAATATAATTTTATTATTATTAATTTAAAATTTTATAAATTATAAAAGAATCTAAATAAAAAACCAGAGGCCGAGCCCTTCTAGCCCCTAAATTCACCACTGACAAGCTCATGTATTATCTTTTTTTTCCTCCTTCAATGTTGTATTAATAAAAAGAAACTACTCTATCATTTTAAGCTATACTCTTAAAAAAATTAATTAAACATGAATATATACAATGAAAGGTATATTTACATTTTCAAACTTAAAATAGATTTATGCACTTACATATTTTTTATAAGATAAACTACATTACTAAATTATTAGTAAATTTACGGCTTGATCATTCAACTTTAAAAGTTACAAATTAATCATTGAATTATTTGAAAGTTTTTATTTAGGTCACTAAATGATTAAAAAGATTTTATTTTAATATGTTAAGTTTTTTTTAAAAGTTTGACTAGTGAGTTTCAAATAATGATTTGATGATTAATACGGTGGATTAATATCCATCAACGAGTAGAAGAACAGATTGGAACATTTTCAAAATATATAATGTTCTAATAGTTGCAAATGAAAAGTTAAAAATAACGAAAAATTATGTCAATTAGTTATTAACAAATAGTCATAATTATTTAAGTAGATATCTATTGAATAATTATATTTATTGTTAAAAGATATAACTATCAAATTGGATAGTTATGTCACTATGAAGAGATATGAGACTTCTTATAAATAGGAGTAGAATTTCATTTGCATGACACACTTGAAAAACACATAAAAAGTTTCTTTCTATTCTCCCATCATCTTTTATATTCTTAGATTGTTCTATAAAGAATTAGAAATTAATATCCTTAATATGCTCCGCTCAGTGCAAAACATAGACAATCATTGGACTTTATTGTATCATCGAGATTCATTTGCTAGTAACTCTTTTGCACTTCATAATATAGGTGGGGGGCAAATAGAACCTTAAAAGAAAGTTGCATTGTTACACGCCTTAAAGCATTCGTTAATTTTTCATAAGTTTATTTTTATCCCTACACACTAACAAAACATACCTTAGATCCAAGTCAATTTGACGTTTAGTGGCAAAGATCAGAGAAGAAAGTTGTTTGGATTTTGGCTTGTAGATTCATAACATTCAAAGCTGTTTCATGAAAAAAAATCGAACTATAAAAAAGAAGTGGAATGAGAGCTTTCAATTGGTGCAAGCAGTGTGAACAAAGGACATACAACAAAGATTTTAACAACCCAATCTCTTGAATGAAAATTTTCGAATAGTTCAATGACCATGTTGTAACTTTTTGAAGTTGGATAACTAAAACGTAAACTTACTAATATTTCAATACAAATCATAATAATTCATAACATTATCTTTATTAATAAATATTTAAGTATTGAAAGTTTTTATACATAAAGTTAAATATTTTAGTTTACTTAAAAGTATGATTTACAAGAATAAATTATTTTAGAAATAACATAATAGTCATAAAAAATATGAAAATGTATAAATATATTTTAGTATATTTATATAGGCTAAGCAAAAATATAAAAAAATAACCATATAATAATCCTTACCCCTCTTCGTCACCAAATTAAGATTACGGAATGCTGCAACAGACACAGAACAAGAACATGTTATTTCAATTCAAAACTTCTTTAAAACAACTAATAGTCATCAATCATTTAGTTAGAACATGTTTTTCATGCAAGAATGACTTAAATTGAACTTACAAAAACTCTAAAAACAAATCAGAACTAAATAGGGACTAATTTAAAATTTTACATAAAAGTGAGATAAAAATGTAAAATAGGAGGTCAGACAACCATGTCCCCTGAAAGTGTGAAAGGCTGAGGCCGTGTGGGAAAGTAAAAATAAAAAACCACATAATAAACATACAAAAAATACGAAAATGTATAAAATTACTATAGTGTTTTGATCAATTTTATTTAATTAGATTCACTTGTTATTTATATGAATATACTTCTATTTTATTTAATTTATAAATAAATTTAAATTTTTATAATATAAAATTTATATTTAAAGAAATGAAAAACTTTAAAATACTATATAATAATAAATCTAAAAACATTTCAAAAATTGATGAATCGAATTGATGTAAACTGGAGTTTGATTATGTGCGATTTGATTATTTGAATCAATTGGACTAAACTTTAAAGTATAGGGACTTAAAATGATTCAGTTGAAGAAATATAGATCAAATCTACAATTGTACACATAGTACATTACAAGTAATTGGATTTCACCAATCAAATTTAATTGATACTATCTTAGTCAGGATTAAAATTTCAAAATTCAAAAAGTAGAAGGACTAAAACTGACCAATTCAAAAAGTACAGGATTAAAATTGATCAAAATTAAAATACAGGGACTAAATACACAATTTTTACAAAGGACCGGGACTAATAGCAGAATTTAACCTCAATTAATATGGGGAGCATATTAAGGCTCCACGCATACCACGCGCACAAAATAGCGTGAATTTAGTACTTTCCGAAAGGCGTTAATCTCGTTACTTCCCGCTGAAGACCTGTTCCAAAACACTAACAAGAAAAAAGAAAAATAATCCAATTCTCTCTTCTTTTAATTTCAATGCACATTCATTGCGAGGGGAAAAAAAAGGAATTACTGAAACCTTAGAAACCCCTGTATTGAGCACATTCATTCAGCCATGGATGAAGAGTATGATGTTATAGTCCTAGGGACAGGTCTTAAGGAATGCATTCTCAGTGGTCTTCTCTCCGTTGATGGACTCAAAGTATGTTATTTTATATCACCATTCTTTGATCTTTCTTCGTTTGGTTTTTCATGTTTTAATGTTCCAAAGCCTCTTGCAATCTGGGTTTTCGTTTAAGAATCATGGGTAATTTTTTCTTTTTGAAGTTGTGGATCATTTTCTACTTGGGCATTTTTACGAACAGAACGTGGGGATTAGTGTTGGTTAATGTGTTGTAGGGAGTAGGATGGATGTTAACGATACCCGAACTTTTCGTTTTTTCTTGAAATATGTGTTGGTATGTGTATGATCCTCTAAATATATATGGGTGTATCTGCATTTTCCAAAATAGGTATTGCACATGGACAGAAATGACTATTATGGTGGCGAATCGACTTCTCTTAATCTTACGCAGGTAATTCTTCTTTTGATCATGTTTATTCGGCCCGTTTCTGACATTTTTCATCATACAATTTCTAATCTTTGTTTTACTGTCGTATGTATAGCTTTGGAAACATTTCAAAGGTGAAGACAAGCCTCCAGAGCAGCTAGGTGCAAGCAGAGACTATAATGTTGACATGGTTCCAAAGGCATGCGAATTTAGCTATTTTATGTTGTAATTTTCAGTACTTAATTTGCCTGTTGGATCCATCTGAGTATCCTTGTGCCGGTTATTCATGTTTAATGTGGTTTTTACAGTTCATGATGGCCAATGGCAGTCTGGTTCGTATTCTCATTCACACTGATGTTACCAAGTATCTTAACTTCAAGGCTGTGGATGGTAGTTTCGTGTACAACAAATCAAAAGTAAGGGATTGTAATTTTTTTCTTTTGGTATCATTTGTTTAGTGCAAACTTTGTTCTATTATCGTCTTCAACAACCTGATTACCATTACTTGTAGATTTACAAAGTTCCGGCGACCGATGTTGAAGCACTGAAATCACCATTGATGGGGCTATTTGAGAAGCGCCGTGCCAGAAAGTTCTTCATTTATGTCCAAGACTATGACGAAAACGATCCAAAATCTCATGAAGGACTTGACTTGACTAAAGTAACAGCGAAAGAACTTATCTCGTATGTATCTCATCCCAATTGCCCTCTAAAAAGCTTGCTCTAGCACTTACAGTGACTGTCTGTCACAGTTTACTGGTCTTGATACATGATAATTTTTGCGATGTAGAAAGTATGGGCTAGAAGATGATACAATTGACTTCATTGGTCATGCCTTGGCACTTTACAGCAGTGATAATTACTTAGATCAACCAGCTTTGGATTTTGTTAAGAGAATGAAGGTAAAAGGTTCGTTTTGTATATTGTATCCATTATTTTAAACTGAGTATTTATGCATTCCTTTTTTTGTATAGCTCTATGCAGAGTCTTTGGCACGGTTTCAAGGAGGATCCCCTTATATCTATCCACTATATGGACTTGGAGAATTGCCTCAGGTTTTTCATTATATTGAGTTTTCTTCCTAGTTTAATGGAAACTTATTTGTTTGTTTGACCTGTTATTATGTTGCTATCGGCAGGCATTTGCGCGTTTAAGTGCAGTTTACGGCGGTACTTACATGCTCAACAAGCCTGAATGTAAGGTAAATCTCCCGGAATGCAAAAAACCTGAATGTAATTTGCTTTGTTTTCTCTAAAGTACGCATAGTCGCTAACTAGTTAGTGAATATCATCTTTAAGCTCACCATTGAGTCATTTAGGGGACAGATGCTAACTTGTTAGAGAATGTCATTTTGTTACTTTGCTTTTTGGACATTTTATGATCCGAGTTTCTCTTGTGAAATTTCGGGTTGCAGATAGAATACGGTGATGATGGGAAAGTTATTGGCGTAACTTCTGAAGGTGAAACTGCTAAGTGCAAGAAAGTCGTTTGCGATCCATCTTATTTGCCTGATAAGGTGACCTCCAATGAAACGATGCCTCATATTTTTTTGTTTCACGCATCCTCAAAACACAAGTATAACAACTTTTTCTTCATGTTCATTTGATGCAACAGGTTAAGAAGGTCGGAAAAGTTGCGCGTGCTGTTTGCATAATGAGCCACCCTATTCCAGATACCAATGATTCTCACTCAGCTCAGGTTATTGTGCCTCAGAAGCAACTTGGTCGTAAATCAGACATGTATGCTGCTAACTTCCTCAGCCATTGTAAATTGCTTAAACATAAATGTTCGAAAATTTATCAAAAGATTGCATGGCGAAGAAGAGTTCCATCGAATGAACAAGTTTTGTAATTGGTTTTCAGTACCTTCAGGGGTTAATTTTTGTTATTGCAGGTACCTTTTTTGTTGCTCATATGCACATAATGTGGCTCCCAAGGGAAAATTCATTGCTTTTGTTTCAACAGAAGCCGAGACTGACGACCCCAAGGTAGAGTTGGAGCCCGGAATTAAGCTACTTGGACCTGTAGATGAGATATTCTACGACAATTATGACAGATATGAGCCGACTAATGACCATACAGCCGATAACTGCTTCATATCTGCTGTAAGGAGACTTCTCTTTCATTAATCTGCATGTTCTTTTATTATTTGAAACATCCTTGAACACTTGGAAGTATATATTTTCTCAGACATGGATTAATGCCTACCATTTTTGCATCTTTGTTAAATGAATCATTGCAGAGTTATGACCCAACGACACACTTCGAAACCACTGTGAATGATGTGATCCAGATGTATACTAAGATTACTGGAAAAGTAAGGGTTTTCATCTTATTGCATTTTGATACTAATATATATTATCTAGATTTAAACCCTAAACCCTAACAAGTATGAAAATAATATTGTTATACCTACACCTCATGAGCTCACCTTGCGCCCCATATTGACCTCACGGACGATACCCCTGATTAAAAGTCTCCTCACAAGCTACAGACACTTACAAAGCCAAGATCTTGGCGAGCCCTCTACCTCGCGAGTCCATGACATCACGAGCACGTACAATGGGGCCAACTCCCTTCTCAATACCCTTTTTAAGAATCCTTCTCTCTCCACACTCTCACCCTCTACCGTCTTCCTTCCTGCTCCTGAACTCTGATTATCCATATCCGTCTCTCCGCTCTTTGAGTAAAACCGTCACTAAACCATCATAATCCCAACCTTGTATCTACAAATATATATAAAGATTTTAAGAATATCCGCATTTAAACTCAGTCAGAGACTGAATAACATTAGGTAATATTGCAATGGTTGATTTTGAGTTTATGAAATCTTACCACTGTGCAGGCTCTTGATTTATCAGTGGACCTGAGCGCTGCAAGTGCCACCGAAGAATGAAAAATCTTGGAATTCTTTTTGTGTTGTCTCATGCAAAAGCATTTCCATTGTCTCTTTTATGTTTCATATTTTTTTAGATTATGCAGAACTCAAAAATTAAATTTATTTTTTCTATATAATAATTCTTTTTCTTCTTTGTAGCTTCTATAAATGCTCAAATCCCAAATTCTTGCTTTTCAACTTAGATCAACAATTCCTCATAGCCAAATCTACTTTTTGTTTTTATGAACAAAATGTGTTGTTTATTTTACCAAGCCTCTTAAATTGTGCTATTAGTTTTTGTATTAGGTTAAGTTATGAGTTATATACTTCTTTTAGATTTTTTTTTTTTACTTTTGGAATTTTTTTAGTCCTCGCTAAATAGTAGTTTTCAAATTTATTAAGTTGTATTATTTTCATAAACTTATGCAATAACATGTGTAATATTATGTCAATTTGTTATTTTAATATTTTACCAAAAAAACATGTATTTACCTCAATACCAAAATTTTTAAAATTGAAAAATAAGGGAGTAATAATGATCATATTGAAGAAATTTACAACTTCACAATTAAGAAGAATTTTTCTAAATAAATTTAACTGGTATAATTTGGACTGTAATTTTAAAATTTTAAAAGTAAAAATTAAAAATAATCAAACCAATAGTAATAAATTTGTTTGGTTAAAATTTTGAAATTAAGATGAAAACAAAATGACCAAAATTGATGAATTAAAAATATATGAAAAATAAAGAATAAATTTCATTAACACTAGTTAAGTAATCAAATCTTGACGAAATCCAAGTTGAGGAATCAAAATGGATTGAGTTGTCAAGTTCAAGGACCAAAGTGGATTAAGAAAAAATGTAGGTGCCAAAGTGGATTTAATTGTAAAGTTTAGAGGCCAAAAACTATATTACCCCTTTGTAAAATGAAAAGATTATAATTTTAAAAAAAAAAACGATTAATATATCATTTAATACTCGAATTTGACACTTTTTTTCTAACATGATACCTTTATTTTTTTGGTCTACTGTACTATAATTTGACACTTTTTTTAATGTGGTATCTCTATTTGGCTAAAAAATTAATATCGTCAAAATATAACTTTTATTAAATACAAATATTAAATTGGATAAAAAATAACATAGGTACCACATTATAAAAAGTGTCAAACTCGTGTACCAAATAATGTTTTAAGCCTAAAATCTAGTTTTATGAAGTTAAAAAAATCCCATTTTAGGCCTCTAAAATAAAAATTTACAATTTAGACACCCACATTATATAATTCATTTTTTTTAATCACTTTCATTAAAAACTCCAATAAAAATCTGACATGACTTTATTTTGAAATGTGGAAGTGACCAAAAATCATCTATCAAATAATGCCATGTCATATTTTTAATGTAAATGACCAAAATGAATAAATCATATAAGCTGAATCCTTAAATTGTAATTTTTTTATTTTAATTACTTAAAATTGGGGGAGAATGTAGTTTAAAAAAAAAGTATTTAGTAATGATCATTTTTGTATTGATTTTATTTGGTGAGTTGAAGAGCGGGGTGAGAATGAGTTGGAGTGCGAGTCAGCAGCGCAAGCGGTTAGACGTGTTTGATTTTGCCGCCGCCGACGAGAGAGTTGAGAGGGAATCTGCAGAGATACTCGGAAGGTTTAAGAACCCTAAAAGATGCCGCAAGCCACCTTCTCCTCTCGACAAATATAAGTTTCTTCAACGCTGTAATTTTCTCACTCATTTTTTGCCTATATTCACTTCAATCCCTCGGTGGTTACTCTGTTTGGTGCCCGAGAAAGTGCGGGAAAATGCCATCATATTGATTCTTTTATGTATATATATATATATGTATATCTAACGTGTCTTGAAACTTTTATAACAAAATGAAAATACTGCCGCCCGTTTGTTTTGTTCTTATTTGATAGAATTTTTTTCCCTTTTGAATTTCCTGGTTAACAAACAATCAAAACCAGCTTAACTTAATGCATTTAGTTCGTTTTATACGACTACTTATTCATTCCATTTGCATTGGTTCTTTGCTAACTGATTTGTTAAAATGACCTTGATGATTACATTTTATCTTTCTTTTGTAGTTGCTGGGAGAAATGAAGTTAGCAACAGTCCAATTGATCTTGAAGTTGAAGGTATGGATTTGGTTTAGGCATAGTGTTATGTTTAGTCTTTTTTATACTTGCTTTCTTGTTTAATATTTATAGCTGTTCAATCTTTTTTTTGTCTCCTCAGATTGCAAGAGGACTAAGCAAACGGAAAGTAGCAATGAACCGATCGAACTAGATTCTGAAGTTACAGAACCTCAATGTGTGATATTGCTATTTTTTTTCTTTATGAGTTATGAATTTGCATTTTTTTGGATTTTTTTATTGAACTAGATTTTGAAGTTACAGAGCCTCCAAAAGTTTTGACCTCTGATTGATTTCTGTGGAGTTGTAATTTTTTTTTTCTTTCTTTTCTTGCATTTATAATTTATTAATGGCAACTTTCATTGCTTTTGGTGTTTTTCTTGCTTTTTGTGTTGGGCACTATTTCCCTGTTATTCCACCTTTTCCCGGGTGGGAGAAGCAATTGGGGGTTGGAACTGAATATGTACCTTTAAAGGAGAGGTATTGCTACTAATTAGGCTTGACGCTGTTGTTCCATGGCTGTTTCGTGACGGCTGACATGGGAATGTGCATGTGTGTTACAGTGACATTTAGTATAATTAATTTAGCTTTTAGTTAGTTCTTTTCTTGATTGCTTTAATACTTCCAGCTCATATTGGTGCTGTTAAGGAATAGGTGAGGTATAAATAAAAAAGCTAGGTTCTAATATATATTTTGTTTTTGGAATCTTGGTTCTAATATTTGAGTAACACACATGTATGAAATAATTAGAAAAAAGTGTGCATGAGAAAAGAACAGAGTTTTTAGTTATTATTGAATTCCTTGTGCAATAATATTTATGTAACTATGTTTCTTTCATGGTATTTATAGTTTTGCAAAGTCACAAGACTTGGGAAAGGGGAAAGATTGATGGACCGATTGATGTTGATGTTGAAGGTATTTGGCATCAGGTGTACGACTTCACTATTGATGTTAAAGTTTCTAATGTCCATCATATAACTTTGTAGAAGTGCAAGTGACCAAGACTGCACCGAAGGCCAGTAGATATAAAGACAAAGACGTTAATGCTAGTGTTACAGGTCCGCTATGCACATTTCCTGCACACCGTCCTGTGAACATGAGAGATGAGATTCCTGACTTGGATAACTCTTTGCAGTCTTTTTCTTCTAATGATGAGGTATTCTGGCACCTTTCCTTTATTATCTTGAGCAAAATAAAATTCCACTCTAGCTTGTTCTCAATGCTATATTTAAAGTTTCTCATAATGAAATGCTTGCAAGAATCCTTCAAAAAGAAATGCTTGCAGGAAACCATTGGGTAACATCCCACTTATCAATTAAAATGGCTGCAGAATGAGCAAATTGGTATAATTTCAAATGACAATGGCTTGATTGAAATGAATTCTTCATCAGCATTTGCCTCTTCTCATGTAGAGTTTGGAGGTATTTTCCTTGTTCTTTTAGATTTTGCTTCATAAGTTATGGTACCTTCTTTCTCAAGCATCATGTAATGGCTGGCGATCTTATGCAACATTCTGCTTTTCTCAGATTCTCCTGGGGAGCAAGTTTCGGCTAATGGTTCTGATGTACATGAAATTGTAAGTATAGTTTTCTCCCTTGTAGTATTGACTAAGGAGTTTTTCTTTTGATGGCTGTTTAGAGGGTTGTTATTTAAATACTAACCACTTGTTGATTAATATGTGATGTCCTGCATTGAAAGTCTACAAGTTTTGGTGCTTCAGATTGCCCTTAGAAATTCATTCATATATGGACTTGTGGAGTTAAACCTTCATTGATATAACTCTTATTCTGCTTGTTTGGTGTGGGTTAACCATTAACATTGTATCTTTTACATTTGTTTATAAAAATATGCTGTTGACTTATTTCCATATTGTCTTGATAAATATTTTTTCTTTCGTATAGTTTACCAGAATGGCGGGATCAGTTTTTTTCTTTTTTTAATTTGCGTTATGCCACATTGTATTTATCTTTTTTTTCTAATAAGTTGAATTTTATTGTAGGCCTTTTTATTTATTATTTACTTGTAACTTGCAGGAAAAGGAAGATGTGGAAATTATCATTTCGCCTGATTTTATAATGTATAGGGGTATGTATTGCACAGAGGGTCAGTTAACTTTTTCAAAAACCTTCCTCAAGTTTGAGGACTTTAGTGTAAATGGGACCAAGACAAAAATTAGTTTTGTATGGGCTGTGGGTGATATCATCAGTATTGATGCAGAATGGTGTCAAAGGGTGAGTTACCAAAGGTGTTCATTCTATATTTTTCTTCAAAATTTTGCTGAGATACTTCGAGTTTATAATCTTTAAGCTTAATATGCCGCTGGACACAGGTTGAAACAGCCATTATGAATTTTGTTCTACAATCAAAGAATTCTAAGAGAGCTGAAAATGCAAATGAAATTTCAGGTTTGCTAATTTTCACAAATAATTCTCATTGAATTTTTTCTGGATATAACATGATGTTTCAGGTTCTGAGAGAAAGTATCTGAACTCCAATTAAAAGTATACGTCCAGAAATTTGACATTTTGGAATATCACCTGTCATAGCTGTATTGTATCCTTGCATCATAACCTTGTTTGATTTCATTTAGGGGAGAAAACAGCAGCAATCAATAGAATTAGGGCTGTAAAACTGGTTGGAATGAAGGTGGAATTCTAGAAAACTTAGGGTTATAAAAAACCTCTAGTTTCTTTATATTAATTCAAAGAAAATAATAATGTGGTGACTGTGTATCTGTTACATCGTAGTTATAATAGACTTCCTTGGAAGCAAAGTTTCTTCACTTTCTTGCAAATAAAGTTTTATTCTTACCCTAGATTTAAACCCTAAAGAAAACTAATAATTCAAGCCGTCCATGATATACCAAATACTTAAAATAACATTATAAAATAAAACTAAAATAATAAAATATTAATAATAAAGCTTCTGCGTCATTGTATCTGCACTATTTCCTTTTTAGGTGCCATTTCAAAGAAACTGTCTTCAACCATCTTCTTCCAATAGTAATTGTTTTAGATGCTGTTGTGATCTCATTTATTGGTTATCTTTTCTCAGCAATAAATTTTGAACTAGATTCTTGATTGCTGCAGTCATTGAGTCATTGAAGTTTTCAGTATATGATCCTTGTTGGTCTGAAAGGCAGGACTCAATCAAATCATTGAGTGTGAGATACAGGGATGTATGGAACACTCTTTCTGAGTAAGTTTTCTACTGACTTTGTTTCTTATCGAGTTATCACTTTTTTCAATGTAGATCTAGAGAGTGATGGTTTTTTGTATTAGAATATATAGGCATTTGATTTTGTTTTCCCTGTCCAGAGAAATGGTGATCTTGCATATACCATTTGGTTTGACTATTTTCTTGTTAGTGTCGTCGTATTCTAGCTCTGATCAGCATCTTCTGGTACTCACTGTGTTTTAGTCCCTTTCTTCTATTGTAACTTCCTATTTATGTGTAAATGAAAATTTCTTTTGTTTGCATGCGTGCATGGTTTAATTGCATTGATTTAACCATTCATGTTAAAATTTGCAGCAAAAATGAAGAGAATGCCTTGATGAGGCAGAATGGCAGGTCTTCTTCAAAGCCATATTTTTCTGAGTAAGTTGAAGAAACTTCTATGTTTTTTTACCAGTTGAGACAGAACATCTGGTGCTAATCGGTTTCTGAATGCATTTTAATGGATCGTTTGATGATTAATGCTTCTCTATATCCTTTTCCTTTCTCAAGGTACAAGCTCTATAATATTTTTGGGTTTTATGGATTTAGGGATTTGAACCTCTGTCCTTTTCCTAACCCCCAAAAAAAGAAAAAACTAAAAATAAGCTTTCAGTCAGTATCATAATATCTCTTTAAAGTTTTAATGATTTTACCTTCTTTTTTCCCTTCTGTTTTAGATCGTTTATAACTATGTTATATTTCAGCCGTTGCCCTTTTCTTTGAAGCGGTTTCGAGAATCCTCAGGATATATTCCCATTTGAAAATACTATTTCCTAACTTTTAGCATAAATGAAGTGGGAGCTTACCTTCAAGTACCAATACTGGATATGGTTGTTATGGCACTCATTCATTTTCCTTCTTCTGTATATGTATGTACATGTGTATTATTTAGTTTTAAAGCTTTAAATCTTTCACATATGTCTTTTCTATTTATCACTTAAGACTTTTTCATCTTTTTCGAAAATTGATGCATCTAACTAATTTGTTGTGCAGTTTTCATGAACATTTTGAAGAAGTTATCTATCCGAAAGGTGATCCTGATGCTATTTCAATTAGCAAGAGAGATGTTGAACTTCTTTGCCCAGAAACATTCATCAATGATACTATCATTGACTTCTATATTAAGTAAGCTTGCAATGATATATTCTATGTTCTTGGTTTTCTTCTTCATGCTCTCAAGGTTAGCCTATGTTAGATCTTGGATGTGCTAATCTTCGTTCAACCTTGAGGATTCATTTATCAAATATACATGCAATATAGTTATGGCATTGGAAACATCTTGTCTTTATCATCATGTCTTCTTGTTTCAGCATAAGTAGTTATTCTACATTGTTGGATTAGCAGCATTTTTTTTTTTCATTTCAAGAAATTTACTACTTTATAATATTCAAATGGTGATCTGCGCTTATACAATAGACAGCTGAAATTATCATCTCAAGATTGGCAGCTAGGTCTCTAATTTAACATCATAATCATGATGAATGTCTAAGTGCCTTGTGAGAGTTAATGAGAAACCTTCCCTATGTTTAATTTGTGATCCCAAGCCAAGGTATTATAGTCTGTGTTGGTTCTATTCCCTGACTTGAAATGACTGATGTTTGTTTCTGATCCATTGGCAGATATTTGAAGAATAAAATTCAACCCGAGGAGCAACATAGGTTCCACTTTTTCAATAGCTTTTTCTTTCGGAAGCTTGCTGATCTGGATAAAGGTTTATCTGATGAATGTCAAGCCAAATCAGCATTTCAACGTGTTCATAAATGGACGAGGAAGGTGGATATCTTTGAAAAGGATTACATTTTCATTCCTGTAAATTACAGGTATTAAACTTATCTGTTTTTTTTTTTTTTTAACATGGCATGAGAGAACAATCTTTATGTAGCTTCCTAATGAGTTATTAACACATCTCCATGACAGTCTTCATTGGAGTTTGATTGTCATCTGTCATCCTGGTGAAGTGGCTAAACTCAAAGGCAAGCTCATAATGGACTGTCTGAGTATGTCATAGCAACTAGGATTATGATTGTCTCCGCTTTTACCTTAGTTTCGGTTGACTTGCAGATGATGCAACTGAAAATTTACTTAAAGTGCCTTGCATCTTGCACATGGATTCAATTAGAGGAAGTCATAGGGGCCTTAAAAACCTTTTCCAGAGGTAATTTCTTCATGATTATTTTCTTTAGTTGCGATGCTTTTATTTTGTTTGCAACTTAGAACAGAAAAACCAAAATGAAGAAACATAGAAATTGTTGGACAAATCATCTGGCCTTGTTATTTTAAGATGGAGCTGTGGATCTAAAATTTTCTTGCTCTGTTTGAAATAGTCATTCTTGCTTTTAAAGATCTTATTATTGATTATTATATCCTCATTTCATTGCCATGAAATGACAGTTACTTATCTGAAGAGTGGAAACAGAGGCATAGAGAGGCAGCAGATGATGTTCCTTCAAAATTTTTAAATTTACAGTTTGTCCCACTAGAGGTATTGCTCCTCTTGTTTCTGCTGTGGTGTCGGTTAGCATGTTATGTCACCTTGTTTTTTTATTAGAATGTATCACATTCACATTTTGCAAAATTAATTTACTATTTATATTTTATGGTTCAGCTGCCACAACAGGAAAATTCATTTGACTGTGGCCTCTTTTTGCTGCATTATGTGGAATGCTTTCTTCTTCAAGCACCTATCAATTTCTCCCCTTCTAAGACAACAGGATCCTCCAACTTTGTGAGTACTGCCATTACTTTCTTCAAGATTTGAAACTTGTATAATGCTATTATGTGGAGCTCTTTGAAACTTGCTTGCTTCAACCTTTTTATATTCACCTTTTCTAATATTATCTTCGACATTTTCAGCTTAATGTGAATTGGTTTCCACCTGCTGAGGCTTCTTTGAAACGTTGTCATATCAAGAAGTTAATCTATGAAATCCTGGAAGAACAATCCTGTAGTTCCCCGTTAGTTGAAGGCATCTATAAATACTCTTCCTCCGTCTTACCCCTCCATAGTGAGCAAGATTCTGGAGTAAAGTCCATTGACCAGATTGGCAGTTCAGCAGAAACATGTCATGATCATTCCTTAAATTCTAACGGTTTGATACTCTCTGCTGCATCCCCTACAACAGTTCTAGAAGGCCGGAAAGACTCGGAATTAGAGATTTTTGATTGTTATGAGGTGGGAATTCTCGGGGGATCGCTTGGAAACTATACACATGGTCAAAGAAATGCTATGTCACCTATAGAGGTAACATTTTGTTTCTTTATTACCAATAAGCTTAAGTCAGATATAAGATCAATTTGCCAATGAAAATTGATAAGGTGTGAATCCTCTGTCTGTAACTCTCTGATTTGCATCAATGGAAATATTAGCATATAGAGAATATAAGCTGATTCACTGGTTATTTTCATTGTTATGTAACCATGTCTCCATGTCTTTTATTAGATGATAGGAAATGTTGCCAATAAGATTTAGCATGGTTGCACTTATCCAACATCCATCAATGAAACAGGAAATAGAAGAGACAAGTGAAGAAATTGCTGCTGATTCTCCCATAGATCTTGATGGTGAAGCTTCTGGATTGGTAACTGAACCTCGCTTATTCATACGGTGTCCTAGCAAAGACGTTAGTGTATTAAGTACATCATGGAACCAACATATGCCATTGGATGTCGAGGATTCAGATTTTAACAAGTTGAGTGATTCTCCAGATTCATCAGAGATAAGGCTAGACGATGATGACCAGGTATCGAACCATGGAGGGGTAACTAATAAAACTATATCGTCCGCAACCTCAAATGAAGGTTACTCTGATTGTATTATTGAAGATTCTCAGGAGCACGATGACATTGCGAGTACATGTTCCTCTTTGTACTTTGATAGGGACATTTCAGCTCTATCCCATCAAGAAGTAGACCCGACTACGAAATTTGATCTTAAAGAAAATTTGATCCCGATGACCAAAGGTGATGAAGAGCCAGTCACAGAGGTTCCCAAGGCATAAATAGCTTCTTGCCGAAGGAAAGCTCGAAGCTTTTCAAAATTGTTGCATTTCTGATCCCATCAACAAGCAAAATCGATCTGAAAAGAGATTTCGATGCCGATGAATGATGGAGATCATGTGTCTGAAAGGCGATGAACAAACCGGTCACAAAGGGTTCCAAAGGTATATACCACTTCTTAGCACTAGTTAACGTTGTATACTTTTGTCTGTCATGTCAGTAATCCATGGTTTCCATTTTGTATATTTCCATTTTCCTTTAGAGAAAGTTTAGTAGTTTTCTGGAAATCAAATTGAATATCTACTCAAATCGAATCAAATTACATTTGATTAATTAGTTTTAAAATATATTTGTATAAAGTATTTTAAATTTTTTACTAATTTAAATAAATTTTGTTATTTTTATATTTGTAAAAGAAATTAGTTATAAAATAAATAAAAATAGAATTTAGTTTGGTTCAGATGATTATAGCTTTCTAACTTACAAACAGTGAATCAAATTGAAATCAATTTATTTGAATAAATTGAAATTAAATTAAAATAACCAATAAAATGGTCAAATTATAGTTTTGTCTCGCCAAAATTTAATATTTAATTCTTATACTTTGATTTAACTTAATTTTAATTTAATTATTATTGGTTAGTTTAATTAGTTAATATTTTGATTTTATCAAAATGTCGATTTGAATTTTATTATTAGAATATATATTTTAAAAATATAAATTAGCATTTTAACCATAAAATCAGTTGCAAATATAAGTATAACAGATAGACCAAAACCATAATTTGACCCAAATAAATTATTAAATATAGGTATTTTAATGGAAAAAGATGAGTTCTTTTAAAATGTTTTTGAAAAGTGCCTTAAAATTATTATATTTTAAGGAATAAAATATCTATTTGAGGAATAATATTTAAGTTAGTTAATAATATTATATTTTAATAAAGAATATAAAAATATTATAATTTGTTGTTCATATTTTAATATATAAAATATAAATTTTAAATATTTTTAAATAATAAATATTAATTATTTATAAAAGTATTATGTTATTGGAGGGTAAAAAATAATTAAGTACTAAAAATATTTTTAGAAGAATAAAAGTTAAAAAATTTACTTTTATTTTAAAATAAAAAGTAAAATTTCAATTAAAAATAACTTGTGCAGCACAGTTATTTTTCTAAAAATACTTTTAAAGTTAAAAGTATTTTTTTAAGTACTATTAAATAGGCACGAAGTTAAGTGTCAACGCAACTGTTGCCTGAAAGTTTTAATATATATATATCTATATATAAAAATAAAAAAAAGGGCAGAAAAGGAAAAAAAAACAATAGTTTATCTGAGAGCTCCAAATTGCCTACCACCCATTCCAAATTACCTACAAAAATTTGTCTTTTTGATTCGTAATAATAAAGAAACAAGACAAAGGGGAGGTGGCCATGCGCCATTGTTAAACTCCCAAGTTGTTTTTTAATGGCTTCAATTCCATCATCTCCGAAGCCTCCCAATCTCACTTTCCCCAGCCCCCATTTTCCTTCTTTTAAAACACCCTTCGTTTACCCTCTTTCTACCTCCAGGAGGTTCCCTCATTCCACCCTTTGCCGTTGTTCCAACGATTCTTCCGATGGTAATTCCGGTAACTGGCGGTGGGACTCCGCTATTCAAGGCGTTTTCAAGAATGCCGTCAAGAGATTTTATTCCTACATGAACCCTTTTCGGAAAAGCCCAACCGGGGATGGTGATAAGGTGAACGACGACGTTTCGGATAAGCAACGAGTGGAGGATTGTGATTGGGATTGGGATCGGTGGAAAAAGCATTTCGAACAAGTCGATGAACAAGAACGCCTCTTATCCCTTTTAAGGGTATTTTATTTACGAATTTTATTATTCTTTTTTTTTTGGAATTTTATTTGATGGGATTGCTTTTTTATTTATTTTATTTTTTTAACAGTCGCAATTAAATGAAGCTGTACTTAGTGAAGATTATGAGGATGCTGCTAGGTTAAAGGTTGCAATTGCGGCTGCTTCTAGAAATGACACTGTTGGCAGAGTTATATCACATTTAAATGTACAAATTCTATTTCTTTTTCATTATATTAATCCTCTTTTTTAATTTAAATAAAAAAAATGGGGAGTTTCCATTGTTTTTGCTGACCTGTTTTATTATAACTTCAGAGAGCAGTAATGGAAGAACGTTTCCTGGATGCTGTATTTTTAAGGGATAATGCTGGTGCTGGATTAGTAAGTTAACCCTTTCTTTTCTGTTACTTTAGAATGAAAATGGAAAAAAAGAAGAAAAAGGCAAGGATGTTTTTTTAGTAGCTAAGTCAATATTGTTTGGTTTTTATGGTCTTTTAATTTCAGGTTGGATGGTGGGCTGGTCTTCCGAATGATACCAAAGATCCGTATGGTCTAATTATACGGATAACTGCCGAACACGGTAGATATGTTGCCAGGAGTTTTAGTCCTAGGTAATCACTCCCCTTTTTCATATGTATAATTGATCATTTGTTTGTTGGTCTGTACATGTATTTGTGCTGCTTTTACAAGTGTTTCTTGTTTATGCATTTTGAACTGGCTCAAGTTTTCTTATACTTCTTGCTCATACTTATTGATTATTGATTTGTAATTTCAATGATTGTTTTCTGACCTTGTTTGATTGATTCTCTTTTATGTCAGGCAGCTCGCTACTGCGTCAGTTGGTATTCCTTTGTTTGAGATCTTTCTTACTGTAAATAAGAAAGGTGAATACAAACAGCAGGTATCTTTTGGCTTGTCTAATGTGCATTATATCTTTGTCGGCTGTTTATTACTCCGTCCTCTTTAAGTGAGCCATAGGTATTCTTGTTGTAAGCTTAAAAGGAATAAATATGCTTGAACAATACTGTGTTCCAGGCACCCTCCTTAGCTTTCATAGTTTTCAAATTTGTAGTAACGTTTAATGTATTTTGCAAATGGAATGTTATTTGGTGTCTTTCAGGCTGTGTACTTGAAAAGGAGGAGTGTTTTCCAAGATACTTCAATGTCACCAAAAACATCTGGAACCACCAGCCACTTGGGTCTATCAGACTCCGTTGAAGAGAAAAACGATCTTTTTGTTCTTGGCACTGAAGATGGTGTTGATGAGGAAGATGATGATGAAGATGATGATGCAGATGAGAGTGAGGGACTAACTGGTTTTCAAAATATATTGCAAGATGTGGTTCCTGGTGCAAAGGTCAAGGTCGTGAAGGTCACTTCACCTGGGAAAGTAGACCAAGATTTTGTATCCAAGGTGATTGAGCAGATAATAGATGAAGACGATGAAGAAAAAGATGCTGATATAGAAAGCATAGAAGTGGATGATGAAATTAAGAGTGATAATGACCAAGAGAGAGATAAAATTGAGATGGATGCGGATAATGGAGTTATTGATAGTGATAGGCAAAGTGAAATTGCAGTTAAAGTTGTTGTTGGTGGTCTTGTACAAAAGCTTTCTGGCAATGTTCCTGCAATTGAATCACTTAGAGTGCCTGCTAAGTTAGTGAAAAAGGGGCACCTAGCATTTTCATTTTCTATAGAAAAGGACGTAAGTCAACAAGATACTAGTCTCAAGGCAAAGGGTTTGATAGATAGAAAAGCAAAGGTTCAAGGTCAACGCACCGCAGATGAAATAATGATTGATCTTGCTAAATTTATCGGCAGAGAGAAGATACCTTTGAAGGTAGGTTCAATATATTAAATAAATATTTGACAAATAAGTATTGTAACTGTAGAATGCTTGGATTGCTAACTAATTTCAACAATGCAGGTACTCAAAGATGTTGGTGAATTGATAAATCTTACTCTCAGTCAAGTTAAAAATCGTCAACCACTATCTGGTTCTACAACTTTCCATCGCATTGAGATTGCAGCATCACCGGATCCCCTAAATGGTAATTTGTACACCATCTGTTGATGTTCGTTAATGGTTTTATGGAAACATGATTTATTATTCATTCTATCTATTCATGTGTATTATAGAATTATTGTATTTACAATATTATTTGATCAGGATTATATATTGGTACACATGGGCTTTACACGTCAGAAGTCATTCATCTTAAACGCAAATTTGGTCAGTGGCAAGGGGATAGTGGGACTAAGGAGCCTTCGGATCTTGAGTTTTATGAATATGTGGAAGCTGTAAAATTAACTGGAGATCCTTATGTACCTGCAGGCCAGGTATGTACGCATTTGAAATGCAGCCGATTCTCTCATTATTGTCCTTAAATTATTTGTACTTACTGACCTTCCCCTCTCATACTTGTTTTTTTTTTTTTTTTTTTGATTTGTCATCTAATACCTTGGGAATATCTACAGGTGGCGTTTCGAGCCAGAGTTGGTAAAAGATATCAACTCCCACATAATGGGCTAATTCCTGAAGAATTTGGAGTGGTACATTTTCTTTTAGTATATATTGATAACTTGTAAAGTTTAAAGTTTGAATTTGTGATACCCTTTGAATTTCACTCTTTGATATCTGCTTCAAAAGTTAAGGAAGTTCCGTGGTCTTATTTTCGACTCAGGTTGCTCGATATAAAGGACAGGGTAGGCTTGCTGAACCAGGCTTTCGAAATCCTCGATGGGTTGACGGCGAGCTTGTTATTCTTGACGGGAAGGTTTATCTCTTTTGTCCGATCAAGTTTGGTTCAATGACTTTTTTTGGTCAAATGGATATTGATTATTTGATATTCTGATTTGCTAATCTGAACAGTACATCAAAGGAGGGCCGGTTGTTGGATTTGTATATTGGGCCCCTGAATATCACTTCTTGGTGTTCTTCAATCGACTAAGGCTTCAACTATAAGTCTATTGTACATAGTATTTGAGCATGTTTATTTTCCGTTCAGATAACACGGGGTAAGTACTTCCTCACCGTAAAGTAAACGCATTAATTTAATTTCATTGCCTTCCGACCTTTTTGTTTCCATTTGAAATTTCTGTTTTACAAGTAATCCCATCAATTAAGCATGCGGCATCAATTATAATCTGCTAAAATCAATTAGGGGCCATGTTTTGTGAACTATTTTCCACGTTCAGGTCACATTGGTCGAGTAAATATCTGACTTAGCTACCTTCCTTTCCAGTCCTCCCCTGTCCAGTCATGCTTGCTACAGAGATAATTGAAGTTCCCTAATATTGTTTCGTCTTAACAAGTGGGTTCATAACTTTCAGTATACATGCATTATAAATGCGTCTTTTCATGTATGTGCGTTGTGTGTTAGGGTATGCATGACTCTGTAAACGACATTGTCTGCATTAGCAAGATGATCAATCTCCATAGGAAACACAAATCGTATGCTTCTTTTTAAAATTAAAATGATTGTTATTCATACGGTTGGTATCTGTTTCTTCAATTAAGAACAATCAGTATGGGATCTTTTCTTTTTCCGTTTCTCTCTTCCAAAAATACATTGCTGATACGTAACATGTAACGGTAGCATTTGTGTTCGGTTTCTTCACCATTAAACCTAAAATATTCAATATCGAAAATTCCCTTCTCTGTGTGTGTTTGCAGTTCAACTTGATTCTTGTCACTGAATAGTAGAGCAACAAAGAAGGGAAGAGATTCAAGCTTATATTTTGACTGCCTGACTTACTGGGTTCACACTGTGGAAGTCGCCGTGGAGCTTCTCAAGATTCAGTCTTTAATGAAGTTCCTTTCCTTGGATCACAGCATCTGATAACTTCCGAAAGTAGAGGCCTATTGGAATCATTATAGCCATAGCTGGAGTTAATGAGATATTCTGTAAGAAAAAGAAGATCCAAATGGTCAATAGATGAAGTTAGGAGTTAGGACCAGTGAAATATCGAAGGCCTTTAGCATATGAGCTTCAAATTCTCTGTAAATTGGCTTCGTTTTTAATTGGTTAAACTACTATAATAGCCCCTCAACCAAAATACTTTTGTCAAAAAAGTCCCTATACTTTTTTGTCAGTACTTATTATGACTTAAATTATTCTATATAAAAAGTTCTATTGCTTTTCCTTTGAATCCTCGTCTTTTGGTTTCCAACGTCCACACCAAGTATGGAGGGAGTGTTACACAGCATGCAAAATCCAATATTTGTGTATCAAAATTAATTTAACCAACCAAATATCACCAAAAATGAGAGAAATCCATACATTCATTATAACTTAGATGAACAAATTTCTTCTCTTCCCCACCAAAACCTTCCATCTCTAAAACCCATACTCTCACTTGCGAATGTAATATTATCTAAAATATATATATTTTGAAAAATTATCTTTTAAATTATATATATCATTTTTCAAATAAATAAATTGAAATTAGGAAGGAATAATAACCCGTCAGAGTTTCTCTTTTAGTCAAAGTGAAAAAAGAACAAAAAAGAAGAAGAAGCTATTCATTATTATTTAAGGGCAAATTTAATTAAAATAGTAAAATTATTATTAAAATAATATTTCGGATAAAATGTAATATAATAAACTAAATGTTATTTTGCAATTTGTAATAGCCAAAACGTATTATTTTTATATTTTGAACAAAATGTAATGAAGAATAGCAAAATATATAGTTTGAAAATTGAAATGTTATTCAAAGAATATAGCAAAGATTTGGTGATTTTATTATTTCATTTGGTTTAAAATGAATAAAATATCATTAAAAACTAAAGTAAAATTATCAAAAAATATTTAATTACTTGAAGAGATGGCACATTATTTATTATAAAATCTTGACAGTATGAGTAATGTTATATTTCGACTCAAAGGAAATTTTTAATCCATATATATAAATATAAATATAAATATAAATATAAATGTAATTTTAAAATATAAAATTACATTCGACAATCATAAATTTTATGAACTAATAATATCTATAATAATCTAATCCCACTTTGGGTGCAATCGAATCTTTTACTTCACAGTAGGGGCAAAGCCCCCCAGTAGAATGCATTAGCTGTCCACTCTTAGGTTGGGTAGTAAAAGTTGGAGAAGGCAATCACTTATTCTCAAAACCAGCATTCTTAAGTCGAAAGAGTTGGAGGGGGAAAGCTCTTTGCCGTTCTTGGTTTTCCTATAGCAGGATCCTCCAGAACCACAAGAATCCTTAGTTAGAATGGGATTCCAATTCAACACCTTTTGAGATTTCGAGAAGAGTTGCTCCTTAGAGAGCACATTACGATGAAATTTGTAAGTGTGTTCGGGGAGTTATTGTCTATCGTTGGCCCCCTAAAATGGAAAAACTTTCTTTTAGACTGTTTGAAAATTTTAAAATTTTAAAATAGTAAAGGTAAAATTGTACTTTGGTTTCCCCTAAAAATGATAAAAATTTGATTTAATCCTTTAAAAATTATAAAGGTATAGGCTATTAAAATAGTGAAATTGCATTTTTACTATAATAAAAATTACAATTTTATTTCGGCCCCCTAAAAAAGTTTTCTGACTTCACCCCTACTTCATAGCTACAATAACTAATCTTATAGCCATTGTTGTTTTTAACCTTACCGAAAATAAACGTACAATCCATCCAAACTATGGTTAAGTCTTCATAGTTTTATAATTCCAAACTCAAGCAATTAAATTTACCGACTAATCTTTTTACACAACTAAAATTGTTGAAATTAGACTAAATCAATTGATCAAATTGGTTAGGTTGAAAACCAATCAATACATCAATTTAAAGAAAATAATTGAATCAATTGATTCATGAATCAACATGGATTGATTGAAGCATGTTAATAACCTGTCGAATTGATTTTTTTTTAATAATTATATTTATTTTTTTTAAAATAATTTTTAATCATTTATTTAATTAAACCAATCAAACTAATTAAATTCATCAAACTAAAATTTGACAAATCCGACCACCTATTTAAAAAAAATAAAATAAAGAGGACTAATTACCATTGACTAGTTGCAATTTTAGGATGAATACGTCCAATGACAAGGTGACTTAAATCATTGACTTGTAATATTCTACGTCTTGCCAATTTATTGTTATTATTGATGGACCAAATTGAAAAATCAAAAGTTAATTATGACTTATCCAAGTCCTTAATTACTTCTATATTGCTACTGTCTTTTAATTCAACCATTCCGTTTTGGTAGTAAATCGGAATATTAAATTTTAAGTTTTATTTCAATGTAAATTTTAATTGTATAAATTGATTTCATTATTAAAATACATGGTATTAATTGGAATTATTGTTTGTTAAATTTTTAATTTAATTTTGGAATTTATTAAATGATGAATTGTTATATGTATTATATGGGATAATCTTACGATTCAATTTATAACATATATTTTTATTTTTATTTTTATTTGTTTAATGATAGAAAACAATAAATTCATTATTACAATACTGAGTACTTTCGATTAAGCACATATTCACTGTAAGGCCCAAATTTTGCCTGAGGCCCAATAAACCAAATAAATAAATACAATACTCAATTACAGCCCAAATATTAAAACTCTAAAAGCCCAATTAGCCCACAACCTTAACTAATTTTCAGTAAAAAAAAAAAAGAAAAAAAACCTAGCCACCTCCACTTGCTCCACTTACACCTGCAAAAGTCAAAAGAAGAAAAAACAAAAAAAGGGGCAGAAAAGAAGCAAGAAAACAAGGAAATAGATAATAGCAAATCCATGATATTTCGGCTATAAAGCCTGAAATCCCGGATTTTTTTTGGGTACAAAAACAAGAATATTGTAAAAGGGGGGAGATTTTTTTTTGATAAAAAAAAAGAGATTGAAGAAAAAAAAGTGTAATCTCTCTGAAGATTTTTCTTTAAAAAAAACAGCAAGCAATAGAAAAAAAAAAGATAATAACAAAGCCATAAAAAAAGAAGAAGTGCAAACCGGCTTAAGATTTTTTTCTTTTCTTTTTTCTTTTATTATTCGAATCCATCTCTTCTCATTCATGTATTAAAATATATCAAGGTATATATATAAGAAATATATAAAAAAAAACCTTTTGAAATTTACGCCACTGCGTGTGGTGGTTGACAATGGCCGGTGGCGGCGGATGGCGGCAGACGGAGCCGGAGTTTGGTCGGAGGGAGAAGGCCTTAAGAGAGTTTGATAGAAAGGGGTTATTTTTTTTTTTTATGAAATGGGAAAAATGAGTTTTTTTTTAAGGAATTTTGACTTATATAGCCCCATCAAAACGACGTCGTTTTGGGTTTAAGCCACTAATGCCAAAACAACGTCGTTTTGGCTCTTAACCCATGGCCGACTTGCGACCCGACCCGCTCTAACTTCAGGATCCGCGTGTTTTCATTGGAGGGGCTATTTGCGCGTTTAGCCCCTCTGCTTTTTATTACTTTGCAATTAAATTATTTTTATTTTAATTTGGCACCAAAATTTGTCGCAATTTTCAATTTAATCCTAGCTGATCTGTGCATTTTATAAAGGGGTTATTGCACTTTAGGCCCTCTGTTGTTTCACGCAGCATTTAAATAGGCCCTTTTCTTTTTTTTTTTTTTAAATTTGGCCCAAAACTTCGTTTTTAATTGAAGTTAGTCTCTTTTTAATTTAAGTTGATTTTTATATTATCTTTGCTACTTTAATTTTTAATATTAGTTCCAATAATATTATATATATGCTTTTAAATATACTCTTTTATTTTCTTTTATTATAAATATTATTATTTTATTTTCTTTACGTTATTATTATATCGTATCATTTTTTTATCATATCATTATTATTTTTCATGTACACATTATTTTCATGATTATTATTGTGTTTATTTTTACTACTATTATTGTATTTATTATTAGTATTAGTATTATAATTACTATTATCATACTTATATGTATATATATATTTATATGTAAAGTTATCAATGGTTATTTTAATATTATCATCATCTTAATATTAATATGTACTTATTTTTAACATATATATATATGTATGTATATATTTATGAAGTATTATTAATAATTGTTTTGTAACATTATTATTATTATTTCTAATGTGTATGTATTATATATATTTTAATACTATATTATGTATATATTATATTATATATATATTTATTATATTTTTATGTATATATTTTAATATCACATTATTCATATGTTTTTTTATATATTATCCCATGTAAATACTTTCAATACTACATTATGCATATATTTTTGTCTCTATTATATATATACTTTTAATATTCAATACTATTATTATAAATATGTTTTTGGTATACGTATGTATATTTTTATTTTTTCTTTATTCATATATTATTATCATTATTTTCTACATTATATTATTATTATTATTATTATTATTATTATCATTGTCATTGCCATTTTGTTGTTCCATGTTTTATTCATTTTCATTTATTCGTTAATTTGCTTATGTCTTGATCATTTCATTTTCCTCATGCATTTGTTTATATTTACATATTCTTGGTCTTGCTATTACTTCATCTTTTATAATTACTCATATTATCGTTTTTGACACTATCGCACCTATTATGTTATTATTTGTAGCACCCCAAACCCGCCCGAAGTTATGGCGGATCCGCATGCCACATCAAAACGTAAAAAATTTCCATTCTAAGTCCGAAAATCGTACTTGATGTTCAAAAGATTAATTCATTAAGGGTTAAAGTGAAAGGAAGTCATGCACCGGTAGGAAACCGGAAAAGAGGTGGTGAGTCCATCGGATCGCTATATACCAAGCTCCTTCGGATCCAATCCTAGACATGCATCTCGCCATTGCCACACCTTAACGTCATGGATATTTCTAGGAAACCGATTTGATTAAGTCATTTTAGGAAAAGTGATTAATTTTGGAAAATACTTTCATTGCGGAAGCTTTGCTTGTTGTCGTGTTATTTTGAAATCAACTGTTGTTTTTGAAAGCGCGCCTAAAGCTATCCAATTTCAACAGTTAAAATAAATATTATCTATCTTAATAAAACATATAAAAATCATCAAAAATAAATAAGCGGCCTTATTACATTTAAAAGCCCAAAACCTCAAACGTAATTAAAAGGATGTCCAGTTCACGGAAGAAAATCAAACTTTCGAGCGGTGGCCACTCCGAATTCCCTCACGACTCCAAGCCCACTATGGTTGGGGATTTCTGCGTGGATGAAAATAAAAGGGGTGAGTTTGGGGAAACTCGGTGTGTAAGGAAAACCCATTCAAAGCCCAAGTCACTCAAGCCTATTGGGCCTAAGCCCATTCAGTAATAAGTGGTATTGGGCGAGCCCTTTCAGATTACAATAAAGCGGGCCTTAGCCCTTATTCAGATAATGATGATGGCCCATAGGCCCATTTCAAAATACATGCAACATCATAAACATATGCAAGCCCATTTGGGTAATGAGTGGTCTTGGGCGAGCCCTTTTCAGATTATAATAAACTGGGCCTTAGCCCTTATTCAGATAATAAGATGGCCCATAGGCCCATTTCAAAATACATGCAACATCAGTAAACATATGCAAGCCCATTTGGGTAATAGTGGTCTTGGGCGAGCCCTTTTAGATTACAATAAAGCGGGCCTTAGCCCCTTATTCAGATAACAAGATGGCCCATAGGCCCATTTCAAAATACATGCAACATCGGTAAACATATGCAAGCCCATTTGGGAGACTACTCAACCCACCAACCACTACACTCCACCCGTACCAGCCATACACTCCATGTGGGGAATAGCTCAACCCACCCATTAACACTCCACGATTCTTGACCTTTGCTTGCTCGATTATCGATAGAATTGAGGCAAAGCCTCCAAGACGTGGACAAGCCACTTTCGATACTTCCTCCGTCAATATCCCAATCCCATGCATCAGATAATAACAACATGGCATGCAGTAAATAACAACGATCAAACATGCATTTAGGTCAATTTAACCCTAGGGGTATTTGGTAATTTTGCACCTAGGGGTATAACAGTAATTTTCCATACATAGGGGTATTATAGTAATTTAGCTGTTTTTAGGGTTTTTCATGCATATTCCTACTTTTCACGTACTAACAGAATCACGTACCGAGGGTTCTTACCGAATTGGGTCTGTTGGCCCATCATTCCAATTTTGGCCCATTAGGCCCAAAAATATCGAGGGCACAGAAATCATGCACTTTGCAGTCCAAACATTGCAGCTTACCAAAAACATTAATCGATTTACCTCACGAGCATTAGACACTCGCAAATCTACAAAATACGGTTTTCGGCATTTTGACTTTTCGCTTTTGCCGATCTAGACTAAGAAAGAGGGTGTTAGTTACACATTTGCTTATGATATATATTGTGAGATCCGCACACAAACCGCCTACAATGGGATTACTAACACGTTAATCTAACTATTCAAATACAAACTACATATTAACCCCTTACAATATTCGCCAACCACACCTACAGATCATTGTAAGCTTATAAGAAAACAATAAGCAACTCATTAACAAATTTTTGTCAATGTTTACCACATAATCATAATTTCACTGCAAGCTGTCTTCCTGAGCAACAGTCATTAAATCATTTATAACTAGAGCTACGAAACTCCAAATCAAGTGCCGTTAATTTTCCTGAAAATAGACTCATATATCTTCTTTCCATAAAATTTTCATAATTTTGGTTTAGCCAATCAATACCAGAATTTTCTCAAAGTTTCCCATGTTTCACTGTTTGACTAATCTGACCACTCTTCATTACGAATCAAATTTCTCATTGTACAGAATTCAAAATATGTTCTAGTTTATTTCATTTGAAACTAGACTCATTAAGCTTTAATTACATAATTTATCCAGCTTCTAATTCATCTCCCACAATTTTGGTGATTTTCCAAAGTCACGTTACTGCTGCTGTCCCAAGCAGATTTATTACCAAATCACTCTTTCATACACCTATCTACATGCTTGTTATTTAAACATGTATATCACCAATCAATCATCACATATCTATGATTTTACTTAAGTATAATCTCCATTTCATCATTTTAAAGCACAACATGTTAGCTGATTTTTCCTTTAACATCTAAGGCACATGCATGCTCATTTGTTTGGCTCAACTTCACCTATCTTCCATTTTTCATCAAAAGAACATGAAACAACAACCATTTCCTTCATTTTAATTCATGACTAAATGCTCACAACACAACTAAAAATCAAAATATACTTCAAGAGTTAAGGTAGAATCAAGAAGAACTCATGAACCTCAAAATAGAAGCAAGATACCAAGAACTTACCTTCAATTTTCCTCCTCCTAATGACCGAATACTCAAGAGCTTTCTCCTCTCCTTTCTCTTCTCTAACTTTCAGCTATGATGAACAAAGATGGACAAAACTTTGTTCTTTTCACCCCTTTTTCTTTTAATAAAACTTCATATTTCATCCATTTAATTCTTTAATACAAAAGACATGAAATTCTTATCATGAAACATTTACCTAACCCACATTATCATGAAACATTTACCTAACCCATTATCATGGAACATTTACCTAACCTATTATCATGAAACATTTACCTAACCTATTATCATGAAACATTTACCTAACCTATTATCAATTTGTATCAATTTGTACCATAAATTATGGATATCAAGTGTACATTTTGTCTACAACAATATGATGGCTGGCCACTTCATGTAAAATGGGAGGTTTGTCATGTAAATCCTCCTATTTTGCACTCCTATTTATTTGGCCACTTCAATTTAGCCTATAGCATTTTCAAACATTTTCACATAGGTCCTATTTCATAATTTCACCCCCTTTTTCTTATGGAACAAAAATTAACTAAAATTGCGGGTTCTATCTTAAGCTTGGGCTTTCTAGAGGCCCACTAACATAATTAAACCTATGCCAACATACAGATTCTCGAAAATTGGGCGTTACAACTCTACCCTCCTTAAAGAAATTTCGTCCTCGAAATTTACCTAATCCAAACAGATGAGGGTATTGCTGTTGCATCGTCTCTTCTGGCTCCCAAACTTAGAAGTTTCCCCTTTCTTAACTTGTTGAAAACGAGCGACCAAAGACTCATCGTTCAACTATTTTCCTTAATCTGATCCACCAGGTTGGCCTCACTTGCAACTCACCAACAGACTTCCATCATCATCTGAGACTCAAACGAAGCGAGACATTGCTCTCGGATCGAATCTGACTACGACTTAGAGCATCGGCTACCACATTAGCCTTGCTTGGGTGATACTCGATCGAGCAGTCATAATCCCTAAGCAACTCAATCCATCTCCTTTGCCTAAGGTTCAGCTCCTTCGAGTCAACAAATACTTAAGACTCTTATGGTCGGTGTATATAATACACCTTTCTCCGTACAAGAAATGTCTCCAAATCTTAAGTGCAAATATCATGCCGCCAACTCTAAATCATGAGTCAAATAGTTTCCCTCATGAGGCTTAAGCTATCGTGATGCATGTGCAACCACCTTACCCTCTTGCATTAACACGCGGTCCAAACCCACGTGTGATGCGTCATCGCATACGATAAAATCATTCCCGGACTCGGCTAAATTAACACAAGTGCTTCAAAGAACTTTCTTCAACTTCTCAAAAGCTTCCTGCTGTTTCTTAGTCCATACAAACGGTACTCCTTTCCTTATGTGTTTTGTCAGAGGTGCTGCCATCACAGAAAAACCTTCCACAAACCTTCTATAGTATCCTGCCAGTCCTAGGAAACTCCATATTTCTGACACTGACCTAGGCGGCTTCTACTCCAAAATCGCTTCAATTTTCCGAGGGTCCACCTTAATCCCCTCAGCAGAGACCGCATGTCCTAAGAAGGCTACCTCCCTCAACCAAAGTTCAGACTTGCTGAACTTTACAAAGAGTTCCTTCTCCCTTAACACTCGCAGCACTATACGGAGATGCTCATCATGTTTCACTTCAGTTTCAGAATATACCAGGATATCGTCAATAAAGACGACTATGAACTGATCCAAACATGTTTGGAACACACGATTCATCAGATCCATAAACGCTACAGGAGCATTCGTCAGTCCAAATGGCATAACCAGAAACTCGTAATGACCATACCGAGTCCTGAATGTCGTCTTTTGGATATCTGCCTCCTTGACCCTTAACTGATGATATCCAGATCGAAGGTCAATCTTGGAAAATACAGAAGCTCCTCTAAGCTAGTCGAACAGATCGTCAATCCTTGGCAGTGGATACTTATTCTTAATCGTCAGTTTGTTCATCTGGCGATAATCAATGCACATCTGCATTACCATCCTTCTTTTTCACGAATAACACCGGTGCTCCCCATGGAGACACGGTTGGCCTAATAAAGTCCCTATCCAACAACTCTTGAATTTGAACCTTTAACTCCACTAACTCCTTCGGTGCCATCCTATACGGTGCGATGGACACGGGCGCCATTCCAGGCAACAAATCTATTCCAAACTCAACTTCTCGGTTCGGAGGCAATCCTAGAAGCTCCTCCGGAAAAACATCTTGGAACTCCTTTACGGTCCTAACCTTATCCACTGTCAGTCCCTCCTCTTCTCACTGACTTACAAATGCCAAATAGACCTCACAACCTTTCTGAATCTACTTTTCGGCTCTTAAAGCCAACACCACATTGAACAAATAATTCCCTTCGCTCACCTATCACTATAACCTCCTCATCCTTTGTGGTCCTTAACACCATTCGTTTAGCAAAGACAATCCGTGGTCGCTTTATGCTTAACAAGCCGGTCCATTCCTAAAATGAGATCAAACTCTCCGAGCGGTAAATCCATCGATCTCTAGGAAAATCCTACCTTGAGTTTCTAAGGGTACATCCTATACGGTTTGTCTACCCTAACCGAAAGTGACCCAAAGGACTTAGTACAGATACCCCACTCACAATCTCCTCGAGAAATTGTAAGTCATCCATAATCCGTTCGTGGCCTCCAACCAATATTCCGCCACATTCGGGGCTATACCAGACACGCCCTTAAAGATCTCTGTTCCGTTAGCCCGAAGTCGTTCAGAAATAGATCCCCAAACTCCATTGCCCGTACTTGCCTCGGCAACCCTTTCCAGAATACGAAGCATTGCCTGTGACAGGGCATCATCCTCGGCGGCCCTATCATACGGCCCATTCTCATCCGTCGGTGGTGGTCGTGCTACTTCAGTGGGTATGTGTTCAGAAGACGAAGATCCAGCTTGAGTACTACCTCGGCCTCGACACGGCCTCTTCCCCGAGTAGCTCTCGTACTCATATCGATTTATCTTGATTACAAATTTTTATGCATCAATTAATATTCCAGTGTTTATTACAGATGTTTTATGAATCAGACAGTAGTTCAGAGTTTGTTTTCACAGAATCGAAGTCTAGCTACAGTTTCAGTCTCTTATCAGATTTTCCTATGGTTTCAGTATCATTCTATCTAGAGTATCCTAGCAGGATTTTAGTACAGATAGATAATTTAGGAAAATATTCAAAAAAATTCAGAATACTTACAGACTTGAGCCGGAGATTCGGAATGCCACCTTCTAAAGATCTAAATTTTGAAAATCAAGTTTTTCGCATTCTTTATAAAATTTTGCTTTCAAAAATCTTTGTTTTTGTAAACCCATTCCACAGTAGAGTTGTTGTAATCTAAGCTCGATACCACTAAATGTAGCACCCCAAACCCGGCCCGAAGTTATGGCGGATCCGCATGCCACATCAAAACGTAAAAAATTTCCATTCTAAGTCCGAAAATCGTACTTGATGTTCAAAAGATTAATTCATTAAGGGTTAAAGTGAAAGGAAGGCATGCACCGGTAGGAAACCGAAAAGAGGTGGTGAGTCCATCGAATCGCTTAAGTACCAAGCTCCTTCGGATCCAATCCTAGACATGCATCTCGCCATTGCCACACCTTAACGTCATGGATATTTCTAGAAACCGATTTGATTAAGTCATTTTTAGGAAAAGTGATTAATTTTGGAAAATACTTTCATTGCGGAAGCTTTGCTTGTTGTCGTGTTATTTTGAAATCAACTGTTGTTTTTGAAAAGCGCCTAAAGCTATCCAATTTCAACAGTTAAAATAAATATTATCTATCTTAATAAAACATATAAAAATCATCAAAAATAAATAAGCGGCCTTATTACATTTAAAAGCCCAAAACCTCAAACGTAATTAAAAGGATGTCCAGTTCACGGAAGAAAATCAAACTTTCGAGCGGGTGGCCACTCGAATTCCCTCACGACTCCAAGCCCACTATGGTTGGGGATTTCTGCGTGGATGAAAATAAAAGGGTGAGTTTGGGGAAACTCATGTGTAAGGAAAACCCATTCAAAGCCCAAGTCACTCAAGCCTATTGGGCCTAAGCCCATTCAGTAATGAGTGGTATTGGGCGAGCCCTTTCAGATTACAATAAACCGGGCCTTAGCCCTTATTCAGATAATAATATGGCCCATAGGCCCATTTCAAAATACATGCAACATCAAGTAAACATATGCAAGCCCATTTGGGTAATAAAGTGGTCTTGGGCGAGCCCTTTTCAGATTACAATAAAACCGGGCCTTAGCCCTTATTCAGATAATGATGATGGCCCATAGGCCCATTTCAAAATACATGCAACATCGGTAAACATATGCAAGCCCATTTGGGTAATAGTGGTCTTGGGCGAGCCCTTTTAGATTACAATAAAGCGGGCCTTAGCCCCTTATTCAGATAATGATATGGCCCATAGGCCCATTTCAAAATACATGCAACATCGGTAAACATATGCAAGCCCATTTGGGAGACTACTCAACCCACCAACCACTACACTCCACCGTACCAGCCATATACTCCATGTGGGGAATAGCTCAACCCACCCATTAACACTCCACAGATTCTTGACCTTCTAACGCTCGATTAACGATAAATTGAGGCAAAGCCTCCAAGATCGTGGACAAGCCACTTTCGATACTTCCTCGTCAATATCCCAATCCCATGCATCAGATAATAACAACATGGCATGCGATAAATAACAACGATAAACATGCATTTAGGTCAATTTAACCCTAGGGGTATTTGGTAATTTTACACCTAGGGGTATAATGATAATTTTCCATACATAGGGGTATTATAGTAATTTAGCTGCTTTTAGGGTTTTCATGCATATTCCTACTTTTCACGTACTAACAGAATCACGCGAGGGTTCTTACCGAATTGGGCTGTTGGCCCATCATTCTAATTTTGGCCCATTAAGCCCAAAAATATCGAGGCACGAAATCATGCACTTTGCGTCCAAACATTGCAGCTTACCAAAAACATTAATCGATTTACCTCACGAGCATTCGCACACTCGCAAATCTACAAAATACCGGTTTTCGGCATTTCGGCTTTTCGGCTTTTGCCGATCTAGACTAAGAAAGAGGGTGTTAGTTACACACCTGTTTGCGACGATATGCTGACGAGATCCGCACACAAACCGCCTACAATGGGATTACTAACACGTTAATCTAACTATTCAAATACAAACTACATATTAACCCCTTACAATATTCGGCCAACCACACCTACAGATCATTGTAAGCTTATAAGAAAACAATAAGCAACTCATTAACAAATTTTTGTCAATGTTTACCACATAATCATAATTTCACTGCAAGCTGTCTTCCTGAGCAACAGTCATTAAATCATTTATAACTAGAGCTACGAAACTCCAAATCAAGTGCCGTTAATTTTCCCTGAAAATAGACTCATATATCTTCTTTCCATAAAATTTTCATAATTTTTGGTTTAGCCAATCAATACCAGAATTTTCTCAAAGTTTCCCATGTTTCACTGTTTGACTAATCTGACCACTCTTCATTACGAATCAAATTTCTCATTGTACAGAATTCAAAATATGTTCTAGTTTATTTCATTTGAAACTAGACTCATTAAGATTTAATTACATAATTTATCCAGCTTCTAATTCATCTCCCACAATTTTTGGTGATTTTCCAAAGTCACGTTACTGCTGCTGTCCCAAGCAGATTTATTACCAAATCACTCTTTCATACACCTATCTACATGCTTGTTATTTAAACATGTATATCACCAATCAATCATCACATATCTATGATTTTACTTAAGTATAATCTCCATTTCATCATTTTAAAGCACAACATGTTAGCTGATTTTTCCCTTTAACATCTAAGGCACATGCATGCTCATTTGTTTGGCTCAACTTCACCTATCTTCCATTTTTCATCAAAAGAACATGAAACAACAACCATTTCCTTCATTTTAATTCATGACTAAATGCTCACAACACAACTAAAAATCAAAATATACTTCAAGAGTTAAGGTAGAATCAAGAAGAACTCATGAACCTCAAAATAGAAGCAAGATACCAAGAACTTACCTTCAATTTTCCTCCTCCTAATGACCGAATACTCAAGAGCTTTCTCCTCTCCTTTCTCTTCTCTAACTTTCAGCTATGATGAACAAAGATGGACAAAACTTTGTTCTTTTCACCCTTTTTCTTTTAATAAAACTTCATATTTCATCCATTTAATTCTTTAATACAAAAGACATGAAATTCTTATCATGAAACATTTACCTAACCCACATTATCATGAAACATTTACCTAACCCATTATCATGGAACATTTACCTAACCTATTATCATGAAACATTTACCTAACCTATTATCATGAAACATTTACCTAACCTATTATCAATTTGTATCAATTTGTACCATAAATTATGGATATCAAGTGTACATTTTGTCTACAACAATATGATGGCTGGCCACTTCATGTAAAATGGGAGGTTTGTCATGTAAATCCTCCTATTTTGCACTCCTATTTATTTGGCCACTTCAATTTAGCCTATAGCATTTTCAAACATTTTCACATAGGTCCTATTTCATAATTTCACCCCCTTTTTCTTATGGAACAAAAATTAACTAAAATTGTCGGGTTCTATCTTAAGCTTGGGCTTTCTAGAGGCCCACTAACATAATTAAACCTATGCCAACAGTCACAGGATTCTCGAAAATTGGGGCGTTACATTATTCATATTAATATTATAATTTGCTTTTATGTTTTACTATAAATCATGTTATTTTTCTTACTCAATATATTAAAACAATTCTTTCATAAAAGTAATATTCTGTATTAGGTAATTCGAGATAATCGTACCCTAACTTACTGGGTTTCGATTTTTCTTATTTAACCTAAATAATGGAATATTCCTTTTAATCACAATGTGAGTTTAAAAAAAAATGTTTATTTTTGGAGATACGGGGTGTGGTGCCCTAACTTATCGGGTATGACATGTTGTTACCTCGAAATAAGATTTTTCGCAAATAAAGGCAATACTCGGTGTTTGATGATTCGAGAATCATACTTTATCGTGCTGGGTTGTGATTTCTCGTTTGCTCAAAAACAATCGAATATTCCTTTAGGTTTTCACCCATACTTATTAAAAACCTTTCAAAACAAAGGATGTTCGATGATTGGATATTTGAGAATCGTGCCCTATCGTGTTGGGTTGCGCTTTTCATTTATTCTAAGCAATCGAAGATCCTTTGAAGTTTCATCCACGTTTTCTAAAACCCTTTAAAACGAAAGAAGTGTTTGATGTTTGGGCAGTTCGGGGAATAGTGCCCTATTGTGCTGGGTTGCAATCTCCCGTCTGACCGAAATAATCAAATATCTCTCCGGGATTTCACTCCTATTTTCCAAAGTGAGGCAATGATCAATGTTTGGGAATTCGAAGAATCGTACCCTACTGTGCTGGGTTTCGATTTTTCGTTGGACTAAATAGTTGAGCATCCTTTCGTGATTTTCTTATAAATTTTTGGACATCGAAACAAGAAGATTTTTGACGATTAACTCGGGTTATTCAACTTTTATTAAAAAAAGCCACATTTTAAAAACATTTTTTAATTTTAGACATAAAGACAGTATTTAATTGATTTGGTACCAATTTTGGGCGTAGTGAGGGTGCTAATCTTTCCTCATGCGTAACCGACTCCCGAGCCCGTTTTCTAAAATTTTTGTAAACCAAAATTGTTGTTTTAGTAAATCATAAATGTTTTATTAAAATAACCAAATTTTTAGGTGATCCGATCACACCAAAACAAAAAATCGGTGGCGACTCCATGCATTTGTTTTTCAAAAGTCGATTACCCCTTTTTTAAAATTTTAAAATTTTTAAATCGAGGAATGGTTTCGACAGCTTGGCGACTCCACTGGGGAATTTGAGAGTCGAGCCATAAAAATCAATTATTTACTGTCCTTTTGTCGAAAATCGAAAATCCATTTAAAAAAAAATCATGTATCTTTCGATTGCATTTGATTGTGTGAATGTTTTAGTCTAGGTCTTGTAAAAAAGCACTGCATTTCATTGCATGACCACCGTGGTCACACCTTCTAAGTTGGAGTAAGAAACTATGCTTTCGTGAGGTTTCACCTCCGCATGGGATAGTGGATTGCTTCTGGGGTACATCCGTACCTATGATTTCGAGAGATTTTCATCTCCGTATGGTTATAGGGAAATGTATCCCCTTGAACCGAACTCGATCTATATGAGCCTATAATGGGTGAGGATTGAGGAATCTGCTGGTTCGGGTACCTTATCTCTAGAACTAAACCGCATATAGTAAACCTTTGAAACCATCCTTGGATGAAGCCGCGTCGAGCCTTAGTACTTACCCCTATACGCGTCATAATTATCGTTTATGTGCTTGCATTCTATCGCTATTATTTGACACTAACCGGTGTTTTGTTTGGTTTTGTCTTCTTTGCATAACATTGCATACTAAAGGAGGCGTTAATCCGTATTCAATTACTAAGTTAGAAAATTTGACATGGAGAATGAATTTCTTAGTAAAGTCGAGGATAATGCGGCCGTTCGTGCATGGTCGGAGAGGCTGCAATTGGAGAGAGGGGATAGCTTGGCAGAAGGGTATGTATCGGAGTTGCAAGATTTCACTCGCGTCAATGTAGTACAAAACGAGCTGCAAGAGTTGAGAGACATTTGGGCTAGTTGGAATGAAGGAATCAAGCAATTGTTTTACCAAAATTATGGTGACGTATCCTACCTGCTAGACATTAGAGTGGATAAGAATTTGTTTCGAGCCTTGGTGCAGTTTTGGAATTCTGCGTACAAGTGTTTCACTTTTGAAAAAGTGGATTTGGTACCTACTATGGAGGAATACACTACTTTGCTCAGGTGTCCCAAAATTCAGGTCCGGAAGACTTATGCTCGGGTTTTTAGTAGTCAGACTTTCGTGAAGAAACTGATGAGCATTTCTGGGATGAGCGAGCCTTAGGTCATTACTCGGATTCATCAAAAAGGAGATAGCAAATGTATCCCTTAGGAGAATTTGCGAGATTTGATCTTGACACATCAGATGAAATAAAGAGGGTTGATATATTTGTCTTAAGCATCTACGGATTAGTGATCTTTCCTAAGGCTTTGAGGCACGTGAACGAGGCGGTCATTGACTTGTTTGATCGCCTTGAAAAGGGAATCACACCGGTACCAGCAATATTGGCAGAAATGTTCAGATCTTTGAGCTCATGTAGGAAGACAGGCAAGGGGCGATTCATTGGATGTGTACAATTATTGATGGCATGGTTCCACGGGCACTTTTGGAAGGTAGACAAAGTTTCCTATCGAGTCTTCTCCGAGGGTTATTTCCCATTGAAAGAAGAAGCAGCTATACAGAGAAGAGAGGATATCTCAGAAGAGAAGTGGATGGACATTCTTCAGAACCTCAAGGAGGGGGACATCGAGTGGAGAGCTTATTGGATGGTTCCTGACGAGATCATGTACCGATGTGGTAACTTCGATTGGGTGCCATTGTTAGAATTTGGGAGCTACGGGTATACTCCATCGTTAGCCTTGAGGCAATATAAGTCAAGGCAGTTTGTACCCGCGACCTATGGGCTTGCTCAGAGTGAATTCTCATTTAAAGGTGCTCATTATAAGAAGAGAGTTCGGGAGTTATCGGATATTTGGAAGCAAACTTGTTTGATGAAGAGGTTAGCCGTCGGTTCCATAGTAACGCCCGAGTATAGCGAGTGATTTAGAAAGAGGATTAATGATAATATTCCTAGGCCAAGTTTGGAGAATGATCGACCTATCGGGGAACAATTACAAATCGCCCCATCAGAATTGGAAATTATAAGGCAAGATTTCGAGAAGAAGAGTTCGGAGCTCAGGAAGAAGATCGAACAGTTAGAAGAAGAGAAGATACATCTAAGGTTAGACGCTGATGTTCAGAGGTCAGAGGCTGAAAAATGGAGAAAAGGAAAAACTAAGGCCGAAGAAGACCTAAACAGCTTGAAGACAGACTACAAGAAGCTACTCCTATCTATGAGGACTGCGGGTTTAGGTAAGACTTCCGAACAACGGCGCCATGAAATTCGAGAAAAAAAAGCCAATACCGATCAGCGGGAAAGAAAATTTCGAGAAGCTCAGGCATGAAACGAAGATTTGGAGAAGAGTCTATCGAAGAGCAGAAATGAACGAGGTGAACTAAGGGCTAGAGTGGCAGAACTCGAGAAGTCTCTGCATCAGTACCGAAATCGCAACACCGCAATAGAGCTGAGGGCAAGCTTGAGCCAGATAGAAGAGATGAAAGGAAGAATAGGAGAGTTAGAGGCATCACTGCAGAACTGTCAGATGCGGATCCAGTTTTTCGAGGCAAACGAGGATCGTTGGAAAGAGCAGCTTCACCATGCACAAGACCAAGTCAGAAACAGAGATTACCTTATGGGGGAAGCCATAACCCACATTCGTGAGGTAGCAGACTACTTACAAACTTTAGCGGTTCAAGCGGACATACTGAGCGTGAAGTATGAGTTGGAGTCGGATCGCGGACAAGAGCTGGCCTCGTTGCTTAGAAAAGTTAAGACTTTAAGTGTTAGAGCGAAATTTTATTTGTAATTCGACTTTATGTAAAAGATTTTATTTTCGAGTGAAATTTTCTAAGGGCAATTGAATCAAAATTGATGCCTCCTTTACATTCATGCATTTGCATTACATCATATCATTATGCATTAAAGGCCATAAGAGTTTTCTAATTAATTAATTAAAAATTATTTCAGTAACCTGGAAACTAACGAAAACCAACCAACTACGCACTCCTACGGTACAAGAAAAAAAATCAATGGATAAGAGACTCGAGAAATTAGAGCAAATGCAAAAGGACATGCAAGAACAAATGCAGTCTCAAATGGAAGAGCAGCTAGCCAAGATTCAACGAGAGATGAAGGAGCAAATGATGGAGTCCCAGAGAGAAATGATGTCCCAGTTATCCAAATTGCTGTTGGGAGGAATGGATAAGGGAAAGGGCCCCATGGACCAAGTTGAGGAAACGAATGAAGATCTTCAATACCCCCCGGATTTACTCCGACGCATGTATCGATGAAGTCCGAGATTAACCTACAAAAACCATCGGTCACAATCATACCCCAGCAAGTTTAGGCTGGAGCTTCAATTCCGATGAACTTTCAAGCTGGCTCAGGCTCTAACTTTGTCAACAACCCGAACTATCCGCCCGTTCCCGACTTGGATGAAGCTGCTGAAGAGGAAAAGGTGAGAATGGATTCGCAAAAACAATTAGAAGAATGTTGTAGATAGCTCGAGGAAAAATTCAAAGCCATGGAGAGCGCGGATCATCATCAAGGGATTGATGCCAAGGATCTGAGTCTGGTCCCAGTTTTAGTCCTCCCCCCTAAATTCAAAATGCCTGAATTCGAGAAATACAATGGAACAAGTTGCCCTGAAGCCCACATCACCATGTTCTGCAGGCGAATGACGGGATATGTTAACAATGACCAGCTACTAATCCACTGCTTTCAAGATAGTCTTGTTGGAGCAGCGTCTAAGTGGTATAATCAACTGACCCGAGCCAAGATTAACTCATGGAAGGACCTGGCTCAGGCCTTTATGAAGCAATACAATCATGTGACGGACATGACCCCTGACAGAATCACTCTCCAGAATATGGAAAAAAAGTCAAATGAAAGCTTCAGACAGTATTTACAAAGGTGGAGAGAGGTGGCCATACAAGTTCAGCCGCCACTTCTAGAAAAGGAGACGACAATGCTCTTTATCAATACCTTGAAAGCCCCTTTTATCACCCATATGTTAGGAAGCGCCACAAAAAGCTTCTCCGACATAGTGATGACGGGGGACATGATTGAGAATGCTGTGAGGAGTGACAAAATAGAGTCGGGAGAGAGTGCCAGAAAGTCAGCCCCAAGGAAAAGGGACAATGAAGTGAACAACACGAGTACATTCAACAAGGGGCAGTCCAAGTCAATTACCGTGAATCAACCCAAAACGGTGACTACCAATCAACAAAGCTCTGTAAGACAAGAATCCAATTCGAGAAAGAACACAGAAAAGCCACAATTCACCTCTATACCCATGAGATATAGGGAGTTGTACCAGAACCTGTTCAATGCTCATGTAGTATCCCCTTTCTACCCAGAGCCACTGCAGCCCCCGTATCCCAAATAGTATGACACAAACGCCTAATGTGAATACCACGCGGGAATTACCGGGCACTCAATCGAGAATTACACTGCGTTCAAGAAAGTAGTCGAAAGACTCATTAAGGTGGGGATTGTGAGATTTGATGACCCAGCCACGCCCAATGTAGCAGGAAACCCACTCCCCAATCATACCGACCAAGGAGTGAATGGGATAAGTGAAGGCTTGAACAAGAAGACCAAATATGAGGTGGCAGAAGTCAGGACCCCGTTGAGGCGGGTATGGAAAGAGATGGCCAAGAGAGGATTGATTGTGTTGGACTCGAGGGAAGAATCCAAAGAAGAGAGAAACTACTGTGAGTTTCACGACAAGGTGGGGCATGAAATCCAAGATTGCGTGGAGTTCAGAGCCCTAGTATAAAACATGATGAACAATAAAGAAATTGAATTCTATGAAGAGAACGAAAACCCCGTTGAGGGAGATATATGTGCATCGGAGGGAGAATCGACGGCACAAAATCGAACGCGTAACCATCCCGTAGTGATTATTTCGAGACCCAAAAATAATGAAGCCGGAGTACAAATGCCACCAAGGGTCATAATCCAAATACCTGCAGTTTTCCCTTACAAAGACAGCAAAAAGGTCCCATGGAATTATGATTGCAGTGTGATGATGCTGGAAAAGGAGAGCCCTGTTGACGCTTCAAGAGGGGACCAAGGCAAGGGTTTCTATACACGTAGTGGGAGGCGTTACGATACGGCAAATGAGGAGGTGCAGCCCACAAAAGGAAAAGCCCAGGTGGTTGAGGAAATGAAGGGAAAAGCAACCAAACCTATTAATGAGCCAGTTAACGAAGAGGAGGCCAAGGAGTTTTTAAAATTCCTAAAGCATAGCGAATACAGCGTGGTGGAACAGCTACGTAAACAACCAGCCCGTATTTCGGTGTTGGCCTTACTTCTAAGCGCGGAAGTTCATCGTAGCGCGCTAATAAGGTCTTAAACGAGACATACGTTGCCAATGACATCTCCGTTAACAAGCTAGACCGTTTGGTGAATAACATAAGTGCCGACAATTATATATTCTTTAATGACGACGAGATACCACCCGGGGGCATGGGGTCGACTAAAGCTTTGCATATCACCACGCGCTGTAAAGGGTACACGCTGCTAGGCATACTGATTGACAATGGGTCGGCTTTGATTGTCCTGCCTTTGACCACGCTGAATAGATTACCTATAGACAGCTCTCACATGAAGGAGTGCCAGAACATTGTAAAAGCATTTGATGGGCAGAATCGAGGTACCTCATCAGATTGGGCCAAACACATATGAGGTGGATTTTCTCGTAATGAACATCAAGCCCTCATACAATTACTTGTTGGGAAGGCCCTGGATACATTCGGCTGGGGTAGTGTCTTCCTCGTTGCATCAGAAATTGAAGCTAGTATCGGAAGGGAGATTGATAACGATCAAGGCTGAGGAGGATATTATTGCAACTGTGAGCAATAATGTACCCTATTTGGAGACAGATGACGAAGCAATCGAATGCTCATTTCGATCTTTGGAATTTGTTAATGCGATGTTCATCGCCGAGGGAAGCAAAATTCTGGTGCCAAAATTGTCCAAAACCACGAGGATAAGCCTCCAGCTGACGATCAGAAGAGGGGCCCTACCCGGAAGGGGACTTGGGAGACATCTGCAAGGAAGGGTTAAAACGTCAATGCCGAAAGATAAGAGAGACCGCTTCGATTTAGGATTTAAGCCGGATGCAAAACAAAAGAGAAGGGAGCTGGAAAAGAAGCAAGAAAGAAGAAGAGCTCGATTAACGGGGAAGAAAATCAAGTGAGAACTAATGACATTCCCCCATATATCGAAAATATTTGTGTCCGGGAGAGACACACCAATGACGGGAGCTATAGAAGAAAGGCTGGAAAGCTTGGACATCAACGTCATATGCGAAGAGGAGACCGGAAGAGAGAATTTGTCGAGCATTTGCCTCTGCAAGCCTGGAAGTGTTCTGGACAACTGGACTGCGGAAGAGATTCCTGTAGCTTTTAAAACGGATTCAGAGTAATGTTCAAAACACACTTATTGCTCTAGGCCTAGGAGTAATAAGAATCTTTTATGAAATAGGCCGATGTTTAAAAATGACATTTTAATAAAATGCACGGTTATTATCATTTTTGAGCAAATGTTATCTCGTCCTTTCAATTCCATTCATAACCATACAAATGATTACTTTCGAATTCTTTTATTCTTGAAACATTCTTCTAAATATTCTTTCATTCGTCATTCATAATCATATCACATAAATAAATGTTTCGAATTCTTTTGATTCTTTGTATCTGCTTTCGTCCTCATAACAGGTCCCCAGATATTAATGATACGAATGACACTGCTAGCGACTCAGAATTTCTTTTCGAGCAAAATGTGTATATAGATGATTCTCAGGATTTTGAAGATGACCAAGGCTGTAACCTATCTCATGATTTATTGAAGATGGTAGAACAAGACGAGAAACAAATCCTACCTTACAAAGAATCAGTCGAAATTGTGAGTTTAGGAGAAGGACAAGAGGTGAAGATCGGAACATGTATCACAGCGGAGATGAAGCGAGACCTTATTGAATTACTTTAAGAATTCAAAGATGTCTTCGCATGGTCATACCAAGATATGCCCGGGTTGGACACTGACATTGTGGTGCATCGATTCCCCATAAAAGAAGAGTGTAAGCCTGCTCAGCAAAAACTCCGAAGAACGAGGCCCGACGTCTTGCTAAAAATAAAGGAAGAAGTTCGAAAGCAGTTTGATGCTGGATTCCTGAAGGTGGTAAAATACTCAGATTCTCAGGATTTTGAAGATGACCAAGGCTGTAACCTATCTCATGATTTGTTGAAAATGGTAGAACAAGACGAGAAACAAATCCTACCTTATAAAGAATCAGTCGAAATTGTGAGTTTAGGAGAAGGACAAGAGGTGAAGATCGGAACATGTATCACCACAGAGATGAAGCGAGACCTCATTGAATTACTTCAAGAATTCAAAGATATCTTCGCATGGTCATACCAAGATATGCCCGGGTTGGACACTGACATCGTCCCTGTCCCTAAGAAAGATGGAAAAGTGCGAATGTGAGTGGACTACAGAGATTTGAATAAAGCCAGCCCAAAAGACAATTTCCCACTACCTCATATCGACACCCTAGTGGACAACACGGCGGGACACTCACTGTTTTCATTCATAGATGGTTTTTCGGGATATAACCAGATTAAGATGCATCCTGAAGATATGGAGAAAACCATATTTGTAACTATGTGGGGCATGTTCTGCTACAAGGTGATACCGTTTGGACTGAAGAATGCAGGGTCAACTTATCAAAAAGCCATGGTAACCCTTTTTCACGACTTGATGCATAAAGAAATCGAGGTCTATGTTGATGACATGATAGCTATGTCTCTAACAGAGAAGGAGTACATACAAGTCCTGGAGAAATTATTCTTGAGATTGAGAAAGTTTCAGCTAAATAAAACTCAACCCCGCCAAATGTACCTTTAGAGCCAAGTCTAGAAAGTTGCTCGGATTAGTGGTTAGTGAGAAAGGGATCGAGATTGATCCAGACAAAGTTAAAGCCATACAAGAGCTATCCCCGCTGCGCACTCAGAAAGAAGTTCGAGGCTTTCTAGGAAGATTAAATTACATTACTCGGTTCATTTCACAACTGACCGAGAAATGTGACCCTGTCTTTCGCCTCCTCAAGAAACATAACCAGGTGAATGGAATGGAGAATGCCAAAGGGCTTTCAACAAGGTCAAACAGTATTTATCCAACGCCCCGGTGTTGATACCACCTAACCCCGATAAGCCGTTGATACTATATTTGGCAGTATTCGAGAACTCCATGGGATGCGTATTGGGTCAGCATGACGAGTTGGGGAGGAAAGAAAAAGCTATTTACTATCTCAGTAAAAAGTTCACGGAATGTGAGGTAAGGTACCCACCGATAGAGAAGTTGTGTTGTGCCCTAATTTGGACAACCTGAAGACTGAGGCAGTATATGTTATATCACACCACTTGGCTTATCTCAAAATTGGACCCCTTAAAGTACATGATGGAGTCAACAGCTTTGAATGGAAGGATGGCCCGATGGCAGATTCTACTTTCTGAATTCGACATAGTCTATGTGAACCAGAAAGCAGTAAAAGGAACTGTAATAGCAGATTTTCTGGCCAGTAGAGCCTTGGAAGACTACGAGCCTTTGAACTTTGACTTCCCGAATGAAGACCTAATGTGTGTTGCTACCATTGAAGAAGGTGCCCTGGAAGAACTTCCTTGGAAATTAAACTTCGATGGGGCGTCAAATGCTGTGGGCAATGGAATCGGGGCTGTCTTGGTATCCCCAAATGGAGATCATTATCCATTCACTAGTAAATTAGATTTTGATTGTACGAATAACATGGCAGAATACGAGGCGTGTATCATGGGAGTCCGTGCAGCTATAGAATGTAAGATTAAAGTGCTAGAGGTGTATGGAGATTCTGCGCTAGTGATTTATCAACTCAAGGGAGAATAGGAGACTAGAGACCCCAAGTTAATCGATTATCGGAAGCTGGTCCTAGAATTGGTTAAAGAGTTTGATGACATTACCTTCCACTACCTTCCACGAGACGAAAATCAGATGGCTGATGCTTTGGCTACCTTAGCCTCCATGATCAAGGTGAACAAACAAGCAAATGTCAAACCTATCTGGATGAGCATTTATGAAACTCCGGCCCACTGTTATAATATTGAAGAAGATGAAGAGAGAGATGATCACCCTTGGTATCACGATATATTGCAATACATGAAGAATCGTGAATACCCGGACCAGGAAAACGAGAATGACAAAAGAACGCTAAAAAGATTGGCTATCGACTATGTCTTAGATGGAGATATCCTATACAAAAGAAGAAAGGATCAAGTGCTACTAAGATGTGTAGATGCTGTAGAGGCTAAGAAAATCTTGGAAGAAGTCCATGAAAGCGTCTGTGGGACACATGCTAATGGCTTTACAATGGCCAGACAAATTATGAGATTCGGGTGCTATTGGTCCACCATGGAAGGAGACTGTGTCAATTACGCTAAGAGATGTCATAAGTGTCAAATCTACGGAGACAAAATTCATGTGCCTCCTTCACCGTTGTATGTCATGGTTTCTCCATGGCCATTCTCTATGTAGGGCATGGATGTGATTGGACCAATATCGCCGAAAGCTTCCAATGGGCATCGGTTCATTTTCGCGGTTATCGACTACTTCACCATATGGGTAGAAGCCGCCAGTATGCTAGTGTGACCAAGTCTCAAAGTGAGCAAGTTTCAAAAGGAGATTATATGTCAATATGGAATGCCAGAGAGGATTATATCTGACAATGCATTAAACTTGAACAATAGTATGATAGCGGAAGTCTGCAGTCAATTCAAGATCAGACATCACAACTCGTCACCATATCGCCCAAAGATGAATGGGGCAGTGGAAGCTGCCAATAAAAACATTAAGAAAATTGTGGGGAAGATAACTGAAACCTACAGAGACTGGCATGAGAAGTTACCATTTGCCCTCTTTGCTTATCGAACGTCAGTCAGAACTTTAACGGGGGCAACCCCTTTCTCTTTGGTCTACGGAATGGAAGCGGTGTTGCCAATCGAAGTCGAGATCTCGTCTCTTCGAGTGTTGTCAGAGTTAAAGTTAGAAGAAGCTAAATGGATCCAGTCTCGATATGATCAATTGAACCTAATTGAGGAAAAGAGGTTAAGAGCTATCCGTCATGGTTAGATGTACCAAAAGCGAATGATGCGGGCTTATGACAAAAAGGCTTGCCCTAGAGAATTCCACGAGGGAGACCTGGTTTTGAAAAAGATCCTTCCCATACAGAAGGACTTTCGAGGGAAATGGATGCCTAATTGGGAAGGGCCTTACGTGGTGAAGAAAGCTTTCTCTGGAGGAGATTGATTCTAGCCGAGATGGACGGTAGAAACTTGCCCAATCCTGTAAACTCGGATTCAGCCAAGAAGTATTTCACCTGAAGAAAGGGCGGCCAGAGTGAAACCCACAAAGGGCGCTCTGAATTCGTAAAAAAAAAAAAGGAAAAAGAAAAAAAAGAGGCAAAGGTGAAAACCCGCAAAGGGCACTTTGGAACCAAAAGGGCCTTTGAGTTGAAAACCCGAAAACGGGCAGCTCAAATTTTGAATATGGGGTATATGATAGTCTTGTCCTCCCGAAATTAGCAAGACAGAAGAATATTACACCTTGGAGCATCAACAAAAGACGCGGGATCTCCTGAACACACATTTGGTTCGAATGAGCCTTTGAGAAACTAGAATAGTGAAGCTCGTGCTGCGATATCTGGGGCACCTTTTCCTCATTTTATTTGAGCCTTACCAGATTTGTTGTCCTGTTTAATGTATTTACTTCAAGTTTTGCTCAATAAAATTCCATCTTGTCCATTATGATAATCTCTTTCGAGCATTTTTTGTTGAAATCACGATTTTTGGACTTATAACATTCATATAAAAGAGGTTACGCATATTACTCTGGAAAGTTTCTAAACAGTACAAGGACCTGAAGTAGGGCCACTAGGTAGAATTAACCAGACTCAAAAGCGGGAAACATTGGAGAAAGAATAGTCCAAGTTGTGACTATTTCTTTGAATCTTCTATCAAAGATAACGACTAAGCAGGAAGACACGATAGTGCATCGATGATAGAACCCGGATGAACTATTAGCAACGATACCTTAAACATTTAAAAAGAAACCACTCTCATGATATTTATACATTCGTAATCATTCATTTAGTTAGGAGCATTTGGCTCATTCGAGTCATGGCATCCTAATCATTAGGCATGAACTCATATGCATTATACAGGTTAAGTCCTTCAAGGGACAATGAAGATCGATGTGCCTTTATCCCCTAAACAGTAGGGTAACATGCTAAAGCATAGTAGATCTGACCTTTCTTGAAACAGATAACAGATTTGGCGTCTTTGTAGCGGCGGAGAGCAGATCGAAGATGATTTGGCATCTCAGAATGGCGAAGAGCGATCGAAGATAATGATTTGGCATCTCATGGCGTAAAACAGATCGAAGATAACAGATTTGGCATCTCTGTAGCGGCAAAGAGCAGATCGAAGATGATTTGGCATCTCTGTAGCAGCGGAGAGCAGATTGAAGATAACAGATTTGGCGTCTCTGTAGCGGCGGAGAGTAGATCGAAGATAGCAGATTTGGCGTCTCTGTAGCGGCGGAGAGTAGATCGAAGATAACAGATTTGGCGTCTTTGTAGCGGTGGAGAGCAGATCAAAGATAATAGATTTGGCGTCTCCGTAGCGGCGGAGAGCAGATCGAAGATAACAAATTTGGCATCTCTGTAGCGGCGGAGAGCAGATTGAAGATGATTTGGCATCTCTGCAGCGGCGGAGAACAGATCGAAGATAACAGATTTGGCATCTCTGTAGCAGCAGAGAGCAGATCGAAGATAATAGATTTGGCGTCTCTGTAGCGGTGGAGAGCAGATCGAAGATAACAGATTTGGCGTCTCTATAGCGACAGAGAGCAGATCGAAAATAACAGATCGGTGTTCCTGAGTTTTCAAGAAGCAAGTTGAAGATAGCAAATTTAACACTCCTGAAGACATCAGAATACCTTTAGGGAAGATGAGGAGCAAGATTTTGAGATTTAACCGGACCGGGCAAATTTGGTCCTTTTTATAGTCTTTGCTCCATTCTCGTTACACGACAATGAGCAAAAAGAAGGGCAAATTGTAAGGCCCAAATTTTGCCCGGGCCCAATAAACCAAATAAATAAATACAATACCCAATTACAGCCCAAATATTAAAACCCTAAAAGCCCAATTAGCCCACAACCTTAACTAATTTTCAAAAAAAAAAAGAGAAAAAACCTAGCCACCTCCACTTGCTCCACTTACACCGCAAAAGTCAAAAGAAAAAAACAAAAAAAGGCGTAAAAGAAGCAAGAAAACAAGGAAATAGATAATAGCAAATCCATGGTATTTCTGCTATAAAGCCTGAAATCCCGGATTTTTTTTTCGGTACAAGAACAAGAATATTGTAAAAGGGGGGGATTTTTTTTGATAAAAAAAAAAGAGATTGAAGAAAAAAAGTGTAATCTCTCTGAAGATTTTTCTTTAAAAAAAACAGCAAGCAATAGAAAAAAAAAGATAATAACAAAGCCATAAAAAAAAAAAAGAAGTGCAAACCGGCTTAAGGTTTTTTTCTTTTCTTTTTTATTTTATTATTCGAATCCATCTCTTCTCATTCATGTATTAAAATATATCAAGGTATATATAAGAAATATAAAAAAAAACCTTTTTGAAATTTCCGACCACCGTGCGCGGTGGCCGGCGACGGTGGCCGGAGGCGACGGATGGCGGCGGACGAAGCCGGAGTTTGGTCGGAGGGAGAAGGCCTTGAGAGAGTTTGAGAGAAAGGGGTTAGTTTTTTTTTATGAAATGGGAAAAATGAGTTTTTTTTTTAGGAATTTTGACTTATATAGCCCCATCAAAACGACGTCGTTTTGGGTTTAAGCCACTAATACCAAAACGACGTCGTTTTGGCTCTTAACACATGGCCGACCCGCGATCCGACCCGCTCCAACTTCAGGATCCGCGTGTTTTCATTGGAGGGGCTATTTGCGCGTTTAGCCCCTCCGCTTTTTATTACTTTGCAATTAAATTATTTTTTATTTTTAATTTGGCACCAAAATTTGTCGCAATTTCAATTTAATCCTAATCGATCTTGTGTATTTTATAAAGGGGTTATTGCACTTTAGGCCCTCTGTTGTTTCACGCGCATTTAAATAGGCCCTTTTCTTTTTTTTTTATTTTTAAATTTGCCCTAAAACTTCGTCTTTAATTCAATTTAGTCTCTTTTTAATTTAAGTTGATTTTTATATTATCTTTGCTACTTTAATTTTTAATATTAGTTCCAATAATATTATATATATGCTTTTAAATATACTCTTTTATTTTCTTTTATTATAAATATTATTATTTTATTTTCTTTACGTTATTATTATATCGTATCGTTTTTTTTATCATATCATTATTATTTTCATGTACACATTATTTTCATGATTATTATTGTGTTTATTTTACTACTATTATTGTATTTATTATTAGTATTAGTATTATAATTACTATTATCATACTTATATGTATATATATTTATATGTAAAGTTATCAATGGTTATTTTAATATTATCATCATCTTAATATTAATATGTACTTATTTTTAACATATATATATATATATGTATGTATATATTTATGAAGTATTATTAATAATTGTTTTGTAACATTATTATTATTATTTCTAATGTGTATGTATTATATATATTTTAATACTATATTATGTATATATTATATTTTATATATATATATATTTATTATATTTTTATGTATATATTTTAATATCACATTATTCATATGTTTTTTTATATATTATCCCATGTAAATACTTTCAATACTACATTATGCATATATTTTTGTCTCTATTATATATATACTTTTAATATTCAATACTATTATTATGAATATGTTTTTGGTATACGTATGTATATTTTTATTTTTTCTTTATTCATATATTATTATCATTATTTTCTACATTATATTATTATTATTATTATTATTATTATTATTATTATTATTATTATTATTATTATTATTATTATTATTATCATTATCATTATCATTTTCATTGTCATTGCCATTTTTGTTGTTCCATGTTTTATTCATTTTCATTTATTCGTTAATTTGCTTATGTCTTCGATCATTTCATTTTCCTCATGCATTTGTTTATATTTACATATTACTGGTCTTGCTATTACTTCATCTTTTATAATTACTCATATTATCGCTTTTGACACTGTCGCACCTATTATGTTATTATTCATATTAATATTATAATTTGCTTTTATGTTTTACTATAAATCACGTTATTTTTCTTACTCAATATATTAAAACAATTCTTTCATAAAAGTAATATTCTGTATTAGGTAATTCGAGATAATCGTACCCTAACTTACTGGGTTTCGATTTTTCTTATTTAACCTAAATAATGGAATATTCCTTTTAATCACAATGTGAGTTTAAAAAAAAATGTTTATTTTTGGAGATACGGGGTGTGGTGCCCTAACTTATCGGGTATGACATGTTGTTACCTCGAAATAAGATTTTTTGCAAATAAAGGCAATACTCGGTGTTTGATGATTCGAGAATCATATTTTATCGTGCTGGGTTGTGATTTCTCGTTTGCTCAAAAATAATCGAATATTCCTTTAGGTTTTCACCCATACTTATTAAAAACCTTTCAAAACAAAGGATGTTCGATGATTGGATATTTGAGAATCGTGTCTTATCGTGTTGGGTTGCGCTTTTTCATTTATTCTAAGCAATCGAAGATCCCTTTGAAGTTTCATCCACGTTTTCTAAAAACCCTTTAAAACGAAAGAAGTGTTTGATGTTTGGGCAGTTCGGGGAATAGTGCCCTATCGTGCTAGGTTGCAATCTCCCGTCTGACCGAAATAATCAAATATCTCTCCAGGATTTCACTCGTATTTTCCAAAGTGAGGCAATGATCAATATTTGGGAATTCGAAGAATCGTACCCTACTGTGCTGGGTTTCGATTTTTCGTTGGACTAAATAGTTGAGCATCCTTTTGTGATTTTCGAATTATAAATTTTCGGACATCGAAACAAGAAGATTTTTGACGATTAACTCGGGTTATTCAACTTTTATTAAAAAAAGCCACATTTTAAAAACATTTTTTAATTTTAGACATAAGGACAGTATTTAATTGATTTGGTACCAATTTTGGGCGTAGTGAGGGTGCTAATCCTTCCTCATGCGTAACCGACTCCCGAGCCCGTTTTCTAAATTTTTTGTAGACCAAAATTGTTGTTTTAGTAAGTCATAAATGTTTTATTAAAATAACCAAATTTTTAGATGATCCGATCACACCAAAACAAAAGATCGGTGACGACTCCATGCATTTGTTTTTTAAAAGTTGATTATCCCTTTTTTAAAATTTTAAAATTTTAAAATTTTTAAATCGAGGAATGGTTTCAACATTCACCATGGGCCAATCACCTTTTTCTCTAGCTGAAAATTGGCAGTCGAGGTCAACTATATATGTAATTCAATCAAATCAATTTTATTCGGGTGAATTTAAGTTTTTTTTTTTAAACTAATCACAGGTTTTATTTTATTTTATTTGAATCATCAAATTTAAGACTAATCAAAGTCTTTTTTATTTATTTGAATAATGTAAATATATATCCATTCAAAAATGCTGATAGATGTTTAGTTTCTTATGTTTTAGAACAATGACTGCAGAATTTATTGTCCAATTGACTGCAAATGATAGAATGAAATTATTATAGAATCGTTGATTGAGTTTTATTTTAATTGGTATGAATATTGTTATCAATGTGAAAGAATTATAAAATGCTGACAATGTGGTGGACTAGGCTTGCTATACAATTGTTAAATCAAATAAGAATTTCATTAATATTTTTTTGTAAATTTGTTGGGATTTGTGTTTTGATTTTGTGATTGTTTATTTGTAAATTTTATATAGATTGAATAAATAAATATTTTTGAATGATTATTTGATTTTTTGCATGATGTTTTTAGATGTTGTTTTTATGTAAAACAAAATGTATAAACAAATATTTGTTCATTGGTTACTTAAAAGTTAATTAATATTAAGTTGTATAAACAAATATTCTTTGCATGATGTTTTTATATGATATTTTACTGAAATGATTCCATGATTACATAATATTGTAATTAATAAACGAATAATCAAAACTTAATTACAGATTATTTGAGCCCTAATTATATTCAATTAGTTCTTTTGTTAGTTTGACATAACCCAAAACGAGTTGGATATAGAACCGATACTTTGAAACGAATGAAAATGATGATTAAGATAAATATATTGTATATATTAGTATCCGTAATGAATGCGTTTTTAGCTTAAGTACAAAAGACGACTTAGAAATTAAATTAAATTATTCAAATTGTTATTTTCTTGATTGAAATTAAATAATTGAAGTTTAGAGTGGAAATTAAATTAATTAGTCATCACAATTTTATTAACGATGTATTTAAATATATTTATCTTTAATAAAATTAGAATTAGATTGAGAAAATAATTTAATTGAGCAGATTAACTAAATTAATTAGATAATATTTTGGAAAATAAAAAGTAGTTATTAAGTCGTTAAATTATAAGTGATAGTTAAATGTCTAGATAACATAAACACGCATCCGTTATTTATATTTTCATTGTAAATATAAACTTTCAAGTAACTTATGCATGAAATGAGTCCACTTACAATAATGGAATATGACCATAAGTCATTTGTCCGAGACAAATTAATTTATATTACTAGCATAAGTAATGATAATTTTCATTATGAAAAATATAATGGTGATCATGAGATAAAAAGGGATCAAATCAGATTAATGGATATCCCTTGAGGTAATAAACAAGGTCATAAGACTAAAGTTAAAAATAAATAACTTTGGTAATGACGTATAATAGAGAGTTTAGTTATAATATTTTTAGTAAATTGACTCCATGATTAAATAATTATGTAATTAATAGGCAAAGCATTGGAACTTAATTACAAATTAATTTAACCCTAATTATATATTTCCAATCACCCCTTTCGCCAGTTCACTATTACTTTGAATGGATTGCACGGAAAATGTAACACCCCTCGCCCGTATCCCTCACCGGAATAGGGTTCGAGGTGTTACCCGACTTAAACTCAGTCAATCACACAAAAACCGTGCTGAAAAATTTCAATCAATTTAAAACTTTTCTTTTCACATGCAATCTATCCCATATATGAGCTTACGAGGTCCAAAACATTAAAATCCTATGCATGCCATAGACTCGAAATACTAGGATTTACTTACACTGATAACGTGAGCTCGACAGTGTGATAATATTTCCGGCGAACTCCAACCCGAGTAGGTAACTGAAGTCAACAATCTATAAAACAGAGGAATGTAACAATGGAGTAAGCTTTCATAAGCTTAGTAAGTCTTAAGCAATGCAAACAAATAAACACAATTATACTTCGATTATTCAATTTCTTAAGTGGCCATATTCCAGGTATATTGCCATCTGGCCGAATACACACAAACACATAATGCACGTTCAACATTCTTATCACACTTAATCTAAATTCGTATAACATAATTAAATCGAATACTTTCATATACTTTCACACCTTGACCCTGTGTATCATGATCATAGATATAGTTATAACATTTATTCACGTATGTATCACAATGCACGCTTATGATTCATTGCGATCAAACTCACATATGAGTACATAATGCGACTGCCCACTTAACGCATTGAATGTATTCATTTGTCAACCTAACACGAGGTACCTTAGTCATGGATTTTCTCAAATCACCGGCATTTCGCCGTTAGGCTCGAGGTCCGATATCGTTCGGTTCAAGCATTATAGCTGCTAGGCTCGAAGGCCGAATAGTATCTCACCGGCATTATAGTTTGCTAAGCTCAAAGGCCGAATAATCAAGTCAACAAGTTCCATATAACATATTCATATCAATTAAGTACTAACATCATTCGAACGTATATAATTATACATCTCAAACACTTTTCTTTCATCTCATTTTCACACTTAGCATTTGATAGCTTATGCATAACATTTCACTCACGTTCATTTCAAACTTATCATTCGATTATAAAAGCATATTCCATTTTTACCAACATGTTATACTTGCCATTAGGCCATATAGGCATGATACAATACACTATCATTTCATCTTTAACATTCGGCTAAACCCTTATCTTACAAGGAACACCGAATTCACATAACATATCATTTCACCGGCATTACGCCTGCTAGGCACGAAGGCCCGAATACATATCACCGGCACGAAGCCTGCTAGGCACGAAGGCCTGAATATAATACCAGCACTAGGCCTGCGGGATTTATCCCGGATATAATATCAGCACGAAGCCTGCAGGATTTAACCTGGATATTTTACCAGCACGAAGCCTGCGGGTCTTTAAGCCCGGATATAATACCAGCAAGAAGCCTACAGGATTTAACCCGGATATAATACCAGCACGAAGCCTGCGGGATTTAACCCGGATATTTTACCAAAGACGAAGCTGCGGGCCTTTAAGCCGGATATAATACCAAAGACGAAGCTCATGGATTTAACCGGATATAATACTAGCATGAAGCTCATGATTTAACCGGATATACATCGAATATCATGCATATTTAATCATATTTTAACACCTCTCATTCAACATATCACATTAGTAGTCATTTGCTACATTCGGATATAAGCTCCTTATGAACACCATCATTTACATTTCGGTTCAAAAGTCATACATAAATATCACATATCCATTTCACCATTCAAACTTAACCCATAGTGACCATTCGACTCTAAGTCATATACATAAATTATTTATCGCACAACTTAATTCGTGTAGAACCAAAAGGTCACAATTCATCTAATATGTACATATTGCTCATCGATTCGTACACAACCTTTCAAATTAGCAATTATAAGATGGTTTCGCACATAGCCCATCCTTATCGATAATTTACGATGGTTTTACCCTTACTCACATATAGGCATTTTACCTATGCTTCTCAATTCACATTTGTGATTCAATTCCAATCGATTTAACATGCATAAGTACATATCGCATACCGACCAACTTAATGTATTTGAGCGAATTCGATTGTCGATTTAACACAAGGTCTCATAGTTGAACATAAACATGAAACCATTTCTTATACGTTCGATTCACATCAATCATCAAATTCATTTAATTTACATGTACTTAATTAGGTTGTTCGTACCTGAATAATTTATTATACGGAACGAATCCACATATCGTATTAGCCCATAGTCTTATAGCACCACACTTTTAATAGTTTATCGGCAATTTGCCTGCTAGGTAATAACCTGATTTCATCACCGGCCATAAGCCTGCTAGACCTTTAAGTCCGATGTCATTTCACTGGCATTACGTCTGTTAGGTTTGAAACCCGAATATTTATTATAATGCATAACTTATATCATCGATCACTAACAGTTACCTCATCGAAGTTTACATTTAATCACTTTAGTACCAAGCCACCTTCGGCTACCACAACGGACTAAATATAATAATTGTATACACATCATGGTTTCCTTTAGATATTCAATAATCACAATCGTGATATCTCCACCAGCACATATACGGCATAGTTTATTCATTGTAACACTCATTTAGTGCATCAAATTTCCAAATCCAATTCAACTTAGGCTTAATAGCCATAATCGGCTTATAGCCTTAAATCATTACATATTCGGCACATTAACTAAATAAAATTTACATTCCCTTTACCATATTAATTTAACTCTTAGGCATATAAAAAGGAATCAAGCTTAAACACTTAAGAACTTACCTTGAATGTTGTCGAACGATTACAACGGCTATTCGATTACTTTCTCTTTTCCCTTATCCGAATTTTGCCCCTCTATGCTCTTGAGCTTAAATTTAAAGATTTTAAACTAGTCATTATTCGACTCTTCGAGCATCACTTTCAAAATATAATATATATACATATATATATATATATATTCGAATTTCACACCTACTGATCATAGTAAGCTTATAAGAAATCAATAAGCAACTCATTAACAAATTTTGTCAATGTTTACCACATAATCATAATTTCACTGCAAGCTGTCTTCCTGAGCAACAGTCACTAAATCATTTATAACTGGAGCTACGAAACTCCAAATAAAGTTCCGTTAATCTTACCTGAAGATAGACTCATATATCTTTCATCCATAAAATTTTAAGAATTTTTGGTTTGGCCAATCAATACCAGATTTTTCTTAAAGTTTCCCCTGTTTCACTATTTGACTAATCTGACCACTCCTCACTTCAAATCAAATTTCTCATTGTACAGAATTCAAAATATGTTTTTGTTTATTTAATTTGAAACTAGACTCATTAAGGAGTCTAAGCATATAAATTTCATCTTATGAACATTTTTTTACAATTTATAATGATTTTATAAAGACAGAACAGAGGATCTAGAAGTCATTCTGACCCTGTCCTACATCACTTCAAATATCTCATCATTGGCAATTCTTTTGCTTACACGGTTTATTTTATAAGAAACTAGACTCATTAAGCTTTAATTGCATAATTTATTCAGCTTCTAAATCATCTCCCACAATTTATGGTGATTTTCCAAAATCACATTACTGCTGCTGTCTCAAACAGATTTATTACCAAATCACTCTTTCACACATACCTTGCATGCATGTTATTTAAACATGCATATCACCAATCAATCATCACATATCTATAATTTTACTTAAGCATAATATTCATTTCATCATTTTAAAGCACAACATGTTAGCCGATTTTTCCCTTAGCATCTAAGGCACATGCATGCTCATTTGCCTGGCTCAACTTCACCTATCTTCCATTTTTCATCAAAAGGACATGAAACAACAGCCATTTCCTTCATTTTAATTCATGAACGAATGCTCACAACACAACCAAAAATCAAAATATGCTTCATGAGTTAGGGTAGAATCAAGAAGAACTCATAAACATCAAGATAGAAGCAAACTACCATGAACTTACCTTGGATTTTTCTTCCACAAGTGACCGAATATTCAAGAGCTCTTTTCCTCTCTTTTCTCTTCTATTTTCAGCTTTCATGAACAAGAATGAACAAAAACCTTCCTTTTCTTCCTTTTTGTTATTCTATTACTAAACATTTTATGACACAAAATAACATATATTATTTGTGCCATACTTATGTCATAACTTCAATAAAAAAAATTTGCACATCTTGTCTACCATTAACACCATGGCCGACCACTACACATAAAATGGGGAGTTTGACATGCAAATCCTCCTATTTTGCACTACTATTTATTAGGCCACTACATATTAGCCTATAGCATTTTCAAAAATTTTCACATAGGTCCTATTTCATAATTTCATTCACAAATGGCAGAATCAAAGCATGGGATTTTCACACATGCACTTTCACATGAAATAAACACATAATATAACATTTGATTATTTTTAGGACTCGGTTTTGTGATCTCGAAATTACTTTCCGACTAGGGCCAAATTAGGACTGTCACAGAAAAACCCTTGATTTTTACTCAATAACTAATCCAATAAAACTCTTGATTTAGGCTCAATCTATCCTCATACCTATAAATAATTGTAACCTCAAAATTATCTTCGAACTCTTACAATCACTTTCCCAAAATCTCATTTACAAACCAAAAAAAATTCACCAAATACTTAATCCATTAGGGACAATGTTGAGCTCTCAAGTTATAAAATGAATCACTCCTAAAAATTACACCCAATTTGCAAAATCAACATGCTATATGTCCATTAATTTCAAAGTAAGGATAGACAATATCCTTTAAAATTGAATTTAAAATATCCATAATATCATCCCTTCAATGTTTGAAATAGCCTTTCACTCCAAGAAAATTTGACCAGTGCCCCTTCGTCTAAGAGAAGGATAGAGTACATGCATTTTTTGAATTCTTCATGGCGTCCAACTTAAATCTTTTTTTTTTTTTACATAAAAATATCTTATATTGTCATAATTTAATTTGCCGATTGAGTCTTAGCTTCATTGATATCGATATTGTTGTCAATACAAGAGGATATGAGTTTGAGTATACTAAAATGCATTATCCTCTTATTTAAGAATTGAGGGAAAGCTACGAATAGTTTTATATATTTTATCATAAAACAAATACTAAAAATCGTGATGCTATACTCATATAAATCAGTCAAATTTTCTAAGTGGGATAAATGGTTTATTTTTTATATTTGATTAAAAACCTTTTCTTATGAAGTCTTATAAGAGTCTTCGTTCACACCACAGACATTTTGGGTCCACAATAGTAAGAATTCCAAACTTTTTTTTATTCATTTATTTTTTTGCCGAAGGAATTATTTATGGAGACTATAATTTTATGATATTGTTATAATTATTTTGAAATTTATTAAAATTATGTTTAATTGTTTTTAAAAGCATGAAATTTATATTTTAATTGTAGGTGGAGAGTTAAATTAGTTAATAAAGTTAATATTCTATATTATCATTTCATTAAGGAGATAACAAAGTTAACAATAAGAGACAAAATGTTATAATCCAATATCGTGGATGGTTATATTGTAACGCTTGATGGTTGGTTGTAAATAATAAAATGTATAATTATTGATATAGTATATGATAAGGGAGGAGTATAAATGAGAGAAACATGTTTACTATGAAGGATGAAAAGTTGAAGGTTTTGAAGAGTGGAGATGAAGAGAACGTAAAAGTTGAAGGAGTGCTGATTGAGTATAAATTTAGTATTCGCGAAGAGTCGACTCTCTTAATTTTCATTGTTCCTGGAAGTATTTATCGGCAAGAATCCCATGTAAGATTATGTTAACGTGTTAGACTTGTCACCTAACTATCTGTATAGGACATGTGAAGATGTCTTTGATGGGACGAGGATGTCTGTAATAGGACAAATTCTATCTTTCATTTTGACTCTGGTGGGATAAAACAATTGTGTTAAAGAATCCAGATGGCGAACGATATATACTTTTCCTGAAGGCCATCTTGGAAAGAAGAGCTCAAGGGTGCGTTTTAGTTTTATGATGATAGGCTTATTGTTTAAGTGTCTTTCTGGCTTACTACGTGTCTTTACGTGGGTGGGTATAACAATATATTACCCTTTTTTAACATTATTAAATAAAAATAATGTAAAACAATAGCGACATATAGTGAATAAGGCTTTGTTATTGTTGAAAAAAAAATTCAAGGTTTTAGTTTTTTGAATACCCAAACTTGAGATTCTTCATGTGTAATTGACGTGTGTGCATTGTTAATATCATCATGTGCTAGCGTGAGTTTTAGTTCGAATTTTTATTATTTTTTGACATATCATACCCTTATTCTAATTAATGGTGTTTATGGTCGGATTAAATTTAAGCATAATATTAACATACTTTATACTTATTCAAGCCTGATCCAACTAGAAATATTTTAGTGAAACTTAAACTATAAATTAATATTTTTCAAACTTAACATTTTTACGTGTAACTCCTAAATTTCTATTAAACTTTCAAAGACTCGTAAACAACTCTAATCCCAACTAACAAGTTGATGACCATTGACTTATAATTTATCTAATTTTAGTAGGAGCAGTAAATGTGGCAGAGCCCATACAAGGCGCCAATGACTTCTTGACCAAACAATTGCAAATTAATGTCTCAAAAATGCATACTTATTTTAGTCCTCAAACTACATAAAAAAATCATTTTAGCCCCCTTTCCCTTTTATGCTTCATTTGACTTTTGAAATTTTAGTTTTTGTTAAATTATCTAAAATCAGAGAGAAAAGCTAATATCTATTAATTTTGTTGATATATATAAAATTTAACATATATAAATTATTTAAAAATAAAAATAAATTTTTAATTATATTTTGTTTCCTTTTCCATTTTTATTAATATACAAACTAAATCTAAAATTAAAATTAAAATCTCCAATTTTCTTCATTTTACTTTACAATCTAAGGTTGTGTTTGATAAATCATTGAAAATTGAAAATTAAAAATTTCAGCATATAATATTTTTAATGTGTTTGATAATTAAATATAAAATTTTCAAAAAAAGTTGAATATGATAAATAGCTAGGTAACTACTTATTAGAAAATTGTATGTTGATTTTATTTTATTAAAAAATGAAATAAATTACCTTTTAAAAATGTTCAGATATTCAATACTTATATTTACTAATTATCAAGTAATTTTTAAATATAAATTCAACAATCATAAAATTTAATATTAAAAATTCAGTACTTAATTTAATATAAGTTCATATATTCAATATATGTTCTTTAATTTTGATTTTTAATTTTTTTTCGAGAAAGAATGATATGAAGCAATGATATTATAATATTTATATCCTTTTTAATAGTTTAATATCACATCAATATTTTTACGATGTGACATTAAATTATTAGAAATAAATAATATCCGTGTTTTATATAATTCTTTTTATCGAGGTAATTGGGTGTCTAAATTCGATTTTGAATTTGGAAGCTTTTCTAAATTCCAACAATCAGAAAGGAGAATTTAATTTGATGGGAAAGAATTCCAAGAGTTGGAAAATAAAAATAATAATAATTTGAGCATTAAAAAGGCAAAAAGAGAAGCATTACTGAATTTTTAGTAATTTTTGTACTTTATAACTTGTATATTTTATGTTTAATCTAATGTCCAGAATTTTCTTTTATGTGTTCAAATAACTATTTAAGTTTAGTTCAAAATTATTAAATTTTTTTTTTGACGAAGTAGCTATTATTTATTGTAGGAAGAACTGAAAATCAATTACCTTGCAATTGCAGCAACTATTCTCAATCCTCACTTTGAAAATGATGAAAGCTGAGGATGCTGAGAATTTGTATCTCAAATCTCAGAACCCTGCATTTCGTTCCATACTATCCATCCTTGTTATGGGGTTACTTGTTGCTGCATCATCAATGGATGATTATAACATCAATTTCAATTTCACTGGTTTCACCCCAAATATGCCTGACATAGTGTATGAAGCTGATGCATACGCATCCAACAACGCAGTCCAACTCACCCTTAACCAAATGAAACAGAATCTACGGGGTGGTATTGGTCGAGCCACTTATTACAAGCCAATGCACCTTTGGGACAAATCATCTGGGAATCCCTTACTTGCAGATTTCACCACTCAATTTTCTTTCTCCATTGATTCCTTGCATAATAACTCAGGTGATGGGTTTGCGTTTTTCATTGCTCCCAATGGCTCAAAAATCCCACCTAATTCCGGAGGTGGTAACTTGGGACTTCAAAGTAAAGGCGTCGTCAACCCTCCATTTGTTGCAGTGGAGTTTGATACGTTTGGCAATCCTTGGGATCCTTTCGGGTTGTCAGCTCACGTGGGCATTGGTCTCAACACTATCGAGACTTCTCTTACCGCTGTCAAATGGTGGTGGAATGAGATTGCAAATGGGGGAGTAGTTAATGCTTTCATCACTTACAACTCTAGTACAAACAACCTGAGTGTTCTTTTACTGGATGCTGATGATTTTACCCTTCGAAATTCATCTAGGCTTTCTGCAAATCTGGATCTTAGCATATATTTACCAGAATGGGTCACATCTGGCTTCTCAGGAACCACTGGAAGTTATTATGAGCTTCACACTATTTATTCCTGGAATTTCATCTCTACCTTACAAGTTGTTATGCCCACGAATACAACTATCAATCCTCCAGCAACAAGCCCTCCAGCCAACCCCAAGAGGAAGAGTAGGACATGGCTATGGGTAGTTTTAGCCATCATTGGTGCCATTTCTGCTGCACTCCTGGTTTGGTTTTACTGCAGGAGGAGAAACTACAGCAGGAAAGAAGATGGGACCATGTCTGTCAACGTAAACAGAGAAATGGTGACAGCAGCTAGGAAGTTTTCCTACAAGGAGCTAAGACTTGCAACCAGTAGTTTTGCTGATGAAGGTCTGCTTGGGGAGGGAGGTTTTGGAAAGCTTTATTTAGGCTTCTTGAGGGACATAAGCTGCAATATTGCTGTCAAAAGGGTAACTCCAAATTCCCAACAAGGGTTTAAAGAGTATGAATCAGAAATTACCACTACTACCAGATTGATGCACAGAAATTTGGTCCAACTCATCGGTTGGTGCCATGATAAAAATCAGTTCCTCATTGTGTACGAGTTTCTTCCAAATAAGAATCTCGATTACCATCTACATAGAGAGCCATGCTTATTGACATGGGATAAAAGGTATAAAATCGCTATGGGATTGGCTTCAGCGTTGTTCTATCTGCAGGAAGAATGTAATCAATGCGTGTTGCATCGAGACATCAAGTCAAGTAATGGTCTGTTGGATTTGAGTTTCAATGCCAAGCTTGGTGACTTTGGGTTGGCTAGGCTTGTTGACCATGGACAAGGGTCTCAAACAACACAGGTTATGCTCGGGACGGAAGGTTATATAGCACCCGAGTGTCTTGACACATACAAAGCCATTAAAGAATCCGACATTTACAGTTTTGGTATTGTTGCCTTAGAAATAGCTTGCGGAGAGAAGGCGATTGCTGTAATCGACAGGAACGGCCAGAGGTTCAAAACAAAACTGGTGGAATGGGTTTGGGAGCTATATGGGAAAGAGAGTCTTTTTGATGCTGCAGACCCAAGATTGTCTGGCAATTACAACATGGAACAAATGGAACGGCTGCTCTTAGTCGGGATGGCCTGTGCTCACCCAAACTATTTTGACCGCCCATCCATAACGCAGGTTGTGGACATCCTTTCTTTCAAAGCTCCACTACCCATTATACCACCGGAGATGCCGATTCCAACATACATTGTATCACTGGAAGACACTATTGTTACATTTTCAACATCCCTTTCATCCAATACTAGAGGCTCCAACAGAAGCCAAAACCAAAATTCTGGCAATGGTTCCAGTTGTTGAGATATGGTTGTTAGTGAGCCAAGGAGTTTATGAGGGTCAAGTCTGTTAAGATTATGCTAAGTCGTTTTTTTTTCTCTATATAAAGGGTCATTTGTACATGGTTTTTGCATGAGAAAGTATCTTTCTGGTGCTCATTGCTCTTGCTTTACTTCCTTGTCTTTCGTTCTTATTGGTATCCGAGCCAAGGTTGGGAAAAAAATGTGGGTCTCTTAATCATTTTATTTTGCAGCAACAACTAATGATGGCCTCTGAAACTTTTGTTCATCCTGCTCCATTGGAGCATGTTGATGGAAAATTTCTTTTAGACTGTTGCTAGTAATAGTGTGCGAGAGCCAGCTGTTGGTATGTTCGAAGCACAATGAGCAGAGTTTGAAGCAAGGATCGAAGGCAAAGAAACACTAGATGAATTTTATTCCATGACTTGATCCTTACAAGAAAGACCAAGTAGAGAGGAAGTTTTACCCCGCATTTAATTTTTCAATTTATCAAGACTAAGTCTTCAAAATTTATAATTCTGAACTCAAGCAAATCAATTTTACCGTTGTTAAAATTGGCCTGACCAAGCGGATTGGATCGATTAAACAAAAAATTCACCGGTACATCTTTTTAAAAATAAAGTTGAATTAAATGATCCATGAATCAATATTAATTGTATTGATTGATTTCGTTTGTATCGATCGAAATATATTAAATTAGTTGACACTTTTTAATTTTTAATTTATTTTTTATTATTTATTTGATATTTGTTGAATCACTAATTGTCATATACATAGTATGTGAATGTGATGATTTTATTTTGATTTATGAAGTGCCTTTTTTGCTTGTTTATTTTTTTAATTTGTTTAAAGATGGGTTATATTTGTAAAGTTTATTGAAGAATATTTTATATTTGAAATTAATCTAATTTTATTATTTAATATTTGTAAATATTTCTATATCGTATATCAAATACTTTTAAAAATAACAAATGGGCCATATATAATTCAATCAAATCAATTTCAAATTTCAAATTTTAGACTAATTAAAGTTTTTTATTTGAATAATGTAATTACATATAAATTAAAATATGTATGTAGGAAATTTATTTCTCGAAATAGGTTTTTTAGGGATATTCCGACACAAATGGGTATCTAAGTCCTAAATGTTTTACAACAGTTATTGTAAAATTTATCCTCCAATTATTTGCTGATGTTGGAGCTTTGGTTGCTACTCGTTCCATGACCTGTTAGAACAAGAATAAAATTTTGCTTGGGCTATGGGAAGGCTTCTTCCTTTTTGGTTTGAGTTGTTTATGACTTACAAGATTGTGATATATTTGACATAACAACAATGTACTTCGGCTAAGATTCTCAAGCGTTTCAATTGATCTTTGTGATGACCATGAGTTTATTAGATAAAGATTAAATGCTTATCCTTATCACCTTGTTTAATGAAAAGTTCATTACGAGATAACTATCAATTTTTCTCGAGGGTTTTTTCAAGAGATTTGTCTGCTGTTTTAGAGGAGATTATCTTGTGATCTCAATCTGACATTTCATCCTATAGGTGTCACTTTCCCCTTGGTACCACATGACTTTGAGAGCTGGAAAATCTTCAAATTCATATGTACAGCCCAAATTTTACCCGGGCCCAAAATAAAACAACCCAAATAAGCTCAAATTTCCTAAACCCAACCCAAACTAACCCATTACGGCCCAAACATCGAACCCAATCTAAACCTAAACCCTAGCCCAACTAGCCCAAATCTAAAATTAAAAAAAAAAACAACATCAAATATTGCAAACCCTAGGTGCGCCGCACCTAGGGTGTCTGACCTCCCCACGTCAGCCACCATACCGCCGCTCCACCTACTACCACCTGCTCCTGTTCCATCACCTGCAAAAGGAATGACAAAACACGCAATAAACAGTAGCAAATCATGTGTAAATGGCTATAAAAAGCCATCTAAGAAACCATTGTAAGGGGCTGCTTCTTCTTGAACGGATAAATGAAATAGAAAAAAATGAGATGCAAATATTAAACTACAAAAATCTACAAAATAGATTCGGAGAAAAACCAAGTTAAAAGGGTTCTTTTTTTTTTGTCTTTCTTTTTTATTTATTTATTTTTTATCTACTTACATGTACATAGATATTTTGTATATTTTTCTTTAAAAATCAGTTATATATGAATATATAAAAAAAATAAAAAAAGTACCTTTTTGGAGTTCTAGCCACCGTGACGGCGGCACCGGTGGCGGGCCACGGTGGCTACTGGTCGGAGACCTCTTCGGCCCCTCAGCCCCTGCAGAGAAAAAAAAAAGAGAGAGGGGAGGGATTTTTTTTTTAAACAAATGAAAAATGAATTTTTTAAAGAAAAATTTGTCTTCTATAGGCGCTTAAAACGACGTCGTTTTGGGGCTGGCCTTAAACACCCAAAATGATGTCTTTTTGCCCCAATTCGACCCGATCCAACCCGCTCCGGCCTAGGATCCGCGTATTTTTTAACGGAAGGGCTAATTGCACTTTTAGCCCTTCCACTTTTTATTACTTTGTAATTAAATTTTTTTTTGGTTTTAATTTTGCCCTGAATTTGTGCTGGGATTTCAATTGGGTCCTACTTGATGCGATACCGTTTTGGAGGGCGGTGATATTTTCCCCTTCAGTCCCTCCTTGTTATTCACGCATTCAATGTGGTCCATTTCCTTCATTATTTATCTCGAATTTGCCCCGAATTTTTGTTTTAAATTCAATTTAGTCCATTGTTTAGTTATTTAACTACTTTATTATTAAATCAGTTAATTTTTCATTTTCTTTTACTATTATATTTTTACTATTATTGTTATTTTTATTTTCATTACTACTTTATTTATTATTGTATTATTGTTATTATTTTCCTTATTATTACCATTAAAATCACATTTCCTTTCTATACCTATTTATTTGTTATTATTATATTTTGTATTATTATCACTATTACTATTATTATATTTATTATCATTATTCTTCTTCTTAATTATTATTATTTCCTACTATTATTATTTATTGTCATTATCATTATTACGACTATCATTATTATTATTTTATTTATTATCATTATTATTCCTATTATTATTTTTTACTGCTAATATTTATTATCATTATTGTTACTATTATTATTTATTATTGTTACTACTATTACTTATATTCGTTAGTATCATTATTAATTTTATCTGTATTTTCTTTACTATTATTTTATTATTATTATTTATTTATTTATTATTATTGTTATTATTATTTTCATATTATTATATATGTTTTATTTCAAATTGTGCTTTAAAATTATTTATTTTAATTTGGTTCTTTACTTCCAATATTTTTAAATCTTTTCCCTTATATTTATTTATTCATTACTTTATTATTACTGTCCTCACTATTATTTATTTATTTCATCTTTACTTATTCATATTCATATGTATTATTATTATAATTTGTTTGTTAATATTACTATGACTATTATAGCATATTAGTATTATCATAACATTCATTTGTTTATCATATACTCGACTCGTATAGTTGTTTTATATTATTGCATTATTATTCTCCCATGCTATGTTTAAATATAATCGGTTATCTTTGAATCACATTTCGAATAAGCCCATGTCGTTTTAACTTACGTTTGATAAAATTTTTAAGAAACAAAGAAATTTTCAAAGTAAGGCAATGTTCTGTATTTGGAAATTCGAGAAATCGTGCCCTAACGTACTGGGTTTCGATTTTTTTCGTTTGATCCAAATGACCGAATAACCTTTTAAAATTAAAACATGCGAGTTTTGAAAATCAAAAGACCAAGTTATTCTCGAGGGTCTGAATGTTGTGTCTTAACGTACTGGATGTAACATTTTATTACTTCGGGATAAGAAGGTCTTTAGAATCCATTTCGATTTACTCAAGCAAAATTCTTTTCGAGTTTTTAAATTTCAACATTAAGACATTAATTAATCAATTAGGTACCAATTTTAGGCGTTACGAGGGTGCTAATCCTTCCTCGTACGTAACCGACTCCCGAACCCGTTTTTTCAAATTTCGTATACCAAAATCGTTGTTTTAGTAAATCAAAATGTTTTATTAAAATGATCAAATTTTTAGGTGATCTGATCACACCTAAACAAAAAAAAATTGGTGGTAACTCCCAATTTTCATTTTCTTTTCAAAATATAAAGTCGATCATTGTTTTCAAAAAATGGCTTCGACATCACAAGTATCTTTCTCGCCAGCCTTTATCTTTTTCTTGTGTTGAGTGTTTGGTTTATTTTGTTAGTGATCACTATTGAGCAAAGTAAAGAGTTTGCTTTTGATGTTGGTTGAGTGATCTATTGTTGTTTACTGGAATCGCATAAATTACTTGCTTTATAATGGGGTTATGAGCTTTACTCGGTAGAGGCAGATCTTATGATTGTTTGATTTAGCATTTGAGTTAGAATATATTTTGAGTGAAACTCCGTAAACATAGAATTATTGTATCTAAATTACGTAAACAAAACTCAGTTAATCATCGTACTTTTAAACTAATTTTGTTTTAGTTGATAATAGAATGATATTACTATGACTTTGATACTGATGAGTATCAAAATTTCTATGAATAATTTTCAAGATTTCATAAAGTGCACTTTGCTATTACGAATTTACCTTGATGTTTCTATGTAAATCTCGAAATCAATATAGAGTGTTGGCATTGTGGTGGAATAGGAATCCCTGTATTATAAGTGTTAAATTTCATTGACATTCTTGTAATTTTGTTAGGATTTGTGTCTTTAGTGTAGTAATTTTGTGATAGTCTTCGAGGTTAGATTGAGCAAATAACTCATGTTAGGACTATTATATTATCGGGTGATAGCTACTCGTCATTATATGTAACATTCCATATTTGATCCGGTCATCGAATCCAAATATGTGATATTATATTACGTTGCCAAAGTAACTCAGACGGTCTCATTACATAATCATAAAGTTTAAATCACAATTATCATTCAAATCAATTTTAATTATCAATCATACTTGTAATTATTCATTTGTAATATCTAAGTTTCAATTTTATTGTTATACAAAATTTAAAAAAAAAAGAAATTTAAAGTTAAGACTCAATCCAAACTCAACAATCAAATTTCAGTATTATATCTCGAGACAATATTTTATTTATTAGTAATTTTGATTTCATAAGAAGTAATGGTGAAATGAGGATAATAGTAAGTAAAATAACCAAAAGATAATATATATATATATATATATATATATATATATCTCCTTGATTAACATTCATTTATTTTATCTGTTTTTTTATATAATGTTTAGAACTACTCAAAACTCTTCTCCAACTCTTGAATAGGAAGATAATACACTCAAATTTATGTTATTTTACATTGAAAATAATACTAATGTCAATCGAATTAAGAATCAATTCACTATTATTCCTATTTTTCAAGTAATCACATGTCTTGATAGCATTAAGTGCTTGCCTTTTCAGTTCAATAGTTAATTATTTTCTTAATTTCCTTTTCTCCATATCCAAATAGAGGAATGGGATCTTATATACAACTTGCTTCCATTATGAATCTAGAAAAATGTTCTGTAATATAGGCAGGCACATATGAAAACCAGACTTGTAAAATGTTTTTTTTTTTCGCAACATTCACACTGCTCTGTTAATAGTAACAAAGCAGAGTAGTATCCAAATAAAATTACTCAAAAATTAAAGCATAGTTCCAGCAGCATTAAAGTACTAAACAAAGCAAAAATCACCACCAAGCTTTAAACAATTGAGTCCGATTTTGGCATCCCCATCTTTTAGCCAAGTCATCCTCGAATTTTGACGCCATATAGATTCTTTGAGTTGATTGCTTCACTAACCTCAATATTTAATTGTTTTAACTCCTCGATCTCCAACTCGGTCAGCTTTCTATTTTCACTTATATCGTAAATCGCCTTAATCCTATTCTCACATTCAACAATACTTCTTTCCAAAAAAATTCCATCTTCTATTTTCCACTTCTAAATTGCTCCTTTCAATTTTCTCAATTTGATAGCCGTTTTTCCTTTTAAACTCTCCATACCCAACCATTTTTTTTTCGATCAACTTCAAACATTCTTCCTTCTTCAACCAAGCATTGACAAACTTAAAAGGTCGACAACCCTAGTCTACAGATTCATCCACCAACATCACTGGAATATGATCCGATACAGATCGCTTGAGACCCTTCTGTTGTAGATCCATCATCTGAACCACCCAATCTTCTTCTATTGGAAATCTGTCCAGTCTGTTGCATTTACTATCCGGACCAAACCATGTAAAATTTTTTCCAATTAAATGAAGCAAAACGTAAAGAAAGGGAAAGGGAAAAAGTTGTATACCATATTGAAAAAAATTTGGCAGTGATATGAACTATTAAGAGAGAATTCTATCCAATTTTTTTATTGACAAAACCCAAAACTCTTACAATTTCATTTTTAACATTAATTTTATTATAAGTTTTAATTATATTTATTTTTCTTGATATAATACTTAGAATTACTCATAGGTCATAGCCTCTCCTGTTTAAATAGGAGGATAAAACATTTTAGCGTACTCAAACTCATATCCTATCACACTGACAATAATATTAATGCCAATCAAATTAAAATTCAATCTACACACTTAAAAATTTAAATTTAAAGTGAAAAACTTATATATAGGGTTGACAAAGTTTGAGATTGTAGTGAAAATATGCAAAAAAAAATATGCTTTAATTAAGGGATGGGGTTGAATTTTTTTAAAAAAATTGTAACACCCTGAATTTGGGCCTAGAAGTTTTGGGCCTTGAGATGTGAGCGGTTGAAGGCAGCTTATAATATTCTGTTGTGAGTGAAAATTTCGTAGTTGAAGGCTTGTTTTAGTGGTTAAATGTGCTGAGAAGTGTTGGAGAAGTCCTGGGTTCAAACCTGGACTCTAGCAAAAATTTTGGTTTAAGGTGAATCAAACCCTGGGTGTAGTAGGTAGGCCTTAAGAATATTGTTGGAGAAATTGTGACACAAAAAGCCTTGTGGCTTAGTGGTAAGTAGCGTGTGGAGCATTTAAGGGGAGGCATGGGTTCGAATCCCATAGCAAGCAAAGAGCATTTATTTTACTAACAGGGGACGGCAAGAGTTGGTGTTTAATTTAAACTCTGATGATGGAGGGATCCCACATCAGGAAGCTAACATAAGAGTGGATGCGAAGCTGGCTTTAAATAGAGAGAACTATGAGGAGAGTAAATGTACCTTTCTTGGCTGATCCCTTTCGCTTTATGGCGTGCTCGTTTGGGTTGGGCGACTGCTAAGAGTGCTCGGAGCGTGTATTAACTCCAGTCTCCAATCAGGTGTGGGCCTATTTGGGCCGAGAAGAGCTTTAGGCCCATTCATATTGTTATCCCTGTTTAGAATACTTTAGTTTACCAAATTACCAAAATACCCTCGATTAGCAAAATTACTAGAATACCTTTGGTTTATAAAATCACCAAAATACCCCTGGTTTGTAAAATTACCAAAATACCCTTGGTTTACAAAATTACCAAAATACCCCTGGTTTGTAAAATTAGTAGAATACCATTGGTTTATAAAATCACCAAAATACCCCGATTTGTAAGATTACTAAAATACCTTCGACTTGTAAAATTACCAAAGTACCCCCGATTTACAAAATTACCGTTTTACCCTCGATTTATAAAATTACCAAAACAACCCTATAGGGTAGAATTACCGAAATACCCCTATAGGGCAGAATTACCAAAATACTCGTATAGGGTAGAATTACCAAAATACCCCTGTATGGTAGAATTACTAAAATACCCCTGTAGGGTAGAATTATCGAAATACCCCTCTAGGGTAGAATTACTGAAATACTCCTATAAGGTAGAATTACCGAAATACCCCTGTAGGGTAGAATTACTGAAATACCCTATAAGGTAGAATTATCGAAATACCCTTATAAGGTAGAAATACTGAAATACCCCTGTAGGGTAGAATTACCGAGATACCCTCGTGGGGTAAAATTACTATTTTGCCCCTAGGGTGTTAAATGACTGTTTTGCCCTTGTGGGCAAGTGACTGACTTGGACTATGTGGTTGACGGATTTGATTGTGAATATATGTTGGTGATATGAATGACTTGATTATGATTGTTTGATTCAAATATGGGCATGACATCCTGCATACATGATATGTTGCATGGGTTGAGATTTCGTACGGAGGAAGATCTGATCTGTTAAGGTCGCACGGGTCGCCCGAGACGACTGTGGACCGATCGATGGCTGAGTGCCAATCATGTTACCGAAGGCTGTGTGCCGTTATTGTGGGCTTCGTATTGATATTATGGGCTTCGTGCCGATTATAGACACGTTATTGATGGCTCTATGCCAATCTAAATATGGCTTCGTGCCATCTTGACTATGGCTTCGTGCCAAACGTATTTACCTGTGGCTATGTGCCTAACATATGTTTTGACGACTCTGTGTCGATCATATTTACAAGGTCGTGTGTGCCGCTTATATTACAAATCATCGATGGCTATGTACCGAAGTTATTACAGTTATCGATGGCTTTTTGCCACGTATTCTGTTGAGTGGCTTTGCCACATTATCTGATTCTGGTGGCTATGCCACAAATATCTGATCGGAGGCTTTGCCTCAACTTATCGATATCTGAGCAAACAATGCCGCAACCGTGGAGTGTAGAAATTTGGGTGGGTTGAGCTATTCCCACATGGAGTGTAGAATGTGTACGGTGGAGTGTAGCGGTTGGTTATAAGTGGGTTGGGATTGCATTCACATTTTGATTTTGATTACATTCGACGATCGATTCTTATTTTGATTACGCCACCGATTACGATTCGATTCTAGTTCGATAATGTTTCTTACTCGTAATAGGTTAAAGCCCATCTGCATCTTTGTTAAAATGGGCTAAGGCCCAATTGATCTTGAAAGCGTAAGTAGGGCTAGGGCCAACTTTTAATTCTTTTATATGACCTGATTGTTCCTTTTATATAGTAGGGATTTCACATCGAGTTTTCGTAAACTCACCCCGTTTATTAACCTTTCAGGTAATTTCCAGCCTTAGACGGATCGGAGCTGCGAAGGGCTCGGAGGAAGCCACACACACTGTTTATGTTATAGTTTTGATTATTACTTTTAAATGTTTTATGTGGGTTGTAGTAAAGCCATTGTAATTTTCTGGATTTCAAATTTAAAATTTTACTTATTGTTCTTATAATTGCTAGTATTAGAACACGGTTTTTCCAAAGCAACTATTGTTGTTCAAAACATCACGTATCCGCAATTATTTTTAAATTAAGCTTCTGCAACTGCCAAGATTTTTACAAAGTTGTTAAGAATGTTATTTAGCTGAGGTTTTCTAACAAGGTTTAAAAAGGGTTTAAGTTTTTAATTATTAAGAAGGGTTTTTAATGGAAACATGGTTTTCGAAAAACACTTCAATGTGACACGCCAGATTCGAGCCAAACTTCCAGGCCGGGTTTGGGGTGTTACAAAAATGTTTGACTAAAAATAATATATATGCGTGTGGGCCTTATTTCTTTTTGAATTTGAGCAATTTGGTGCTGTTTATGGTAAAATAATTTTTTATTGAAAAGAATTTTTCATTGGCCACAATTTTTATTTTCTAAATTAGTCGGTAAAGTTGACAATTTTTTTAGGGATAAATTTTAAAATTATAGATGAATTTTGATTTAATGTGTAATTGTACAAATGAAATTTAATTTGGTGTAATTATATATGTGAAACTTTAATTGTGGTTTAAATGTATACTTGAACCTTTGATTTTTACTTAATCATATACATTTAAAGAAATAAATACATCAATTTATTTTTATAATAGATAAATATAATTATTTATGTATAGAATATATAAATATAAAATGATGTTATACCAATAATTGTGTTAATAATTTACAAGAATTGGATCAAAATCAAAATTTCATGCATAAAATTGCACAAAATCGAAGTTCATGTATACAATTGCACATTAAACCCTAGTTCATGTATAGTTTTGATATTTATCCCTTTTTCTTATAGATGGAACTTGGATTTTTTTTTTGTCCAAGTTAGTTATTGATATTTCCTTAAAAAAATTGAACCAATAAAAATTTTAGGCTAAATGTGGAAATAATTGTCAAATTCATGGACCAATTTGATTAAAAAAATTTAAATTTCAATGTAAATATAATTGTCTAGTTTAAACCTTAATGTGAAAATAATTGCTAAATTCGGTAACTTAAAAAATTTCAAATCCTATCATAAGAACAATATGGAATTCAACCTAAAAAATCGATTAACCCTTAAAACTTAATCAAATTAATATGTTGGGTAAACTACATTAGTAGTCACCCAATTATAATTTTTTTCCATTTTTTTATCACCAACTATGGAAAATTACCAAATGGTCGCTCAACTATGGTTTTTTTTTAATTTTTTGGTTACCAACTATGAAAACTTACAAAATAGTAATCCAACTATCAAATATTGTCTTTTTTGATCACCCAGTATCTTGGACTTTTGGGCGTTTTTATTTTTTTGAGGTTAATATGTGCATATAATCCCTTTACTTTTCAAAAACCAAGAATTAAGTCATTGTACTTGTATTTCTAAGAATTTAGTTCCTTTACTTTTCAAATTTCAAAATTCAGGTCCAACTGTTAACATTGTTAATTTATTTTTTTGTTAAACTTGTTGCTGTGGCACTTTGGAATAAAAAAATTGCTCACTTGGTAGCCATGCAATTAAAATAATTAACCTAAATTTAATAAAAAAATTAATAGGATTAACAGTTGTACTCAAATTTTGAAATTTGAAAAGTAGAGGGACTAAATTTCTAGAAATATAAGTAGAAGAGCTAAATTCCTAATTTTCAATAAGTACAATGACTATAGGCATATTTTACCTTTTTTGGTTAATTAGCCTGTGACCAGAAAAGAAACAAATATGGTCATTTTGTAACCTTTTGTAGTTAAGTGACCATAAAAAAAAAAAAGAAACCATAATTGCGTGACCATTTTAAAATTTTTTATAGTTGGGTGACTATTAATATAACTTACTCTAATTATTTTTTAAAAATATATTTTTATTATTGCTAACTGGATGATAGATATTTAGGGCCAGTTCTGCATTGCTTTTTAAAAGCATTTCTAGCTCCAAAAGCACTTCTGGAAGAAAAGCTATGAATAATAAACTGCTTTTGGCTGAAATTTTTAGCTTTTCAAAAGCACTTCTGAAAATGAGAAGCAAAAATTTTTAGCTTTTCCTCTTCCAAAAGCACTTTTAGTGCTTAATTACTTTTTCACCCCTCCGATAACATAGTACTTCTCCTTTTTTCTTGGTACTTAATTACAAACGTGTTAAAATCATTAATTAAAAATAAAAAAATATTTTTAAAAATACTAATTACAAATATTTAATAGTTATATTTAAATATTTAAAATATAGTTTATATATTCTAATTAAATTTTATAAATAATTAATATTTATTGCTTAAAAATATTTAAAATTTATATTTTATATATTAAGATATTAACAAGAAGTTATAATAAATTTTTATATTCTTACTAAAATATAATAATATTAACTAATTTAAATATTATTTAAATGTATATTTGTTACTTGATAATAACATGTCTAAAATGCGCTTTTTGACAGCAATGCTAAACACTCAAATTTTAAACTAAATTTTTCAAAAGCACCTTTTTACAGTAGTTTTCAAAAGCACTCTTCAAAAGCATTGCTAAACTAGCCCTTAATTATAAATTTTTTTTTCTACCAAATGGTTAGATACAATAATAAAGTATATTACATTTTTTTAAAAAGAAAATATAAATTCAAATATTATAAATAATATTATTGAGAGTTATAATCCCCATTCAAACATCAATAGTAAAATCCACATGCATAATACTAAATAAATAAATAAAAAGTCTTCGTGGACGCCGCTAAACATAGAAAGATTACAATCTAAACGGTGCTTTTTGGGTTCCCATTATATTTACGTTATTGACTAAGCAAATTACTTATTCCAGACTTGAACATCAATTATTGCACGCATTTGCAACAAATTTCCTCAAAATCCTTACTCTGAAAATGAAGAAAGTTCAAAATGCTGAGAATTTGTGTGTAAAATCTCCAAAACCTGTATTTCTCTTCATATTATTATTCATCCTTCTTGTTCGTCCTCTAAAGGCTGTATCAATGGATAATGATGATAACATCAATTTCACTTTCCCTGATTTCAACTCAAATACGCATCGCATAGTGTATGAAGCTGATGCATACGCATCAGGTAACGCAATCCTACTCACTGCTAACAAAACAAACCAGGGTCTAAATGGTAGTGTTGGTCGAGCTACTTACTACAAGCCAATGCGTCTTTGGAACAATTCATCTGGAGATCTCATACTTGCAGATTTCACCACTCAATTTTCCTTCGCCGTTGATTCCTTCCATAAAAGCTCATACGGTAGTGGGTTTGCGTTTTTCCTTGCTCCCAATGGCTCATAAATCCCTACTCATTCCGAAGGTGCTTGCTATCCGAGTTTGAGTTATGACGTGAACTCTAAGTTTGTTGCAGTAGAGTTTGATACGCATCGGAGTGATTGGGATCCTCCGGAGATGTCAGAGCACGTGGGCATTGATATAAACTCTGTCAAGACTTCTTACCCCACCGTCGCATGGTGGTGGAGTGATATTGAAAATGGGGGAAAAGTTAATGCTTTCATCACTTTCAACTCTAGTACAAAAAACTTGAGTGTTGCTTTTGTTGATGCTGATGATTTTACTCGTGAGAACTTATCCAGTCTTTTCGCAACACTGGACTTTAGCCAATATTCACCGGAATGGGTCACTTTTGGCTTCTCAGGAGCTACTGGATTTAACAGATCGACTGAGCTACACACTATTTATTCCTGGAATTTCAGCTCTACCTTACAAGTTTCCATGGATACAGCTATCTATTCTCCAACAGCTTCACCTGTAGCAACAACAAGCATAAGCAATTCTCCGGTCGAACCAAGAAGGAAGAGCAGGACATGGCCATGGATTGTTTTAGCCATGTTTGGTGCCATATCTGCTTTGGTCCCAGTTTTGGGTTTACTTTGGTTTTTCTACCGGAGGAGAAAATACAGCAGGAAGGAAGATGGGACCATAGTTGTCAATGTAGAAATGGAAATGGTGACAACACCTAGGAAGTTTTCCTATAAGGAGCTAAGATTTGCAACAGTAATTTTGCTGAGGAAGGTCTGCTTGGAGAGGTAGGTTTTGGGAATGTTTATTTAGGCTTCTTGAGGGACATTAACTGCAGTATTGCTGTCAAAAGGATAACTCCAAATTCTCAACAATGGGTGAAAGAGTATTTATCAGAAGTTACAACTATTGCCAGGTTGAGGCATAGAAATCTAGTCCAACTCATTGGTTGGTGCCATGACAATAAGGAGTTTCTGATTGTGTATGATTTTCTTCCAAATAAGAGTCTCGATTTCCATCTGCATAGAGAGGCATGCTTGTTGATGTGGGATAAAAGGTATAATGTAACGCCCCAATTTTCGGGAATTCTGTAAAAGTTGTAAAATTTAAAATTTTGTGTTCTGTTTGTTATGTGTAGGACTAATCATGTTGGTGGGCCTCTAGAAGGCCCAAGCTTAGGATAAAACCTTGTAGTTTTAATTAAATTTAAATCTATAAGAGAAAGGGGTTCTGATAAATTGGGCTTTTAGGAATTATTTGTGAAAAATGGATCACAAGGAAGCAAGTGGTAAGTGGCATGTGACGCCACTTGGGAAGGATGTAGTGGCGTGTGGAAGCTTGGGGAGGACCCAGGTTCAAGTCACAATGACAGCAAATTAAGTGATTAATTTTTATATACAGGAAAGGGAAGTAGTGGAACTGAAATAAAAGTCTGTCAAGAAGAGTTTAAGAGGGTAAGGGGATTGAATAAGGATAGAGATAAGGGAGGAAATCTAGGAGCTGATTGGGGTGAGCTGTGTTGGCCAAATTTTGGACTCTTGAGGAGCAAGAGCTGGCCGGCCAAGGGTTTCTTTAGGGGTAAATTCAGCTAGGTTAAAGTGCCAGTATAAATTCGGCAATAGGGAGGGAGTTGTGCCGTTTGTTGCTTTTCTCACCTTCTCCCTTTAGCCATTTTTGCTTTCTTCTTATTCTCTTTCTCCATAGCCGAACCTTTCAAACCTCTTGTCCATCTCCAGCCTACTCTACATCACTTTCCTCCATTAATTTTCTTAGACTAAAGCCGAACCTCAAATCTCAAAATCCCAAAAGCTATATTCTTGTGCCGTTTTTCCAAAGCCATATTCCTCAATATGTTTTCCTTTTTGACCAACATTCCTCTCCTCTAAACCCCTAGCATCTGTCGACAACATTACCCAGGGTTATAGCCTTAAATCATTATTTTCTATATCACCTAGAAAAGTCGAGACTACTATAGAGTTAGGGACTTGTACCCGAAACTTAAAAGCTTCTAGATTCAAGTTTTACCGTCGTTTAAAGGTTGAATCTGCATCAGATCTACGTGGAAAGCAGGAAGGAATAAGTGTGTCTTCTCAAGGGTTGGATCGAAGGCTTGGATCTTTGGAGCGATCAGACTTGGATCTAGCCATCGGATTTCGGCAAGAAGGCAGTCGTGCGTGGATCTTGTCAGCAAGTCGTCACAAATCAGGTGTGTAACTGACACCCTTTCATAGGCTAGATCGGCAAAAGCCGAAAAGCTGAAATACCAAAAAACTAGTATTTTGGGCGCTTGCGAGTGTACGAATGCTCGTGAGACGTATGGGTAATTATTACTGGTAATCGGAAGTGATAAAAGCGAAGACGCAGCGATTTAAATGCGTTTTGATATTTTGGGCTTAATGGGCCAACGGGCCCAATTCGGTAAGAACGCTCGGTAAGTGTTTCTGGCTAAACGTAATGGTTACGATAGGCATGAAAACCTTAGAAATAGTTAAATGTACTAGAATACCCCTATGTATGCAAAATTACCATTATACCCCTATGTATGCAAAATTACCGTTATTCCCCTAGGGTTAATTTTGTCTGAAAAGCATGATGAATTAAATCTGTATGATGTATGCCATGAATGTATATCTGTTGCATGGAGACATGGGTTATATTATGGAGGAAGCGTCCTGGTGGCTATGCCATAAATTATCTATTCTGGTGGCCCTACCACATATATCTGTTCTGGTGGCACTGCCACAAAATATATGTATCTGGTGACTCTGTCACATTTTCTGTATCTGGCAGCCATGCTGCATATTTCTGTGGCGTGTAGCAGTTGGGTGGGTCGAGTAGTCTCCCCACATGGTGAAAGGATGGTATGGGGGTGTATGTGGTTGGATATGGTTGGGTTTCGCATAAGCATGATATATTTGTTCAGTGCATTACGGGCCTACGGGCTTTATTCTGATATCTGTTCTGGGTTGAGGCCAACTTATTCTGTCTCTGTGGTTTGTACTGATTTAGGCTGTGGTTTGAACTGATTTAGGCTATGGTTGAGTTGAATTACACATTGAGTTTTCCAAAACTCACCCTTATTTTCATCCTCGCAGTAATCCTCAACCATAGTGGGCTTGGAGTGTGAGGATTTGGATCGCCACATGTTTCTCTGAACTGGTTTCTTTTCTCGTGAACTGGACGTCCTTTTTTTTCATCTATGGTTTTGGGTTTTAAGTGTAATAAGGCCTTTTAATTATTTTTATGGTTTTGTTTTACTTTTATTATTTTATTTTACTATGATGAAAAACTATGATGACTAAGGAAAATGGGTTAGCTTTAGGAAGCGTTTTCAAAAACATTAAGGGATTTCAAAATAACACGTTTACAAGTAAGACTTCCGCTAAACAAACATTTTCAAACTTAATCATTTTCTTAAGATAGACATAACCAAACGGTTTTCTCAAAATTGCACAAGTCGTTAGGGTGTGGCAATGGTGGTGTGCATGTCTAGGATTGGATCCGAAGGGAGCTTGGTATAGCATCCAACGGACTCACCTCCTCTTCTTCCGGTTTCCTACGGTGCATGACTTCTATTCACCTTAACCTGCTTTAAAAAGTATCTTTTACAACCCCAACTAAGTTTTCCAAACTAAGTAAAACGGAACGTTTTGAACGCATCGATGTGGCACACCGGATCCGGTCATAACGTCTAGGCCCGGTTTGGAGTGTTACATTTAGTGGTATCAGAGCCAAGTTGCAACAACTCGGCTGTGGAATGGGTTTACAAAAACAAAGATTTTTAAAAAAAAAATCGGTTTTTAAATCTGGACTTCTGAAGGTGGCATTCCGAATCTCTAGCCCAAGCCTGTAAGTATTCTAAATTTTTGAATATATTTCAATTATCATGCATCATGAAACTTTACTAGAATATTCTAGATAGGATGCTCTGAAACCCTAGAAAAGCTTGCTAAAAGATGAAGCGTAGTTAGACGTCGATTCAACGAAAACCATCTCTGAATTACTATTTGAATCATAAAACATCCGTAATAATCTTTGGAATGCTAAAATTAATGCATAAAATTCATAATCAGATTATACGATATGAGTACGCGAGTAGCTCGAGGTAGAGCCGTGGGCGAGGTGAGGAAGAGCTCGGCGGGATCTTCGTCTTCGTGACATATGCCGATGGCGAAGCACCGTACTTTCGGCAATGAAGTGGAATCACATGATCGTGGTAAGGGATGGCGCTCTGTCGTAAACAATACTTCGAGTTCGGAAAGGGTTGTCGAAATTTGGTTGCAACGAAATTGAGGGTCGATTTACGAACGACTCGGGCTAATGGGCGGAGATCTTTAAGGCGATCTGGTGTAGCCCCGAATATGGCGGAATATTGGTTAGAGGCCATTGAACGAATTATGGATGACTTGAACATTCCGTGGAGCGAAAGTCAAGGGCCGATGTCGTTCTTTGCGAGACGAGGCTTATCGATGGTGGCTCACCGTGAGGATGGAACCCGGTGATAGGGTTACTTGGGAGCTGTTTAAGACGACCTTTAAAGGAAAGTACGTCGGGCAAGTTATGTGGATGCCGTGAAATAATTCTGAATCTGGTCCAAGGAGGCAAAAGCATTCTTGAGTCGAGGCTAAATTTACGAGGTGAGTAGGTATCTTGTGGGAATAGTTGCTACGAGTATGAGCGAAGCGTTCGCTTTGAGGATGGACTCGAGATGACCTTAAGGTGCTGATTGCTCCAGAGGAGCGTGACTTGCGGTTACGGTGGAAAAAGTTAAGATCACCGAGGAGGTAAAGCGTCTTGAGAGGAAAAACCGTGAGAAAGATCGAACCGCTTAGAAGGATTCGGACCTTGGTGGAGCAAACAAGAATGCCAAAAGGCGAGAGTGGAGGAGCCGATTCGAGCCGTTCCGATGAATGTGGTTAGACCGCCAATCTGTGGGGACTGTGGTAAGGTACACAGGTGAGTGTAGGAAGCGTTACGGTGCTTGTTTCGATCGCGGATCTATGGAGCCTGAGTTAAGGATCGCCCACGAGAGTGATCGAGCTCGAGTTCTTTGTCTGAGAGGTTGTTCAACCCATGAGAGGTGGACCACAACCACCGAGAGGACGTGGACAAGGTAGGGCGGAAATAGGAATGGAAATGGTCGAGGTCGAGGAGCGCCTGGCAGGGGAGCCGAAAATGCTGAGGCTCGACAGCTAACGTTAGTGTATGCAGCTCATCGTCGAGAGGAGGGCGACGCACCTGATGTCATAACTGGTACGTTCTTAGTTTCTAATATGCCGTATACTGCCTTAGTGGATATTGGATCTACTCATTCTTACATTGTGTGTGCCATATCTGGGTCCTTGGGAGTGCATTCTGAGAAGATAGTGAGTGGGGTATCTGTGCTAAGTCCCTTGGGTCAATCAGTTAGGGTAGACAAGCTGTATAAGGATGTACCCTTAGAAACTCAATGTAGGATCTTTCCTGATGATCTAATGGAGTTGCCGTTTGGAGAGTTTGACATCATTCTGGGAATGGACTGGCTTGTTAAGCATAAGGCAACTCTGGACTGTGCTGCTAAGCGAATGGTGCTAAGGACCACGGAAGGGGATGAGGTTATGGTGATAGGTGAACGAAGAGATTATTTGTCTAATGTGATATCGGCATTGAGGGCTGAAAAGTGGATTCGGAAAGGTTGTGAGGCCTATTTGGCATTTGTAAGTCAAACAGATGTAGAGGGGCTGACAGTGGATAAGGTTAGAACTGTAAAAGAGTTCTAAGATGTCTTTCCGGAGGAGCTTCCGGGATTGCCTCTAAATCGGGAAGTCGAATTTGGAATCGACCTATTGCCTGGGACAGCACCAGTGTCCATTGCACTATATAGGATGGCACCAAAGGAGTTAGTGGAGTTAAAGGCGCAAATTCAAGAATTGTTAGATAGGGGCTTTATTAGGCCAAGTGTGTCTCCATGGGGAGCACCGGTGCTATTCGTGAAAAAGAAGGATGGGCCGATGCGCATGTGCATTGACTATCGCCAGTTGAACAAACTGACGATTAAGAATAAGTACCCTCTGCCAAGGATTGACGATCTGTTCGACCAGCTTAAAGGAGCTTCTGTATTTTCCAAGATTGATCTTCGATCTGGGTATCATTAGTTAAGAGTCAATGAGGCAGATATTCATAAGACAGCATTCAGGACTCGTTATGGTCATTATGAGTTTCTGGTTATGCCATTTGGACTAACAAACGCTCCTGTAGCGTTTATGGATCTGATGAATCGTATGTTCCAACCATTTCTGGATCGGGTCGTGGTCGTCTTTATTGACTATATTCTGGTATATTCTGAGACTAATGCAAAACATGATGAGCATCTCCGCACTGTGTTGCAAGTGTTAAGGGAGAAAGAACTTTATGCGAAGTTCAGCAAGTGTGAGTTCTGGTTGAGGGAGGTAACCTTTTTTGGGGCATGTGGTCTCTACAGAGGGGATTAGAGTGGATCCTCGAAAAGATTGAAGCAATTTTGGAATGGAAGCCACCTAGGTTGGTTTCAGAAATTCGAAGTTTCCTAGGATTGGCAGGTTACTACAGAAGGTTTGTGGAAGGTTTTTCTGTGATGGCAGCACCTCTCACAAAACTTATAAGGAAAGGAGTACCATTTGTTTGGACGGAGAAGCAGCAAGAAGCTTTTGAGAGGTTGAAGAAAGTTCTGACTGAAGCACCTGTGTTAATTCAACCAGAGTCTGGAAAAGATTTTACTGTGTACAGTGATGCATCACACGTAGGTTTGGGTTGTGTGTTGATGCAAGAGGGTAAGGTGGTTGCTTATGTGTCTCGACAACTTAAGCCTCACGAAGGGAACTATCCTACTCATGATTGGGAGTTAGCAGCAGTGATCTTTGTCCTTAAAATCTGGAGACACTACTTGTATGGGGAAAGGTGTATTATATACACAGATCATAAGAGTCTCAAGTATTTGCTGACTCAGAAGGAACTGAACCTTAGGCAAAGGAGATGGATCGAGTTGCTTAAGGATTATGATTGTTCAATCGAATATCACCTAAGCAAGGCTAATGTGATGGCCGATGCTCTAAGTCGTAGAGATGTCGATCCGAGAGCAATGTTTGCTCATCTAAGTCTGCTTGACGATGGAAGTCTGCTATGAATTGCAAGTAAGGCCAACCTGGGTGGATCGATTAAAGAGAAGCGGTTGAAAGATGAGTCTTTGGTCCTCCTTTTCAACAAGTTAAGGAAGGGAAACTTCGAGTTTGGGATAAATGATGAAGGGGTTCGTGTTTCGAGGAAGAATTTGTGTTCAAGGACTCGACTTGAGACAGTCAATTTTGAAGGAAGCTTATGGGGGACTTTGTGCCATGCATCCGGAGAGAATAAGTTGTACCATGACTTGCGAGAAGCTGTATTGGTGGCCTCGAACTTAGCGAGAGGTAATCGAATTTGTAGGAAATGTCGACATGCCAACAGTGAAAGTCGAGCATCGTTACCTTATGGATTATTGCAGCCAGTAAAAATACCACTTTGGAAGTGGGAGAGGGTAACCATGGACTTTGTGAGTGGGCTACCCTTGTCACCATCGAAGAAAGACTCGATATGGGTGATTATGGATAGGTTGACCAAGTCGGCTTATTTTATACCTGTTCGAACAGACTTTTCTCTTCAGAAGTTAGCCAAGTTGTATGTGGCAGAGATTGTGCGACTGCATGGAGTTTCGGTTTTGATTATCTCTGATCGGGATCCTAGATTCACATCTCGGTTTGGCAAAAGTTGCATGAGGCGTTGGGAACGCGATTGAACTTTAATCGCTTTCCATCCCCAAACCGATGGTCAATCGGAAAGAGTTATTGATTCGGAAGACATGTTGAGGGATGTGTTATTGATTTCGAGGTAGTTAGGAGGATTACTTGCCTTTGTGAGTTTGCATACAACAATAGTTATCGGTCGAGTATTCGAATGGCACCTTATGAATCTTGTATGGGCGAAGGTGTCGAACACCTAGTTGTTGGACCGAGGCGGGGAGCGACAAGTTCTTGGACTGAGTTGGTGGCGAATCGAGGATAAGGTCAAGTTAATTAGAGATCGATTAAAGGAAGCGTCGATAGGCAAAAGTCGTATACATATCTCAAGCGTAAGGAGATTGAATACTCAGTGGGCGATATGGTCTTCTTGAAGGTTTCACCTTGGAAGAAGATACTAAGGTTTGGCAAGAAGGGCAAGTTGAGTCCGCGTTCATTGGGCCTTATCGGATTTTGAAGCGAGTAGGCCCAGTGGCTTATCAGTTGGAATTGCCTTCAGAGTTAGACAGGATTCACGATGTTTTTCACGTCTCCATGTTAAGGCGTTATCGTTCTGACCCTACTCATGTCGTGCCGGTTGCAGAAATTGAGGTGCGAACTGATTTGACCTTTGAGGAGGAGCCTGTACAAATATTGGATCGAGACATTAAGGTTCTGAGGAGGAAATCGGTACCATTAGTGAAAGTGCTTTGGCGTAACCATAGCAGAGAAGAAGCTACTTGGGAGCCAAAGGAGGCAATGCAACAACAATACCCACATCTGTTCGGATCAGGTAAATTTCGAGGACGAAATTTCTTTAAGGAGGGTAGAGTTGTAACGCCCCAATTTTCGGGAATTCTGTAAAAGTTGTAAAATTTAAAATTCTGTGTTCTGTTTGTTATGTGTAGGATTAATCATGTTGGTGGGCCTCTAGAAGGCCCAAGCTTAGGATAAAACCCGATAGTTTTAATTAAATTTAAATCTATAAGAGAAAGGGGTTATGATAAATTGGGCTTTTAGGAATTATTTGTGAAGAATGGATCACAAGGAAGCAAGTGGTAAAGTGGCATGTGACGCCACTGGGAAGGATGTAGTAGCGTGTGGAAGCTTGGGAGGACCTGTGTTCAAGTCACAATGACAAAGAAATTAAGTGATTAATTTTATGTACAGGAAAGGGAAGTAGTGGAACTAAAATAAAAGTCTTTCAGGAAGAGTTTAAGAGGGTAAGGGGATTGAATAAGGATAGAGATAAGGGAGGAAATCTAGGAGCTGATTGGGGTGAGCTGTGTTAGCCGAATTTTGGACTCTTGAGGAGCAAGAGGTGGCCGGCCAAGGGTTTCTTTAGGGGGGTAAATTCGGCTAAGTTAAAGTGCCAGTATAAATTCGGCAATAGGGAGGGAGTTGTGCCGTTTGCTGCTTTTCTCACCTTCTCCCTTTAGCCATTTTTGCTTTCTTCTTATTCTCTTTCTCCATAGCCGAACCTTTCAAACCTCTTGTCCATCTCCAGCCTACTCTACATCACTTTCCTCCATTAATTTTCTTAGACTAAAGCCGAACCTCAAATCTCAAAATCTCAAAAGCTATATTCTTGTGCCGTTTTTCCAAATCCATATTCCTCAATATTTTTTCCTTTTTGACCAACATTCCTCTCCTCTAAACCCCTAGCATCTGTCGACAACATTACCCAGGGTTATAGCCTTAAATCATTATTTTCTATATCACCTAGAAAAGTCGAGACTACTATAGAGTTAGGGACTTGTACCCGAAACTTAAAAGCTTCTAGATTCAAGTTTTACCGTCGTTTAAAGGTTGAATCTGCATCGATCTACGTGGAAAGCGGTGAAGGAATAAGTGTGTCTTCTCAAGGGTTGGATCGAAGGCTTGGATCTTTGGAGCGATCAGACTTGGATCTAGCCATCGGATTTCAGCAAGAAGGCAGTCGTGCATGGATCTTGTCAGCAAGTCGTCACAAATCAGGTGTGTAATTGACACCCTTTCATAGGCTAGATCGGCAAAAGCCGAAAAGCCGAAATATCGAAAAACAGGTATTTTGGGCGCTTGTGAGTGTGCGAATGCTCGTGAGACGTATGGGTAATTATTACTAGTAATCGGAAGTGATAAAACTGCAGTACGCGTGATTTCGTGCGTTTTGATATTTTGGGGTTAATGGGCCAAAATTGGGTTAATGGGCCAACGGGCCCAATTCGGTAAGAACGCTCGGTAAGTGTTTCTGGCTAAACGTAATGGTTATGATATGCATGAAAACCTTAGAAATAGTTAAATGTACTAGAATACCCCTATGTATGCAAAATTACCATTATACCCCTATGTATGCAAAATTACCGTTATACCCCTAGGGTTAATTTTATCTGAAAAGCATGATGAATTAAATCTGTATGATGTATGCCATGAATGTATATCTGTTGCATGGAGACATGGGTTATAATATGGAGGAATAAATCCGGTGGCTATGCCACAAATTATCTGATACGTGGCCCCGCCACATATATCTGATACCGTGGCACCGCCACAAAATATCAGATCTGGTGACTCTGTCACATTTTACGTATCTGGCGACCATGCCGCATATTTACGTGGCATGTAGCGGTTGGGTGGGTCGAGTAGTCTCCCACATGGTGAAAGGATGGTATGGGGTGTATGTGGTTGGATATGGTTGGGTTTCGCATAAGCATGATATATTTGTTCAGTGCATTGCGGGCCTACGGGCTTTATTCTCGATATCTGAAATTTGAGGCCAACTTATTCATCTCTCGTGGTTTGAACTGATTTAGGCTATGGTTGGGTTGAATTACATCTGAGTTTTCCAAAACTCACCCTTATTTTCATCCTCGCAGTAATCCTCAACCATAGTGGGCTTTGAGCTGTGAGGATTTGGATCTGCCACATGTTTCTCTGAACTGGTTTCTTTTCTCGTGAATCGGACGTCCTTTTAATTTCATCTATGGTTTTGGGTTTTAAGTGTAATAAGGCCTTTTAATTATTTTTATGGTTTTATTTTACTTTTATTATTTTATTTTACTATGATGAAAAAAACTATGATGACTAAGGAAAATGGGTTAGCTTTAGGACTTGTTTTCAAAAACATTAAGGGATTTCAAAATAACACGTTTACAAGTAAGACTTCCGCTAAACAAACGTTTTCAAATTTAATCATTTTCTTAAGATAGACATAACCAAACGGTTTTCTCAAAATTGCACGAGTCGTTAGGGTGTGGAAATGGTGGTGTGCATGTCTAGGATTGGATCCGAAGGGAGCTTGGTACTTAAGCAGTCCAACGGACTCACCTCCTCTTCTTCTTGGTTTCCTACCTGGTGCACAGCTTCTATTCACCTTAACCTGCTTTAAAAAGTATCTTTTACAACCCCAACTAAGTTTTCCAAACTAAGTAAAATGGAACGTTTTGAACGCATCGATGTGGCACACCGGATCCGGTCATAACGTCTAGGTCAGGTTTGGGGTGTTACATTTAATGGTACCAGAGCTAAGTTGCAAAAACTCGGCTGTGGAATGGGTTTACAAAAACAAAGATTTTCAAAAAAAAATCAGTTTTTAAATTTGGACTTCTGAAGGTGGCATTCCGAATCTCCAGCCCAAGTCGTAAGTATTCGAATTTTTGAATATATTCGAATTATCTGTCGTCTGATGAAACTTTACTAGAATACTCTAGATAGGATGCTACTGAAACCCTAGAAAAGCTTGCTAAAAGACTGAAACTGTAGTTAGACGTCGATTCTACGAAAACCATCTCTGAATTACTATTTGAATCATAAAACATCTGTAATAATCACTGGAATGCTAAAATTAATGCATAAAATTCGTAATCAGATTATACGATATGAGTACGCAAGCAGCTCGAGGTAGAGGCCGTGGACGAGGCCGAGGAAGAGCTCGAGCTGGATCTTCGTCTTCAGGACATATGCCAGCGGCAGAAGCACCGGTACCTTCGGCAACGAAAGTGGAATCACATGATCGTGGTACCGGGGATGACGCCCTGTCGCAGGCAATACTTCGAGTTCTGGAAAGGGTTACCGGGGTAAGTTCGGGCAACGGAATTCGAGGGTCGATTTCTGAACGGCTCCAGGCTAATAGAGCGGAGATATTTAGAGGCGTATCTGGTGTAGCCCCGAATGTGGCGGAATATTGGTTGGAGGCCACGGAACGAATTATGGATGACTTGGACTGTTCCGTGGAGCGAAAGCTGAAGGGGGCCGTATCGTTGCTGCGAGATGAGGCTTATCAGTGGTGGCTCACCGTGAGGGATGGGACCCCAGCTGATAGGGTTACTTGGGAGTTGTTTAAGACAGCCTTTAAAGGAAAGTACGTCGGGGCAAGTTATGTGGATGCCCGTAGAAAAGAATTCCTGAATCTGGTCCAAGGAGGCAAAAGCTGTGCTTTGAGTACGAGGTGAATTTTCGAGGTGAGTAGGTATCTTTGTGGGAATAGTTACTACGAGTATGAGCGTAGCGTTCGCTTTGAGGATGGACTCGGAGATGACCTTAAGGTGTTGATTGCTCCGCAGAAGGGAGCGTGACTTCATGGTTCGGTGGAAAAAGCTAAGATCGCCGAGGAGGTAAAGCGTCTTGAGAGGCGTAACTGTGAGAAAGATCGAACCGTTTTGAGGGATTCGACCTTGGTGGAGCAAACAAGAATGCCAAAAGGGCGAGTGGAGGAGCCAGTTCGAGCCGTTCGATGAATGTGGTTAGACCGCCAATCTGTGGGGACTATGGTAAGGTACACCTAGGTGAGTGTAGGAAGCGTTCGGTACTTGTTTCCGATCGCGGATCTATGGAGCACGAGTTCGGGATGCCCACGAGAGTTGATCGAGCTCAAAGTTGTTGTCTGAGAGTTGTTCAACCTATGAGAGGTGGACCACAACCACCGAGAGGACGTGGACTAGGTAAGGCGGAAATGGGAATGAAAATGGTCGAGGTCGAGGGCGCTGGCGGGGAGCCGAAAATCTTGAGGCTCGACGGCCCGGCGTTGGTATGTATCTGACTCGTCGTCGAGAGGAGGGCGGCCTTTTGATGTCATAAGCGGTACGCATTTAGTTTCTATTATACCGTATACTATCTTGGTGGATATTGGATCTACTCATTCTTACGTTGCGTGTGCCATATCTGGGTCCTTGGGAGTGTATTCTGAGAAGATAGTGAGTGGGGTATCTGTGCTAAGTCCCTTGGGTCAATCGGTAAGGGTAGACAAGCTGTATAAGGATGTACCTTAGAAATTCAAGGTAGGATCTTTCTGGCGATCTAATGGAGTTGCCGTTTGGAGAGTTTGACATCATTCAGGAATGGGTGGCTTGTTAAGCATAAAGGCGACTACGATTTGTCTTCTGCTAAGGGAATGGTGCTAAGGACCACGGAAAGGGATGAGGTTATGGTGATAGGTGAACGAAGGGACTATTTGTCTAATGTGATATCGGCATTGAGGGCTGAAAAGTGGATTCGGAAAGGTTGTGAGGCCTATTTGGCATTTGTAAGTCAAACAGATGTAGAAGGGCTGACAGTGGATAAGGTTAGAACTGTTAAAGAGTTTCAAGATGTCTTTCCGGAGGAGCTTCCGGGATTGCCTCTAAATCGGGAAGTCGAATTTGGAATCGACACATTGCTGGACAAAGACGACACGGTGTCCATTGCACCATATAGGATGGCACCAAAGGAGTTAGTGGAGTTAAAGGCGCAAATTCAAGAATTGTTAGGTAGGGGCTTTATTAGGCCAAGTGTGTCTCCATGGGGAGCACCGGTGCTATTCGTGAAGAAGAAGGATGGGGCGATGCGTATGTGCATTGACTATCGCCAGTTGAACAAACTGACGATTAAGAATAAGTACCCTCTGCCAAGGATTGACGATCTGTTCTGAACACATACCCGCTGGAGTAGCACGACCACCACCGGTGGATGAGAATGGGCAGTATGATCGGGCCGCGGGGGATGACGCTCTGTCCTAGGTCATGTTAAGAGTTTTGGAAAGGGTGGTTGGAGCTCATATCGGGTCCATGAATAGGGGGTCCATTTCTGAGAGACTCCGGGCCAACGGAGCGGAAGTTTTTAGGGGTGTATCTGGAGTAGCCCCAAATGTGGCTGAGTACTGGCTGGAAGCCACGGAGCGGATTATGGATGACTTGACCGCTCGAAGAGAGCAAAAGTTAAAAGGAGCAGTATCCTTACTACGGGATGAGTCGTATCAGTGGTGGATCACTGTGAGAGAGGGTACCCCAGCTGAGAGGGTAACCTGGGAGTTATTTAAGTAGTCCTTCAAGGCGAAGTATGTCGGAGCTAGCTTTGTAGATGCGCGAAGGAAGGAATTCCTGAACCTGACCCAGGGTGGTAAGACCGTTGTGAATATGAGGCAGAGTTTCTGCTATTGAGCCGGTATGCTAATGGTATTGTCTCTACCGAATACGAGCGCAGTGTTCGCTTTGAGGATGGCCTCAGGGATGAGCTAAGGGTGCTCATAGCTCCGCAAAGAGAGCGCGATTTCTTTGCGATAGAAAAGGCTAAGATAGCAGAAGAGGTGAAGCAAGCTGAACGAGGGAACCGTGATGAGGATCGAAATTGATTGTAAAAGATCTTTGGACCAAGCTGTGCCGCAAACCGGAATGTTAAGAGAGCTAGGATGGAAGAACCAGTTCGGCGGTTCGGTGAATCTTGTTAGACCACAAGCTTGTGGAGATTGTGGTAGAATGCATCTGAGGGAATGTTGGAAACTTTTTGGGGCTTGTCTTCGTTGTGGATCAAAGGAACATAAGATTAGGGATTGTCCTAAGAGGCCAGCTCAGGTTCAAGTGGTTGAACAAAGGGCTGTGCAACCCGTGCAAACAGCGCGAGGTGGACCGTCGCCGTTGAGAGGTCATGGCCGAGGTCGCGGTGGAAATGGTCATGGACGTGGGGCACCTGGCAAGGGTACTATTAACACTAAGGCTCGTCAGCCAGCTTTGGTATATGCTGCTCGTCGTCGCGAGGAGGGTGAGGCACTGACGTCATAAGCGCATGCGTTTTTATTTTTAGCATGCCGATATCTTGCCTTGGTGGATGTTGGATCTACTCATTCCTATGTTGCATGTGCCATATCTGGGTCGTTGGGTGTGCACTCTGAGGAGATTGTGAGTGGGGTATCTGTACTAAGTCCTTTGGATCACTCGGTTAGGGTAGACAAACTGTATAGGGATGTACCCTTAGAAACTCAAGGTAAGATTTTCCCTGGAGATCTGATGGAGTTACCATTCGGAGAGTTTGATCTCATTTTGGAAATGGACTGGCTTGTTAAGCATAACGCGACTCTGGATTGTGCCGCTAAATGAATGGTGTTAAGAACCACAAAGGATGAGGAGGTTATAGTGATAGGTGAGCGAAGGGATTATTTGTCCAATGTGGTGTCGGCATTAAGAGCCGAAAAGTGGATTTGGAAAGGTTGTGAGGTCTATTTGGCATTTGTAAGTCGATCAAGAGGAGGGGTGACGGTGGATAAGGTTAGGACCGTAAAGGAGTTCCAAGATGTTTTTAGGAGGAGCTTCGGGATTACCTCCGAACCGAGAAGTTGAGTTTGGAATAGATTTGTTGCCTGGAACTGCGCTTGTGTCAATCGCACCGTATAGGATGGCACCGAAGGAGTTAGTGGAGTTAAAGGCTCAAATTCAAGAGTTGTTGGATAAGGGCTTCATTAGGCCAAGCGTGTCTCCATGGGGAGCACCGGTGCTATTTGTGAAGAAAAAGGACGGGACAATGAGCATGTGCATCGATTACGCCAGATTGAACAAACCGACGATAAAGAACAAATACCCTCTGCCAAGGATTGATGATTTATTTGACCAACTTAGAGGAGCTTCGGTATTTTCCAAGATTGACCTTCGATCTGGATACCATCAGTTAAGGGTAAAGGAGGTCGATATTCATAAGACAGCTTTCAGGACTCGATATGGTCATTATGAGTTCCTGGTTATGCCGTTTGGGTTGACGAATGCACCTACCGCTTTCATGGATCTAATGAATTGAGTGTTCCAACCTTACTTGGACCGATTCGTGGTAGTTTTCATCGATGATATTCTGGTATACTCGAAAACCGAGGAGAAACATGAGGAGCATCTACGATTGTCTTGCAAGTCTTTGAAAGAGAAGGAATTGTATGCAAAGTTTAGTAAGTGTGAATTTTGGTTAGAAGTGGCTTTTCTAGGTCCTGTGGTTTCTTTGAAGGAATTAGAGTGGATCCTCGAAAAATTGAGGCGATTCGGGATGGAAGCCACCAAAATCGATGTCGAAAATCGGAGTTTTACGGGTTTGGCGGGCTATTACCGAAGGTTCGTAGAAGGATTTTCTCGATTCTTTGCACCATTGATTTAAACTCATAAGGAAAGGGTAGCATTTGTGCGGACCGAGAGTCGAAGAAAAGCTTTTGACCATTTGAAAAAGGTATTGGTCAAGCACCGGTGTTGATTCAACCGAGTCAGGAAGGACTTCACGCGTATGCGATGATGCGTCACATGTGGGGTTAGGATGTGTCTTGATGCAAGAGGGTAAGGTGGTCGCTATGCTTCCCGACGACTTAAGTGTCATGAAGCGAACTACCCCACGCATACGACTTAGAGCTAGCAGATGATCTTCGCGTTGAAAATTTGGAGACATTACTTATATGGAGAAAAGTGTATCATATACACGGACCATAAGAGCCTAAAGTATCTGTTAACTTAGAAGGAGTTAAACCTTAGGCAACGAAGATGGGTAGAGTTGCTTAAGGATTACGACTGCTTGATTGAGTACCACCCAAGTAAGGCTAACGTGGTGGTGATGCGTTGAGTCGAAGGGTTGTTTCGATTTGAGAGCCTTGTTTGCACGTTTGAGTCATTTGATGATAGAAGTCATTAGCGTAATTGCAAGTGAGGCCTATTTGGGTGAAGCAGTTAAAAAGAAAATAGTTGAAGGATAACTCGTTGGTTCTTGGTTTGACAAGTTGAGAAGGGTGAGAATGAGGATTTTGGGTGAATCTTGAAGGAGTTTTATGCTTCCGACGAAGAATTTGTGTTTCAAGGACTCGACTTGAGGCAGTCAATATTGAAGGAAGCTCATGGGGACTTTGTGCCATGCATCTGGAGGAATAAGTTGTATCACGACTTGCGAGAAGCTATCTTGGTGGTGCAGGCTTAAACGAGAAGTAACGGAGTTCGTGGGAAATGTCGACATGCCCGCAAGTGAAAGTGAACATCAATTTCATACGGATTCTCGCAACCGTGAAAATTCCATTGTAGAAGTGGGAGAGAGTCACTATGGACTTTGTGAGTGGGCTACCTTTGACACCCACCAAGAAAGATTCTGTGTGGGTAGTGGTGGATAGGTTAACAAAATCTACCCATTTCATACCAGTTCGTACTGATTACTCCCTGCAAAAGTTGGCTAGGTTGTATGTGGCAGAGATAATACGACTACATGGAGTGCCAGTGTCGATTATTTCTGACCGAGACCCTAGGTTTACATCTCGGTTCTGGAAGAAGTTGCAGGAGGCATTGGGTACACGTTTGGATTTCAGTACTGCCTTTCACCCACAAACAGATGGACAGTCGGAGAGGGTTATTTAGATTTTGGAGGATATGTTAAGGGGTTGTATCATCGATTTTCGTGAGAGTTCGGAGGACTACTTGCCATTGGCGGAGTTTGCATACAATAACAGCTACCAAGCAAGTATTCAGATGGCTCCATATGAGGCACTTTATGGGCGGAGATGTCGTACGCCTACGTGTTGGACAGAGTTGGGTGAACGACAAGTGCTTGGACCGGAGTTGGTGGTAGATACTGAAAGTAAGGTTAAGTTGATAAGAGATCGATTAAAGAGGCATCGATGAGATGTAAGTCGTATGCGGACCTAAAGCGCAAAGAGATAGAGTTCGCGGTTGGGGATATGGTTTTCTTAAAGGTTTCACCTTGGAAGAAGATCTTGAGATTCGACAAGAAAGGCAAATTGAGTCCGCGGTTTATAGGGCCTTATCGAGTTCTTAAGCGGGTAGGGCCAGTAGCGTATCAGTTAGAGTTACCACCAGAGTTAGACAGAATCCATGACGTTTTTCATGTGTCTATGTTAAGACGATATCGATCGGATCCCTCACATGTTGTGCCAGTGGAGGAGATTGAAGTAAGGACTAATTTGACCTTTGAGGAAGAACCCATACAAATTTTAGATCGAGAGGTTAAAGTTCTAAGAAGGAAGTCGGTTCCGTTGGTAAAAGTACTATGGCGTAATCATGGGAGGGAAGAAGCTACTTGGGAATCAGAAGAGACTATGAGTCAACAATACCCTCAACTATTTGGATCAGGTAAATTTCGAGGCCGAAATTTCTTTAAGGGGGGTAGAGTTGTAACGCCCCAATTTTCGGGAATTCTGTGAATGTTGGCATAGGTTTAATTATGTTAGTGGGCCTCTAGAAGGCTCAAGCTTAAGATAGAACCCGGTAATTTTAGTTAATTTTTGTTCCATAAGAAAAATGGAGTGAAATTATGAAATAGGACCTATGTGAAAATGTTTGAAAATGCTATAGGCTAATTTGTAGTGGCCAAATAAATAGGAGTGCAAAATAGGGGGATTTGCATGTCAAATTCCCCACTTTTAATGTAGTGGCTAGCCAAGGTAATGGATAGTTGATAATGTATGCATTTTAGCATTTTAATAGTTAATGAATGATGGGCATTAGCATTTTAATAGTTAATGGATGATGGCCATGATAAGCATTATGGGCATATTTTTATTGGAATTATGGCATGAGTATGGCACAAATATTAGTATATCATTTATGTGTCATAAAATGTTGAGTGATAAGAATAACAAAAGGAAGTAAAGGAAGGTTGTTGTTCATTCTTTGTTCTTCATAGCTGAATTTGAGAGAGAGAGCAAATAGGGGAGGAAACCCTTGAATATTAGGTCACTAGGAGGGGGAAAAATTGAAGGTAAGTTCTTGGTACTTTGCTTCTATCTTGATGTTCATGAGTTCTTCTTGATTCTACCCTAACTCATGAAGCATATTTTAGTTTTTGGTTGTTGTTTCATGTTCTTTTGATGAAAAATGGAAGATAGGTGAAGTTGAGCCAAACAAATGAGCATGCATGTGCCTTAGATGCTAAAGGAAAAATCGGCTAACATGTTGTGCTTTAAAATGATGAAATGGAGATTATACTTAAGTAAAATCATAGATATGTGATGATTGATTGGTGATATACATGTTTAAATAACAAGCATGCAAGTTAGGTGTGAAAGAGTGATTTGGTAATAAACCGCTTGAGACAATGAAGAAGAACGTGACTTTGGAAAATCACCATAAATTGTGGAAAATGAATTAGAAGCTGAATAAATTATGTAATTAAAGCTTAATGAGTCTAGTTTCAAATGAAATAAACTAGAACATATTTTTAATTCTGTACAATGAGAAATTTGATTCGTAATGAAGAGTGGTCGATTAGTCAAACAAGTGAAACATGGGAAACTTTGAGAAAAATCTGGTATTTATTGGCTAAACCAAAAATTCTGAAAATTTTATGGATAGAAGATATATGAGGGAAAATTAACGGCACTTGATTTGGAGTTTCGTAGCTCAGTTATAAATGATTTAGTGATTTGTTGCTCGTGAAGACGACTTGCGGTGAAATTATGATTATGTGGTAAACATTGACAAAATTTGTTAATGAGTTGCTTATTAATTTCTTATAAGCTCACTATGATCTGTAGGTGTGGTTGGCCGAATATTGTAAGGGGTTAATATGTAGTTTGTATTTGAATAGTTAGATTAACGTGTTAGTAATCCAATTGTAGGCGGTTCGTGTGTGGATCTCGTCAACATATCGTTGCAAATAGGTGTGTAACTAACACCCTCTTTCTTAGTCTAGATCGACAAAAGTCGAAAAGCCGAAATGCCAAAAACCGGTATTTTGTAGATTTGCGAGTGTGCGAATGCTCGTGAGGTAAATCGATTAATGTTTTGGTAAGCTGCAATGTTTGGACTACAAAGTGCATGATTTACGTGCCTCGATATTTTGGGCTTAATGGGCCAAAATTGGAATGATGGGCCAACAGCCCAATTCGGTAAGAACCCTCGAGAGTGATTCTGTTAGTACGTGAAAGGTAGGAATATGCATGAAAAACCCTAAAATAGATAAATTATTGAAATACCTTTAAAAGTGGAAAATTTACGGTTTACCCACGGAAGATAAATTACCAAAATACCCCTAGGTTAAATTGACCTAAATGCATGTTTGATGCTATTTATCGCATGCCATATTGTTATTATCTCGATGCATGGGATTGGGATATTGACGGAGGAAGTACCGAAAGTGGCTTGTCCACGTCTTGGAGGCTTTGCCTCAATTTATTGATAATCGAGCAAAGAAGGCAAGCAATCGTGGAGTGTTAAATTTGGGTGGGTTGAGCTATTCCCACATGAAGTGTATGGCTGGTACGGGTGGAGTGTAGTGGTTGGTGGGTTGAGTAGTCTCCCAAATAGGCTTGCATATGTTTCTTGATGTTGCATGTATTTTGAAATGGGCCTATGGGCCATACTTGCTATCTGAATAAGGGGCTAAGGCCCGGTTTATTGTAATCTGAAAAGGGCTCGCCCATTACCACTGTTACTTGAATGGGCTTAGGCCCAATGGGCTTGAGTGACTTGGGCTTTAAATGGGTTTTCCTTACACTGAGTTTCCCAAACTCACCCCTTCATTAACCTTGGTGAGTCTTGATGTGGGTGACTTGGAGCCGAGAGGATTTAGAGTGGCCATTGTGAACACTTTTGGGTTTAAAAAGAGACTGGTTTTCTTAAGTTATTTTAATTACTATTTAAGTTTTGGGTTGTAATAAGGCCATTTTAACTTTATTTTCTTCTTTGATTTTACGAGATTATATTATTTTAAACAACTTTAAATTGATGGATAATAATAATTCAAATGGGCTAGACTTAGGCACGATTTCAAAACGATATTTTTAAATAACACGATGACACGAATATTTAATTTACCAAAGATAACCACCGAAAGAAATTTCAACTTGTTATAACCAAGTGTGGCAATGGATGTGGACATGTCTAGGATTGGATCCAATCGAGAGCTTGGTACTTAGCGACCTTCATGGCTCACCTCCTCTGTTATGGATACTTACGGTGCCTTGACTTCCATTCACTTGGTTAGTTTGACAAAATTCGCTTTTTTTTTAAAACACTAAAAAGGAACACAAGTTTTGACTTCAAAGTGGCATGTCGGATTCGGCCTTAACGTCTGGGCGGGTTTGGGGTGCTACATTTAGTGGTATCGAGCCTAGGTTGCAACAACTCTACTGTGGATCGAGTCCAAAAGGGTTTTCAAAACTTTATGCCAAAAAAAAGAGGGTATTTTGGAAAAACATGACTTTTGAAAATAAAATTTTCATTTAAAGGAGATAATCTCGAACTTATTTTTTTTACACAAATGTTTGGAAAATGGATTTCAAAAGTCTAAATCTTTTGAGTTTATCTGAAACCGATGAGGTGGCACATGAATCCCGGCACCAAGACCAAGGTAAGTACTATTCATTTTATATCTTGAACTATCTTGTAGTTAGTACTAAACCTTAGAGATAGTACTATAGATAATAAAGCGTAAAGGCTCTAAACCGAGACCGTAGGGTAAACTAAGCCCTAGGAACCGAGACAAGAGCTAAATTATGGTTACGCGAGAACAACCCTGAAACCTTATCTGTTCATAAGATATTCTGTAAAAAACAGTGGAAACAGTAAACTAACTGCATAAAATTCATAATAAGATAAATCGATATGAGTACGAGAGCTACTCAGGGAAGAGGCCGTGGTCGAGGCCGTGGTTGAGGCCGAGGTAGTACTCAAGCCGGATCTTCGTCTTCTAAACACATACCCGCTGGAGTAGCACGACCACCACCGGTGGATGAGAATGGGCCGTATGATCGGGCCGCGGGGGATGACGCTCTATCCTAGGCCATGTTAAGAATTTTGGAAAGGGTGGCTGGAGCTAATATCGGGCCCATGAATAAGGGGTCCATTTCTGAGAGACTCCGGGCCAACGGAGCGGAAGTTTTTAGGGGTGTATCTGGAGTAGCCCCAAATGTAGCTGAGTACTGGCTGGAAGTCACGGAGCGGATTATGGATGACTTGGACCGCTTCAAGAGAGCAAAAGTTAAAAGGAGCGAGATTCTTACTACGGATGAGGCGATCGGTGGTGGATCCTTTGAGAGAGGGTACCCAGTGAGAGGGTAACACAGGAGTTATTTATGACCCTTCAAGGCGAAGTATGTCTGAGCTAGCTATGTGGATGTGAAGGAAGGAATTCTGAACTGACCTGTGGTGGTAAGACCGTTGTGAATATGAGGCAGAGTTTCTGCTATTGAGCCGGTATGCTAATGGTATTGTCTCTACCGAATACGAGCGCAGTGTTCGCTTTGAGGATGGCCTCGAGAGATGAGCTAAGGGTGCTCATAGCTCCATAAAGAGAGCGCGATTTTGTTGACTGATAGAAAAGGCTAAGATAGTCAAGAGGTGAAGCAAAGTGAACGAGGGAACCGTGACAGGATCGAAATCGATTCAGAGAGATCTTGGACCAACTAGTGCCGCAAACCGGCATGTTAAGAGAGCTAGGATGGAAGAACGATTCGGCGGTTCCGGTGAATCTTGTTAGACCACAAGCTTGTGGAGATTGTGGTAGAATGCATCTGGGGAATGTTGGAAACGTTCGGGGCTTGTCTTCGTTGTGGATCAAAGGAACATAAGATCGTGGATTGTCCTAAGAGGCCACTCAAAGCTCAAGTGGTTGAACAAAGGGCTGTGCAACCCGTGCAAACAGCGCGAGGTGGACCGTCGCCGTTGAGAGGTCATGGCCGAGGTCGCGGTGGCAATGGTCATGGACGTGGGGCACCTGGCAAGGGTACTATTAACACTGAGGCTCGTCCAATGACTTTGGTATATCTTTGCTCGTCGCCGCGAGGAGGGTGAGGCACCTGACGTCATAACTGGTACATTTTTTATTTTTAGCATGCCGTATACTGCCTTGGTGGATGTTGGATCTACTCATTCCTATGTTGCATGTGTCATATCTGGGTCGTTGGGTGTGCACTCGAGGAGATTGTGAGTGGGGTATCTGTACTAAGTCCTTTGGGTCCTTTCGGTTAGGGTAGACAAAGCGTATAGGGATGTACCCTTAGAAACTCAAGGTAAGATTTTCCTGGAGATCTCGATGGAGTTACCATTCGGAGAGTTTGATCTCATTTTGGGAATAGACGGCTTGTTAAGCATAACGACGACTGGATTGTGCCGCTAAACGAATGGTGTTAAGGACCACAAAGGATGAGGAGGTTATGGTGATAGGTGAGCGAAAGGATTATTTGTCCAATGTGGTGTCGGCATTAAGAGCCGAAAAGTGGATTCGGAAAGGTTGTGAGGTCTATTTGGCATTTGTAAGTCAGTCAGAAGAGGAGGGACTGACAGTGGATAAGGTTAGGACCGTAAAGGAGTTCCAAGATGTTTTTCCGGAGGAGCTTCCAGGATTACCTCCGAACCGAGAAGTTGAGTTTGGAATAGATTTGTTGCCTGGAACTGCGCTTGTGTCCATCGCACCGTATAGGATGGCACCGAAGGAGTTAGTGGAGTTAAAGGCTCAAATTCAAGAGTTGTTGGATAAGGGCTTCATTAGGCCAAGCGTGTCTCCATGGGGAGCACCGGTGCTATTTGTGAAGAAAAAGGACGGGACAATGCGCATGTGCATCGATTACCGCCAGTTGAACAAACTGACGATAAAGAACAAATACCCTCTGCCAAGGATTGATGATTTATTTGACCAACTTAGAGGAGCTTCGATATTTTCCAAGATTGACCTTCGATCTGGATACCATCAGTTAAGGGTAAAGGAAGTGGATATTCATAAGACAGCATTCAGGACTCGATATGGTCATTATGAGTTCCTGGTTATGCCGTTTGGGTTGACGAATGCACCTGCCGCTTTCATGGATCTAATGAATCGAGTGTTCCAACCTTACTTGGACCGATTCGTGGATTGAGTCCTACTTTAGTTGGTATGAGTATTATTATTAATGTGAAAGAATGTGAGTTTAAGTGTACCAAAGTACATTATCTTTCTATTTATGAGTTGGGGAAGAATTATAAAATGTTGACACTGTAGTGGAATAGGCTTGCTATACAATTGTTAAATTAAATAAGAATTTCATTAATATGTTTTTGTAAATTTGTTGGGATTAGTGTCTTGATTTTGTGATTGTTTATCTGTAAATTTTATATAGATCGAATGAATAAATATTTTGAATGATTTTTAATATTTTTGCATGATGTTTTTAGATGTTGTTTTTATGTAAAACAAAATGTATAAATAAATATTTGTTCATTGGTTACTTAAAAGTTAATTAATATTAAGTTGTATAAACAAATAATTTTTGCATGATGTTTTATATGATATTTTAATGAAATGATTTCATGATTACATAACCCTAAACAGATTGCATATAGAACCGATACTTTGAAACGAATGAAAAATGACGATTAAGATAAATATATTGTATATATCAGTATCTACAGTGGATGCGTTTTTTAGCTTAAGTACAAAAGACGACTTAGAAATTAAATTAAATTATCCAATTGTTATTTAATTGATTGAAATTAAATAATTGAAGTTCAAAGTGGAAATTGAATTGATGAGTCATCACAATTTTATTAACGAGGTATTTAAATATATTTATCTTTAATAAAATTAAAATTAGATTGAGAAAATAATTTCATTGGGCATATTAACTAAATTAATTAGATAATATTTTGGAAAATAAAAAAGTAGTTATTAAGTCGTTAAATTATAAGTGATAGTTAAATGTCCAGATAACATAAACACGCATCATTATTTATATTTTCATTGTAAATATAAACTTTCAAGTAATTTATGCATGAAATGAGTTCACTTACAATAATGGAATATGACCATAAGTCATTTGTCCGAGACAAATAAATTCATATTACTAGCATAAATAATGATCATTTCATTGTGAAAAATATAATGATGATCATGAGGTAAAATGGAACCGAATTAGATTAATGGATATCCTTTAAGGTAACAAACAAGGTCATTAGACTAAAGTTAAAAATAAATAACTTTCGTAATGACGTATAATAGAGAGTTTAGTTATGATATTTTTAGTAAATTAACTCCATGATTAAATAATTATGTAATTAATAGTCAAAGCATTGGAATTTAATTACAAATTAATTTAACCCTAATTATATATTTCCAATCACCCCTTTCGCCAGTTCACTATTACTTTGAATGGATTGCACGGAAGAACCCTTGATTTTTACTCAACAACTAATCCAATAAAACTCTTGATTTAGGCTCAATCTATCCTCATACCTATAAATAATTATAGCCTCAAAATTATCTTCGAACTCTTACAATCACTCTCCCAAAATCTCACTTACAAACCAAAAAAAAATTCACCAAATACTTAATCCATTAGGGACAATGTTGGGCTCTCAAATTATCAAATGAATCACTCCTAAAAATTACACCCAATTTGCAAAATCAACATGCTATATATCCATTAATTTCAAAGTAAGGATAGACAATATCCTTTAAAATTGAATTTAAAATGTCCATAATATCATCCCTTCAATGTTTGAAATAGCCTTTCACTCCAAGAAAATTTGACCAGTGCCACTTCTTCTAAGATAAGGATAGAGTACATGCATTTTTTGAATTCTTCATGGCGTCCACCTTAAATCTTTTTTTTTACATAAAAATATCTTATATGGTTATAATTTAATTTGCCGATTAAGTCTTAGCTTGATTGATATCGATATTGTTGCCAATATAAGAGGATATAGGTTTGAGTGTGCTGAAATGTATTATCCTCTTATTTAATAATTGAGAGAAAGCTACTAATAGTTTTAAATATTTTATCATAAACAAATACTAAAAACGGTGATACTACATTCATAAATCAGTCAAATTTTCTAAGTGGGATAAATGGTTTATTTTTTTATATTTGATTAAAAACTTTTTCTTACGAAGAGTCTTCGTTCACACCACAGACATTTTGGGTCCACAATAGTAAGAATTCCAAACTTTTTTTTTATTCATTTTTTTTTTGACGAAGGAATTATTTGTGGAGACTATAATTTTATGATATTGTTAGAATTATTTTGATATTTTTAAAAATTATGTTTTATTTTTTTAAAATCATAAAATTTATATTTTAATTGTATGTCGAGAGTTAAATTAGATAATTAAGTTAATATTCTATATTATCATTTCATTAAGGAGATAACAAAGTTAACTAATAAGAGACAAAATGTTATAATCCAATACCGAGGATGGTTATATTGTAACGTTTGATGGTTGGTTGTAAATAGTAAAATATATAATTATTGATATGGTATATGATAAGGGAGGAGTATAAATGAGAGAAAGGTGTTTACTATGAAGGATCAAAAGTTGAAGGTTTTGAAGAGTGGAGATGAAGAGAACGTAAAAGTTGAAGGAGTGTTGATTGAGTATAGATTTAGTATTTCTGAAGAGTCAACTTTCTTAATTTTCATTGTTCCTAGAAGTATTTATCAGCAAGAGTCCCATGATTATATTAACGTGTTAGACTTGTCACTTAACTATCTTTGTCGAAACCATTTTTTTTTCCGATTTAAAAATGATGGATCGACTTTTTTGAAAGCGAAAATGGAGTCGCCACCAATCTTTTCTTGTTTAGGTGTGATCGGATCACCTAGAAATTTGGGTTGTTTTAATAAAACATTTTAGTTTACTAAAACAATGGTTTTGGTCTACGAAAATATGAGAAAATAGGCTCGGGAGTCAGTTACGTATGAGGAAGGATTAGCACCCTCATTAGGCCCAAAATTGGTACCAAATCAATTAAATACTGTCCTTTTGTCTAAAATTAAAAATGTTTTTGAAATGTGGTTCTTGTTAATAACATTTGATTAACCCGAGTCCTTTGCCAAAAATCTTCTTGTTTCGACGTTCGAAAATTTATAATTCGAAAATAACAAAAAGATGCCCAACTATTTGGTCCAACGAAAATCGATACCCATTTCAGAGAGGCACGATTCCTCAATTTCCAAACATTGATCATTGCCTCACCTTGGAAGATACGAGTGAAATTCGAAGAGACATTCGATTATTTTGAACAAGCGGAGATTGCAACCCAACACGATAGGGCACTATTCCCCGAATTGCCAAACATCGAACATTTCTTTTATTTTAAAGAGTTTTTAGAAAACGTGAGTGAAATTTCAAAGGGATCTTCGATCGTTTTGAACAAATGAAAAAGCGCAACCCAGCACGATAGGAAACAACATTTCAAATCCTCGATACAAGATCATTTTATAATTTCCAAAACTCATGCTTTTGAAATTTCAAAAGGATATTTCGTTATTTAGGTTAAACAAGAAAAATTGAAACCTAGTAAGTTAGGGTACTATTTTCTTGAATTTCCTAAATTCAAAATATTGCCTTATTTTTAATTTGAAAAAAACATGGACGAAATCTCGAGAGAATATTTATTTGGTCAAACAGAAAATCGAAACCCAACACGTTAGGGCACAATTTCTCGAATTACCAAACACGAAATATTACCTTGCTTTGAAAATTTATTTTTTTTTTTTTAAAAGGAGTGATTATGGAAACAAACTTGCAACGTATTTATTCGATTCATTTGAAGCAAAGAAAATGAAATGAATAATTTCAGGCAAATAGGTTGATTTCAAGCAAATAGGTTGGCAATCTCAATCATAATATAATACATGGGGATGCAAAACAAAGTAACAAATATGGAAAACATATATCAATAATATATTATACAAATTTTTGAAAAGTACAAACACGAAAATCGAAACATGCCCAATGATAATAATCTTACCACATACACTATTTAATGTTTCTAACTAATGGTTAAATAAAAATCTATTTTAAGAAAAATATTTTAAAAGGTAATAAAAATGTTAAAACAAATAAACTTGGAATGAACAATTTAAAAGTAGCTATATATATATATATATATATATACATAAACAGATAATACATGCAAAAAATTTACAATAGATCGTAAAATAAATAAAAATAAAAATAAATAATACATAAAGTGTATAAAGTTTAACATATAAATGAGCTTCAAAATAAGTATTATAAGAGGAAATTTAAAGTTAGTGTTATGCAAAATAATTTAAAACCAAGATTCAAAAATGTATATATGTATATAATATATATTATGTGCATAGCAATAGTAATGTGCACCTATATAAAATTTTAAAACGAATAGTGTACATATTAACAAGTTGTAACATAGATAAATTATATAAATGCAACCATGTAAGAATATACAAAAGAATATAAGAATGACATACTATATAATATAAATCAATAATTATACAAAATAATTTGAAACAAGATTTACTTACCAACAATTAACAAGATACATAAAGCATAAAACTTAATATAAACATTGTATATAAAAAATAGTAATATAGGCAAGTGTTTGAAATAAACAAAGTATAATTTAAAATTGGGGAACAAATGGTATACATAAATAGATTTAAAGGGAAAAATATAAACATGTTTGCAAGGGAATTCAAATAAGTAATTCAATTAAATTATGTATATATATATATATATATATATATATATATAATAAAGAAAATAAAATAAAATAACAAAAAAAAAATGAACAAAGGGAATACAATAAATTAAAATCAACCTTTTTTTGCTTTAGATTTTTTATCTCTATGTGAAAATACAATTTTTTTTTATCCCTCCTTCCCCCCTACATTTGGTTTTATGATGGCTTTTATAGCCTTGTTACAACATTTTTTTATTATTATTTACTATCTTTTCTTTTTACAAGTGGTAGACAAAAGAGGACTTGGGCGGCGCTTAGGGCGGCACATAGGGTGAAGAGGTTAGGTTTTTTTATTTTTCTTCATTTTTTTATTTTTTTTATTTTTTATTTTGGGTTGTATTTGGGCTTGGGGTATTTTGGGTTTTAGTTGAGTTTTGGTATTTGGGCTGTGATTTTATTGGGCCCTGGGCAAAATTTGGGTCTTACAGCTTCCCCTCTTTGCTCATTGTTGTGTTAACAGGAATAGAGCAAAGACTATAAAAAGACCAATTTTGCCCGGGCTCACTGAGTCTTGAGTTCTTGATCCTTGATCTTCTTTAAATGGCCTCTTGACGGCTTCAATCTGCTTCACTACAACTCAGGAAGGCAATATCTGCTATCTTTGATCTGTTCCCCGTCTAATACAGAGACGCCAAATCCGTTATCTTCGATCTACTCTCCGCCGCTACAGAGACGCCAAATCTGTTATCTTCAATCTACTCTCCGCCACTACAGAGATGCCAAATCTGTTATCATCGATCTGCTCTCCGCCCTACAGAGACGCCAAATCTGTTATCTTCGATCTGCTCTCTACCGCTACAGAGATGCCAAATCATCTTCGATCTGCTCTTCACCGCTACAGAGACGCCAAATCTATTATCTTTGATCTGCTCTCCGCCGCTACAGAGACGCTAAATCTGTTATCTTCGACCGCTCTTCTGCGCTTCTGAGACGCCAAATCTTATCTTCGATCCGCTCTCCGCCGCTTCTGAGCGCCAAATCGCTATATTGATCGCTCTCTGCCGCTCTGAGCGCCAAATCATTATCTTCGATCGTTCTCTGCCGCTCAGAGATGTCAAATTTGTTATCTTCGATATGCTCTCCGTCGCTTCTGAGACTCCAAATCTGTTATCTTGATCTACTCTCCACCCTTCTGAGCGCCAAATCATTATCTTCGATCGCTCTCCGCTTTCTCTGAGACACCAAATCTGTTATCTTCGATCTGCTTCAACGTAAACACGTGAAAGCCAAATCAGCTATGTCTTCGATCTGCTCCTCGCTTGATACAGAGATGCCAAATCATCTTGGATCTGCTTCAACGTAAACACGTGAAAGCCAAATCAGCTATGTCTTCGATTTGCCCCCCGCCTGATACAGAAATGCCAAATCATCTTGAATATCTTCAGCTTGTTGCCCCACTGCTTAGGGGGTTAAGACTTGTGAATTCATCGATTCTACTGCACTGTCCTCTAAGGAACATGATCTGTAAAATTAGTTGCATGTATCCATGCTTATGCCAAATAATTAGGATGCTATGATTGAAATGAATCAAGTGCTCCTTACTAAATGTGATGCTTTATGTCAAATAATTAAGATGTTATGAAATAATCAAATGTTCCTAACTAAATGAATGGTTATGAATGTAGAAATGTTATGAGAGTGATTCCTTTTTAAACGCTTAAAGTATCATTGCTCATAGTTCATGCGGGTTCCCTCATTGATGTACTATCGCGTCTTCTTGCTTAGCTGTTATCTCTGACAAAAAATTTGAAGAAATAGTCATAATTTGGACTACTCTTTTCCCAATGTTTTCCACTTTTGAGTCCAGTTAGTTCGACTAGTGGCCTGTTTGAGTCCTTGTACTATTTAGAGACTTTTCGAGTAATATCGTAACTTCTTTTGTGTGAATATGATAAGTCCAAAAATCATGATTTCAACAAAAATGCTCGAAAGAGATTATCATAATGGAAAAATAGAATTTTATTAAGTAAAATTTGATGTGAATATATAGGATAACAAATCTGATAAGGTGCCAAAAAAAGGTGCCCCAGATATCGCAGCACGAGCTTCACTATTCTAATTTTTCGAAAACTCTTTCGAGCTAAATGTGTGTTCAAGAGATCCCCCGTATTTTGTTGATGCCCTAAGATGTACTGTTCTTTCTCTTTGAGGACAAGACTACCACATGCCCCACATTTAAAATTTAGCTGCCCGATTTTGGGTTTTCAACTCAAAAACCCCTTTGGTCTCAAAGTGCCCTTTTTGCGGGTTTTCACCTTAGCCTTTCCATCCTTTTTTTTTTGGTCTCAAAGAGCCCTTTGCGGGTTTTCACCTCGGCCTTTCCTTTTTTAGGTAAAATACTTCTTGACGGCATCCGAATTTATGGGATGGGGCAGGTTTTTACCATCCATCTCGGCTAGAATTAATGCTCCTCCGAAGAAAGCTTTCTTCACCACGTAAGGCCCCTCCCAATTAGGCATCCATTTTCCTCAAAAATCTTTCTGTATGGGAAGAATCTTTTTCAAAACTAGGTCTCCCTCGTGGAATTCTCTAGGGTGAACCTTTTTTTCATAAGACCGCATCATTCGTTTTTGGTACATCTGACCATGACGGATAGCTCTTAGCCTCTTTTCCTCAATCAAGTTCAATTGATCGTATCGAGACTGGATCCATTCTGCTTCGTCCAACTTTAACTCCGACAGCACTCGAAGGGATGGGATCTCGACTTCGATTTGCAAAACTGCGTCCATTCCGTAAACTAAAGAGAAAGGCATTGCCCCAGTTGAGGTTCTAACTGATGTTCGATAAGCAAAAAGGGTAAATGGTAACTTCTCATGCCAATCTTTATAGGTCTCAGTCATCTTCCCCATGATCTTCTTAATGTTTTTATTGGCCACTTCTCTTGTCCCATTCATTTTTAGGCGTCTGGTGACGAATTGTGGTATTTGATCTTGAATTGACTGCAGACTTCCACTATCATACTATTGTTCAAGTTTAAGGCATTGTCAGATATAATCCTCTCCGGCATTCCGTATTGGTATATGAAGCGGCTTCTAGCCATTTGGTGAAGTAGTCAATAACTACAAAGATGAACCGATGCCCATTGGAAGCCTTAGGTGATATCGGTCCAATCACGTCCATACCCCACATAGAGAAAGGCCATGGGGAGACCATGACATGCAGTGGTGAAGGAGGCACATGAATTTTGTCTCTGTAGATTTGGCATTTATGACACCTCTTGGCGTAATTGACACAGTCTCCTTCCATAGTGGACCAATAATACCCGAATCTCATAATTTGTCTGGCCATTGTAAAGTCATTAGCGTGTGTCCCGCAGATGCCTTCATGGACTTCTTCCAAGATTCTCTTAGCCTCTACAGCATCTACGCATCTTAATAGCACTTGATCCTTTCTTCTTTTGTATAGGATCTCTCCATCTAAGACGTAGTCGATGGCCAATCTTCTCAGCGTCCTTTTGTTATTCTCGCCTGCCTGGTCTGGGTACTCACGATTCTTCACGTATTGTAATATATTGTGATACCAAGGGTGATCATCTTTTTCCTCATCCTCCTCAATACTGTAACAGTGGGCCAGAGTTTCATAAATACTCATCCGGATGGGTTTAACATCTTCTTGTTTGTTCACCTTGATCATGGAAGCTAAGGTGGCCAAAGCATCGGCCATCTGATTTTCATCTCGTGGCAGGTAATAGAAGGTAATGTCATCAAACTCTTTGACCAATTCAAGGACCAGTTTTCGATAGTCGATCAACTTGGGGTCTCTGGTCTCCCATTCTCCCTTGAGTTGATAAATCACTAGCACAGAATCCCCATACACCTCTAGCACTTTAATCTTGCATTCTATGGCTGCACGGATACCCATGATGCACGCTTCGTATTCCGCCATGTTATTTGTACAATCAAAATCCAATTTACTAATGAATGGATAATGATTTCCTCTTGGGGATACCAAGACTGCCCCGATTCCATTACCCACAGCATTTGATGCCCCATCAAAGTTTAGTTTCCAAGGAAGCTCTTCCGAGTCATCTTCTTCAGTGGTAGCAACACACATCAAATCTTCATTCGGGAAGTCGAAGTTCAAAGGCTCATAGTCTTCCAAAGCTCTACTAGCTAAAAAGTATGCAATTGCATTTCCTTTTATAGCTTTCTAGTTCACGTAAACTATGTCGAACTCAGAGAACAGAATCTGCCACCGGGCCATCCTTCCATTCAAAGCTGTTGACTCCATCATATACTTCAAGGGGTCCAATTTTAAGATAAGCCAAGAGGTGTGATATAACATATACTGCCTCAGTCTTCATGTTGTCCAAATTAGGGCACAACACAACTTCTCTATCGGCGGGTACCTTGCCTCACATTTCGTGAACTTTTTACTGAGATAGTAAATAGCTTTTTCTTTCCTCCCGACTCGTTATGCCGGCCAATCGCATCCCATGGAGTTTTTGAATCTTGCCAAATCTGATGTCAGCGGCTTATCGGGGTTAGGTGGCATCGACCAAGGCGTTGGATAAATCTTGTTTGACCTTGTCGAAAGCCCTTTGGCATTCTTCATCCCATTCACCTGGGTTATGTCTCTTGAGGAGGCGAAAGACAGGGTCACATTTCTCTGTCAGTTGTGAAATGAACCGAGTAATGTAATTTAATCTTCCTAGAAAGCCTCGAACTTCTTTCTGAGTGCGCAGCGAGGATAGCTCTTGTATGGCTTTAACTTTGTCTGGATCAATCTCGATCCCTTTCTCACTAAGCACGGATCCGAACAACTTTCCAGATTTGGATCTAAAGGTACATTTGGTGGGGTTGAGTTTTAGCTAAAACTTCTTCAACCTCAAGAACAATTTTCCCAGGACTTGTATGTCTTCCTTCTTTGTTCGAGACTTAGCTATCACGTCATCCACATAGACCTCGATTTCTTTATGCATCATGTCATGAAAAAGGGTTACCATGGCTCTTTGATGAGTTGCCCTCGCATTCTTCAGTCCAAACGACATCACCTTGTAACAGAACGTGCCCCACATGGTTACAAATGTGGTTTTCTCCATATCTTCAGGATGCATCTTGATCTGGTTATATCCCGAAAAACCGTCCATGAATGAAAACAGTGAGTGTCCTGCCGTGTTGTCCACTAGGGTGTCAATATGAGGTAGTGGGAAATTGTCTTTTGGGCTGGCTTTATTCAAATCTCTGTAGTCCATACACATTCACACTTTTCCATCTTTCTTAGGGACAGGGACGATGTTGGCTACCCAATCTGAGTATTTTACCACCTCCAAGAATCCAGCGTCAAACTGCTTTCGAACTTCTTCATTTATTTTTAGCAAGACGTCGGGCCTCATTCTTCGGAGTTTTTGCTGAACAGGCTTACACTCTTCTTTTATGGAGAGTCAGTGCACCACGATGTCAGTGTCCAACCCGGGCATATCTTGGTATGACCATGCGAAGACATCTTTGAATTCTTGAAGTATTCAATAAGGTCTCGCTTTATCTCCGCAGTAATACATGTTCCGATCTTCACCTCTTGTCTTCTCCTAAGCCCACAATTTTGACTGATTCTTTGTGAGGTAGGATTTGTTTCTCATCTTGTTCTACCATCCTCAACAAATCAAGAGATAGGTTACAGCCTTGGTCATCTTCAAAATCCTAAGAATCATCCATACACACATCTTGCTCGAAAGGAAATTCTGAGTCGCTAGCAGTGTCACTCGTATTATTAATATCTGGGGACCTGTTATGAGGACGAAGGCAGATACAAAGAATCAAAAGAATTCGAAACATTTATTTATGTGATATGATTATGAATGACGAATGAAAGAATATTTAGAAGAATGTTTCAAGAATAAAAGAATTCAAAAGTAATCATTTGTATGGTTATGAATGGAATTGGAAGGACGAGATAACATTTGCTCAAAAATGATAATAACCGTGCATTTTATTAAAATGTCGTTTTTAAATATCGGCCTATTTCACAAAAGATTCTTATTACTCCTAGGCCTAGAGTAAAAAGTGTGTTTTGGACATTACTCTGAATCCGTTCTAAAAGCTACAAGAATATCTTCCGCAGTCCAGTTGTCCAGAACACTTCCAGGCGTGCAGAGGAAAATGCCCGACAAATTCTCTCCTCCGGTCTCCTCTTTACATATGACGTTGATGTCCAAGCTTTCCAGCCTTTCTTCTATAGCTTCTGTCATTGGTGTGTCTCTCTCGGGATGAATGATTCCCCCGGACACAAATGTTTTTGATATATGGGGAAATGTCATTGGTTCCCACTTGATTTCCTCCCCCATTAATCGAGCTCTTCTTCTTTCTTACTTTTTTTCCAGCTCCCTTCTCCTTTGTTTCGCATCCGGCTTAAATCCTAAACCGAAGCGGTCTCTCTTGTCTTTCGGCATTGCCGTTTCAACCCTTCCTTGTAGATGTCTCCCAAGTCCTCTTCCGGGTAGGGCTCCTATTCCAATCGTTAACTGGAGGCTCATCCTCGTGGTGTTGGACAATTTTGGCACTAGAATTTTGCTTCCCTCAGCGATGAAGGTTGCATTAACAAATTCTAAAGATCAAAATGAACATTCGATTGCTTCGTCATCTGTCTCCAAATAGGGCGCATTATTGCTCACAGTTGCAATGTTATCCTCTTCAGCATTGATCGTTATCAACCTCCCCTCTGATACCAGCTTCAACTTTTGATGCAACGAAGAAGGCATTGCTCCAGCTGAATGTATCCAGGGCCTCCCTAATAAGCAATTATATGAGGGCTTGATATCCATTACTAGGAAATCCACCTCATATATGTTTGGCCCAATTTGAAGAGGTACCTCAATTCTGCCCATCACCTTTCTCTCCGTGCCGTCAAATGCCTTCACTATGTTCTGACACTCCTTCATGTGAGAGCTGTCTATAAGTAATCTGTTTAGTGTAGTCAATGGCAGGACGTTCAAAGCCGATCCATTGTCAATCAGTACGCCTGACAGCGTATACCCTTTACAGCGCGTGGTAATGTACAATACTTTAGTCGACCCCATGCCACCGGGTGGTATCTCATCGTCATTGAAGAAGATATAGTTGTCGGCACTTATGTTACTAACCAATCGGTCCAGCTTGTTAACGGAGATATCATTGGCAACATACGTTTCATTCAAGACCTTCATTAGCACGCTGCGATAAACTTCCGAGCTTAGAAGTAAGGCCAGTACTGAGATACGAACTGGTTGTTTATGTAGCTGTTCCACCATGCTGTATTCACTATGCTTTAGGAATTTTAAAAACTCCTTAGCCTCTTCTTCGTTAACTAGCTCATTAACAGGAAGTTCAGATTTGGTCAATTTTTCTTTCACCCCTTCGACCACTAGGGCTTTTCCTTTTACGGGCTGTGCCTTCTCACTCACTGTATCGTAACGTCTCCCGCTACGTGTATAAGAACCCCTATTTTGGTCCTCTTTTAAAGTGTCGACCAGGCTTTCCCCGGAATTGTCACATTACAATAATAATTCCATGAGACCCTTTTGCTATCTTTGTAAAGGAAGACTGCAGGTCTCTAGATTATGACCCTTGGTGGTAATTGAACTCTAGCTTCATTATTTTTGGGTCTCGATATGATAACCACGGGGTAGTTAACTGTTTGATTTTGTACCGTCGACTCTCCCTCTGACGCACATATGTCTCCCTCTACAGGGTTTTTAGTCTCTTCATAGAATTCCATTTCCTTATTGTTCATCATGTTCTGCACTAGGTCCCTGAACTCCACACACTCTTGGTTTTCATGCCCCACCTCATTGTGGAACTCGCAGTAGTTCCTCTCTTCTTTAGATTCTCTTCCTAAATCCAACGCGATCAAACCTCTCATGACCATCTTCCTCCACACTTGTCTCAACAGAGTCTTGACTTTCGCAACCTCACACTTAATCTTCTTATTTTTGCCTTCGCTTATCCCGTTCACTCCTTGGTCGGTGTGATTGGGGAGTGGGTTTCCTGTTACATTAGGCATGGCTGAGTCATCAAATCTCACGATTCCCACCTTAATGAGTCTTTCGACCACTTTCTTGAATGCAGTGCAATTTTTGATTGAATGCCCGGTAATTCCCGCGTGGTATTCACATTGGGCGTTTGTGTCATACCATTTGGGATACGGGGGCTGCAGTGGCTCCAGGTAGAAAGGGGATACCACATGAGCGTTGAACAAGTTCTGGTACAACTCCCTATACGTCATAGGTATAGGGGTGAATTGTGGCCTTTCTATGTTCTTCCTTGCATTGGATTCTTGTCTTACAGGGCTTTGTTGATTGGTGGTCACCGTTTTGGGTTGATTTACGGTAAATGATTTGGACTGCCCCTTGTTGAATGTGCTTGTGTTGTTCACTTCATTATCCCTTTTCCTCGGGACTGACTTCTTAGCACTCTCTCCCAATTCTATCTTGCCGCTTCTTACAGCATTTCCGATCATTTCTCCCGTCATCACTATGTCAGAGAAGCTCTTGGTGGTGCTTCCCAATATATGAGTGATAAAAGGGGCTTTTAAGGTGTTAATAAAGAGCATTGTTGTCTCTTTTTCTAGAAGTGGCGGCTGAACTTGTATGGCCACCTTTCTCCACCTTTGTGCATACTGTCTGAAACTTTCATTTAAATTTTTTTCCATATTCTGGAGAGTGATTCTGTCGGGGGTCATGTCCGTCACATGATTGTATTACTTTATAAAGGCCTGAGCCAGGTCCTTCCATGAGTTAATCTTGGCTCGACTCAGTTGGTTGTACCACTTAGACGCTGCTCCAACCAGACTATCTTGAAAGTAGTGGATTAGTAGCTAGTCATTGTTAACATATCCTGTCATTCACCTGTAAAACATGGTGATGTAGGCTTCAGGGCAGTTTGTTCCATTGTATTTCTCGAATTCAGGTATTTTGAATTTAGGGGGGAGGGCTAAATCTGGGACCAGGCTCAGATCCTTGGCATCAATCCCTTGATGATGATCCGCGCTCTTCATGGCTTTGAATTTCTCTTCAAGCCATCCACACCGTTCTTCTAATTGTTTTTGCGAATCCATCCTTGCTTTTTCCTCTTCAGCCACTTCATCCAAGTCGGGAACAGGCGGATAGTTCAGGTTGTTGACAAAGTTAGAGCCTGAGCCGGTTTGAAAGTTCATTGAAATTGAAGCTCCGGCCTGAACTTGCTGGGGCATGATTGTGATCGATGGTTTTTGTAGGTTAATCTTGGGCTTCATCAGTATATGCATTGGAGTAAAGCCAGGGGGTATTGGAGATCTTCATTGATTTCCTCAACTTGGTCCATGGAGCCCTTTCCCTTATCTATTCCTCTCAACAGTAATTTGGATAACTGGGACATCATCTCTCTCTGAGGCTCCATCATTTGCTCCTTCATCTCTCGTTGAATTTTGGCTAGCTGCTCTTCCATCTGGGACTGCATTTGTTCTTGCATGTCCTTTTGCATTTGCTCCAATTTCTCGAGTTTCTTATCCATTGATTTTTATCTTATACCGTAGTGGTGCGTGGTTGGTTGGTTTTTGTTGGTTTCCAGGTTACTGAAATAATTTTTAATTAATTAGAAAACTCTTATAGCCTTTAATGTATGATGATATGATGTAATGCAAATGTATGAATGCAAAGGAGGCATCAATTTTGATTCAATTGCCCTTAGAAAATTTCACTTTGAAAATAAAATATTTTACATAAGGTCGAGTTACAGATAACATCTCGCTCTAACACTCAAAGTCCTAATTTTTCTAAGCAACGAGGCCAGCTCTTGTCCGCGGTCTGACTCCAACTCATACTTTACGCTCAGTGTGTCCGTCTGAACCGCTAAAGTTTGCAAGTAGTCTGCTACTTCCCGAGTATGGGTTATGGCTTCCCCCATAAGGTAATCTCTGTTTCTGACTTGGTCTTGCGCATGGTGAAGCTGCTCTTTCCAACGATCCTCGTTTGCCTCGAAAAACTGGATCCGCATCTCGTAGTTCTGCAGTGACGCTTCTAACTCTTCCATCATTCCTTTCATTTCTTCTATCTTGCTCAAGCTTGCCCTCAACTCTATTGCGGTGTTGCGGTTTTGATACTTATATAGAGACTTCTCGAGTTCTGCCACTCTAGCACTTAATTCCCCTCGCTCATTTCTGCTTACCGACAGACTTTTCTCTAAATCTTCGTTTTGTGATTGAGCTTCTCGAAATTTTCTTTCTCACCAATCGGTATTGGTTTTTTCTTCTCAAATTTCATGGCGCCATTGTTCGGAAGTCTTACCTAAACCCGCAGTCCTCATAGATAGGCACAGCTTCTTGTAGTCTGTCTTCAAGTTGTTTAGGTCTTCTTCGGCCTTAGTTTTTCCTTTTCTCTATTTTTCAGCCTCTGACCTCTGAGCATCAGCGTCTAACCTTAGATGCATATTCTCTTCTTCTAACTATTCGATCTTCTTCCCGAGCTCCGAATTCTTCTTCTCGAAATGTTGCATTATAATTTCCAATTCTAATGGGGCGACATGTAATTGTTCCCTGATAGGTCGAGCATTCTCCAAGCTGGGCCTAGGAATATTATCATTAATCCTCTTCTTAAACCGCTCGCTATACTCGGGCGTTACCATGGAACCGACGGCTAACCTCTTCATCCAACAAGTTTGCTTCCAAGCATTCGATAGCTCCCGAATCTCTTCTTATAATGAGCACCTTTAAATGAGAATTCACTCTGAGCAAGCCCATAGGTCGTGGGTACAAACTGCCTCGACTTATATTGCCTCAAGGCTAACGATGGAGTATACCGGTAGCTCCCAAATTCCTAACAATGGCACCCAATCGAAGTTACCACATCGGTACATGATCTCGTCAGGAACCATCCAATAAGCTCTCCACTCGATATCCCCCTCCTTGAGGTTCTGAAGAATGTCCATCCACTTCTCCTCTGAGATATCCTTTCTCCTCTGTATAGCTGCTTCTTCTTTTAACGGGAAATAACCCTCGGAGAAGACTCGATAGGAAACTTTGTCTACTTTCCAAAAGTGCCCGTGGAACCATGCCATCAATAATTGTGCACATCCAATGAATCGTCCCTTGCCTATCTTCCGACATAAGCTCAAAGATCTGAACGTTTCTGCCAATATTGTCGGTACCGGTGTGATTCCCTTTTCAAGGCGATCAAACAAGTCAATGACTGCCTCGTCCACGTGTCTCACAGCCTTAGGAAAGATCACTAATCCGTAGTTACTTAAGGCAAATATATCAACCCTCTTTCTTTCATCTGGATGTGTCAAGATCAAATCTCGCAAATTCTCCCAAGGGATACATTTGCTATCTCTTTTTTGCTGAATCCGAGTAGTGACCCAAGGCTCGCTCATCCTAGAAATGCTCATCAGTTTCTTCACGAAAGTCTGACTACTAAAAACCCGAGCATAAGTCTTCTGGACCTGAATTTTGGGACACCTGAGCAAAGTAGTGTATTCCTCCATGGTAGGTACCAAATCCGTTTCTCCAAAAGTAAAACACTTGTACGCAGAATTTCAAAACTGTACCAAGGCTCGGAACAAATTCTTATCCACTCTAATGTCTAGCAGGTAGGATACATCACTATAATTTTGGTAAAACAATTGCTTGATTCCTTCATTCCAACTAGCCCAAATGTCTCTTAACTCTTGCAGCTCGTTCTGTACTACATTGACGTGAGTGAAATCTTGCGACTCGATACATACCCTACGCGCAAGCTATCCCTCTCTCCGATTGCAGCCTCTTCGACCATGCACGAGCGGCTAAATTATCCTCGACTTTACTAAGAAATTCATTCTCCATGTCAAATTTTCTAACTTAGTAATTGAATACGGATTAACGCCTCCTTTAGTATGCAATGTTATGCAAAAAAGACAAAACATCGGTTAGTGTCAATAATAATTATTATAACGCATATACGGGTAAGTACTAAGGCTCGGCGCGGCTTTACCCAAGGATGGTTCCTAAGGTTCACTATATGCGGTTTAGTTCTAGAGATAAAGTACCCGAACCAACAGATTCCTCAATCCTCACCCATTATAGGCTCATATAGATTGAGTTTGGCTCGGGGGGATACATTTCCCTATGACCATACGGAGATGAAAATCTCACGAAATCATAGGTACGGATATACCCCGGAAGCAATCCACTAGCCCATGCGGAGGTGAAAACCTCACGAAAGCATAGTTTCTTACTCCCAACTTAGAAGGTGTGACCACAGTGGTCATGCAATGCCATGTAATATTATTCTATGGGACTTGAACCAAAACGAATGAAGTAAAAGGATCGTCTATTAAAAACCAAATTTTAAATTTTCAACAAAAGGACAGAAAATAATCAATTTTGCGGCTTGACTCTCTTATTGTCCCCAGTGGAGTCGCCAAGCTGTCGAAACCATTTTTTTCGTTTTTTTCTGATTTAAAAATGATGGATCGACTTTTTTGAAAGTGAAAATGGAGTCGCCACCAATCTTTTCTTGTTTAGGTGTGATCGGATCACCTAGAAATTTGGGTTGTTTTAATAAAACATTTTGGTTTACTAAAACAATGATTTTGGTTTACGAAAATATGAGAAAATAGGCTCGGGAGTCGGTTACGTATGAGGAAGGATTAGCACCCTCATTACGCCCAAAATTCATATCAAATCGATTAAATACTGTCCTTTTGTCTAAAATTAAAAATGTTTTTGAAATGTGGTTCTTGTTAATAACATTTGAATAACCCGAGTCCTTTGCCAAAAATCTTCTTGTTTAGACGTTCGAAAATTTATAATTCGAAAATAACAAAAGGATGCCCAACTATTTGGTCCAACGAAAAATCGATACCCAGCTCAGTAGGGCACGATTCCTCGAATTTCCAAACATTGACCATTGCCTCACCTTGGAAGATACGAGTGAAATTCCGAAGAGACATTCGATTATTTTGAACAAACGGGAGATTGCAACCTAACACGATAGGGCACTATTCCCCGAATTGCCAAACATCGAACATTTCTTTCATTTTAAAGAGTTTTTAGAAAACGTGAGTGAAATTCCAAAGGGATCTTTGATCGTTTTGAACAAATGAAAAAGCGCAACCCAGCACGATAGGACACAACATTTCAAATCCTCGATACAAGATCATTTTATAATTTTCAAAACTCATGCTTTTGAAATTTCAAAAGGATATTTCATTATTTAGGTTAAACAAGAAAAATTGAAACCTAGTAAGTTAGGGTACTATTTTCTTGAATTTTCTGAATTCGAAATATTGCCTTATTTTTAATTTGAAAAAAACATGGACGAAATCTCGAGAGAATATTTATTTGGTCAAACAGAAAATCGAAACCCAACACGTTAGGGCACAATTTCTCGAATTACCAAACACGAAATATTACCTTGCTTTGAAATTTTATTTATTTATTTTTTTTAAAATGGATTGATTATGGAAACCAACTTGCAACGTATTTATTCGATTCATTTGAAGCGAAGAAAATGAAATGAATAATTTCAGGCAAATAGGTTGATTTCAAGCAAATAGGTTGGCAATCTCAATCATAATATAATACATGGGGATGCAAAACAAAGTAACAAATATGGAAAACATATATCAATAATATATTATACAAATTTTTGAAAAGTACAAACACGAAAATTGAAACATGCCCAATGATAATAATCTTACTACATACACTATTTAACGTTTCTAACTAATGGTTAAATAAAAATCTATTTTAAGAAAAATATTTAAAAGGTAATAAAAATGTTAAAACAAATAAACTTGGAATGAACAATTTAAAAGTAGCTAAATTATATATATATATATATATATATATATATATATATATACACACACATAAGCAGATAATACATGCAAAAAATTTACAATAGATCGTAAAATAAATAAAAATAAAAATAAATAATACATAAAGTATATAAAGTTTAACATATAAATGAGCTTCAAAATAAGTATTATAAGAGGAAATTTAAAGTTAGTGTTATGCAAAATAATTTAAAACCAAGATTCAAAAATGTATATATGTATATAATATATATTATGTGCATAGCAATAGTAATGTGTACCTATATAAAATTTTAAAACGAATAATGTACATATTAACAAGTTGTAACATAGATGAATTATATAAATGCAACCATGTAAGAATATACAAAAGAATATAAGAATGACATACTATATAATATAAATCAATAATTATACAAAATAATTTGAAACAAGATTTACTTACCAACAATTAACAAGATACATAAAGCATAAAATTTAATATAAACATTGTATATAAAAAAATAGTAATATAGGCAAGTGTTTTGAAATAAACAAAGTATAATTTAAAATTGGGGAACAAATGGTATACATAAATAGATTTAAAGGGAAAAATATAAACATGTTTGCAAGGGAATTCAAATAAGTAATTCAATTAAATTATGTATATATATATAAAATAAAGAAAATAAAATAAAATAACAAAAATGAAAAATGAACAAAGGGAATACAAGAAATTAAAATCAACCTTTTTTTTGTTTTGGATTTTTGATCTCTATGTGAGAATACAATTTTTTTTATCCCTCCTTCTTTACATTTGGTTTTATGATGGCTTTTATAGCCTTGTTACAACATTTTTTTTTATTATTTACTATCTTTTCTTTTTACAAGTGGTAGACAAAAGAGGACTAAGGCAGCGCTTAGGGCGGCACATAGGGTGAAGAGGTTAGGTTGTTTTCTTTTTCTTCATTTTTTTATTTTTTATTTTGGGTTGTATTTGGGCTTGGGGTATTTTGGGTTTTAGTTGAGTTTTGGTATTTGGGCTGTGATTTTATTGGGCCCCGGGCAAAATTTGGGTCTTACAATCTTTATAGAATATGTGAAGATGTCTTTGATGGGACGAGAATGTCTGTGATAGGACAAATTCTATCATTTATTTTGACTCTGGTGGGATAAAACAATTGTGTTAAGAATCCAGATAGCGAACGGTATATACTTTTCTTGAAGGTCATCTTGGAAAGGAGAGCTCAAGGGTGCGTTTTAGTTTTATGATGATAGGCTTATTGTTGAAGTGTCTTTCTGGCTTACTATGTGTCTTTACGTGAGTGGATATAACAATATATTACCCTTTTTTAACATTATTAAATAAAAATAAAGTAAAACAATAGCGACATATAGCCAATAAGGCTTTGTTATTGTTGAAAAAAAAATTCAAGATTTTAGTTTTTTGAATACCCAAATTTGAGATTCTTCATGCGTTATTGACATGTGTGCATCTTTAATATCATCATGTGCTAGCGTGAGTTTTAGTTCAAAATTTTATTATTTTTTGACATATCATACCCTTATTTCAACTAATGGTGTTCATGGTCGGATTGAACCTAAGCATAATATTAATATACTTTATATTTGTTTAAGTCTGATCTGACTAAAAATATCTTAGTAAAACCTAAACTACAAATTAGTTTTTTTCAAACTTTAACATTTTTACGTATAACTCCTAAATTTCGATTAAACTTTCAAAGACAACTTTCAAAGACTCGTAAACAAATCTAATCCCAACTAGCAAGTTGATGACCATTGACTTATAATTTATCTAATTTTATTAGGAGCAATAAATGTGGCAGAGCCCATACAAGGCGCCAATGACTTCTTGATCAAATTGCAAATTAATGTCTCAAAAATGCATAATTATTTTAGTCCTCAAACGATATAAAAAAAATCATTTTAGCTCCTTTCCCTTTTATGCTTCATTTGATTGAAATTTTGGTTTTGTTAAATTATCTAAAATCAGAGAGAAAAGTTAACATCTATTAATTTTGCTGATATATATATATAAAATTTAACATATATAAATTATTTTAAAAATAAAATTATTAAAATTTATTTTAAAAATAAAAATAAAAAAAAAATTTTTAATTATATTTTCTGTTCTTTTCCATTTTCATTAATATACAAACTAAATCTAAAATTAAAATTAAAATCTTAAATTTTCTACATTTTACTTTACAAGGATGTGTTTGATAAATCATTGAAAATTAAAATTTCGACATATAATATTTTTAATGTGTGTGATAATTAAATATAAAATTGTCAAAAAAATATATAGCTAGTGTCGAAACCATTTTTTTTAATTTGAAAAAAATGGGGATCGACTTTGAAAACGAAATATGGAGTCGCCACCAATCCTTTTTGTTTAGGTGTGATTGTATCACCTAATAAAACATTTTATTCCATTTAAATCAATTTTGGCCTACGAAAATTTGAGAAAACGGGTTCGAGAGCCGGTTATGTATGAGGAAGGATTAGCACCCTCACTACACCCAAAATTGGTACCAAATTGATTAAGTACTGTCCTTATGTCTAAGATTTAAAACTATTTTTGAAACATGGTTCCTTTTAAAACATTTGAATGGCTCAAGTTGGTCGTCAAAATTCTCTATTTCAAACGAATACAGCATCACATCCAGCACGATAGGACACGATCCTTTATACCTTCGAAAAAACGATAAATTTTTTACTTCCAAAAGTTTATATGTTGAAAATTACAAAAGAATGCCCAATTATTTAGTCTAACGAAAAAACGAAACCCAGCACGGTAGGGCATGATTCATCGAATTTCCAAACATTGAACATTGTCTTGTTTTAGAATTTAGAAAATACAAGTGAAATTCTAAAGGAATATTTGATTATTTTAAACAAACGGGAAATCGAAACCCAGCACGATAGGGCACGATTCCCCAAATTTTCAAACATCAAACATTGCCTTCGTTTTAAGGAATTTTCAAATGAATAATTGTAAAACCAGCTTAAAATGCATTAATTTGACTTGAAATAAAATGGAATAATTAATCTTAAAACAAAAAGTTGCAAATTACAAAGTAACATTTGTAAACAAAAAGCGAAATTATAAACATGGGATAGTATGCACAAATAAAGTACTATACTTGGTGAATGAAGATAATATAAACTTGAGGAACCAATTAATAAACAAACAATGAAATATAACAAATCCAAGAAGAATAACCAAATTCACAAACATAGATGAACAACAATTGATTTAATAATACATAAAAAACGAATAAGCGTGGTGTAACAAATATACATGAAACAATATAAAACAATTAACACATGAGGTACTAAACCACATAAAACTAATATGATACAAAACAATTTCTAAAAAATGCATTGATGAGTAAATAACACATGCTAGAACTTGAAATAACTAAAAAAAACTAAAACTAACAATATATATATAATTTTTAAAATAGATGTTGCAAAAGAAGACATTTGAATCGAATAATATGCAAAATGTAAAAACATTTATCTAAAATTGACAATATACACACAATGAAGGAGAATTTAAATAATACATAAAATATGAAAGGATAGTAAAATGTAATCTTAGGAAATAAATTATGCACACAATAGATTTAAAAAATATATATATATATATATATATATATATATATATATATATAAATTTAGAAGTAATTATATAAAAAATAGCATGGTATGAGTCTAATATGTACCAATCTACATAAAAACATTTAAACGAAAATACTATATAAAATGTTAAATAATATGATATAAAAAGAACTTCAAAATGGTGATTTTATAAAAACAAAGTAGAGTTATTAAAGTATCTCAACACATATATAAAAATATTAAGAACTTTAAAATAATAAGTATTCACAAATTAAAACCTCAATTAAAATAATACATGTACAAATATATATAGAATATTCAAGAAATATTCTACAAAATGTTAAAATAATATGATAAAAGAAACTTTAAAATAATTGTACAAATAAAACAAACAAAATTATTAAAATGGATCAACACATAAAAATATTAAATGTATTTTAAAATGGTAAGTTATACAAATAGAAAACTAAATTAAAATTGAATTAAAATGGGAGGGATAATTTAAAAATAAAATAAAGTACTGGGATTTAAAAAAAAAGGGACCCATGCGCAATGCGCGCGAATTCACAGGGACCAATGATGGAAATATCCCTGATCCCGAAACGCTGCGTTGAGGCGTGGACTAAAATGAAAATATGTGCACATTACAAGACTGAATTAAAAAAAATGAAACAAAACAAATAGCATGCAATTGAACAATGTGTGAATGGGGAGGACCTAGTGCGAAATTATCCCTCTCTGCGGAAACGCGCGGATCCTAAGGGCAAAAGAAACGGATCGGGTCGGGCAGGCCTACATGGCGCCGTTTCAAGGCTACAGATCCATGCCTTAAACGGCGTCACTCCATGTCACCCATTAAAAGAGAAAAACAGCTTAAAAAAAATCTGAGCATTTCGAGGAAACAGAAAAGGGAAATTGAAAACCCTAAATATTTGCCCCTTTTTCAGTCCACCATTTAGCCACCATTCCACCACTAAGATCGATGAACGATGGCCTATGGTGGTTCCCTTACTTCCACTTTCAAGGTTCGTCAATTTCAACCTCAAAATTCCCTCTCAAACTTCGATGACGACGAAGGAGATGAGGATTTCAGTTGCTCATTCATGAAGGTAACTTCTCTTTTATTTTCTTATGCTAAACATACATGCAAAATCTAGAAAAAACAATAGAACAGATTCAAAAAGAAAAAAAAATGAAGCACTCGAAATCACCTTTCAAAGTTTTGATTGCTTTTTTTCTTTGTATTCAGTATGCTTAAAAAAAATACAATGAAGAAGTTCTTGGCTTTATAGCCGAAATCCGAAAGAATAAAAATACAAATTTTTCCTTCGCGTTTGCTGTCGTTTGTCTATTTCTTCGCAGGTATAGAGGCCAGTTGGCGTGGTGGTACGTGGCATTTGGCGTTGGGAGTATGGAGGTCGCTCGTGGCGGTCATACGGTGCTGAAGGCTAGGGCTTGGCTGCGGCGCGAGGGGGAGAAACCCTAGGGTTTTTGTTAGTGTTTTAATTTTGGGCCATTTGGGCCTCGTATTTCTGGGCTAGGTTTTAGGTTTGGGTCACACTTGTTGCTGGGCTATGGACTATTGTAATTTGGGTTATAATTTGGGCTCTGGACTTTATATTTTATTATAATTTATTCTCTTTTTTTGTGTGTTTGTACAGGCCCGGGACAAAATTGGGCCTTATAGCTAGGTAACTACTTATTAGAAAATTGTATGTTGATTTTATTTTATTAAAAAATGAAATAAATTACCTTTTTAAAAAGTTCAGATATTCAATACTTATATTTATTAATTATCATGTAATTTTTTAATATAAATTCAACAATCATAAAATTTAATATTAAAAATTCAGTACTTAATTTAATATAAGTTCATATATTCAAGATCTATTCTTTAATTTTGATTTTTAATGCTTTTTCCGAGAAAGAATGATATGAAGCAATGATATTATAATATATGCATCCTTTTTAATAGTTTAATATCACATCAACATTTTCATGATGTGGCATTAAACTATTGGAAATGAATAATATATGTGTTTCATACAATTCTTTTTCATCGAGGCAATTGGGTGTCTAAATTTGATTTTGAATTTGAAAGCTTTTCTAAATTCCAACAATGAGAATGGAGAATTTAATTTGATGGAAAAGAATTCCAAGAGTTGGAAAATAAAAATAAAAATAATTTGAGCATTAAAAAGGAAAAAAGAGAAGCATTACTGAATTTTTAGTAATTTTTGTACTTTATAACTTGTATATTTTATGTTTAATCTAATGTTCAGAATTTTCTTTTGTGTGTTCAAATTACTATTTAAGTTCAGTTCAAAATTATTAAAAAATGTTTTTTTTTATGAGGTAGCTATTATTTATTGTAGGAAGAACTGAAAATCAATTACCTTGCAATTGCAGTCTTAGAATCTGTGGTAAACACCTATCTGAGAGAAAACATATGGTAAAGAATTCAATTCTATATTTGAATCATTAACTCATCTCTGTACACAGACACTTGACATTTATAGTTCATGACTAACAGTTTTGGCTAACTGCTCTGCTTAACAACTTAACAAATCGTAACTAATTCGTCAACATTCTAACATTCATCCTTCTTCCCGACAAGTAAGACCAGAAGAAAGTGTCGAAATCGGGTAAAGGTCGACATAGAAAGTGGCTTGGTAAGGATGTCAGCAACTTGGTCATATGCAGGAACCTTTCCAACAGTAACGGACCCGTTAGCAACCTTTTCGCGAACAAAGAACAAGTCAAGCTCAACATGCTTGAACTTAGAGTGAAGAACAGGATTGGCTGCAACCGCAACGACACTAGAATTGTCACACCAAATAGCAGGAGTATCAATAGACTGAAGGTGTAACTCCTGAAGTAACGATATTAACCAAGTGACATCACTAGTAGCTACGGCAAGACTCCGATACTCAGCGTTAGCCATAGAACGAGAAACCACTTGCAGTTTCTTGGAACATCACGAGATAAGCATGTTACCAAAATACACGCAGTAACCGAACATAGATCGTCAGTCGTCAAAATCTAGACCCCAATTAGCATCGATGTAGCCTACAAATGACAAGCTAGTGGATGGCCGGAAAACAATACCATAATCAAGTGTACCACATAGATATCTCAAGATTCGTTTCAATGCCATCATATGTGTAGTAGTAGGATTGTGCATGAATTGACAAATACGATTTACAACATAAGTAATATCAGGACGAGTAAGAACTACATTCTGTAAGGCACTGGTTAGGCTTCGGTATTCAATAGGATCACACAGTCTATCCCCATCATCCTTGGACAAATGTGTCAAGCTAACCATAGGAGTATGAACTTTCTTCGTATGTAGAAGCGAGCTTCGAGTAAGAAGATCACAAATGTATTTCTTCTGACATAGACGAATACACCCTGTGGAAGAACGCGTGACCTCGATCCTAAGAAAATAGTGAAGATCACCCATATTTTTAAGTGAGAACTCCGCATGCAATTGTTGAATAAAACTAGTGATAGTCGTAGAGACATCTTCAGTGATAATTATATCATTTACGTATACAAGAACATATAAAGTGGAATTGGATGTAATTTGAACAAAAAGAGAAGCATCAGATTTAGATACTACAAACCCAGCAGACACTAGAAATTGCTTCAGTTTATCAAACCAAGCTCGTGGCGCCTATCGATGTCTGTACAAATCCTTCTTCAATTGACAGACAAGGGGCTTTCCAACAGATTCACACTAAATAAACCTTGGAGGTTGTTGCATGAATACCTCAGTATCAAGATCCCCATTTAAGAAGGAATTGTTCATATCGACCTGTCAAATCAGCCATCTTTTTGCAACGGCAATAGACAAGATGACTCAGATTTTAGCCGATTTAACTACTGGACTAAAGGTTTCTTTAAAATCACACCTAGGAGAACAACCCTTGGCAACCAACTATGCCTTTCTGCGATTAATAGATCCGTCAGGATTTCTCTTAATTTTGAACAGCCATATGCACCATATTGCCTTCCGACCAGGAGGTAGAGGCACGAGATCCCAGGTAGAGTTGACTATTAGTGCATCATACTCCGCTTGAAGAACGAACTTCCACCCAAGATGAGCAAATGCCTCCGTGACAGAACATGGCTCAAAATTAACAGCCTCTGCGGACAGATCCTTTTAGGCCTAAAAATTCCCCATTTTGCCGAGTGACCATAGCATGGGTATTTTCCAAAGAAACAGGAGGAACTTGTTGCGGCAATATCGGTAACTGACTGACATGAGGAGAAATACTCTGTTGCAGCACCGTCGGTAACTAATTGGTAGGAAGGGACAGAGATGAACCTCGATGCTCTTATGCATCAGAACCGAATTCAATAGTGACGCCTTCTGGTTGACTATAAGTGGCAGGAGGAGTACCAGAGGCACAGCACATAGACTCATGAGCTGAACCAGAAAAGGAAAATGATGAGTGGGCCACAGCGAGCCGATGAGAATTGGAAGGAATAAGTGAAGAGGATGACATAACAATAGGAACATATGTAGTACTTCGCGAAGAGCCACCAACATCATTCACAATTAGGGACAAAGACAAGAATCAGTTCTCATCAAACACAACATGACGAGAAACAACCATTTTCCCATTGAGGGTAAGACAATAATAGCCCTCATGTTGAGAGCTGTACCCTAAAAATATACAGGGTTGAGACTTGAAATCCAGCTTCTGCAGCACAAACAGACGTAAATACAAGAAGCAACAATAGCCAAATACCCTAAGATGATCATATCAAGGTGCACATCTATAAAGTCGCTGATATAGAGACTCACCTTGAAGCACTGGAGTAGGCAACCTATTTATAAGGTGAACAACACTATATAACATATAACCCTAGTGCTTCATAAAAAGTTTAGCCTGTGTTAACAGTGTGAGTCCAGTTTCCACAATGTGTGGATGCTTACGCTCAGCAACCCTATTTTGTTCAGAGGTGTGAGGGTAGGATGGGCGATGAAGAATTCCCTGGCTAGCTAGAACGAAGGCAAATGCCCTAAATTCACTGCCCAATCACTTTTAAATTTCTTAATACTTTTCTCAAATTGAGTGGTAATCTCTTTTGAAACTGAAGAAAACAATCAATTGCTTGAGATTTACGTTTAACCAAATACACCTATGTAAACCGACTGCACATGTCTACAAATGAAACATAATACAGATTTCCTTCGCAGGCAACAGAAGTCGGACCCCATAAATTAGAGGTAACTAATTCAAAAGACTTCACATATTCAGTAGTAGAATGAGGAAAAGGCAATTTATGGGACTTCCCTTTCCGACAAGTAATACAAACATTAGAAAAAGAACTCTTATTAGATACAATGCCACATTTATTTAAAACATCATTAAAAATTTTAGAAGACGGATAGCCAAGCCTATTATGCCACAGAGTAAAACTCATCAGGGACAGAGGAACTAGCTTGAAGCGCGGCATTGTGAACATCAGATGTTTTAGTAGACGAAGCAGATAATTCAACTGAAAAATGATAAAGTCCATCATGAACTCGACCCCGTAGCAAGATTTCCTATATCTGGACATCCTTAATAACACAATAGAACGGGTGAAATTCAAAGGACACATTGTTATCCTTAACAAACTATGACACAGATATGAGATTCTTGCGGATGCTTGGGACACACAATACATTAGTTAGACGTAATAGCTTTGAATTGGTAGAAATAATTGTGTCCCCAATAGATTGAATTTTAGTAGGAGCCCTATTGCCCATTAAAAGTTCAAAGGTACCTGAATATGGAGTAGTTGCATTTAAGTCTGCAGCATTCTGGCATACATGATGTGAAGCTCCAGAGTACGGGTACCATGAAGTTGTCCCGATCGGCGTAGGATCATACGAATCAAGACTACCACAATTGGAGTCATACTGTGAAGCATCTGAAAAATTCGAAGCACGAAAATTAGAAATTCTGGGCAAGCCAATGCATTGTGAATTATCAAAATCAAAAACTCGAGCACGTGGCTTAGTTCGCCATGGGACCTCAGAATGAGCAGTTGGCAGAGAACCTTCAATACCAAAAAAATTAGCAACTAGAGACCCAAGGGATTGTTGAGACACATGCGGAGCACCACAAACCAGTCCATGGTGCTGAACAGGTGGGCTAGAGGGCCCAGAAATTTGGCTTGCTACATTCGGCCTAACAACAGCATCATAAGACTCCCTTTGCTGGCGACCCAATTCACGCAAAGGCCCTTGTCCAACACCAGGCCGAGTGGGACGCATATATGGCCCATAAGAAGGGCAAGCCGCAGCCTATGCTAAGGGACCAGAAATTGGCCCAAATGAATTTCCAGCCCACTTGGGCTGTGTATACTCAAAAGTAGGAGGACTGCTAGGGTTCATTTGGTACGACAGTTGAGACCACTGCCCCTATAATCTATCTTCAGCTTGCTGCTCTGGAGCGCACCTACGAGGACGGCTATAGCCATCACCACCGATCACCGGAGCATCATTCACAGGAGAGTCGTAATCTCTATCGAAACTGTAGTAGCACCATTGTGCAATATGGCCAAAACGATTGCAAATCTGACATTGCACCCTAGATCAGAAGCCACAGCTGTCGTGCGACCCCGTCGTGAACCTCCTACCGTACACACCTAGCAAGTCGGAGTTAACCACCACAACAGCACTAGGTGCTTCAACGACATGCGCAACCATTGGGACCCCATGCACCGCCCTCATCAGCCGAATTTCGAACCCCATCAGAATATCAACAAGCTTTTGAAACTTTAACGACTTTGACGAAAACGGGACCAGCATGAATACTGAGTCAAACTCAGGTGGAAGTCCAGCAAAGAGCACCTCCACTTTCTCAGCTTCTAGAACGTCAGATTCCGACGCCTCAAGAAGCGCGCAGAGAGTTTGAATCTTCAAAACATATTCTTTAACGGTTGAACCACCCTTTTTTGTTGCATAAAGATCATGCTGGATCTGAGAAACTTTTTCACTGGAAGTAGCTGCAAATAGATGACTCGCAGTACTCCAAAAATCAAAAGCAGACTTAGTAGAAATGAAATAAGAAAGCAAAGAGGCATGAACCGTGGAAAGGAGCCATGAGGCTAGCAACTTATCCTGCTGTGTGAACAAGACTGCTTCTAGATTTGGAATGAGATTGTCATCAGACGATGCCACCAGCCTTGGTGGTGCATGCAACGACGGTACCATCTAAAAAGCCTTGAAGATCATAACCTTCAACAATAAGACGTACTTGAAATTTCCACTGGACGAAGTTCGTATCATCCAATTTCACGATTTCATGTCGAGGAAAACTGTTAATTAAGCGCGAATTGAAGAAGGACACGTGAGCAGAATCACCAGAGGGAGAATCGATCGATGGATCTATGAGCTCGGAGTGGAAGTGACCACCAAGAGTTAGGTGACTGATACCATCTTAGAATCTGTGGTAAACACCTATCTGAGAGAAAACATATGGTAAAGAATTCAATTTTGTATTTGAATCATTAACTCGTCTCTGTACACAGACACTTGACATTTATAGTGCATGACTAACAGTTTTGGCTAACTGCTTTGCTTAACAACTTAACAAATCGTAACTAATTCCTTATCACTCTAACATTCATCCATCTTCTCGACAGGTAAGACCCGAAGAAAGTGTTAAAATCGAGTAAAGGTCGACATGAAAAGTGGCTTGGTAAGGATGTCAGCAACTTGGTCACATGCAGGAACCTTTCCAACAGTAACGGACCCATTAGCAACCTTTTCGCGAACAAAGAACAAGTCAAGCTCAACATGCTTGAACTTAGGGTGAAGAAAAGGATTGGCTGCAACCACAACGGCCCTAGAATTGTCGCACCAAATAGTAGGAGTATCAACAGACTAAATGTGTAACTCTTAAAGTAACGATATTAACCAAGTGGCATCACTAGTAATTGCAGAAAGACTCTAATACTCAGCTTCAGCAGTAGAATGAGAAACCACTTGCTGTTTCTTGGAACACCACGAGATAGGTGTGTTACTAAAATACACGTAGTAACCGGACGTAGATCATCGGTCGTCAAAATCCAGACCCCAATTAGCATCAGTGTAGCCCACAAGTGACAAGCGAGTGGATGGCCGAAAAACAATACCATAATCAAGTGTACCACATAGATATCTCAAGATTCGTTTCAATGCCATTATATGTGTAGTAGTAGGACTGTGCATGAATTGACAAATACTGTTTACAACATAAGTAATATCAGGACGAGTAAGAACTACATACTGTAAGGCACCGGCTAGGCTTCGGTATTCAGTAGGATTACACAGTCTATCTTTTACCAACATCCGTCTCGTCTCATTCTTTTGCCATCGCTACTTATAATTTTTAAAAAGGGTTAATGTACTATTTGTGGTCTAAACCTGATATTCTCGCACTAAGACCTAAATTTATTTTTGTTCAAGTTAGGCCTTAAACTTGACAATTGTTCTCATATTGAGAATTGAACTTGACAATTGTTTCTACATTGGGGCCGAAGCTTTAGAGTTTTCATGGAAATATCAAGGTCTGACTTGGACAAATAAAGTTCAAGCCTCAGTGGAGGAACAATTATCATATTTAAAACCTAATTTGGATAAAAAAAGGTTCAAGCCCCAATATAAAAACAATTACCAAATTTACAACTTAACTTGAAAAAAAAAGGTTCAGATCCTAATGATAATAGTTGTTAAGTTCAAACCTAAAAAAATAATTTAACCCTTTTCACATTAAGGCTTTAACTTTTTTTTTGTAAGTTACTCACATTTGATTTTGTAACACCTCTAACCCGTATTCATCGCCAAAATAGGGTTACGGAGCATTACTGAAGTTTACAAAATATTTACAAATATTTCATATAATTTACTATTCATGTCCAATACTAGTCATATTGTCCCGTGAATAGGCCTTTGAGGTCCGATATGGACATTAGAATCGAATTGGGACTTAATCAAGGTCTTAGAAAATTTTTCGTAAAATTTCAAAATTTTTCTTAGGTGCAGAGCTCACACGCCCGTGTGGTCATGGGGCACACCCGTGTGACCTTATGGCACGCTCATGTTTCAAGCCGTGTCTTACCCCATGTAACTCCCTGACTTGTATCATACGGCCAAGTCACTCGCCCGTGTGCTAGGCCGTGTGGTCAATTTAATTTTCACAAATTAGGTGCAGGTTTCACACGGCCAAGACACACGCCTGTGTTCTAGGCCGTGTCACCTACGCGGCTGAGACACACGCCCGTGTCTCTGCCCGTGTGCTTAATTCTAAACATTCTATTTCTCGAATTTAAGATGTAGGGGACACATGGCCAGAACACACGCCCATGTGCTAGGTCGTGTGTCACACGGTCAAGACACATGCCCATGTGTCTACCGGTGTGGACAAAATAAAACCATTTCCTAGCTTTATTTCTCACCTAGATTTAACTTCAATCTACACCAAAACTTAATCACATTCACAAGGCCATATGATCATTCAACCAATGTGCCTTTAGGCACCTTAAATGACATTTTATCATCATTTTAATCTAATTATCATGCTTACCAATATACCAATTGCATTTATGTTTAATAAAATTTCATGCTTAAACATGTTAATCAAATTCCATTATCAATATGCCTTTATGATTTTTATAAATCAACCACATCAAACATATACCGTAATATAGTATTTTATACATATATACCAAAACATGTCTATAACTAGCCATTCCAACGGATAGTCATTATTAAATATTTACATGCCATTATTGGCTGAGTTAACCTATACATGCTATTATAACCTTAATTGATTTATCTTATATACCAAAATGGGCCAATGGATAGTGTGAGTGATATCCGCCAAGCTTCCAACCCAACGAGCTTCCGAATTACTATAGGATAGGGGAAAATAAAATAGAGTAAGCATATAATGCTTAGTAAGTCTGTATAACATGGTAATTAACTTACCATTTATTCATATTCAACATAAACATGTAAGGCTCATTTAATCCATTTGGTCACAAGCCCTAATACATATCCTCATCAAGTATATTATTTATGTAATTCACATGAATATCAAGAAAACATGTATGACTCAACAGAAATCAAATTTCTATACACATATACTTTTCACGTCATATATCCTTATAACACATACATACATGTTATGATACATTTCATTTTCTTTCCTTTTATTCATAAATATATATCATTTATATCATAATATCTCTATATCATGTACAACATTTCCATGTTTTTCATATATATATATCATGTATATACACTGTATTAATTCATGTCAACTCAAATCATCTCAAGTTCAGATCATTTTATGTCTGATCCATATCCGTTAATATATTTGATATATCAATAGTTATTCATGTAGTACACTCAAAGTGTACAAATTTATAGTCACATATGAACGTATTCATCAATTAAGTTCCATATTCATTTATCATCATATCATATTTCCATGTATCATGTACCATCATTTTCAATATTTCAGACAAATACGTGTAATAACTTATTTCATGTTCATATCTTCCCATGTTAGTATTTTGCCCGTTGAATTTATCTAAAATATTGATGGATACTCAGTAGTACACTTGAAGTGTACAAATCAGAATCTGTCAATTCATAATCAGGGGTACCCATTAAGGCACATAATAAAAAATCACACTCTCGAGCCACATATCATACAACAGGTTTACCAGTCCAGGCTAAATCCTTTCTATAACATATGCTGTAAAGAGCTTGATCTGGATTACCCGTCCGGGCTAAATCCAATCTGTATCATATGCTCGAGAGGGTTTATATCGGGATTACCCATCCAGGCTAAATCCTATCTATAATGAGGTCAATAAGATTACTCATCCGAACTAAGTCCCGTCTGCAACAAATGTAGGACCTCATTTAACAAGGGAAATCACCTTTATCCATCGAAATCCAATATTCAAACAGAACTTAACTCATTTCAAATAATTCCAAGCATATTTATTCCTTACATTGCAACATTTATACATTTCACATATATAATTTCATATATCACATTCAATTCAGTACATCATTTAAATCAGCATATTTTCATACTCATTTAAGTTACACGAACTTACCTTGATAAGTGTTTGTGTACATAAAGTCTATTAATCCGACATTTTCTTCTTTCTTTGTTCTAACTCTGTATTCGGTTTATCTGGATATGTACAAGTAAATTTAACATCAATTTAAAGTAATTCATACTCAATTTAGTCCAATTTACATCTTAGGAAAAATTACTATTTTGCCCCTAAACTTTTAATTAATGATGATTTTATCCCTAAGCTCGAAAAATGAAATTCATGCAATTTACTCCTTGTTCTGAGCCTAACCGAATTTTGTATGTAATATTTTCAGCCCATGTATTTCATAAAAATTAGAATTTTTCCATGGATTTTTCATTTTTACAATTTAGCCCTTAAATCAAATTTCCATCAAATTCACTTTGTAAAAGTTGTTTATCTATCAACAACCTTTTATTTTCAACCATAAATTTCAAAATTTCAGCATATTCTTCTATGGAAAAATTTCTATACTTTGATATCTTTTCAAATTAATCCCCAAAATAGATAGATTAATTTACCTCGATCTCAAAAATATAAAAATTACTAAAAACGGGGCTTGAATACTTACCTAATTTGGCCAAGAAAGCTTGCTTTCTCTTTCCTAGGGTTTCCATGTATTTTTGGAGAAGAAGATGATATAAAATGATGATATTTTCTATTTAATTATGATATCATCCTTTATTTTTTCAACTTTCCAATTTTATCCTTTTCATTATTTCTTTTTCCGTGGATAAATCATCATCCTTAATGACAAAGCATATTTTAATGGTATATTTCCTTATAAGGACCTCCAATTTAAATTTCTATAGATATTTAATCCCTTTAGCAAATAGAACTCAACTTTTGCACTTTGTGCAATTTGGTCCTTTATCAAATTAAACATGTATTCGATAAAATTTCTTTACAAAATTTTCACACAACATTTTTATCATATTATAGACCATAAAATATTATTAAAGTAAATTTCCCCTCTGGAATAGGATTTGTGGTTCCAAAACTACTGTTCCAATTTTTCTGAAAAATGGGCTGTTACATTTTAACCCTTTCCACATTAAGACTTTAACTCTTTTTTTTTTGCAAATTAATCACAATTATTCCCATATTAAAATTTAGATTTTATTTTGTACAATTCAATTCTTGAGATTCCCTTAAAACAAAGTTAATTCATACTCTAACATGAAAATAATTGTGAAATTCAGGTACTAACTGTACCGACGAAAAGAAATTGGGACCCAGCAAGGGAACATAGTCGAATTCAGCCCAAAAAATGGATCAACCGTCCATCAAATTGAACCAAATTAACTTTTTTTATTACGAAGACTTAAAAAAGTCTCTGTTCACACACCGAAGCATAGAAGGATTACAATCTAAACGTGCTTTTTGGGTTTCCAAACTTTTCTTTAATTATTGTTCCTTTATCGACGAAGCAAATTATTTATTCCACGCCTGAAAAAGCAATGAATTACCATGCATTTGCAGAGACTTTCCTTAAAATCTTTACTCCAAAAATGAAGAATGCTGAGAATTTGTATGTAAAATCTTCAAAACCTGCATTTCTCTTCATATTATTATTCATCCTTGTTCATCTTCCAAAGGCTGCATCGGTGGATGATGATAATAACATCAATTTCACTTTCCCTGATTTCAACCCAAATACGCATCGCATAGTGTATGAAGCTGATGCATACGCATCAGGCAACGCAATACAACTTGCTGCTGACCAAATAAACAAGGGTCTAAATGGTAGTGTTGGTCGAGCCACTTATTACAAGCCAATGCACCTTTGGGACAATTCATCGGGGAATCTCCTACTTGCAGATTTCACCACTCAATTTTCTTTCTCCATTGATTCTTTGCACAATAGCTCACACGCTAGTGGGTTTGCGTTTTCCCTGGCTCCCAATGGCTCAAATATCCCACCTGGATCCATCGGTGGTTGTTTGGGACTTCAAACTAATTGCTTGTCGAATTTGACTTACGACGTCAACTCTAAATTTGTTGCAGTGGAGTTTGATACACATCACAGTCCTTGGGATCCTGCGGGGATGTCTGAGCACGTGGGCATTGATATCAACTCTGTCAAGGCTTCTAACCCCATCGTCAAATGGTGGTGGAGTGATATTGAAAATGGGGGAAAAGTTAATGCTTTCATCACTTACAACTCTAGTACAAAAAACTTGAGTGTTTTTTAGTTGATGCTAGTGATTTTTCTGGTGAGAATTCATCTAGTCTTTCTGCAACACTGGATCTTAGCCGATATTTAACAGAATGGGTCACGTTTGGCTTCTCAGGAGCCGCTGGATATAGCGCAATGACAGAGCTACAGACTATTTATTCCTGGAATTTCAGCTCTACCTTACAAGTTTCCATGAATACAACTATCCATCCTCCAGCAATTGCACCAAGCCTTCCAGTCAACCCCAGAAGGAAGAGCAAGACATGGCTATGTGTAGTTCTAGCCATCGTTAGTGGCATTTTTGCTTTGCTCCTAGTTCTAGGTCTGGTTTGGCTTTTTTGCAGGAGAGGAAAGTATAACAAGATGAGGGATGATGGGCCCATGCCTGTCAACGTAGAAATGGAAAAAGTAACAGCACCTAGGCAGTTTTCCTACAAGGAGCTAAGACTTGCAACCAGTAATTTTGCTGATGAAGGTCTGCTCGGAGAGGGAGGTTTTGGGAAGGTTTATTTAGGCTTCTTGAGTGACATCAACTGTAGTATTGCTGTCAAAAGGATAACTCCACATTCTCAACAAGGGGTGAAAGAGTACGAATCAGAAGTTACAACTATTACGAGATTGAGGCATAGGAATTTGGTCCAACTAATTGGTTGGTGCCATGACAGTAAGGAGTTCCTCATCGTGTACGAATTCCTTCCAAATAAGAGTCTCGATTACCATCTACATAGAGAGCCATGCTTGTTGACGTGGGATACAAGGTATAAAATCGCTATGGGACTGGCCTCAGCGTTGTTTTATCTGCAGGAAGAATGTGATCAATGCGTTTTGCATCGAGACATCAAGTCAAGTAATGTTCTGCTAGATTTGAGTTTCAATGCAAAGCTTGGTGACTTTGGGCTGGCTAGGCTTGTTGACCATGGACAAGAGTCTCAAACAACTACGGTTATGCTTGGGACTGATGGTTATATAGCACCCGAGTGTCTTGTCACATACAAAGCCACTAAGGAATCGGATATATATAGCTTTGGTATTGTTGCCTTAGAAATAGCCTCCGGAAAGAAGGCCTTTGCTGTAATAGAAAGGAATGGCAAGAGATTCAAAAGAAAACTGGTGGAATGGGTTTGGGAACTGTATGGGAAAGAGAGCCTTTTAGACGCTGCTGATCCACAATTGCATGACAATTACGACATGGAACAAATGGAACGGCTGCTCTTAGTTGGGCTGGCTTGTGCTAACCCAAACTATTATGCCCGCCCATCGATAACGCGGGCCATCGACATCCTTGGTTTCAAAGCCCCACTGCCCATGCTACCACAGGAGCTGCCGGTTCCAACATATATTGCAGCTTTGGAAGACAATACTGTTACATCTTCGGCATCCAATTCATTCCATACCACTGGTTCCAGAAGAAACAAAACCCAAACTTCAGGCAATGGTTCTAATACCCATTCTTGAAGGATAAAACAAGGACTCCAAGTTCAGACACAGAAGCCAAACAGTGAGTTCTTGGTTAGTAGTTAACACTTAGTATTTTGTTCTTTTCATTGGCTATGAAGATTACTATTTTGATATTTTAATTTTGTACTTGTTGTTATGGTTTTCCAAGTGTAAAATAATGATAGTTTTCGTTATTAATAAAAGTCCAATTTTCCTAACAAAATGAACTATTAGGATCGACCCGATTAAGTAACGAACAAGAAAAATAACGGAATAAATTGAGAAATTAAACACACAAATTTAACGTAAAAAACTCCTCCAAAGAGGATAAAAACCACGGACAAAAATAATTTTACTATAATGACGAAAGAACGAATAGTACAAAAGATGAAGATAAAGACTAAACTCCGAAAACTCAAAAACAAATAACTCTCAAAACGTAAACACAAAATTTTTTAAATGTGTTATGAGTTCTAATTTCTAATTGTTGTGTTTTTCTAAGGTTGTAAAAGAGCCTATTTATAGGCTAAATTTATAGGTCAAATAATAATAAAATAATCTAAATTAATCAGTATTTGATTGAAACAAATAAACAGAGTTTAACTAAAAAATTATTTCTCAAATTTAACTGAAAATAGGGGTCATATTTAACATCAACAAATATATAAAACCTTACAAATAAATAAAAACCGATTCGAAAGGTTCCTAGGAGACTCATTGACTTGTAATTTCTCCAAGTCTTTGTAGTTTTATTAACATCTATGGACAACAATAAAGAATATATTTAAGCAGTAACTGTAGTGGAGCCCGTGACAATACAAGGAGCCAATTACTTCTTGACAAACATTTGCAAATTAATGTCGTCAAAACCAAAAACAAAAAGGAAAAACTAACAGCAATGTCAATTATTACAAGGTACCAAGATTCCTTGGATTTATGTAATATTTTTATAGAGGCTTTAATCACTAATTAAAGTTATATATATATAAAAAAGAACATTCCTTAAAAAACATTTCTATAGGGACTAAATTGGATCCTCATTAGTGTTTTGGTTGAGGAGCTTTAGTTGAGAGATAGAGATTAGAGATATATACATTCCATCTTCTTTTCAGCAAGTGTACAATTACACTTGATGATGTTAGTTTACAACTTGGCCTATCGATCAATGGGGATATCATTACAGGGCCAATTATTAATGCTGATTGGAGTGCAATATGTGAGGAACTACTAGGGAATGTGCCGAACAGGTTTAGGGTTAGCCGGATCGAGATGACATGGTTGGAGGATAACTTCCAGACTATCGAGACTTCAGCGAGTGACGTTGAAAAGGAACAATTCACACCACATTCATCTTGAGGTTGATCGGGGGTCTATTAATGCTCGATAAATCTCGCAATTTGGTACATTTAAGGTGGCTACCACTACTAGCCAACTTGAAAGAATCAGGACAACTTAGTTGGGGATCAGTGGTGCTGGTGACATTATACCGAGAAATATGTTGAGCGACAATATCGAATAAAACTAAAATCAACGGTTGCATTCTCCTTCATATGGTAAATTTCATTTGACAATATCATTACCATTTTTACTTTTCATTGTTGTATTTTTGAAATAACATATTATATGAATAGCTGAACCAACCCCATGAGACACAGCGGTATACCAACCAAGCTCGAGTATATTCGACTAGCTCCAGATCAAGAAATCAAAGAGGATATTAGTTTATGATTTTCAAAGTTATATAATATGTACTATAACACTTGAAATTAAATCTCAGACACGTTTTAAAAATTATAAATTCGTAATGCAGTTTGTATGGATGCCATATACAGATCTAAGGATTCAAGAATGTGTCACGATAGAATTTTTAGCCAGTCACAAAATCTGGCACGCCAAAGTGCTATTGGCCATTTTAAAACGGTCGAGATGTACGAATCCGACCAATTCATGTGATAGTTCAGGTGTACGCAACGTATTCTGCCACCACTTTAAAAGCTCGATGACTTACACAAGATCGACTTGAAGAGGAAACTCGAGGAAGATTGGCCAACATTCCACAAGAAGTACATCGAGATGTGGCAGCGTAGGTATGATTACTTGCCAACACGTGAACTATTTCTCACACCAGAGTTGACGACATCTCCAGATTACATAGATTGGTTCAGGTATAACAATAAGTCGTATCTACTGTCGACTTCGAAAAGCAGTAGGTAACGTCACCGTAAGAGGCCAAGATGAGGGCCCATCAATCCTAGGTTGAGAGATAGAGATGTGAAGGGATCAACATATGCTCTATCTACACCAGAGGACCCGATTTTTGTGTAACCTCTTGATCAGTATGGTTCATTTGTTTTTGCTTCTAACCCATTTTTTGTCACAAGCATCATAACACACACTCATTCCCCGCTTCATCACCTTCAGTTCCAGTTTATTTTACACAACCACTACAACATGTGCAATCATTCTATGCATCAACATACTCAGCACCAGTTTATTTTAAACAAGCACTATAGCACGCACAACCATTCCCTACATCAACACCTTCTGCATGGATATATTATGCACGACCACCACCTACTATGCCATATTACATGCCAATCTCACCAACAATACTAACGCATTCAGTATTGCTGATAATACCTACCTTTTATCTGCAACTAGGCCATACAATGACATATAATTGCCTGTTGATAATGTTGCAAACACCTCCAACATCTTTGTTCTACTAGGGTGGACCAACCTTGCAACCGCCAACTCAAACAGGGGGGAATCCACAGTGGGCAACTAGGACACAGTTGCAGTAACAATGGAGGAAGAAGATGAAGTCAGCGATCAACCCCAACATGCACGTCAACCTGATCCTGAAGTCGATGAGGAGCCGACAAACCAATTAGTAAGACGAAACCCGAGGCGTGCCCTACGCCGACCCAGTTGTGGCACATATTCGGGACATAGAAAATTATGTTATTTTGTAATTTTGTAGTTTTTTATATACTTTGTTTTACATCTGAAATGTACACTTATTTACAATGTACGAAACTAATTTATTAAATTAGTTTGATTTGTACACAATCAATTTGTGAGTTTAAAATTTACAATTGTTTATGTTACTTTTTCATTTAAGTTTTTCTCCGTCCATTTGTTAAATACAATATTTTCAAAAAAAACAAATAATTGCTCAGAAGGCTCAAAAAAACCCTAAACTTCACTTGCGAATTGTATTATATCTTGCTTTAATAATTAATAGTAACTTACACTTTACAGGAAAAAATTAATGAATAAACGAATAAGTTAGTGTTTTCACTACATGAGTTAGCGTTTTAATTAGCTCTTCTACATTTTAATAATTAATATTAACTTTGGCGTGCGAGTTCTACACATGCAATTTCTACATTTTCCTCAATCAAGTTTATCCCGGGAATCCCAAATTGCAAAAGCTCAAAAGCAATTAAGTTTTGAGGTTGAAATGCTTAGAGAGAAAACGCTCCCTCTAAGGGGCATTTTCATTTGGCATGGTAGTGAAAACGCTTCCTACAAGACACGTTTTCAAGCCACATGTGTGAAACGTTTGTGGAAAACGCTGCCTATAGGAAGCGTTTTCACTACCATGTCAGATGAAAACGCCCCCTGTAGGGTGCGTTTTCTCTCTGGCCATTTCAACCACTCCAGCTTAATTGCTTCTAAGCCTTACAACTCAAGATTCTCATGATAAAATTTTTTTCCCTTTATACCCCGTCCCATCCTCTATATAAATGCTTCTTCTTCGTCCCTTACTCACCACATCTCAATCTCCTTTAAAATTTTTTAGGTTTAAAGATTTATTTCTCTCTTTCTTTGAAGGTGATTACTCATAGTTTTAAATTGCGTTTGGGTTCACAGTGATGTCATAAAGCTCGATAACCTACAAATTTCACCTATCGTGTGAGTATGGTACCATCACTTGATAAGTCAGGATCACTTTGCAACTCGAGGTCCAAGTTTGCGGTGATTATATCGTCTCGGGTTGAAGTGTAACTAAGGCTTCAAGTTTACAAATGTTATGATGTCAAGGGATAGAGCATAAATGGACCTGTAGTTAATGGTGCTAATGTAACACCCTAGGAAAATCCCACATCAATAAAGCACAGGAGAGACTTGGGCTATATAAAGGGGTAGAAACACTTAAGTGGTAAGATGACTTTTAGGGGTGTATGAGCGCTCCCCAGAACAAAGCGGTCAGGGCCATGTGCACTAAAAGTGGACAATATCTTACCAGGTTAGGTGTTGGCTATGATATTTATTGGTATCAGAGCCACTCATCGTGCCTCTTGAGCGATGGTGGGGCAAACCTCAGCGAGGACCTTGAGTCCTTAAAGGGGGCGGATGTAACACTCTAAGTAAATCTCAAAATAGCAAAACACAAGAGAGACCTAGACAATATAAAATGGTAGTAATACTTAAGTAGTAAGATGCCTTTTGGGGGTGTATGGGTGCTCTTAAAGACAAAGTCGTAAGGGTTATGTGAGCCCAAAGCAGACCATATCTTATCCGGCTGGGTGTTCGCTATAATAAATAATGCGGGCATGACAATGAGTCTTTTCACTCGAAAAGCATGCTTCATAAAACTTAAACATAGGTACGATGAAGGAATATGCAAGGGACTTTTCAGTATAATCACGTAATTGGTATTGTTCATCTCCACCGAAGGTAGTGTGACCTTTTTAGTATAACTTTTTATACCTCTAATATTGTCACAGGTTATAATAATGGAGTCACCGCCTTTAGTGGTGATGGATAAGACGCATTACTTAATTATGCTGAAATGCCACTATGTTTTTCTTCCCCTACTTATGTTTGAGTTTTATAAAGCATTCTCTTATGATAAGAAACTCGTTGTTGTGCCTGCATAACCATTGTAACCTACAGCCCCATTTATGCTCCATCTCTTGATAGCATAACCTTTGTAAACTTGAAGTTGTAGTTACATTTCAACCCTAGACTGTATAATCACCATCAACTAAGACCTTGACTTGCAATGCGATCCGAGTTCCTAGGTGATGACTCCATACTTACATGGCAGATGAAATTTATAGGTCACCCAGCTCCACGGCACCATCGTAAATTCAAATATTCCTTAAAACTATAACCATGTTTATCTCAAACATAGACTAAAATAAATCTACAAACTTTTAATTTCCAATTGCAAGAAAAAAATAATTTTTAAGTTGTGAAAATGCGTCCTACAGGGTGCGTTTTTACTAATGTGGCAGTGAAAACTCACTATGTAAGATGCATATTTTTTCTCTCTCCTAAAAACGCATCCTACGTGACACGTTTTCAATGATGTGGCATTTAGGAGAGAGAATAAAAACAACGTAGATCAGTAATTTTACCACTGCATTAATTTTTTAACAAAGATTCGAATCACACAACTCTAACAAATCCTATTTTGAAATAACTATAAATTACCTATATTTAGGAAATGGTGACAGCACCTGGGAAGTTTTCCTACAAGGCATAAAGACTTGCAACCAGTAATTTTGCTGACGAAGGTCTGTTTGGAGAGGGAGGTTTTGAGAAGGTTTATTTAGGCTTCTTGAGGGACATTAACTGCAGCATTGCTGTCAAAAGGATAACTCTAAATTCTCAACAAGGGGTGAAAGAGTATTTATCAGAAGTTACAACTATTGCCATGTTGAGGCATAGAAATCTGGTCCAACTCATTGGTTGGTGCCATGACAATAAGGAGTTTCTAATTGTGTATGATTTTCTTCCAAACAAGAGTCTCGATTTCCATCTGCATAGAGAGCCATGCTTTTTAACATGGGATAAAAGGTATAAATCGCTATGAGATTGGCCTCAGCGTTATTCTATCTGAAGGAAGAATGTGATCAATGTGTGCTGCATTGAGACATAAAGTTAAATAATGTTCTGCTAAATTTGAGTTTCAATGCCAAGCTTGGTGACTTTGGGCTGGCTAGGCTTGTTGACCATGGACAAGAGTCTCAAACAACTACGGTTATGCTTGGGACTGATGGTTATATAGCACCCGAGTGTCTTGTCGCATACAAAGCCACTAAGGAATCGGATATATATAGCTTTGGTATTGTTGCCTTAGAAATAGCCTTCGGAAAGAAGGCCTTTGCTGTAATAGAAAGGAATGGCAAGAGATTCAAAACAAAACTGGTGGAATGGGTTTGGGAACTATGTAGGAAAGAAAGCTTTTACACACTGCTGACCCACAATTGCATGGCAATCACGAGATGAAACAAATGGAATGGTTGCTCTTAGTTGGGTTGGCCTGTGCTCACCCGAGCTATTTTGACCGCCCATCGATACCGTAGGTTGTCGACATCCTTTCTTTCAAAGCTCCAGTGCCTATGTGATGAGAACCTGGTAAACTAGTGAATATCTTTACCAAAACGATTACATAGAATTAGAAAATAATCTTCATTCAGATTTCATTAAACTTTGCTTTCCTTGAATAGTTCCCAACTACATGTATATATACACTTGAGAGACCCTTTAACAAATTACCAGCTCACTAACTGCCTAACCACCTAATCCACACATTTACCTAACCACCTAATCCACACATTAATCACATGCATAAACCTCAGTCTATAACATTCACCTAGCTTCCTCGATGGGGACGACCCTAAGAAGATGACGAAAATGAGTAAACGCCGAAACAGACAACGGCTTAGTGAGAACATCGGCTACTTGATCACATGCAGGAACTTCACCAACAACCAACTCACCACTGGCCACTTTCTCGCGAATAAAAAACAGATCAAGTTCAACATGTTTGAACTTAGAGTGCATAATGGGGTTAGCCGCAACAGCAACAGCACTAGAATTATCACACCATACCGTTGGAGGATCAATTGATTGGAGATGTAATTCTGTTAACAACGAGACTAGCCACGTAACATCACTAACGGCGGCTGCTAAACTTCGATATTCAGCCTCTGCCGTAGAGCGAGAAACAACTTGTTGTTTCTTGGAACACCAAGAAATAGGTGTGTGTCCAAAATACACACAATATCCCGTAGTAGACCAAAGATCATCAAAATCAAGTCCCCTATTTGCATCAGCATAACCGACCAAAGACAGTCGATCAGATCTCTGAAACAATAAACCATGAGAAAGAATACCATACAAATATCGTAAAATTCGTTTTAACGCTATCATGTGTAGAGAAGTGGGAGCATGCATGAACTGACACACTCGATTAACAGCATAAGCAATATCTGGCCTTGTCAAAACGATATACTGAAGAGCTTCAGCAATACTACGATATTCAGTAGGATCAGCAAGAGGTTCACCCTCATCTTTTGATAACAAAGAAGAAGTTACCATTGGTGTAGGAACACTTTTGACATTAGTCATAGAACTCCGAGCAAGCAGCTCACGAATGTATTTGCGCTGGCACAAATGAAGACTATCTGAGGATGACCGACTGACCTCAATACCCAAAAAATAATGTGGCTCACCCATATCCTTTAGAGCAAACTTGTTGTGAAGCTGCTGAACGAAGCAATTTATCACATCAGACGAGTTACCAGTGATAACAATATCATCCACATAGACAAGAACATAGAGAGTATGATCAGAAGATGAGTGGAAAAACAGTGAGGCATCTGATTTTGACAATTGAAACCCAGCAGAAATAAGAAACTGTTTCAATTTGTTAAACCAGGCACGAGGAGCTTGCCGTAATCCATATAAAGCTTTAGTCAATCGACATACTAACTTTTCACCAATTGGACTAGATTGTTCAAAACCTGGAGGTTGCTGCATAAACACCTCATTGGTTAAATATCCATTTAAAAAGGCATTGTTGACATCAACCTGTCATAAAGACCACCCCTTGGTCACGGCAATAGACAGGATGGTTCGAATGGTAGCAGGCTTGACTATCGGACTGAACGTTTCCTTAAAATCGTAGCCAAGTACCTAAGAACACCCCTTGGAGACCAAGCGTGCCTTGTGCCAGTTAATCGTCCCATCAGGATTCTTCTTGATCCTAAACAACCACTTACAATCGATAGCTTTCCGACCAGGAGGGAGAGGACACAGCTCCCAGGTTGAGTTAGCCAGTAAAGCATCAAATTCAGCTTGAACAGCTAGTCGTCAGTCTCGATGATCAAGTACTTCTTTGACATAACATGGCTCTACCGCAACTTTATCCGCACACAAGGCTTTGGGTTTAAATATTCCAGCTTTAGACCTGGTCACCATGGCATGAGTATTAGTAGGCGAGACAGGAGGAATAGTAGGAGGCTCAGGAGAAAAAGTTGCAGTAGATGAAATCTCCTCTTGAACAACAGATCGTACATTAGATGGAACCTCTTCTTGGACAATAAGTCTTGAATGAGCACTATCAGAGGAAACAGGCTGAGTTCTGGTACCATTATGACTAGGATGATTGATAGAGTCTGCAGTAGCAGAGATAGGATCCGGACGAACAGTATGAGGTACAGCAGACCGAACCACTGGCACATATGTAGTGGTATTCAGAGGCAACTTGGTACTTGTAGGAGAAATCAAAAACAGAAATCGATTCTCATCAAACACAACATGTCGAGAAACAATGATTTTCCCATCGGGCGTTAGACATAAATAACCTTTATGACGCTAGCTATACCCCAGAAATGTAGATGGCTGAGATCGAAATTCAAGCTTGTGTTTACCAAACGGTCGTAAACACGGAAAACAACAACATCCAAACACACGGAGATGATCATAAGCTGGTGCATGACCAAATAGACTTTGAAATGAGGTTTTCCCGTCAAGGACTGAAGTAGGCAATCGATTAATGAGATACACCGCACTACAGAACGCATAACCCTAATAATCCATTGGTAAATTAGCCTGAGCTAGAAGAGTGAGACCAGTCTCCACGACATGCCTATGTTTACGCTCAGTAACACCATTCTGTTCAGATATGTGAGGGCAAGAGACGCGATGAATAATTCCCTGACTTGCTAAAACGGAGGAGAACTTACGAAACTCACCTCCCCAGTCACTTTGAAATTGCTTAATATGCTTCCCAAACTGAGTGGAAACCATCTTCTGAAACTGACCAAAACACTCTAAAGCTTGAGATTTTCGACTGATCAAGTAGATCCAGGTAAAACGACTAGTCATGCCAAGAAAGGACACATAGTACAAATTTCCTTCACATGAAACAGCAGCTGGGCGCCGCAAATTCGAAACAACCAATTCAAACAAATCAACATATTTAGTGCTAGAAGGTGAAAAAGGCAACTTATGTGATTTACCTTTTTGACAAGCTACACAAACACTAGCAAGACGGTTTTTATTGAAAGAAATTTGACAACTTGTAAGAACATTTTTTACAATATTATCCGCCGGATGACCCAGCCTTTTATGCCACAAACTAAACACATCATCAACGGAAGAGTAAACGTGAGCAGCAGTGGGAACAGAAGATAACACACTATCTGAACCAGCTGAGAAATGATAGAGCCCATCACGAACTTGACCCCGCATTAAGATTTCCCGTGTCTGGAGTCCTTAATCACACAATACGATGGGTGAAATTCAAAGAAAACATTGTTATCAGTAGCAAATTTAGATACAGATAGCAAATTCTTTCGAATACTGGGCACACAGAGCACATTGGAAAGATGTAGTAATTTCTGCTTCGTAGGTATAACTGCACTCCCAATAGATAAAATATCAGTAGATACTCCATTACCCATCAAAAGAGATGACTTACCAGAGTACAGAGTGGAACCATGTAGATCCGAAGTGTCTCGACAAACATGGTGAATAACCCCTAAGTCTGAGCATCATGATGTACTTCCTACTGGCAAAGGAACATACGAGTCAGTGGTATTAAAATTGGAATCATAAGTCGTAACATCAGAATAATTCGAAGCATACAACTCAAGAAGCCGGAGAGGGATCCCAACAAATTGAGACAAATCATACGAAGAAGAATCCACACTAAACACACGAGCACGCGGTTTAGTACGCCACGGAGCCTCATGAACAGTCTTCCAAGATCGGGTAACATTGACACAGTTAGCAGAAGGCTCTGGCAAAATATGGTCATCATTCGAACGGGACCGAACCGACCCACTGGGCCCACGGGGTCTAGAAGTCGGCCCACTATACGGGTGGCCCAAAGAATCACCATCAAATTGTAGGTCAAGGGAACGCCGTCCAATGCCAAAGTCATTACGCCCATAAGAGCCAGAATTGAAATTTTGGCCAGCACCATCATTTTGCCCATTACCAGCTTGATTAAATGGATTAAATCCATTACTTTTATAACCTGTAGATGGCCCACGTGATAGAAGGTCAATAAAAACTTCATTCAGCCGAATTTGAGGCCTTCAATGTTGACCAGAAAACCCCAATTTTGACCATACATAGGGATTCGATTCTCACGTCCAAACTCTTCTCTGTTCTCACCAAAAGTAAAACCACCATGGCTCCCTTCCAGCACCCGTGCTTCCAACAACGGCTGCCCCTCACGATGATAGCGGTAGTAATATTGCTGCGCGAGATGACCAAATCGGCTGCAGATTTGACATTGGATACGAGGACGAAAGCTTCGGCAACGACCATGACCAGGGGGGCGACCACCACGAAAGGCCCCGTCTGTCGACGGCAACTGAGTCCCTTCTACAATGTTCGCAGCCACTAACACATCCTGAACAGATCGAATCTGGAGAGCTTCACATTCACTCAGAGCATCGATAAGACGTTGAAAAGGTAACGGCACTGGGAAGAGCGACGCATAAGAAACGATGGCGTCAAACTCTGATGAGAGGCCAGCGAGAAGGACCACCGTTCGTTCGGCCTCTGAAATTGGAGAGTCAGACGCTGCAAGGAGAGCACACAAGGTTTTGATTTTGTCAACATACAACCGGATAGAGAGATTACCTTTCCGGAGAGAATGCAGTTCATGACGCAACTGCGATTGCTTGGCAGTAGTATCAGCGGAAAACAAGTTATTCGCCACGATCTAGACATCACCGGCAGTTCGAACATCGGTGAATGAAGTCAAGAAGGAGGAGCTGATCGTGGATAACAACCACGAGGTAAGAAGGTTATCTTGTTGATTATAAACTGACGCAGATGGATTTGTGACAAGTGCACAATCAAGAGACTGAACAAAACGCGATGGAGCCGTCAATGTTCCATCAAGAAATCTGAGTAAGCCGTAACCACGAAGAATTAGATGAATTTGTTGCTGCCACTGGATGAATGAATCAGCAGCAAGCTTCACAACCTCATGCCGCGGGAAGGACATGACCACACGGTCACCAAGAAACACGGAGCTAGGAGGCTCAACGGAGTCAGAATCGGTGGAGTGCGTGGTAGCCATGGCCGAGGATCACCGTGCGACTGATACCATGATGAGAACCTGGTAAACTAGTGAATTTCTTTACCAAAATGATTACATAAAATTAGAAAATAATCTTCATTCAGATTTCATTAAACTTTGCTTTCCTTGAATAGTGCCCAACTACATGTATATATACACTTGAGAGACCCTTTAACAAATTACCACCTCACTAACTGCCTAACCACCTAATCCACACATTAATCACATGCATAAACCTCAGTCTATAACACTATGCTACCACAGGAGATGTCGGTTTCAACATACATTGCAGCTCCGCAAGATAATATTGTTACATCTTCAGCATCCTTTTCATTCCATACCGGTGCGTCCAGCAGAAGCCAAACTCAAAGTTCAAGCATTGCTTCAAGTATCCATTCCTTGAAAGGATAAAAAAAAAAAAAAAAGCACTCCAACTAGGTGGAAGCAAAGCAGTGTGTTCTTGGTAGTCAACTTTTTTTTCCCTATTTACTTGTATATTTGGCTTCATGTTTTCCAGTTTTGATGCTTTGCTACATCCATGTTTTATCACTTGTTTAAATTTTTGGACAAATTTTTAGACAGCAATTCCAGAACAACTAATTGCAATATAATGTTGGTATTTTTTTACTTGGATCTTCTGTGTTACACTAATAACAGATGTTCCTGAGTTCATGTTTTATTCCGTCCTTAATGAAGCTGATCAAATTTAAAGAGGAAGGATCGATTTTCATTATCTCATACATTATTGTTATCGTTTTACTTGGGATTAAGCTGATTGTTTTACTTAGATATTTTGAAAGATAAAATCAATTTTAAATAGATGATACAATTTATCTAAAAGCTGGCTTGATCAGGGCTTGAAAAAGCCTATATAAACGCTATTGATCGACTGCATTTGGTGTGCTTGTGGAGGGTATCTGGTTGTCTTTTTGCTTTGTACTATTGTAGTTATTTTAGTAGAGAGTTATTGTGAATTTTTAAGTGAAGTTTTGGAGAGTGATTTGTAATAATTAGGGTCATTGTAGGAGTTACAATTACTTCTCATGTCAGAGTTGATTAAGTTTAATTGATCCAAATAATTGTTAAACAAAATTATCCACTGAGTAAGATTCTGTAAGATCGTTTATCGTTTGCTTTAACAAACATCGTGTATTGATTTCTCTCACTTATGTGTGGAACATCAGTTAGGATAGAGAGTAAATCGACTTATGCTCTTTCAGTATTCTTAAGTAGAGATTTGAGTTCAAATTTTGAAAATAACGTTGTTTAGTAAAATAACAACCAACCTTGAAAAAATTAATCTATATAAACTATAAAATAGCATGATTTTATTATTAGTGAAATTTTAATTTACTCATAATAGAAAGAAATAAAGAAGCATTGGAATTATGAGATTTGTTTCTAAACAATAGGTAGGATCATTTTAAAAATAATTAGTATGGTTTCATCCTACACTTCATTGGGTTTATTATTTGTATTGGGTTTATTATTTGTTTGTGTCAAATTATACAGTAAAAATATATGTTAAAAACCACTCCAATATGTACACTACAACTTCATTTACCATGGACCAAACCAACCAATTAATTCAAATTATCACACTTAACCCCAAGACACATCTAACATCTTGTTTAAAATGCAAACTAAACTTCTATGCATTCAAGCCATTCAAATCAGCAACTAAGTCATTTCCTTATTCAAATCATACCATTTGCAGTACTTTCAAACAAACCATTCAAGCACTATACATATGGTCTCATAATATGATCAAAACATACCTTACTTCACAAGCTAACCAAGCTCAAACTAAGCTAATAGATACAATTTAACACACCTATAACACCTTTATACATGCCATAAAACCTAGCTACAAAAAGATCAAAAGGCTATCTAATTGATAAAAGGATAACGTGAGCTTCGTGAAGTCTGATTGACGAGTTCCACAATCTGACTATCTATAGAGAAAGAAAAAATAACTAAGTAAGCATTTCAAATGCTTAATAAGTTCAAAGGTATGAAAACAGTAAACATCACAAAGAATTGGTGAGCTTAATTGCCAAATTCATTATAACCTGTATTATAACATATCATTACCTAATATTCAATATTCAATATTCAGGTTACCTACGGGCTAAGCTTTTATATCGACACATAAAATAGCTTGATCAGAGTTACACACACACATATATATACACATACATGTAAGGTTACTAGTTCAGGCTAAACCTTTAAAACGACATCAGGTTACCAGTCTAGACTAAACTTGTGTCACATGTATCTTTGAGTCTGTAATAAATGTTGGAGTTGGGAATCATAAAAAATCAACCTATAAACATGTGCAAAATACATTTACGAAGTTTCACGAGGGCAATTTCTAAAATATAAGCTTATATTTATTCCTTATCAATTTTAATCCAAATCTTACCCTTTTTGTACTAAATTGAAAATAATTCAAAGTTCACTAAAAACTTGTATATATTCGCATTACAACATACATAAGGGTCAAAACATAAATATAACATATGAACTTACTTGGAAAAATTGATAGACAAGTTGAACAACAATGACTATTCTATAATTTTCCTTTTTCCCCGATTATCTTCGACTTGATTCAAATCCCATTCTAAATAGTAATTAATTTCAAATATCCCATAACATCAATTTATATGCATATGCCAATAAATTTTCATTTTATAGAGATTCTCTAGAATTTTATAGTTTATTCAATTTAGCCCTTAGAACCGAAAATGTCATAACTTTCAAACTTGAGCTTCGATTTCAAAACTAATATTAATTTCATCCTTCTACATCCCTCTAATACTTATAATTATATAAAATTTATGCTAATTTTAAAATTATTACAATTTAGTCCTTATGTTCAAAACTAATAATTTTCACTTTACAAACTAGTCTTTTTTTTCATATATAAGCTTAAAACCTATCAATCTAGTACAAAATACTTCAATATTCAACAATAAAAACATTTGAAAACTTTAACAGTTTTACAAATTAATACTCAAGTTAGCTAAATCATGCTCTCGAGACTTTAAAAACGTAAAATTACAAGAAAATGACTTTTATTTTTACCAATTTTGGAAGGACAAAAGCTTTAAAGCTTAAAAATGGATTCCCTATGTTTTTCTTTGTATTTTAGGTTGAAGAAGAACAAATGAATGATGATAAAAAAAAATTTTAGCCTATATACCTTAATTAATTTATAATTAATCCTTACTTAATTAACATTAACCACACTTGAAAAACCTTAGTGGATGATAGTTGGCTATCACCGCCATTTGGTCATTTAACAATGGTCAATTTACTCCTTTGGTCCCCCAATTAATTAAAATTTAATAGCGGTTAATTTTTACCACTTTTACAGTTTAGTCCTTACACCTTAATTAACTATCCAATTGATAAAATTACTTGTCCAAAATTCAATTCATCTATATAGTAACTCCATTAATATTTAATAGAAATATTTATAGGCTTGATTTATGAAAATGAGGTCTTAATACCTCATTTTTCAATACCACTAAATTTAGGGTCATTACACTTGTACCAGAGTTAACAATCCAATTACAAAACTAAAGAGCCAAACTCCAATTAAACTTCTTACTAACCTAATATTAATAATAATATTTACATACTCGAATATTAAAAATGGGATTCGAAATTATTATTTTCAACACTATTGAGTTTTGGACTCTTAAAAAAAGTCAAATAGATGTAATTTTATAGCACTTTAGCAAGGGCTTAAATTTTTATTATTTTGTAATTAAAAAATGAATAAAAATGCATAGGTAAATAATTACAATGTTGTAGTTATATTTATATTTTTATTGATGTTGTGGTATAAAATATTGGAGTCATATTTCAACAAATACTACTACGCAACTTTATTATAAATTCTAATGATATCTGATCTTTTTGACACAATATTTAGAACTACACATACCTATAAATAGGAGGTTCAGTGCATTTGAACTAACATCCTTTTGCATTGGCAACAATATCCATACCAATCGAGCTAAGACTCAATTGGCAGATCACAACTCAATTTTAAAATTACCAAAAACTCATTATTTTTACAATATAACAAATATTATTGGAGTGTTTTATCTTTTATATAAAATTTATAAAAATATATGCATATGATAGGATTTAAACTTAAAATATTGCGGTTCATTTTAACCAAAGCTTTATTTAATATTAATATTATTTTATAAATTTATTACCGTGTGCAATAATCTAATAGTATAAATCCAAATATTTTTATAGTTTTAGATTCAACAAATCTAAGTGCATATTGTATTTTTTTAATAATATTCTCATCATATTTGTTTATATATATATATATATATATATATATATATATATATAATGTTTAGAACTCTTCATAACTCTTTCCTAACTCATTAATAGGGAATAATACGATTTAGAGCATTCAAACTCACATATTCCTACATTAACAACAATATTTATATCAATCGAGTTAATATTTAATTAACTTAAATGCAACTTCTTAAATACGTGGAACGTAACTTAAACTCTGGTTCCCTAATTCCATTGACTTGTAATACTCTAAGTCTTGATGGAGCAGGAAAGTCACTTGTGGTGGAGCACAGATTGGGCATGGGCCATGGCACCAATGACCTTTTTCTTGGTTTGATAATGTGCAAAGATTCTGCATAGGATTCTCGTATTTAGATTTCAAATATTTTTTTGAGTTAGTAAACTCATGTTTTGTTGAGATTCTAAAATATAGAGATAATGTTTGATCAATCAATAAATGTTATTCTATTCGTACTATATTAGAAAAAAATTAAAATAGACATTGAGACGGCTAACACTTTTCTTAAAGTTTTTATGCTTTTAGAAATGGGTAAAGCTAGATTTTCTTTTATAAAATATACTTAATCAAAATAGGTTGGACTCATTTATTAAGGAATTTATAAATTTTGGATAATCTTGATTATCAAAATCTAAGAAAATAAAATAAGTTAGATGCTCAATTTGTATAAGATATTATAATTATTTAAGTTTATTTTTACCTAATTAATATTTAGATTCGATTTAAATTGTAACACCCGAAATTTATGTTTTTGATTCTGCTTAAATATGACACAATTATGTATTTGCTTTAGTGGTTAAGTGTTCTGGGTGTGTGTGAGAGGTCTTAAGTTCAAGCCTTAGCTTGGGAAAAATTTTGTTTTTATTTGAATAAAGCCTTGTCCTTACCCAAACTTCTGCTCTCCCTCTCTGCCGAAATTCTCTACAAGTTTCCCCCTCCTCCATATTCTTTTTCTTTCTTTTTCTTCCCCAGCCGAAAATCCCCTGTTGCTGCCGATTTTATTCCTTTTAATATTAGTTTTTGGGTATTTCCATCATCGTTGCGTATCTCTGCGTTTGGCGCGAATTCGGTAAGTGTAGGGGTGCGTTTGTTTCGTTTTTACGATTGTGGGGTTCTTAAGAGATTGTTTTCTGTTTAGGAGACAATCAAAATTCCATGGACTGCAAAACGACACTCTAATCAGTGAGGAACTGCCATCGTTCATTAGAGGTAAGGTCGTTGTTAACTTGCGGGAATTGCCTGTCCGTAATAACTCAGTTTAAGTGACTGAAATTGGGGTGTCAATTGTCAAATATAGGTTCTAAAGTGCCCGAGAGTGATTATGTGTTGAAATCAAACCAGGTGTCAGAGAAAGTCGAAAAGCGTTCTGTCGACGTCACATAGGCGTATGGTTGCCTGTGTGGTAGGCTGTATGGTAGTACACGGGTGGTCGACGAACCAGGCCATGCGCACCTGACACGGGCGTGACGGACACGGCTGTGTGATGGCTTGTAGGCCGTGTGGGAGGCACGGGCTCAGGCAAATGGGCCGTATAGGCTACACGGGCATTTAAAAATCTGGGCCAAGCCGTGTGATTCACACGGCCAAGGCCAATTTGGGCCGTATGGGCCACACAGGCGTGTGAGCCCACACGGGCAGGCCACATGGGCGTGTGATTCTATTTTTTTGAAATGTACTGTAAGGTTGCACGAGTCGCCCAAGTCGGCTGTGATCTGTCCTAAGGTCGGTAAACTTTACTTAGAGCCCTATTATGTAATGTGATATTATGATGTATGTGTTAGCATGTTATACCTAGCATGAATATCTGATCTGTTCTGAAATAAATGCATGAACTGTTATCTGCATTATAGCATGTCATATTGTATGATGCACTGCATCAGCGTGGGTATGATGAAGTGAAGGAAGTACTGAAGGGCTTCATAAGCCCTCTATCTGGCAGCTAAGCTGCATACTTATGATATGTGCTGCATTGTAGTACCTTAGTGTATGTACGGTTGGATGGGTTAATTTTATCCCCACAAGGTGTGTTGGGTTGGACGGAGTCGGTGTGCAGGGTTGGTGGGCATATTTTGTTATTCTGATCTGTTATGTATCTATATCTGAGAGGGACTGAGGCCCTAAGACTATAATTGATTTTGTTTCTGAGTGGGCCAAGGGCCCCACCGAATCTGTAAGGGCTCAGGCCCGAATTATGACTAAATTCTGTTATCGGTTTGTATGCATGCTATACTATAGGGTTGTACACACTGAGTTGCAAAAACTCACTCCTTTATTTATTTATCTGTTCAGGTAATCCCCAGCAGTAGGTGGATCGTTGTAGTGGAGGACTTGACGGTGACCACGACTACATACATTTTGGTTATGAACTTTCTACTTTTGTTTTTTTACTTTATTTTCTAGGGATTTTTTTATGTAACTTTAGACTCGGACTTCTGGATTTTTATTTGGGTTTTTGAGCTAGGAACGTGAACTAAAAATTGCAACGTCAAATTATGGTTTTCCGTAAATTAACTATGTGTTTCTTTTCAAGATAGAAACAGTTTCTTAAAATAATAACAACATATGGGTTTCAAAAACTTCCGTCATAAGGAAACGTTTTCGAAACAACTCGACTATTACACGTTTTCTGACTAAGTAAAAGATAACGAATGGAATGGATTATGAATCGATATGGTTTGGTTAAAAATACTCGCATGTGACATCGTCAGATCCGGCCATAACGTCTAGGCCGGGTTTGGGGTGTTACACTTAGTGGTATAAGAGCCAGGTTCAAAGCTCGGCTGTGAATTTTGAGTTCTAAAACTAGTTTTAAATAATTACTTTCAAATGTTTTTTCAAATACTCTGATTAAGTATGTGGTTCACCGAGTCTCTGGCACCGATCTTGTAAGTTTCTGAAATTTTGTTTAGAATTGTCTGAAAGCATACTTAGAACATACTGAATTTCTATTTGAAAATACTGTTTTATGCTATGAAACTACTGTAGGTAGTAGACTCTACCAAGACACACTAGGTAGTGTAAACTGAAAACCGTAGCAACACTGCAACTTGCGATAACAGACTCTGAATACTCTGATAACATTACTGCATAAAATATATGTTAACAAATATCGGAACTGTAAACTGATTTGCATAAAATTTTTAATACAGATTAAATCGAAATTATGATGAGTACACGTGGTACTCGTGGACGGAGTATTAGAGGCCGAGGTAGAGGCCGTAGAGGGTCTCAAGCTGAGTCTTTCGCATCTGATACGATTTCGAATCTGGAAACTAGTGAGACGCTGGTTTCACCTGTTACTGATACCGAGTCGAGGTCTTATGATCATGTAGCTGGGGACGATGCACTGCCCCAAGCTATGCTACAGATTTTGGAGAGGGTCGCTGGATCCAACATTGGTTCTGGGGGCCGTGGGTTAGTTATGGAACGACTCTGATCCAATGGGGCTGAGGTATTTAGGGGCATCATTGGAGTTGATCCTAATGTAGCCGAGTACTGGATGGAGGCCACGGAGCGTATTATGGATGATCTGGACTTTTCTGCTGAGTAGAAGCTCAAGGGGGCTGTTTCACTGATTCGCGATGAAGCGTATTAGTGGTGGCTGATAGTTAAGGATGACACTCAGCCCGATCAGTTGACATGGAATCTATTTAAGACGGCTCTTCAGGGCAAGTATGTGAGAGCTAGCTATATCAACGCTAGGAGGCGTGAGTTCCTGAATCTTACTCAGTGAGATCATTCAGTGGCCGGGTATGAGGCCGAATTTCTGAGACTGAGCCGTTATGCATGAGACATGGTGACGACTGAGTATGAGCGCTGTGTCCATTTTAAGGATGGCCTTAGGGATAACTTGAGGATCTTGATAGCTCCGTAGAGGGAGTGTGAGTTTGCTGTGTTGGTCGAGAAGGCCAAGATTGCTGAGGAGGTTAAGCGCGCTAAGCGCCAGAACCGTGACAGAGGGAAGGCTAAGAGGGATACAAAACTTTCGAATACTGGGATAAGGTCTAAAAAAAAGGCCAGATCTGATGGGGCCGTGAGAGTTGGGTCTACTGTTGCACCTGCTGGAGTAACAATATGTTAGCTCTGTAATAGATGCCATCCGGGCGAGTGTTGGAGGTCTACTAGAGCCTGCCTTAGATGTGGATCTTATGAGCATTGTGTTAAGGACTGTCCATTGAGGACTAATCAGATGCAAGCTCCGACTACTGAGACTGCACCGCCGCCGAGGGTAGGCCAGTAGCCACCTAGGGGCTGAGGTCAGGCTTGGGGTGGTAACGGTATGGGCCGAGGACAGAGAAAACCAGGCAAGGGTGCTAGACCGACTGAGGCGAGGCAGCCTACACTGGTATATGTTGCTCGTCGTTGTGAGGATGAAGATGCTTCGAACGTCATCACGGGTACATTCTTAATTTTTAATGTACCTTACTATGCATTGATAGATATAGACTCTATATATCTTACGTAGCTAGTGCGGTGTATGAAACCTTGGGTTTACCGTTTGAGAGCACTTCTAGTGAGATAATAGTGGTGAGTCCGTTGGGGCAGTCTATTAAGGTTAGCAAACTGTTTAGAGACGTACCGTTAGAGGTCCAAGGGATTGTATTTCTAGCTGAGTTGATGGAGCTTCCATTTGGGGAGTTCGATTTATTTTTGGGAATAGACTGCCTGGTTAAACACCGAGTGAGTCTGGATTGCACTGCAAAGAGCATTGTTCTGAGAACTGAGGAGGATATTGAGGTAGTCGTGATTGGGGAACGACGAGATTATCTGACCAATGTAATATCTGCATTAGTGGCAGAAAAGTTAGTAAGGAAGGGTTGCGAGGCGTATTTTGCGTATATCAGTGTTGCTGATTCTGGGGACTCGTCGCGTAATGATATTCGAATGGTGAGGGACTTTCCAGATGTTTTCCCAGAGGAACTACCGGGATTATCTTCGAATCGTGAAGTAGAATTTGAGATTGAGTTGTTTTCGGGCACAGCTCCGGTGTTTATCGCCCATTATCGAATGGCACCGAAAGAGTTGATGGAACTTAAGGCTTAGATTCAGGAGTGTTGGGTCATGGGTTTATCTATTCCAGTGTGTCTCCGTGGGGATCACCTGTTCTGTTCGTAAAGATAAAAGACAGTACAATGAGGATGTGTATCGACTACCGTCAGTTGAACAAGTTAACGATTAAGAATAAATACCCACTTCTGAGAATAGACGACTTGTTCGATCAGTTCAGAGAGGCTTCAGTGTTCTCCAAAATCGATCCGTGGTCAGGTTATCATCAATTGAGAGGGAACGAGGCCGATGTGCATTCTAAGTTTATTATGGACATTACGAGTTCCTAGTTATGCCCTTTGGGTTGACTAATGCACCAGCGACATTCATGGACTTGATGAATCGTGTGTTCTAGCCCTACTTGTATCAATTTGTGGTGGTGTTCATCGATGATATCTTGGTGTATTCTAAGTTTGAGGACTAGCACGATGAGCATTTGAGAGTGGTTTTATAGATTCTTCGTTAGAAATAGTTATAGGCAAAGATTAACAAGTGTGAGTTTTGGCTTCGTGAAGTGATATTTCTGGGACACGTAGTTTCTGCAGAGGGGATTCGAGTGGATCCTCATAAGATTGAGGCTGTGTTGGATTGGAAGCAGTCGAAGAATGTGTTAGAAATTCATAGTTTTCTAGGGTTGGCAGGATATTATCGACAATTCGTAGAAGGGTTCTCTTTGATTGCTGCTCCGATGACTAAGTTATTGCGTAAGGGAGTTCCTTTCATGTGGACTGATTCATAGCAGGAGAGCTTTGAGAAGCTCAAGAACATGTTAACTCAGGCACCGGTTCTGATTTAGCCTGAACCCAGTAAGGACTTCGTGGTATACAGTGATACGTTTCATGTGGGTCTGGGTTGTGTGCTGATGCAAGACGGTAAGGTTGTTGCGTATACGTCTCGACAGCTCAAGATTCACGAGGTGAATTACCCGACGCATGATTTGGAATTGGCTACAGTGGTCTTTGTGCTTAAGATCTAGAGGCATTATCTATACGATGAGAAGTGTACCATCTACACTGATCACAAGAGCCTCAAATATCTCCTCACCCAAAAGTAGTTAAACCTTAGGCAGTGTCGATGGGTTGAACTACTTAAAGATTATGATTACAGTATTGAGTATCATCCGGGTAGGGCCAATGTGGTGGCTGATGCGTTAAGTCGTAGGTCTATAACCGATCTGAAAGTGATGTTCGCTCGACTGAGTCTTTTTGACGATGGGAGTCTGTTGGCAGAACTTCAAGTCAAACCGACCTAGATCGATCAGATCAGGGATAAGTAGATGAGGGATAAGTCTTTGGAGTTGCGTTTCCGTCAGGTAGAGGATGGTGTTACAACCGATTTTGAGATTAACAGTAAAGGGGTATTGTATTTTCCCGGTTGGATTTGTGTACCGAATGATGAAGGTTTGAGACTGTTGATTTTGAGAGAGGCGCATAGTAGCCCTTATGTTATGCATCTCGGTGGGAACAAGATGTACCGAGATCTCCGAGAGTTGTCCTGGTGGCCAGGATTAAAACGTGAGGTTACCAACTTTGTGCTCGTTGTTTGACTTGTCAATAGGTAAAGGCTGAGCATCAGTTACCTTTGGGTTTGCTGCAGTCGGTTAAGATACCAATGTGGACATGGGAGCGAGTAACGATAGACTTCGTTAGTGGGTTGCCCCTAACACCTACTAAGAAGGATCCTGTTTGGGTCGTCGTGGACCGATTGACCAAGGCTGCATATTTTATTCTTGTAAGGACATGCTTTTCCCTACAGAAGTTGGCCAAACTTTACATTTCTGAGATAGTGAGGCTACATGGGGTACCTATCTCGATCATTTTTTATAGGGATCCTTATTTTATGTCTCGGTTCTGTGGAAAACTTCATGAGGCTCTGCGTTCGAGGTTAGACTTCAGTACTACTTTCCATCCTTAGACAGATGGTCAGTTAGAAAGGGTGATCCAAATACTGGAGGACATGTTAAGAGGTTGTATTATCGACTTCCAAGGTAGTTAGGAGGAGTACTTGCCTTTAGTAGAGTTCGCTTACAACATTAGCTATCAGTTTAGTATACGGATGGCACCTTACGAGGCACTGTATAGTCATAAGTGTCGCACTCCCTTATTTTGGACTGAGTTGGGTGAGCGACTAGTTTTGGACCTAGAATTGGCATCAAAAACTGAGGATAAAGTTTGCTTGATTCAAGATCGTCTGAAAGCGGCTTCTGACAGACAGAAGTTCTATGCTGATTTGAAGAGGAAGGACATCGAGTATTCTATAGGGGATGTGGTTTTCCTTAAGGTCGCGCTATGGAAGAAAGTTTTGAGGTTCAGTCGCAAGGGCAAGCTAAGCCCTCGGTTTATTAGGCCGTACTGAATTCTGAAACTAGTGGGGCCAGTCGCATATCAGTTGGAGCTACCTCCAAAGTTAGACTGCATACATGATGTGTTCCATGTCTCGATGTTGAGATGCTACCGCTCTGATCCCACACACATTATGCCTGTGGAGGAGATTGAGGTTAGACCAGATCTAATGTTCGAGAAGGAGCCGGTTCAGATCTTAGATCGCAACGTTAAGGTTCTGCGTAGGAAATCTATCCCTTAAGTGAAGGTGTGTAACATCCCCTAACCCCGAAACATCGCCGGAACAAAGTTACGAGGCATTACCAGACGTATCAGGCAACTTATGAATAATTCACTAATAAAATAACATTCATAGCATAATTTAAATTATTAAATCCCTATATTAAACTATTCAAATCTAAATCTCACATTTAAGTGAAACGGGACTAGTTGAAGTATTCCAATATTATTATTATTATTATTATTATTATTATTATTACTATTATTATTTATTTTATTTTATTTTATTTTATTTCTTTTTATAAATTTAATGACATTTACGCTTATTTTTACATAAACCCCCTGCAATTAAACCATATTCATTTCAAACATAACCTATTCAACCAATTTATTTCACACATTTATTTTCTATTCTAAATACCTTCTAATCAACTTAATCAATATAATATTAATTTAAAATTATCATTGTACTAATTAAATTGAAATGAATAAACTTTTTTCATTATAATTCTTAAACTTGTAATACTAACATTTTAAACCATTTATATTCAAAACATAATAACATTTATACACATCCTATGTACATGCCACATTACCAAAAGAAAATATACATCACCAAAAGTTTGCTGAAGTCGGGTTTGGCTTTGGATGCTGGTTCAGAACTTGACTTCTACAACTTGCGCACGGAAACAACCGTACACTGAGTATGCATATACTCAGTGGTATCACTATAATTCAGTTTATAATTAAATACATTAAATCACACACATACTTTTACATTACAATCATCATCACTTAATCAACAATTCAATCTTTTTATTTTATCATTCGATTATATATATATATATATATATATATATATATATATCATTCTTATTTCTTTATTTCAATTCTCAACTTTCACATATGCCATATCATTCAAATTTAGTCTTATCAAGAGATTTATTTCATTTGCCCTATTAACTTGACTCGGACACGGCGGATACAGTTCCAACCAACACACCGATCGGCACATAGTGCCTCATCGGTCAAAGCGAGTAATAAAGAATAATGGCGATAAAGATGCGGTATCTGAGTATCTCATCGGAACAAATCAAAAGCGAATGATATGATATGATAAGATATGATGAGTCGGCACATAAGTGCTGATCGAAGAAGCGGCAAAAACCCGTACTCTTCCATATCCTATGGCATGCCAACTATATCCGACTAGCCCGACTAGTTAATAGGGTATTTAATTTATTTTCCAATATAATTTCAATTTCGATTCAATATTAATTATGTATTATTATTTCGATCAATTTTCACGGTAATATAATATTTCGTTTTCATCAAAATTTTACGATTCAATACGATATCGTAATATTATTGATAATTTTCACAATTCAATTCGATATTCGAAACAATATTCAGTATCCCATAATTCAGTTCAGTATCAATCTCAATTTTTAATACTCAATCACAAATTTATCAGTTCATTAAATACTTACCTTAAGATACTTACTACACATACATATTAAATTAAACATGTATTAATTATAAAGCTTGAGTTATAGTGATACAAACCAGAATTCTCTTCAGATTTAATCCTCGATGATCTTTCCTTTTCCTTTTTGGGCTGATGCTTCAGGCTCGATATTAGCTACGAACAATTAAAATAATTTCACAATTATTAGCATAACACAATTTAAATGCTGAAATTTTCATCTAACTTTTACTTTAATTCCAATTTAATCCCAACTAAACCTATATATTTTTCTTTCTCAATTCATACCTTTTTACTACTCAATTTCTTACCAAACTCACATCTAACTACTTAATTTTTATCATATTTTCATAATTTCTAATTTATTTCAATTTAATCCTTAAAACTCAAAACTTATAGCTTAGGTTACAATTCAATCCTTTATTCAATTCTAATTAAAATTTCTATCAAATAAACCCCCAATTCCATCATTTGTTCAACATAACTCATGTTTAGAAATCTACTATCTTTCAAAATTTCAATATAAATCATGACATATTTTGTCCTAGAACTCCAAAAACTTAAAAATTACAAGAAAAAAGGATTAAATTGACTTACCAATTTAATTTTGAACCTTGAAACCTAAATTTTCCTTTTTTTTTTCTTCTTTCTCCCCTGCTTCTTCTCTGTTTTCGTTTTCATTTCTGTTTCTTTTAACTTATTTGTTTCTTTTATATATAATAATAATATAATATAATATAATATAATAAATATAATATAATATAATATAATATACTTAATTATTAAATAAATATATATATATATTTTAATCAATAAAATCTTTGATATTTTTCCACGTTAAACTGCCTCAGCTATAGGAAATGGTTTAATTTCCTCTTAAGTCCTTCTAGTTTTTCTTTAATCTATAATTAAACTTTTACCCTTATTCAATTTAATCCTTTTTACTAATTACTCTAAATTAAGCTAAATTTACTTAATTAAAACCTAATTAAACACACTACTAGACTCATAAATATTTTTAATAATTATTTTCGAACTTATATCACTAAGACGGAGGCCCGATAACACACTTTTCCGGTGCCCACGGATTTTTGGTCGTTACAAGGTGCTATGGCAAAATCATAGCACTGAGGAGGCCACTTGGGAGCCGGAGGATTCGATACGTTAGCAGTATCCTCACATCTTCTGATCAGGTAAAATTTCGAGGACGAAATTTTCTTTTAAGGGGTAGAGTTTAACGCCCCAAAATTTATGTTTTTGATTCTGCTTAAATATGATACAACTGTGTATCTACTTCAGTAGTTAAGTGTTCTGGGTGTGTGTGTGAGATCCTAAGTTCAAGCCTTAGCTTGGGAAAATTTTATTTTTTATTTGAATAAAGCCTTGTCCTTGGTGATTGGGCTTAAAGTATTTATTTGTAAAAGCTTATCAGAATGGGCCTACTGGTCTGGTGGTTAAGGTTTGTGTTGGAGTGTGGGAGGTCTAGAGTTCGAATCCCTGCTCGAGCAAGGGATTTATTTTGCTGCTAATGTCGTGGGAGTGTTTGAGTTGGTTTGGAACACTGAGTAGTGGCAACAGATGTGGTTTAGTGGCAGCGAAATAGGAGATTTGAGAGTTACCCAAACTTCTATTCTCCCTCTCTGCCGAAATTCTCTGCAAGTTTCCCTCTTCTCCACATTGCTTTTCTTTCTTTTTCTTCCTCAACCGAAAATCCCCTGTTGCTGCCGGTTTAACTCATTTTAATATTAGTTTTTGGGTATTTTCCATCGTCGTTGTGTATCTCTGCGTTTGGCACAAATTCGGTAAGTGTAGGGGTACATTTGTTTTGTTTTTACGATTGTAGGGTTCTTAAGAGATTGTTTTCTGTTTAGGAGACAATTAAAATTCTGTGGACTACTACAACGACGCTCTAATTAGCGAGGAAATACCGTTGTTCGTTAGAGGTAAGGTCGTTGTTAACTTCCGAAAATTGCCTGTCCTTAGTAACTCAGTTTAAGTGACTGAAATTGGGGTGTCAATTGTCAAATATAGGTTCTTGACTGCTCGGGAGTGATTACGTGTTGAAATCAAACCAGGTGTGTACTATGTTTGTTTAGCAAAACGAGATTCGACGAAAGCCAAAAAGCGTTCTGTCGACGCTATACGAGCGTGTGGTCACTTATGTGAAAGGCCGTGTGGCAGTACATGGGCGTGTAGGCGATGAACCAGGCCGTGCACACCCGACACGGGCGCGACAGACTGATAAACGCCAAATTATACATATTTTTACCCCAAATACTTAGCATATTTATGGATGTTTATTACTAGATTTGTGGATTTTAGTGCTCTTAATCCGGTTATTTTATGTTTTGTACTTAGGAGAGCACCAAGAGTCAAAAGGAGCCAAAAACGAGCCAAAAAGGGACAAAACGGATCAAATCGAGAAGATGACATGGCCTAAGCCTTGCCACACAGGTAGCTCACACGCCCGTGCCTTTCGAGGGTGTCGACTAAGGCTTTTACGATTCACACGGCCTGGCCATTGACCCACACGGCCGTGTGCAATTTAACAGATTGAACACGGCCTGGCAATCACGTCACATGGCCGTGGCACACGGGCGTGTCCCTTTTTTAAAGAGTTGTATTTTACACGTAAAAGGATACTTAGGGAGGAAGAAAGCCAATCCAAAGCCTATATAAACACCCTAAGTATGACTTAGAGAGGCCCCCCCTCTCAAGAACCTTTCTGGAGTACAGAACCACACACTAGGAATTACTTGAAGGAAAGCCAGAAGATCCATCCCAAAAGCCGGAGCTACTCCAAGACTGAAGATCTCTCTTAGAATTCCTTCAGGGGTTTTAGAGTTTTCTTTATGTTTTGTTCTTTTCATACTTTTGAGATGTACTCTTATTTTATTATGAACTAAACCCCTGAGATACCTAAGGGGGTTGAAACATATGATGGATGTTGTTATTATTATCTGAACTGTATGATAAATACATGATTTGTTCTTAATTATGTGTTTTAATGCTTGAGTTAATATTTCGGGTATTAATTCATGATTTGATGTGCTTATGTAGAAGATCAAAAATCTCTTTCTAAGAGTATATTTGGCATAATTAAGCGGAGTTGATTGAATGCCTAAAAATAAGGTTACGAGATTTTGCCGGATTAGGGTGAAACCTAATATGAGAGTCCATAGATCGATTTACTGTTTCCCTAGGGGTTTTAATTAAGAAAAAGATTTCGATTAATTCAACTAAGGGTTAGACGTTATTAGTCTCGAAAGAGATAATAATATAGGTTAGAGAGTTTCATGGATCAAGTCAAGTGAATAAATTGTCTGGTTCAGAGTCAAATAACAAGTGAAATCTAGGTGGATTCCTCCTTGGGTGTCATCTTTATCAATTACTTTTCTTCAAGTTTTCTTCCAAATCTTCTCTTTGCCTTAGTTTAATTATTTAATTAGTTTAGTTAATCAGTTTAATAAACAACCCCTCTTTATTTCTCGGTTAAATAATAAAAAGATAGTTATTACTAGTAATTTTGGTTCCCTTGGGTACGATATCCTGGTCTTGCCATTACTATACTATTGTTCGATAGGTGCGCTTGACTTTTCGTCGTGATAATAGTTAGTTTAGGTTTGATCTTTATTATAAATATTTATTACTTGTTACGAACCCTAGCTGAAATTTCTCTTTCCCCACTTCTTAATCCCTATTTCGGCCACCATTCCCCAGATTCTCACTTCCCAAACCCTCAAACCACCCTAAAATCCACTCCCCCTGCATTAATCATCATTTTCCCCTCTCTTTTCCCTCTATTTTTCCTCCACACGGCTATACACCGGCACCACACGCCCATGCTCGCCACCAACACGTCCGTGCGCCACCCTACAGCAGCTTTTGGTTCACTTTCTCAACCTAAATACTTTAGGAATTTGCTTTAATATTTTCTATATTTGAATTGTTTAAATAGCATATACTAGTTTTAGGATTCTTGCTTAACTGATGATGCATCTTTGATTCCAGTAAATGTTTCTGAATAATCATATAAATTTTTCGCCTCTTGTTTGATATCGTTAAATGTTTAACACATCTTGGAACTGCTGTCATAAGATTATATCAATGCTCATACATTTTCAGATACATTATGTCATCATCGAGAGGCAAAAAGGCCGATGTCCCATCCTCAAAAAGACGTAGGGGACCGAGTTCATCTCCGGTACGTGCTACAGCCGAAGTTCGGCACCCGTTCCTTGAGTTTTTGCAAGCTTCGCAAGAGGAGCTATTTCAGATACTACGCGCGAGACCCCTCACTACAGGTCGCTGCATCGACTGGGCTACCATAGAGCAAGTCCAGCTAGCTAATGCCATCTGCGCCCTCTTGTCCATAGACCCATGGGAACGGTTCTTCGCTATCACCGAACCCACTTATTTAGAGTTAACTTTAGAACTATGCTCTACTTATTTCATTTACAGGTGGTGATGACGAACAATGATGACCCCGGCACCATTCACTTCTGATTAGGTGGTCTAGTTCACGCGATGAGTGTCCTAGAGTTTGGAGTCACTTTGGGACTTTACATCGATGAGTTTATGGAGGAGGAGGACATGAATGCACTACCACGCAATATCCACATTTCTCCCTTCTTGTGCTGGAAAACTTTGGCACCACTCTCTTCCACCTACGACCCTAGCTGCTCGAAGGCCTCAGCTCTTGCCCCTTCCCTATGCTATCTCCATGCCATATTGACACACACATTGACCGGAAGGAGAGAGAGCATCGGCATCGTCAACACCTACGACGCCTACTATTTATGGTGCATGACGAATGCACACGTGATTGACTTGGCATACTTTATCACTTTCACCATTCGCTATCAAACCGAGCGGCATCGAAAAGGAGTAATCTTTATCGGCCCCTACGTGATGCGCCTTGCCAGACACTTCGGCCTCCTCAACACCGTGGGCCAATCATCAGCGCTTACACTGATAGATCAGATGTCCCCACAGGGCATCACGACTATGTTACACATGAGGATAATTGAGCGCCGATGTGGGATCGATCCTCCTCAGTACCGTCTCACTCATGCCATTGACGAGGAGGATCTAGAGGACATTCCTGATGATGTCACCCCACAGCACGAGGAGCCTTCTACCATGCCATCTAGGGAGCGACCAGTTCATGCGGCGGTTGCTTCATTGGTACACCTTTCCGACTGACTCGCTCACTTAGAGCAGTATTGCACTACACAGTTCGAGATGTTTCACGAGCGAGATCGGTGACGTGATAGACAGATGGATGACATGCAGGCCATGATACAGCAGTTGTGCCAGCACTTTCACATCACCACTCCAGAACCACCACCTGAAGGCCCCACTGACGAGGATCATTGAATCCTCTTATCTTTTTATTTTTATTTTCATTTCAATTTTATTATTTTCTTTTGAAAGACATATCTATATTATTAAATTTCACTTTCTTCATTTTCTGGTATTTCTAACAAGTAATCCCACTACGATCTCTTCCACACTAACTCATAATAAGCTCTTCATGATTCTACTGACTTCCAAGCAAAGCTGCTAGGAATATTTTATGGAATGAGGAAACAAATAGGGAATGATACCTAACGAGTGCCATGTTCAACGACCCAATTTCTTCATCTAGCCAAGAACAGTGGCAGCTACCACTTTACCCAAACACCTCAGCCTCAGAATCAAGCTCCGCATCCATCTAACTGGGAGTTTCACCTATTTTCCTCTTATGATTTTCTTTATTTTGAATAATCTATCTTTGTACATTGAGGGCAATGTACATCTTAAGTGTGGGGGGTGAACATGAACATGATGCCTAACTTTTTGCATTTCAAATCCTTGAATTTGGTCTTGTGCTTTAGTGATTTTCTCATAATATTGATCGAATGAATTCTGATTGATCTATAATGATTGTTGATATGTCATGAATTAGACCGTGGGAATTATGCATGATTATTTGATTATAGGACATTAGAGAATCGAGTATGATAAATTGATATTTTGAGAACAGAAATTTTTAGATTATTTTCCTTAATTAAGGTATTATTTTAAAATCTTAAGTATACAGGAATGAGTTCAAAAACTCAAATTTTTGGTGAGATTTTTGAGCCTTTTGAGCATATAGCTTTCTTTCTTGCTCACTTCTTTGGTGGTTTGAAAGTGTTAACAATGAACTGTTATTCTAGAACTTGCATGTCGAGATCACACGTATGATTTGATATACTGAGATGATAAAGGCACTTAGGATTTAACCCACTTACTCCATAAAAAGCCTTCCCACATAATTAAACTCTTAGTGAACCCCTTTTGAGCCTACTAACCTTTTTTTTTATTGATTAACCCTCATCATTAACCCATTAACCCATTATTGTTGAAATCCTCTTACTTAATTTACCTTTTTTTATCGAGATTAAATTTAATATTGTTACCTCACTATGTTCACCATTTTTTGTTACTGAATCATGAAGTATGATTTCTATATTGTATCAACTTGATTTGTTATTAAAAAAAACTCAATATTATTATTGTAATTCTCAGAAAGCTAAAGTTGTCATGAGCTCATTTATAATAGTTCTAGTTATTTGTTTGTGATTCAGTAATTAAGTTTTTGATAGTGGGGTAATATATTAAAATTATCTCGATTCTAACCTTTGTCTCTGCAGCTTATATCCATACCCGTAACCTAAACCTCGTTACAACCATGCAAAAACCTTTTGATTTGTGTATCATATCATTTACAAGTGTGGAGATTTGATTATCATGCAAGCCTATAGTAATAACTTCTCATGTTAGACAATCGAGTGCTTAATCTTGAACCTTAAACATTTTGAGTGATTTGAGTGAATCTTTAGTGAGGATGTCATCTCTTGTATATTTAGGACTAAAGTTAATTACTTAGAAGAAGGAGATTACTTATGATTTTATTATCAAAATATTCGATTTAGATTGTTTGAGGCTTTTAATGCCCCTATAATTGAATTCTCACTGTATGATTTTCTGTGGAATAGTTTGTAACATTATCAGTAATGATTATGTGATTGAAAAGAACGAATTCTAGCAGTAATGAGAGTTTTGCTTGAGGAAAAGCAAATGCTTAAGTGTGGGGGTATTTGATAAACACCAAATTATACATATTTTTACCCTAAATATTTAGCATATTTATGGATGTTTATTACTAGATTTGTGGATTTTGGTGCTCTTAATCTGGTTATTTCATGTTTTGTACTCAGGAGAGAACCAAGAGTCAAAAGGAACCAAAAATGAGCCAAAAAAGGACAAAATAGACCAAATCGAGAAGATGACACGGCCTAAGCCTTGCCACACGGGTAGCTTACACGCCCGTGCCTTTCGAGGGTGTCGACCAAGGCTTTCACGATTCACACGGCCTGGCCATTGACCCACATGGCCGTGTGCAATTTAACGGATCGAACACGGCCTGGCAATCACATCACACGGCCGTGGCACACAGGCATGTCCCTTTTTCAAAAAGTTGTATTTTACACGTAAAAGGATACTTGGGGAGGAAGAAAGCCAATCCAAAGCCTATATAAACACCCTAAGTATGACTTAGAGAACCCCCCTCTCCAAAACTTTTCTAGAGTACAGAACCACACGCCGAGAATTACTTGAAGGAAAGCCAGACGATCCATCCCAAAAGTCGGAGCTACTCCAAGACTGAAGATTTCTCTCAAAATTCTTTCAAGGGTTTTAGAGTTTTCTTTATGTTTTGTTATTTTCATACTTTTAAGATGTACTCTTATTTTATTATCAACTAAACCCCTTAGATACCTAAGGGGGTTGAAACCTATGATGGATCTTGTTATTATTATCTGAACTGTATGATAAATACTTGATTTGTTCTTAATTATGTGTTTTAATGCTTGAGTTAATATTCCAGGTATTAATTCATGATTTGATATGCTTATGCAGAGGAGCAAAAGTCCTTGTCTAAGAGTAGATTTGGCATAATTAAGCGAAGTTGATCGAACGCCTAGAAATAGGGTTACGAGATTTTTCCGGATTAAGGTGAAACCTAATATGGAAGTCTATAGATCGATTTACTGCTTCCCTAGGGGTTTTAATTAAGAAAGAAAATTTGATTAATTCAACTAAAGGTTAGACGTTATTAGTCTCGAAAGAGATAATAATATAGGTTAGGGAGTCTCACGGATCAAGTCAAGTGAATAAATCGTCTGGTTCAGAGTCAAATAACAAGTGAAATCTAGGTAGATTCCTCCTTGGGTGTCATCTTTATCAATTACTTTTCTTCAAGTCTTTTTCCAAATCTTCTTTTTGCCTTAGTTTAATTAGTTAATTAGTTTAGTTAATCAGTTTAATAAACAACCCCTCTTTATTTCTAGGTTAAATAATAAAAAGATAGTTATTACTAGTATTTTTGGTTTTCTTGGGTACGATATCCCGGTCTTGCCATTACTATACTATTGTTCGATAGGTGCGCTTGACTTTTCGTCGTGATAATAGTTAGTTTAGGTTTGATCTTCATTATAAATATTTATTACTTGTTACGAATCACGCGATCACAGACACGGCCGTGTACGAGGCACGGGCTCAGGCAAATGGGCCGTGTGGGCCACACGAACGTATGGGCCCACACGAGTGAACTACACGGGCATGTGAGAATCTAGTCCAGGCCATGTGATTCACATGGCCAAGGCCAATTTGGGCTGTGTGGGCCCACAGGGGTATGCCACATAAGCGTGTGAGCCCATTTTTCTGAAATGTACTGTAAGGTTGCACGGGTCGCCCAAGTCGACTGTGACCTATCCTAGGGTCGGTAAGCTTTACTTAGAGCCGTATTCTGTGATGTGATATTGTGATGTATGTGTTAGCATGTTATACCTAGCATGAATATCTGATCTGTTCTGAAATAAATGCATGAATTGTTATCTGCATTATAGCATGCCATATTGTATAATTGTAACACTCTTACCCCGTATCCGTTGCAGAAACAGGGTTTCGGGGCATTATTAGGATTTACATACCATTTAACAAAAATTTCAATTAAATACTTACCGATCCAATGCATCATATAAATAAAAATATTACCATTTAACCAATAGCTTGACACTTGTCTAAGCATCAACATTAACACTTGTTAGCATACTTGAACATATTTATATAAATTCAACATAGATAAACTTATTTTCTTATCATATTACACTTGAGTTTATTGCTCATCTCAACATACATAATTTCCTTGTAGCAACATACCAAAGATAATCACATTTTTACATGTCATGATACCTATCATTCTTTTGTTGTTTCTTTATAAACATATATCATTCATTTCATTATATTAATATTTGACGCACCATAATTTCCATATATTTCAGGTAAATTTATTCCCATAATAGTTTATATCAAACTTAACATAAATTATATTCCATGTACTTATACTTATTTTGTACAACTATTTTGTACATTTATTTCCATATGACCAGTTCTTGTAAACATTTCACACAACCATTTCATATAACCATTCGTCATCTGATACATATTACCTGAATATCAATTGTTCAACAGATGTCATAGCGTCTCCCATCCACAGTCTTATTTATCTCTGACATGATGCCATAGTGTCTTTCAACTATGGTCTTACTCATTTTCTATCATGTTGCCATGGTATCTTTCAACCATGGTCTTGTTCATTTCATGTCACATTGCCATGGTATCTTTCAACCATGGTCTTATTCATTTCATATCACGCTTCCATGGTATCTTTCAACCATGGTCTTATTCATTTCCCGTCATGTTGCCATGGTATCTTTCAACCATGGTCTTATTCATTTCATGTCACGTTGCCATGGTATCTTTCAACCATGGTCTTATCCATTCCATATCATGTTGCCATGGTATCTTTCAATCATGGTCTTATTCATTTCATGTCAGAAAGCACACTCCCGCGAACCTCATCCTTACAGCGAGATTACTAGTCCAGGCTAAATCCCCTACAACGACAATTACTCTAATGAACTTGGATCTGAATTACCAGTCTAGGCTAAATTCAGACCCTAATTCGGATCCATTTTACACATATTCTTCGGGAGGGCTATATCAGAATAGGATCACCCGTCCGAGCTAGATCCCTTTTTCCGTCAATTCCTTTTCCAATGATCCATCGAATTCCATTCCATTCAACCGGGATTTATTTTCAATTTATATTGAGTATTATCAATATTTCATCAATTATCATGAATCGAACATTCAAATCATATTTTCATCACATAACCACATATTTCAAGTATTTAAAAATACAATTCAAGTTACACAAACTTACCTCATTGCTTGTTTGTGTTTATAATTTCATTAATCTGATATCTTTTCTTTTCTATGATCAAGTCTCGTATTTGACTCATCCGGATCTCTATAAATAAATTTGATCATCATTTTCATTCATGTCATATTCTAATGCATTTAATTAATGCTCTAGGCAAAATTATCATTTTGCCTCTAAACTTTTAATTAATGACGATTTCAACCTTAGGGTCAAGAAAATAAAATTCTTCCAATTTAATTCTTATTTCTAGCTGTTATTCTCATACATATTGATAACAGTCCATGAATTCTATAAAATATCAGAATTTTCCATAATTTCAACACTTTTCAATTTAATCCCTAAAACATGTTTTCCCCCTATCTTGAACTAAATTAATAATTTCATTCAATTTTTTAATTTAAATAATAAAATAATCCATTTCATGCAATTTGGTCATTTCTGACATTTTTAAAAAATTACCCATAAAGTTTTACTTTTATTCAATTTAGTCCCTAAGCCTAAAACATGCAAATTAGTCATGCTAGATGAGTATTCATACATATTTTTTCCTCCTCCTCCTCTCCATTCCACATCCTTAATGTATATAACACACTTGTAAGTAACATTATCTATAATTTTTATTATTTACTTTTATGAATATTCAAGCTGTCCATTTGTGTCATAGTCACTAAATTATTTATATCTAGAGCTATAGAACTCAAAATTAAGATACGATAATTTTCCCTGAATCTAGACTCATATATATTCTTACCATAAAATTTTCATAATTTTTGGTTTAGCCAATAAGTCCAGTTTATTCTTTAAAGTTATCCCTATTCTGCTATTTGACAGTTCTGACTCTTCTTCACTAAAAATTAATTATCTCCTTGTACAAAATTTGAATGATGTTCCCGTTTATTTATATTGAAAATAGACTCATTCAGGATTATAAACATATAAATTTAAGCCCCTAGTTATTTTTCTCCAATTTTTTATGATTTTCCAAATTTAGAACAGGGGAACCCGAAATCATTCTAACCTTGTCTCACAAAATTTATTATATCTTATGATTTACAATTCCGTAGCTTACATAATTTCTTCTATAAGAAACTAGACTTAATAATATTTAATTTATATTTTATTAATCCTATAATTGGATTTTTACAATTTTGATGAATTTTCAAAGTTAGACTACTGCTGCTGTCCAAAACTATTTTAGTGTAATATATTAATTACCATGTTTATAACACCCTTATTTTCTTTTTCTACACTATTTCTCATCACTTTCTCTTATTTTCTCTTCAGTAACATATCAATAATATAGGACCTTATGTAAGAAAACTCTACTATAACATTATTTCCATGCTTTCTCAATAATAACAACTTAAAAACATATTAAAATCTTTATGTACTTACCTTGTTCTATTGATTCCAATCTTTAATTTGATTTTTTCTCTCCTCCAGCTTCTATTCCTTGAATCCAATTTGACATTCTAACTGCCCATAGTCTCCTTAACATTTTTCTCTCTTGGTAGCTATGGAAATTCTTTTGATTTCTAGGTGAAAATAGTGAATTTTTGGTGGAAGGACCAAATTGTAAAGAAAAGAAAATTTTCTTTCTTTTCTTCTCTTCTAATGTTTGCATGCATGGAAAGATGATGAAAACTCTTCATCTTTCCTTCCTTATATACTAAATAAATAATAATAAAATAATAAATATCTCATTAAAATATTAATAAAATAATATTTATCTAATTAATTAATTTAAAATATCATCAACATAATCATTACAGTCTAGAATTCTCTCTCTTACTAATTGACCATTTTGCCCTTCATGATCTTTTAGAATTCCACCCTTGAGTCATCACTTAATTTGGTAAAATTGTCATTTAGTCCCTCATAATTTTTCACCTATTCAATTTGGTCCTAATTCATCCATTTTCCTTAGTTTCTAGATCATTCTACCCTTAAAATATTTGCACTATTGGTCCTTCAAATTTTTCATATTTACACTTTAACCCCTCAAATTTTGAGTATTTACTTTTGTGCAACAATACTTTTCTCATCTTTACAATTTAGTCCTTTCTTGAATTAATATATCATAATATACTTCCTAAGGTTGACACAACTCAAAAATTTCCTTTTTGTCACTTTATTTTCTTATTTTACTATATCAAGGATAATATCTTACTGTAAAAATTTTCGGGGTATTACAATGATGCACTGCATTGGGGTGGGTATGATGAAGTGAAGGAAGTACTAAAAGGCTTCATAAGCCCCCTATCTGGCAGCTAAGCTGCATACTTATGATATGTGCTGCATTGCAGTACCTTAGTGTGTGTAGGGTTGGATGGGTCGATTTTATCCCCATAAGGTGTGTTGGGTTGGACGGAGTAGGTGTGCAGGATTGGTGGGCATATTTTGTTATTCTGATATGTTATGCATCTATATCTGAGAGGGACTGAGGCCCTAAGACTGTAATTGATTCTGTTTCTGAGTGAGCCAAAGGCCCCACCGAATCTGTAAGGGCTCAGGCCTGAATTATTACTAAATTCTATTATCGGTTTGCATGCATGCTATACTGTGGGGTTGTACACATTGAGTTGCGAAAACTCACCTTTATTTATTTATCTGTTTAGGTAACCCCAACAGTAGGTGGATCGGTGTAATGGAGGACTCGACGGTGACCACGACTACATACATTTTGGTTATGAACTTTCTACTTTCGTTTTTTTTTTACTTTATTTTCTGGGGATTTTTTATATAACTTTGGACTCAGACTTCTGGATTTTTATTTGGGTTTTTGAGCTAGGAACATAAACTAAAAACTGCAACATTAAATTATGGTTTTCCCCAAATTAACTATGTGTTTCTTTTCAAGATAGAAACGGTTTCTTAAAATAATAACAATATATGGGTTTCAAAAGCTTCCGTGATAAGGAAACGTTTTCGAAACAATTCGACTATTACACGTTTTCCGACTAAGTAAAAGATAATGAATGGAATGGATTATGAATCAATATGGTTTGGTTAAAAACACTCTCATGTGACATCGTCAGATCTGCCCATAACGTCTAGGCCGGGTTTGGGGCGTTACATAAATACTAGAGGGTGGCATTGCCAATAGTAGTCTAGTTGGATTATGATTAATCTATAGCTTGTTCAAACGAAATTGAAAAATTAGAAGTCACCATATATGGAAAGCTTATAATGCGGTTGCTGATCGAATGACTAGTGCACCAATAGAAGCCCCTCAATTTTGACATTGTTTGAGGAACCCCAATCTTTAATTGAAGGGATTTTGTTATATGATAGTGATACTTTTACATAGGTTTAATTAATTTTTTATATAATCACTTTATGTTGTTTTTTTTCTATAAAAAAATAAAATTTTCTCAATTTCTTTTTCTTTAATATTTGATACATTCGAAAAATAATCATCACCCTAAAATCCATTGGATAAATTTATTATGCCTAAACCAACCCTAAAGTAAGTTCAAAATTAAAAAGAAAAATATAAAAAATCTTGAACTAAGCACTCGTGATTATCAAGTATTACTACTATATTTTATCAACATTGGTTGTATATTCATGTAAGGATAAACTCGGTTAAATAACGAATAAAATAAAAAAATAAGAATAAAAATTAAATATGTGAATTTTACGTGAAAAAGTTTATTAAAAGAAGATAAAAAATTATGGGTAAAAAGCGATTTCACTATAATAAAAGAGAGTGCAAAAGATGGAAAGAATTAAAAGAAAAACTTGAAGTCCCATAAGAAAAAAAAACCTTCGAAACAAAGAACAAAATTATCTTAATTTAAACATTCACTTTTATTATAGTAAAATCTCTTTTTACTCGTGGTTTTTTTATCCACTTTTGAGGAGTTTTTCCACATAAAATTTTCGTGTTTGATCTTTTTTATTCTTTTTTTTTCACTTTGTTCATTATTTAATCGTGCTTATCCCCTACAAACTAGTATTAGAGCCCGATTCAGCTTCTGCAAATTGACTCGTTCGGTGACACAACAACGATTTTAGATATCGATAAGTTCGACCAATTACAAATTTCAATTTCTGGCAATTCCAGATAATTATAGAGGTAACTGATGTGGTCGAGGAAAAAGGTGATGATTCATTGCGTTTCACATAATCCAGTTCTTAGAGTTGCGTGACCCAAATTCTTGTTAAAATAAAATACGTTATAGGCTATACAAGAGAAATCTGAATAGAACTGTACTTCCTGTCTTTGATGTTGATAAGAATAATGTGTTTTAACCTTACTGTATTATTTCTATTTGACTTTGATTAGAATATGATTTTACAAATTTATAAATAGACGTAGTCTATACTTCTCCTGTATCATTTAAATTCGACATAGTGAATTTTCTTCTTCTTTACCCATGGTTTTTTCTCGAAAGGGTTTCCACATAACAAATCTGTATGTTCTTCTTCTTTCTTCTCTTTACGATTCTTTACCATTATCAATGAGAATTCTCACACTAGTTGAAGGTGGAGTCGGGTCAGATGTTAGACATGTGCCTGATTTAGAGGCATTCACAAAAGGGTATAAAATACTCTTCATAATTACCACGAAACTCTTACCGAAATTCATATACGGCTACATATTGTCGCCCCAAAAAACCCCCCTTTTTTTTTACATCTCAAAATAAGGATATAAAGTCCATTTAAATAGGCTAACATTAGAGTTTTAATTATATTAAAATATTTTTAGAATAATCGAGTTCAATTGATAAATAATAATGAGTTTAATTGAAAAAATACAAAGTATACCCTACATGAATCCTCTAAAATTTAAAGTTCAAAATCTTGACACTTAAATATATTGTAAAAAGTATTTTAAAAATAATAACAATGTTAACAAATTTTGGTAAATAATAAACTCTTCTACAATATTTTAATGAAAAAAAACCCTTTAGAGGAAGTCTAGGTCCTTCGTTCACACCACAAAGTAATAGATTCCAATCTTAAAACCCTTTATTTTATTGACCAATTACTTATTATTTACTCCACCAAAGAACACCATTGTGATCAATATTATTTTTAAGATTTAGATTAAGTTAGTATCATTAATTAATCGAATTTTAATTCAGTTATAAAAATTTTAATTTTTTTATTTTAATAATATATAATATTTTGAGACTTTTAAAAAGAATTCAAACATTAGTTTATTTTATTTATTATTGGGTAATTTTAAAGTTAATTTTTATAAAGTTGAAAGGCTAAATAAATCTTTATGATTTTTTATTTTGTTAATTAATTAAATTAAAAATGGATAATTGGGTGATAAAATTTATGATAAACTATATCCATGGTCACTTCAAAATAAGATTTGTCTTATTTTAATCACTCTAATTATTTTTTTAATTTAATCACTTTAATTAGGAGAATTATTTGAGTTAATCACCATCGTTAAAATTTCGATAATCCACTGAAAAATTGCTAGTGGCTATGGTTCAGAGAGGGGCAGAGAGTGATTTTGATGGTGGGCGATGGGTACGGTGGGGGAGGTTTGGGTGGCTTTGATTCTAACTCACTTGAGGATAAGTAATGGGAGACTTGAAGATGCTGTATGTGACAATGGGTGTTGGGTAGTGAGGAAGATCGAGAGTTGAGCTTGAAAAAAAAAAAAGAATAAGAAAGAAAAATAAAGAGGATAAAACAAATAAAAATAAAATTTCTGTTGCAAATAATTTAAACCAAAGTATTTTGGGCTAATTAAAGATAGGTCTCAAAACTTTAGTTAAAAGTATAAAAAAAAATATATCGCAAGTCAATCATTCAGTTAAATTTTTAACATCAATGAATAATTCAAATAATTATTTTAATTAAAATAAGTAAATTAAAGAATAAAATAATTAAAATAAGACAAATCCTATTTTAAAATAATTATGAATATATTTTAACACTTCCATAAATTTTGAATTGATTTATTTTAGGCATAATAAATTATTTGGCGAACCAAATTTATAAAAAAATTATTTTAGCTATTTAGTTAATTTTTGTCTAGCCCTTAAATTTATATTATTTGTCAAATCACTTTCAAAATAAATGAAAAAGTTAACGTTTGTTAATTTTGCTAATGTAACATACATGTGGTTTACTACATGGATGTCATGTCATCAACTAATTTTTAAAATTTAAAATATTCAAAAATTACAAAAATTATTTTAAAAATTTAAAATTATTAAGACTATTAAAAAGTATAAAAATTATAAAAAAGTATTTTTTAATTTTTTAATTTTAAAATTTATTAATTACTTGCATTACATAAACATAAATTGTCACATGGATGTCACGTAATTAAAGTTAACGTTAACTTTTAATCTATTTTAGGATAATTGAATAAAAATATAAATTTAAGAACTAAAAGTGGTAAAAATATTTAAATGAAAAGTTAAAATAATTTTTTTTAAAGTTAGAGGTTTGAAATTATTTATTATACACAAAGTGGAGAGTTTTTTTCAAAAAAGTTTAGATATCAATCAGTTAAAATATAATTTCAAATTGAGAATATTATTTTTTAGAAAATTATTTTAAAAATTTGTTTGTTTTTAAAAAGATTAAAATAATTAATAAAAATTAATTTTTAAGTAGAATGAGAATGGATGTATCTAATATTTATGGGGCTGATCATAATTTTTAATATTGCACCTCCACAGCGGAGTGAAGCGGATGATGACACAAAGTGTACTAACTTTGGAGGGATGAAAACTTTGACAAACATTCATCTTATCTCACCCTTTAGAAATCGCTACTTGTAATTTCTAAAAAGGGTTAATGCACTATTTTATGGCCTAAACTTGATACTTATTTTCATATGGGTTAAATCATTTTTTGGAGTTTGAACTTGACAACTATTCTCGCATTAGGATCTAAATTTATTTTTGTTTAAGTTAGTTCCTAAACTTGACAACTGTTCTCACATATTAGGGCCTAAATTAGGCAATTATTTCCACATTGGAGTTTAAACTTTTTTTATTCATGTCATGTTGAGGCTTAAACTTGATAATTGTTTCTACATTAGGGCTTAAACTTTAGAGTTTTTAAAGAAATATCCAGGACTAATTTGAATAAAAAAAAGATTTAAACCCTAATGTAAAAATAATTATCAAGTTTACAACTTAACTTGAAAAAAAATTTAAATCCCAATGTGATAATAATTGTTAAGTTTAAAATCTAAAAAGTAATATAACCCTATCCTTTTAACTTTTATTTATTTATTTATTTAAATCAATCAATTCCGTATTAAGATTTAGATTTTACTTTCTCCAATTCAATTCTTGAAATTTCCTTAAAACAAAGTTAACTCTAAAATAAAAATAATTACTTAATTTATATAATTGAGACCCAGCATGGGAACATTGTCGAATTCAGCCCCAAAAATGGATCAACCGTCCTTAAAATTAAACCAAATTAAAATTTTTTTATTACGAAGACTTAAAAGTCTTTGTTCACACACCGAAGCATAGTGCTTTTTGGGTTTCCAAACTTTTCTTTAATTATTGTTACTTTATCGACGAAACAAATTATTTATTCCACACCTGAAAAAGCAATGTATTACCATGCGTTTGCAGCAACTTTCCTCAAAATCCTTACTCTGAAAATGAAGAATGCTGCGAATTTGTATGTAAAATCTCCAAAACCTGCATTTCTCTTCATATTATTATTCATCCTTGTTGTTCATCTTCCAAAGGCTGCATCAGTGGATGATGATGATAACATCAATTTCACTTTCCCTGATTTCAACCCAAATACGCATCGCATAGTGTATGAAGCTGATGCGCACGCATCAGGCAACGCAATACAACTCACTGCTGACCAAATAAACAAGGGTCTAAATGGTAGTGTTGGTCGAGCCACTTATTACAAGCCAATGCACCTTTGGGACAATTCATCGGGGAATCTCCTATTTGCAGATTTCACCACTCAATTTTCTTTCTCCATTGATTCCTTGCACGATAGCTCATACGGTAGTGGGTTTGCGTTTTTCCTTGCTCCCAATGGCTCAAATATCTCACCTGGATCTGCCGGTGGTTGTTTGGGACTTCAAACTAATTGCAACTCGAATTTGACTTACGACGTCAACTCTAAATTTGTTGCAGTGGAGTTTGATACGTATCACAGTCTTTGGGATCCTGTGGGGATGTCTGAGCACGTGGGCATTGATCTCAACTCTGTCAAGGCTTCTAACCCCACCGTTAAATGGTGGTGGAGTGATATTGAAAATGGGGGAAAAGTTAATGCTTTCATCACTTACAACTCTAGTACAAAAAACTTGAGTGTTTTCTTAGTTGATGCTAGTGATTTTTCTGGTGAGAATTCATCTAGTCTTTCTGCAATACTGGATCTTAGCCGATATTTAACAGAATGGGTCACTTTTGGCTTCTCAGGAGCCGCTGGATTTAAAACTCTGACAGAGCTACACACAATTTATTCCTGGAATTTCAGCTCTACCTTACAAGTTTCCATGAATACAACTATCCATCCTCCAGCAATCGCACCAAGCCTTCCAGTCAACCCCAGAAGGAAGAGCAAGACATGGCTATGTCTAGTTCTAGCCATCGTTAGTGGCATTTTTGCTTTGCTCCTAGTTCTAGGTCTGGTTTGGCTTTTTTGCAGGAGAGGAAAGTATAACAAGATGAGGGATGATGGGCCCATGTCTATCAACGTAGAAATGGAAAAAGTAACAGCACCTAGGCAGTTTTCCTACAAGGAGCTAAGACTTGCAACCAGTAATTTTGCTGATGAAAGTCTGCTCGGAGAGGGAGGTTTTGGGAAGGTTTATTTAGGCTTCTTGAGGGACATCAACTGTAGTATTGCTGTCAAAAGGATAACTCCACATTCTCAACAAGGGGTGAAAGAGTACGTATCAGAAGTTACAACTATTACCAGATTGAGGCATAGGAATTTGGTCCAACTAATTGGTTGGTGCCATGACAGTAAGGAGTTCCTCATCGTGTACGAATTCCTTCCAAATAAGAGTCTCGATTACCATCTACATAGAGAACCGTGCTTGTTGACGTGGGATACAAGGTATAAAATCGCTATGGGACTGGCCTCAGCGTTGTTTTATCTGCAGGAAGAATGTGACAAATGCGTTTTGCATCGAGACATCAAGTCAAGTAATGTTCTGTTGGATTTGAGTTTCAATGCCAAGCTTGGTGACTTTGGGTTGGCTAGGCTTGTTGACCATGGACAAGGGTCTCAAACAACTAAGGTTATGCTTGGTACTGATGGTTATATAGCACCCGAGTGTCTTGACACATGCAAAGCCATTAAGGAGTCCGACATATACAGTTTTGGTATTGTTGCCTTAGAAATAGCCACCGGAATGAAGGCTATTGCTGTAATTGAAAGGAATGGTAAAAGATTCAAGAGAAAACTGGTGGAATGGGTTTGGGAACTGTACGGAAAAGAGAGTGTTTTCGATGCTGTAGACCCACGATTGTATGGCAATTACGACATGGAACAAATGGAACGGTTGCTCTTAGTTGGGCTGGCTTGTGCTAACCCAAACTATTATGCCCGCCCATCGATAACGCGGGCTATCGACATCCTTGGTTTCAAAGCACCACGGCCCATGCTACCACGGGAGCTGCCGGTTCCAACATATATTGCAGCTTTGGAAGACAATATTGTTACATCTTCGGCATCCAATTCATCCCATACCAGTGGTTCCAGAAGAAGCGAAACCCAAACTTCAGGCAATGGTTCCAATATCCCTTCTTGAAGGATAAAACAAGAACTCCAGGTTCAGACACAGAAGCCAAGCAGTGAGTTCTTGGTTAGTAGTTAACACTTAGTATTTTGCTCTTTTCATTGGCTATGAAGATTACTATTTTGAGATTTTAATTTTGTTCTTGTTTTTGTTCTTGTTATGGTTTTCCAAAGTGTAAAATAATGATTGTTTTCGTTATTAACCAAAGTTCAATTTTCCTAGCAAAATGAACGAATATATAAAATCTTATAAATAAATAAAAACCGATTCGAAGGGTTCCTAGGAGACCCATTGACTTGTAATTAGTCTAAGTCTTTGTAGTTTTATTAACATTGATGGACAAAAATAAAGAATATATTTAAGCAGTAACTGTAGTGGAGCCCCTGACAATACAAGGAGCCAATTACTTCTTGACAAACATTTGCAAATTAATGTCGTGAGAACCAAAAACAAAAAGGAAAAAGAACAGCAATGTCAATTATTACAAGGTACCAAGATTCCTTGGATTTATGTTATGTTTTTACAGGTAAATTATATCCCAGTTTGGTTTTCATCACTAATTAAAGTTACATATAAAAAAACATTCTTTAAAAAACATTTATATGGGACTAAATTGGATCCCTTCATCAATGTTTTGGTCGAGAGATAGAGATTGGAGATGTATACGTTCTATCTTTCTTACGGCAAGTGTACAATTACACTCGAGGATGTCAGTTTACAATTTAGTTTATCGATCGATGGGGATATCGTAATAGGGCCAATTATTAGTGTTGATTGGAGTGCAACATGTGAGCAACTACTAGGGAAGGTGCCGAACAAGTTTAGGGTTAGCTGGATCGAGATGAGATGGTTGGAGGACAACTTCCAAACTATCGAGGCTTTAGCGAATGATGTTGAAAAGGAACAATTCACATGCGCATTCATCTTGAGGTTGATTAGGGGTCTGCTAATGCTAGATAAATCTTGCAATTTGATACATTTAAGACGGCTACTACTACTAGTCGACTTAAAAGAATCGGGAAAACTTAGTTGGGAATCAGCGGTGCTGGCGACATTATACCGAGAAATGTGTTGAGCGACGATATCGAATAAAACTAAAATCAACAGTTGCATGCTCCTTCATATGGTAAAATTCATTTGACAATATCATTACCATTTTTATTTTTCATTGTTGTAATTTTGAAATAACATATTATTTGAATAGGTGAAACAATCCCGCAAGACACAGCGGTATACCAATCAAGCTCGAGGATATCTGACTAGCTCCAGATCAAGAAATCGAAGAGGATATTAGTTTATGATTTTCAAAGTTATATAATATGTATTATAACACTTGAAATTAAATATCAGACACGTTTTAAAAATTATAAATTCGTAATGTAGTTTGTATGGATGCCATATGCGGATCCGAGGATTCAAAAATGTGTCTCGATAGAATTTTTGGCCAGTCACAACATTTGGCATGTCAAAGTGCCATTGGCTATTTTGCAATGGTCGAGATGTACGAATCCGACCGATTCATGCGACAGTTCAAGTGTATTGATGATCGTTAAACTAACTAAAAATTCGACTAAGACAAGCGCACTTATTGAACAATAGTATAGTTATGATGAGACCGGAAATATCGTATCCACAAGAACTAAAAGTACTAGTAATTACTATCTTTTTATTATCCAGCCTAAGAATTAAGGGATGTTTTAAACTAAACTAATTATTTAATTGACTAAGATTATGACAGAGATAAAAGTTGGAAAATACTGTTGGAAAACCGATAGAGAAGACAATACCCAAGGAAGAATTCACCTAGACTTCACTTATTACTTTTGAATTAGACGATTTATTCACTTGACTTAATCCGTAGAAATCCCTGATTTATGTTAATATCTCTCTCAAGACTAAAAACAATTGACTCTAGGTTGATTAATTGAAATCTCTCTCTAATTAAAAGCCCTATTGTCGCATTAACTCGATCTATAGATTCCCTTATTAGATTTGACTCTAATCTGGTAGATTTATGTCGTCCTATCTCTAGGATTGCATGCAACTCCGCTTAATTATGGAAGATCTACTCTTAAACAGGGACTTTTGCTCCATTGAATAAGCATATAAAAACTTGAATTAATATCCTGGAATATTAAAACAAGAATTAAGAACACATAATTAAGAATAAGAACAAGTATTTATCATATAATTCAAATTGTAATAAGATCCGTCTTAGGTTTCATCTTCTTTAGGTATTTAAAGAGTTTAGTTCATAATAATGGAAAACAACAAAACATAAAGAAACCCAAAGAACTTCTAGGAAATTGGATGGAGATCTTCAGTCTTGAAGTAGATCCTACTTTTGAGCTGATTCCGATGGTTATCCTTTAGTATTCCCTGCCTTCTACTCTGCGTGTTCCTTTTGATCCTCTTCTAGGGTGTTTAAATAGACTTTGAAATGCCCAAAATTAGCCTTTTTCCAAATAGAATTAGATTTGGGTTTAACAGGGACATGACCGTGTGCCACGCCCGTGTGAAGGTGCTCAGGCTGTGTGCAATTCTGACTTGATTTAATGTCGACACGGCCATAACACAAGGACGTATAGTCTGCCCATGTGTGTGGAAGTACCCAGTCCATGTGGAACACTGAAATTTGCCTTTTTTTCTGTCTCTGGCTCATTTCTTTCTCTTTTCTCTTTCTTATGTTCTCCTGAGTATAAGACATGAAACTAAAGGATTAGGAGCATCGAATTCAATGAAACCAAGGAAAAATCATCCATAAATATGCCAAGCATGGGGTAAAAATATGTATAACTTATAGTTTATCATGTACGCAACGTATTCGGCCACGACCTTAGAAGCTCGATGACTTACACAAGATTGACTTGTGAAGGAGGCTCGAGGAAGATTAGCCAACATTCCACAAGAAGTACATCGAGATGTGGCAGCGTAGGTACGATTACTTGCCAACATGTGAACCATTTCTCACACCAGAGTTGACGACATCTCCAGATTACATGGATTGGTTCAGGTATAACAGTAAGTCGTATCTACTGTAGGCTTCGAAAAGTAGTAGGCAACGTCACCGTAAGAGGCCAAGACGAAGGCCCATCAATCTTAGGTCGAGAGATGAAGATGTGACAGGATCGACATCTGATCCATCTGCACCGGAGGACCCAATTTTTGTGCAACCTCCCGATCAGTATGGTTCATTTTCTTTTTGCTTCTAACCTAATTTTTTGTCACAAGCATCATAACACGCATACTCATTCCCTGCTTCATCACTTTCAGTTCTAGTTTATTTTACACAACTACTACAACACGTGCAATCATTCCATGCATCAACATACTCAGCACCAGTTTATTTTAAACAATCACTATAGCACGCACAACAATTCCCTACATCAACACATTCCGCAGGGATATATTATGCACGACCATCACGTACTGTGCCATATAACATGCTAATCTAGCCAACAATACTGACGTATTCGGTATTGCCAATGATTCCTACCTTCTATTCGTAACTAGGCCATACGACGACATATAATTTCCTGTTGATAATGTGGCAAACACCCCCAACATTATTGTTCTACCAAGGTGGGCTATCCTTGCAACCGCCAACTCAAACAAGGGCAATCCACGATAGGCAACTAGGACATAGTTGCAGTCAAGCACAGAGGAAGAAGATGAAGTTAGCGATCAACCCCAACGTGCACGTTAAGCTGATCCTGAAGTCGACAAGGAGTCGACAAACCAATTAGTGCAATGAAACCCGAGGCGTACCGTACGCCCACCCAGTCGTGGCACATATTCGGGACACAGATGATTACGTTATTTTGTAATTTTACAGTTTTTTATATACTTTGTTTTACATCTGAAATGTACACTTATTTACAAAGAACGAAACAAATTTATTAAATTAGTTTGATTTGTACACAATCAAGTTGTAAGTTTAAATTTTACAATTATTTATGTTACTTTTTCATTTAAGTTTTTCTCCATCCATTTGTTAAGTACAATATTTTTAAAAAGCAAATAATTGCTCAGAAGGTTTGAAAAAACATTAAACTTTGGCTTGTGAATTATATTATATCTTACTTTAATAATTAATAGTAACTTACACTTTATAGGAAAAATTAATGAATAAACGAATAAGCTAGTGTTTTCACTGCATGAGTTAGTTTTTTAATTAGCTCTTTTACATTTCAATAATTAATATTAACTTTGGCGTGCGAGTTCTACATATGCAATTTCTACATTTTCCTCAATCAAGTTTATCCCGGGAATCCCAAGTTGCAAAGGCTCAAAAGCAATTAAGTTTTGTGGTTGAAATGCTTAGAGAGAAAATGCTCCCTGTAAGGTGCATTTTTATCTAACACGATAGTGAAAACACTTCCTACAATACGCGTTTTCAAGCCACATGTCTGACATGTTTATGGAAAACGCCCCCTGTAGGGAGCGTTTTCTCTCTGGCCATTTCAACCACCTCAGCTTAACTGCTTCTAAGCCCTACAACTCAAGATTCTCATGATAAATTTTTTCCCTTTATACCCTGTCCTATCCCCTATATAAACGCTCATTCTTCATCCCCTACTCACCATATCTCAATCTCCTTTAAAAATTTTCAGGTTTAAAGATTTATTTCTCTCTCGCTTTGAAGGAGACGAAGTCATAGTTTGTAACAGCCTATTTTTGGGTCAAATCGGAATAGTGGTTTTGGGACCACAAATCTGAAGTCAAAATATTTATTTTATTATTTTATTAAATATTAGAGCATGATAGATTAATTATGTGAAAGTTTCGTAAAGAAATTTTACCATTTAAATGCTTAATTCGATAAAAAGGACTAAATCACGTAAAGTGTAAAAGTAGTATTCTATTAGCTAAAGGTATTAAATATCTATGGAACCTTATGTGGTTCTTAACCCATTTATAAGATATTGGAAGTTAGTGGCATGACATATGGAGTAATTATTAAATTTTTTAAAGGACATTATAGTAAATAGATTATTAAATGATAATTTAATAAAATAAAATGTAATTTTTATTCATCATCTTCATCCTTAACTGATTATTGCATAGAGAATATCCATTGTTATACCTTCCATTCGGCCAAGCTTAGGTAGCTCATTAAGGTACGGTTTTCGTCCTGTTTTTAATAATTTCTACGTTTTTGAAATCGTTGCAGCTTAATCTAGCTAGCCCATATCTCCGATTTCTGAATTGTTAAAGTATGTGAATTTTACCATTGTTGATTAGGTGTATATTTTGATAATTGGTGATAGAAAACAAATTATTGTTGTTAGATATACAAGTTTTGTAAAGTTAATTTTGGTAAAAATATCAATTTTGGATTAAATTGTGAATTATTGAAATTATGCTGTTAAAAGTATGATTATTTGGAAAATATGGGCTGTTATGAAGCTATACAAAATTCGGATAGCATGATTTGTCCTTAAATTTCATGAATTTGCAATTGTACAAGATAATGATTAAATTGTAAAAATGTGAAACATAAAGGAAAAACGCGTAATTTTTCCAAAATATGTATAAAGTGTCAAATTGAATATAAAGGAAGTTAATTTTCTGAATTTGATATATTATTTAGATCAAGATAAGTCGAGATCGAGCTTAGATCGAGGAAAAAGGAAAAATGGACGAATAACCGAAAAATTCCATCTGAACAACTCGAGGTAAGTTCGTATAGCTAGAATCGAACTATTAATATTTGTAATTGTTTAAAAAACCCAATTGAAATTCGAATTACTGATTATATGATTAAATTATTGTTTACATAAATGAAAGTGAAATGCTACAATTGTTACATATGTTACAGGGATTCGGTATGATCATATGCATTAGGTATGCGAACTAAGTATTTAAATGTATGTACTTAATTGAATTGAATATATATATATATATATATATATATATATATATATGATTTGAGGAATTAAATTATTGATCATTAAATGCTTAAATGATGAAGTTGGATAATTACCGAGCCCTGTTTGAACCTTAGGAATTTGTTAGATACGAGTGACATGTCACTAGGGTTACCGTATTGGTTGAGCTCTTGCATTTGTTGTGGACTCACCACAGCTCGTATGAGCTTGCCAATATATCAGCTCGTAAGAGTTTACTGTTTTCAGGTCATTAGAGCTTACCGTTTTAGCTCATTAGAGCTTACCGTTTCAACTCGTTAGAGCTTACTGTTTATCAACTCAGGAGGAGCTTACCGATCATGACTCGAAAGATCAGAACTGATAATGAATTGATGGATTTTCAATAAATACACTTAATGTGTATCACCTGAGTATCTATCCATATTCTACGTAGGTCAACGGGCATAATTATTGTTACTGATCATATGAATAAGATATGTGTTTATATGGATGAATTACTGTAAAAACAGATAAATTACTATTATTACTGATGAACTACTGTTTATACAGATGAACTACTGGTTATATGAATGAATTGCAGTTTATACAAATAGAAATAAATTGCCATAATGTTATGTGAATTACATGGTATTGATGATTTTATATGCTTATGCATTTGGAAAATTTTGTTGGATTATATTGAAATGGTAATATAGGTTATAATGACGTACGAACAAATGTTATATATGTGAATCGAGATATAGGTGGTTTAACCGCATATATGCCCATTAGTGTATAAGATACAGAATATTCGATGGTATTTCTATGGTTCAACGGAAAAGATAACGGTACGAGAATTGAAATGATGATATGAATTAGTTCAGGTATACGTGACATGCTCGACAAGTAAGTGATATTTTAATAATTTCATATGATATGTACGTGAAAATCAATGAATAAAAACAGGAATTACCAGGTTGTTATTGTATTACGTGTTGATTTTGATGGAGCTGATTTATATGTCCTCATGTTTCTCTAATTTTGAATTAATTGTTAAATTGTATATAGTACATACTAGTCATACAAGCTTACTAAGCTTATTAGCTTACTCTGTTTATTTTCCGTATTTTACAGTGATTTGAAAGTTCGCTCGGGTTGGAAGTCATCAAAGATTTCATCACACTATCTAGGAGTTGATTTGGTATTTTTGAACTCTTTGAAATTGGTAATATGGCATGTATAGGCTAGTTGATGATATGAGATATATAAGTTATTTTAGCTATTAAAGGTTATATGCATTGATGTGTTTAAGCCATGTGATTTGGCTTAACTTGGTTAAATATTGGTTATGTACATGTGTGCTAAATATGGCATGTTTAGTCAAGTAGTTGATGAGATGAAGATATGCAAATTGTTTGAATTATTGAATAGATTATATGCATTTATTGGCTTACAAGTCATATTGGTTTGGTATGTGTTTGATGGCATAAATGGTATTAATTTGAGTATATAAATGCTTGGATTTTTAAATGGCACATAATGTGTTTTTGAAATGATTGTTTTAGCTGCCAAATTAGATGTGAGTAAGGTGTTATATGTATGCTTTAAGGTGATTGAATATAGGTGAGGAAAAGTGGCTTAAAAAAGCCTAATTTCGCCTCACATAGTTGAGCACACGGGCGTGTATATCGACCGTGTGTCCGCAGTAGCTTAATTATTTAAGTTAGAGAGTTACATGACTTAAGCACACGGGCATGTCTATTGGCCATGTGTAACACACGGGCTAGCACATGGGCGTGTGGCCGACCATGTGACCCAAGTTAGTATACCCTCCAGATTTTCCACGTCCATGGCACACGGGCGTGTCTCCAGCCGTGTGGTGTAAGTTAGTATGTATGCCCTATTTTCACACGGCCTATGACACGTGAGTGTTTGGTGACCGTGTAAGGCACACGATCTGTTCACACAAGCGTGTGACATTTGAAATATTGAAAATTTCAAGTTTCTAAAATTTTAATATGTTACCGATTTAGTCCCGAATGCATGATTTAAGCTTTGTATGCTTGATTTAAGTACATATTGAATATGAATGAATGATATTTACTGAAATGAGATGATATTTGATAAATGACTGTTCTGAACTGAGTTATAAGTCTAGTAATGCCCCTTAATCTATTCTGGCGATGGTTATGGGTTAGGGGTATTACATAGTTTTAAATTACGTTTGGGTTCACGGTGATGTAATGGAGCTCGATAACCTACAAATTTCATCTATCGTGTGAGTATGATGCCATCACCTGAGAAGTTAGGATCACTTTGCAATTCGAGGTCCAAGTTGGTGGTGATTATACCGTCTCGAGTTGAAGTGTAACTAAGGCTTCAAGTTTACAAAGGTTATGATGTCAATGGATGGAGCATAAATGGACCTGTAGTTAACGATGCTAATGTAACACCCTAGGAAAATCCCACATCAATAAAGCACAGGAGAGACTTGGGCTATATAAAGGGGTAGCAACACTTAAGTAGTAAGAGGCCTTTTAGAGGTGTATGAGCGCTCCCAAGAACAAAGCGGTGAGGACCATGTGTGCCAAAAGTGGACGATATCTTACTAGGTTGGGTGTTGGCTATGACATTCATTGGTATCAGAGCTACTCATCATGCCTCTTGAGTGATGGTGGGGCAAACCTCAGCGAGGACACTAAGTCCCTAAGAGGGGGTGAATGTAATACCCTAGGGAAATATCAAATCGGCAAAACACGGGAGAGACCTAGACTATATAAAAGGGTAGCAACACTTAAGTGGTAAGATGCCTTTTGGGGGTGTATGGGTGCTCCCAAAGACAAAGCTGTGAGGGTCATGTACACCCAAAGCAGACCATGTCTTATCCAATTGGGTGTTGGCTATAACAGCTAATGCAGGCATGACAATGAGCCTTTTCACCCGAAGAGCATGCTTCATAAAACTCAAACATAGGTGCGAGGAAGGAATACGCAAGAGGCTTTCCAGTATAATCATGTAATTAGTATTGTCCATCTTCACCGAATGCGGTGTGACTTTTTTAGTATAACCTGTTACTCCCCAATGCTGTCACAGGTTATAATAATGGAGTCACCGCCTTCAGTGGTGGTGGATAAGACGCATTACTTGATTATACTGAAACGCCACTGTGTTTTTCTTCCCCTACTTATGTTTGAGTTTTATAAAGCATCCTCTTATGATAAGAAACCCGTTATTGTCCCCTCATAACCACTGTAACCTACGACCCCGTTTATGCTCCATCTTTTGATAGCATAACCTCTATAAACTTGAAGTCGTAGTTACACTTCAACCCTAGACTGTATAATCACCATCAACTGAGACCTTGAGTTGCAACGCGATCCGGCTTCTTAGGTGATGACTCCATACTTACATGGTAGATGAAATTTATAGGTCACCCAGCTCCACGACACCATCATAAATTCAAATATTCCTTAAAACTATAACCATGTTTATCTCAAATACGGACAAAAATAAATCTATAAACTTTTAATTTCCAATTGCAAGAAAAAAATAATTTTTAAGCTGTGAAAACTTGTCCTACAGAGTGCATTTTCACTAATGTGGCAGTGAAAACTCACCATGTAGGATGCATATATTTTCTCTCTCATGAAAACGCGTCCTACGTGGTGGCATTTAGGAGAGAGAAGGAAAACAATGTAGATCAGTAATTTTTTTTTACAAAATCAGCTTAGTTTCTCAATTTTTTCAGCATATTTGAATAAATTAATCGATTTGTATCTATATTATATTTAAATTCATGATTGAGTTAATAACACAAATTATTTTACATATTATATATTTATACACTTAAAAAATTTAACTTAAACTTTTTAGTTAATGGAAATAAGCAGAGTACTAAAATTTCTTTGAATATAGATTAAAATAAATTTAAATAAAACCCATTTAAAATTAAAACATTTTTAACCGAGTCATTTTAAGCAAAGTATTCAATTTTGATTGTCCATGTTTAATATTTTGAAACACAATTCATAATGAAATGTTTAAAAAGTCACCTAATAATTAAATTTAAGAGTAATTATATAAGGATGATATTTTGAATAACTATTATATTTAGTGGTTTCTTTGAATTGGATGTAATTGGAGCACATCAATTACACTTATCAATTCTTAAGAGAAATGTGAGAATTGAAGTAATTACGTGAATAATTCCACCCAAATCTAATTACCCATGACTTTCCAAACAATCATATATAGTTTAACTTAAAATATATATAATATAAAAAAATTATGTGTATCTTATAAAATTATAAAAAAAATTATATTGTTTAAATCCTAAGAATTCTAAAAATATGACAAAAATAATATTATAAAAAATAATTTACATATTATAAAAGTGTTATTTACTATATTCTTAAACTACATATTACATATGATGATTTGATTTTAATTACGATAATTTTTATAGTAATTAATATTTTTAAAATATAAATTATATAACTATATAATTATAACTTATACTACTAAATATAAAATAAAGAATTATAGCATAATTGCAAGCTATTAATCAAACACATCGTAATAATTACACTTCCATGTAACCGTCACTGAAATTTTTAATGCCAAATGCAGACATATTGACATTTGTAATTTTATCCCGACCTGCCCAAGTATAATTCAATATTTGACGCGATAACTTTCTATTAAATGGCATATTCATCTATCACAAATATTAATGTAATTTAATGTATATGTGCCATTTGTCAACTTAAGAAGTTCTTTCGATTTGAAAGTTACCAGAAATGCAAAAAAATGCTTCTTCTTCTTTTTTTTTTAATAAAATGGATACAAACGCAATTAGTCTAGGTACTGAAAGGAATATCCTCAACCAATTTTAAATCAGATTTTGTCTCCCGAACCAACTTGATAAGATTATCCATAATTATATTCTCTTCGTAGAACCGTTTAATCGTCGACAGGGTTTATCGTATTCTCCTAATTAACGTAGAATTAGAGAAATTAGCCGAATCAATTAAATTTTAACTTAAAATTTTACTAATAATCTAACTTAAGATTATATGCTTTTTTTTTCAAATTTTGTATTAATTAACTTAAGATTTTACTAATAATCTAAGTATGAAATTGATACATTAAAAGTTTAAAATTAATTTTTAAAAGTTTAAAATTAATTTTTTTATAGAAATTACCTAGAACTACCCATAGTCCCTCTCCATCCTTTCAATAGGAGGATAAATGTGCTTCAACATGCTCGAATCTATATTCTCTTGCATAGACAACGATACTAATATCAATCGAGTTAAGACTCAATCGATAAATTAAAAAATCTAAAAACGTATGAATTAAAAAAAAAACCAACAAAAAAATATTTTCAGCATCATATCATCACAAAAAAATGGTGTACCCCAACTTTTTGGGAAAAAATGTTTATATCACTTTTTTTTTATACAAATTGATTAAAATTACTTATAGTATCTCTTCAATCGTTCAATAAGAGGATAAATATATTTTTTTCATGTTCGAACTCATATCTTCTTATATAAACAACAATATTGATATAATCGAATTAACACTCACAATTTATAATAATAAAAAGTTGAGGTAATATGTAACCAACACGGCCAATTATCACGATTTCAACTCTTCACTAACCAATGTTTACGAAAATGTATGGAAACCTTACTTTCGATAATATATATATAATTTAGTATAATATTGACACTTAGTAATATCTTACTTCAATATTTTACTAAGACAATATATATTATATTATAATTTAGTAACAATCAATTGAGAGTTTATTGATTCAATTTACGTTTAATAATTTGAAAACTAGAAATATTTTAATGATTTGTTATAAAGGTTAATTATATATGCTTGACCGATTGAGTTTTAATTCAGTTGGTATTGATATTATTGTCAATGCATAAGGACATGAATTCGAGTATATTGAAGCACGTTTATCCTTTTATTTAAGGATTGAGATAAGTTATGGATAGTTTCTAAGTATTATATCAACTTAAAACTTTTAGAGACTTTTACAATTGAATTAGATTATCGATAAATAATACAAATTAACATTTTAAATATTTGGTTTTGACTTTCAATGTTTAATATTTTGAGACTACTTCATATTAACAAACCATTTAGTTGTTTTAACTGAATTTTAAAGATTTAATATTTTTTAGCCGGCAATGAAAATTGTAATACGAGAGACTAAGTCACATTGGCTATCTAATCTATCTCAATCTGCTCAAATATGGTTCAATATTTGATAGGATAACTTGCTATTAAATAGTATATTTAATTGGATAGCTGAGTAAGAATCAATCACAAGTATTAATATAACATAATGTATACGTGCCACTTGTTCCTTTGGAATTGAATGTTATCAAAATTGTTATTTTATTTTTATTGATTTCAAGCTGTTGTGTATGTCACGTATTTAAGCTAAATTTGAAAGATATTCTATTTATTTGTTTCATTCAAATTTTGATTAGTCTAGATTATTTTATTATTATTTGATCTATGAATTTAACTTATAAATAAATTCTTTTACAATTTTAAAAATACATCAATTAAAACTCATAACACTTTTGGAGAATTTTGTGTTTACGTTTTGAGGGTTTTTTGTTTTCGGGTTTGGAATTTAGTTTTTATCTCTATCTTTTATACTCTTCGTTCTTTTACTATTATAGTAAAATTATCTTTGCCCGTGGGAAGAGTTTTTCACGTTAATTTTGTGTGTTTATTTGTTTGTCAAACAATTAAAATTTAAATATCATTTAAATATTACATTATTCATAATTCAAGAATAAAGATAAAATAAAATATTTGCATAAAAATCTAAGTTTAGATGTAATATTGCACCAAATGATTTTTAACTTTGCTAAAATTAGTTGTTGGACTTCAAAAAGATTTCAATGTATATATACTAATATCTTTATTAAAATTAGGTTTAACTTACGATGTTTAAAATATATTCGGTTTTTTTTTTTTTTGGTACTCAAAATTTTTTATCTAATTTAGTATTTAAAATACATTCATTTCCGGTACCTAAAATATTATGCAGTTATATATTTTAATCTAATTTTTAATATTATGGTTTAAAAAAGTGGGCAATAACCTTATTTCATCATTCTCTTATTTTCAGTTTTTTTTTTCCTTTCTAACCTTTATTTTTTAAAAGAGAATACTATTTTTCTAAATCTATAAATTAATCTTGAAACCTTAACCCACCAAATTTATTTTTTTTATTGCCGGGTTGCCTTCGTCGAGAGCTTATCTTCTATCATTTAAATCAACCAAACAATACCCAAAAAACTCAATCTTGCTTTGTCTAAAATTTTGATCGATGCTTTTTTTTTTTATTAACTTTTTAAATAGAGATGATAGTTATGATATGAATATAGCTATGGTAACGGAGAGGAAGATTTTAGCCATATTGATTGTGTTAAGAAAAAAGATGAAAGAGTTGATAAGATGAAGGAGTGGGGAAGAAGAAGAAGTTGGAGAGAGAAAGAGAGAACGTGGCAAGAAAAAGAATCATAATTCTTTATTAATTTAATTTAATTTAATAAATGTAATTTTAAGTAAAAAGGAATTTAAGTAATATTTTTTATGAAAATATAGAAGTCATTATGTTACCTTCGTTGAATTTTTTTTTAAAAGTTTGTTAGGCATTTATCATAATTGACTTGAAAATCAGATAAAATTCGGGTCGTCCACCCGTTACTTAGATAGGGCTCACTAGCCAGATATGTGCAAGCCTTACGGAATGAAGCTCGCAAAAGGTGTTCACAAGGGAAACTTGTAGATCCAGCTCGCACAGGACAGGAGGGGTTTGCAAGGGGAGCTCGCGAGTCTCGACTTGTAGGAGCCCAAGGAGTGTCCAGCAGGCTGCCCAAAGTAGTAAACGTGCTTAACATGCATAAAGTCTGTTAAAAGCGTAAAAATTCTATGAATAGTAGCTATATATATAAAGATTCGATTGTCCCCTCTAATGAGACACCTCTAATGAGACACAACGGAAAAATTACTCATCAAAGTCAATTACGTTTTTAGACTAAAATTACAAGAAAAAGATACTTAAGTATTAAATTGGGAAAAAAAATTAAAGTATCAAAGTAGTAAAACGAATATACTTTAAGGTTAATTTGTAAATTAAGCTTTAAAATTAAAAAGCTTTCAATGTATCTTTACTAATATTTTGATTAAAATTGAACGTTTTGTTGAAGTAAAATTATTTTGTCTAAATAATTTAAAATTATATAAAATATAAAAAATAATTATATATTTTTAAAATTGTAATGAATTTAAAAAACACACACACAAACTTTTATCAACAGAGAAGCTAATGGAAATTTTTAGAATTTTAGACACAATTTATCACAAGAAACATGATCATTCATCAATAAATTAATAAATAAAATTGATTTTGTAAAAGAAGAGTTTTTTTATTGTGAAGTCTTTTTCGTTGACACCACTAAGGGCTAGTTTGGCAATGCTTTTGAAAAGTGCTGTGAAAAAGTGCTTTTGAGAAGTGCTTTTGAAAAGTTTGGTTTAAAATTTGAGTGTTTAACATTGCTGTCAAAAAGTGCTTTTGAGAAATAAAATGTCCATTTTAGACATGTTATTATCCAGTAACAAATATGCATTTAAATAATATTTAAATTAGTTAATATTATTATATTTTAGTAAGAATATAAAAAATTATTATAACTTCTTGTTAATATTTTAATATATAAAATATAAATTTTAAATATTTTAAGCAATAAATATGAATTATTTATAAAATTTAATTAGAATATATAAACTATATTTTAAATATTTAAATATAACTATTAAATATTTGTAATTAGTATTTTAAAAATATTTTTTATTTTTAATTAATAATTTTAACACATTTGTAATTAAGTACCAAGAAAAAAAAGAGAAAGTACTATGTTATTGGAGGGGTGAAAATGTAATTAAGCACTAAAAGTGCTTTTGGGAGAGGAAAAGCTAAAAATTTTATCTTCTTCTTTTCAGAAATGCTTTTCAAAAGCTAAAAATTTCAGCCAAAAGCAGCTTGTTCTGTACAGCTTTTCTTCCAGAAGTGTTTTTTGAGTCAGAAGTGCTTTTGAAAAATAATGCAGAACTGGCCTAGGAGAATCCAATAGGTTGCATTTTGGGTCCAATGTATGGCAAGAATGTCAAACTTTATTGTAAAGGAATTATTCAATACCTGGAAATAAATTATCTTGCATGCATTTGTAGTAACTTTGCTCAAAATCCTAACTCTGAAAATGAAGAAAGCTGAGAATATGTATCTCAAATCTCTTAAACCTGAATTTCTCTTCATATTATTACTATTATTATAAACCCTTCCTATGGGGTTACTTGTTCATTTTACCATGGCTGCATCAATTGATGTTGGTAACATCCAATTCAGTTTGACTGCTTTCACCCCAAATATGCCTAGCATAGAGTTTGAAAATGATACAACCCCATCAGATGGTGCAATCCAACTCACCACCAACCAAAGGGACAAAGCTTTAAACGGTAGTGTTGGTCGAGCCACTTATTACCAACCGATGCACCTTTGGGACAATTCATCAGGGAATCTCCGACTTGCAGATTTCACCATTCATTTTTCTTTCTCCATCAATTCATTGAATAAGCCCTCCGGAGATAGGGGCGATGGGTTTGCGTTTTTCCTTGCTCCCAATGGCTCAAAAATCCCTCCTCACTCCGGAGGTGGTTGCTTGGGACTTCAAAATTGCGATTCAGATGCCAACTCTAAATTTGTTGCAGTGGAGTTTGATACGTTTCCCAATGAACGATGGGATCCTCCGACGATGTCAGATCACGTGGCCATTGATCTCAACTCTGTCAAGACTTCTTTTTACCCTGTCGAATGGCTGTGGAGTGGCATTGAACATGGAGGAAAGGTTGATGCTTTCATCACTTACAACTCTAGTACAAAAAACCTTAGCGTTCTTTTACTCGATGCTGATGCCTTACTTGTCAAAATTCATCTTGTCTTTCTGCAATATTGGATCTTAGTCTATATTTACCAGAATGGGTCACTTTTGGCTTCACCGGATCAACTGGGTCTAGGATTGAGCTACACACTATTAATTCCTGGAATTTCAACTCCAGCCTACAGGTTTCCATGAATTCAACCATCAATCCTCCAAATATGGCACCGAGCCCTCCAATCAACCCCAAAAGGGAGAGCAAGACATGGCTATGGGTAGTTCTAGCCATTGCTGGTGGCATTTCTGCATTGCTCCTAGTTATGGGTCAGGTTTGGCTCTTCTGTAGGAGGAGAAAGTACAAAAGGATGAGGGAAGATGGGAGCATGTCTGTCAACGTAGACATGGAAATGATGACAGCACCTAGGAAGTTTTCCTACAGGGAACTCAGGCTTGCAACCAATAATTTTGCCGATGAAGGTCTCCTTGGAGAGGGAGGTTTTCGAAAAGTTTATTTAGGCTTCTTGAGGGACATCGGTTCCAACATTGCTGTCAAAAGGATAACTCCAAATTCTCATCAAGGGGCGAAAGAGTACGAATCAGAAATTACCACTATTATCAGATTGAGGCACAGGAATTTGGTCCAACTCATCGGTTGGTGCCATGACAATAAGGAGTTCCGCATTGTGTATGAGTTCCTTCCAAATAGGAGTCTCGATTACCATCTACACAAAGAGCCATGCTTGTTGACATGGGATACAAGGTATAAAATCGCCATGGGAGTTGCCTCAGGGTTGTTTTAACTGCAAGAAGAATGTGATCGATGCGTGCTGCATCGAGACATCAAGTCAAGTAATGTTCTGCTAGATTTTAGTTTCAATGCCAAGCTTGGTGACTTTGGGCTGGCTAGGCTTGTTGACCACGGACAAGGGTCTCAAACAACAAAGTTGATCCTTGGGACTGATGGTTATATAGCACCCGAGTGTCTTGAGACATACAAAGCCATTAAGGAATCCGACATATACAGCTTTGGTATTGTTGCCTTAGAAATAGCCTCCGGAAAGAAGGCCGTAGCTGTAATTGAAAGGAATGGCAAGAGATTCAAGACAAAACTGGTGGAATGGGTTTGGGAATTGTATAGGGAAGAGCGTCTTTTGGATGCTGCTGACCCAAGATTGTCTGGAAACTACGACATGGAACAAATGGAACGGTTGCTGTTAGTTGGGCTGGCTTGTGCTCACCCAAACTATTTTGACCGCCCATCCATAAGACAGGCTATTGAAATCCTTGGTTCCAAAGCCCCACTGCCCAGTTTACCACGCGAGATGCCGGTTCCAATATACATTGCAGCTCTGCAAGACAGCATCTTTACATGTTCAGCATCCACTTCATCCTTTCCCAGTGCCTCCAACAGAAGCCAAACTCAATGTTCAGGCACTGCGTCAAGTATCCATTCCTTCAAGGATAAAACAATGGCTCCAGGTTATGACACGGAAGCCAAGCAGTGAATTCCTGGCAGGTGGTAGTTGAACCTTCTTTTGTTGTATATATGGCTTCTTGTTTTCTAGTTTTGATGCTTTGTTATATCCATGGTTTCCGCACCTTGTATTTTGTTCTGTTGATTGGGTATTTACGAAGATCACAGTATTTAAAGAATTTAGTTTTTGATTGCTTTTGTTGGCTGTTAATTATAGTTTAATTTGAAATATTCTATAGATTTTCTTCCTTCCTAATTTGCTTTTATCTCTAAGAGATTGAGATTTCAGAAAATTGTGACTTCATATTGCCCAAGAACCACTAATGGAACTCAGTCACATTCTACAGGATGATGCAACTGGTCGTGTTATGCTAAGAAAAATATAGGTTTAGGTATGCAATTTAATCTTAAATTTTCATTTAAAAGAATGATATAATAATGCCGTGTAACAGCAAATTTTGGATATTATAATTATTATATTATAATTACTTAACTTTATTTTATCAAATTAATCTTTAGATGCTATTTTGTATTAGTTTACTATATTAAATTATAAATGTTATTAAATTTATCATAAAAATTATAAATTCTATACAAGAAATTAAATTTTACAAAAGAATTTTAGAAATGTTTGGGGTCAAATACAAATTTTTCTTTCCTTTAAACACTAATTATAATATTAAATTTAAAATTTTAAAACTTAAAAGGTTAAAAGAAAATTTCACAAAATTTAGAGGGATGGAGGCCCTACAACCCTTGAATTCGAAAATTTTTGTTGGGGGCAGGATAAGAATATAAATTGTTGGGAATAAACTTAAAATTTTCATACTAAAAGGATTTGAGTCTAAAATTACAATAATTCATTTTATTATGCCAAATGAATTATATTTCATTCTACCAAAAAGTAATAGTATAATTTAAATGTGATATTAATAAAATTTTGACAGTCATTGCTTCTCTAATGTTTCATTCATTTCAAAAATCACCCTAAAACTCATTGAATAAATTTGTTATGTTTAAACCAAATGTAAAATAAGTTTAAAAATTACAAAAAATTCTAAAGGACTCCTCGGTAGTCATAAATGTGGAGCTACTATAATTGTATTTTTATTAATATTTTTTGATATCCAAAACACATTGAATCTTCTCAAAATTTATAAAACTTCAACAATTAAATTGGTTGGTAATACAAAGAAATTGAGAAAAAATCTAGCTTATAAACGTTACAATTTCATAGAATCAGAAACTCTGTTGAGATTTTTTAGGAAATTGAGTCTGCAAATTTACCATTTTATCCTTTTAAAAAACAGTATAAATAGAATATCATTCTCTTTATATAGAACATAACAAGAGAAAAAATAATCTCTCATCCTTCTGTTTTTTAAATTCTGGTGTTCTGCAAAATTGCACGAGCTGAAAATTCTGTTTAGGAGATTGGGTTTTAAGCGGGATCGTCTGTGACTTCTCCAATCTTTCCTGAGAATTAAACCTAGTATGGTTTTGCCTGTTTTCTTTTAGTTTAATTTCCGATAAGATTTTCAATCAACTGCTTTTGTTTTTTCAGTTTCGATTCCTTTTGAGAAGAGCAATATCAATTGTGTTCGATCTTTTTTTTTTCGGGTGTACGAATATTAAAGTATTGTGTTAACCTTGAGGGTGACGTCTACTATATAATTATACCAATCAGGGTGAATTTGCTTCTAAAATAATGATTCTTCCACGACACAATGACTGTTTTATTTATTTACACTTAGTTTAATTTCCTAACAATTTTATTTTGCATTTTAAACAATGAGAACAAATTTTGGTAAATAATAAACTCTTACAATATTTTAATGAAAAGAAAAAACATTATTAGGAAGTTTAGGTCTTTCGTTGACACCACAAAGTAGTAGACTCCAATCTTAAAAACGCTGCTTTTTGTGTCCACGTTATTCACAATGCCTAGCATTTATATTTTTTATTTTATTTTATTCCCGAACTACTTATTATTTACTCCACCAAAGTACACCTTTTGATACTTTGATTAAGTATAAGCAACGAACTCAAATATTTTATATGGAAAATTCTTCCGAAAAGGATAAAAATTAGGGACAAAGGGTTTCAGCTTTTTATTAAATGAGTAAACAAATAACAATACAATATTGAGAAAATAAACTTAAATGTACAAATCCAAAACTTGAATACAAAGCCGTAACTCAGAAACAAAATTCTCTTTATATTTACAACGAAAACTCTCACGAAAACTCACCTATGACTACATCTTGTTGCCTTCAAAATAAAAACCCTGTAGTACTACATATTGAATTGCCTTCTTAATTGGTCTTTTAAAATAGGTATACAATGACCACTCTAAATAAGCTAAGATTAGAGTTCTGATCATGCTAAAATATACTTAGAGTAATCAAAGTTCGATTGGGAAAAGATAATGGAGTTTAACTAGGAGAAAAAACTCTGTGTTTGTGGGAAACAAGTCACCACGTCACCACGTCCTCATTCGCATCGTCACAACGTCGAGAAGCTTCTCATCGTGACGTTGCCAGCTAACTTTGCTAAGTGCCTGCAAACTATTCAACAAATGTGAGGCACGACCCACAGCTTTTACTTATCTTTCTAGTTTCAAGTTTAAATTATTACTAACTATTGCAATACATAAGTAATAAATAAGTTTTTCCCTTATGTTATTACACTAGTAACCAGACGAGACATTATATAAAAGAACCAATTGGACAGATATAATTAAGGTTAAAATAATTTATAATTAAATTTCAAGTCTTCGTTTATTAATTATGAACTTCTTTAGTCATGGAGTTAGTTCACTAAAAGTATTATAACTTAAGTACTTCACATTATTTACCATCATGAAAATTGTTTAATTTAAGCTTTAGTCTAATGGCATTGTTATATGTGTGTTGCCCTCATAGGATATTTGTGGTCCTTTTAGGTTTAATTTGTTCACCTAATATGATCCTTTTTTATCCTATAGTTAATGTTGTATCCTCTATGATAAGTGCATAGTTTTTAAATTACTTGTGATATTTCTTCTCTTGATTTATGTTTTTAATTATATTTATTACTGATTTAGGTAATAATTAGAAAAAAATGAGCTTAAAGTTTATTTTTGACAAATTTTTATGGTTTGGACTTTCAACACAATACAGTTTCAGTATTTTGACTATAACTTGAGCTACAAGCTCTGTTTCAAGCCCATAATATATGTTCGAAGGGAATTAAGAGATCTAACTAAAGTTATTTCACTATTCAAGCCTAATAACATCAAGAAGGCACCCAAACATGGTTTGGAAGTTTGACGCGAAAATTATCGAAAAATCTAAAAAATTCTAGTTTATGTATTCAAAGACACTTTTGTATTTTCTCCATTATGTTATTTTTGTGCTATAAATAGACATTTTAACGTTAAGAGAGGGAGGTAGTCGCTCCTAATTTTATTCTGATTTTGCATTTTATTTTCTATATGGGTTCCTAACTTTTTTTTTCTAATTGAAATAATATTCAAATTTTGATTTTACAAGTTTGTGAGATTGAATTGCTCTTAAACTTTTTTTTTTTTTTTTGCTTTCTAGAATTTGCATGCAGGGGCGAAGCCAGAAAATTTTTTTTAAGGGGAGCCGAAATTAAATTTTAATCTTTACAATAACAAAAATGCAATTTCATCATTTTAATAGCATATATTTTTTTAATTTTTAAAGGGTTAAATCAAATTTTTATATTTTTAGGGGTGCCACAATGTAATTTTACCTTTACTAATTTAAAATTTTAAAAAATTTAAAGGGCCTAAATGGAAAATTTTCCATTTTAGAGGGGGTTGAGGTCCCTGCCAACCCCCTAGTTTCGCCCCTATTTGCATGTCTTCTGGTTTAATTACAATTGTTCAAGTTTGTTAAATATTCAACTAGTATTTGATAGCTTAGAACAACTGCTTTGCCAATTAGATAATTAGTCAATCTATTGATTTCTAATATTTGTGACAATTGCACGATTATTTGTGTAGTATGCACAAGTGATCTAAGCTAAATATACCTTAATGATGTGTTGTTTAGCTAGAATTGGGTCTCTTTCGTTCTTAATGCTATTGATAGATTAAATTCTTAAGTGATTATTATAGTGTTGTTTGTCAATAAGGGAAGCAATTAATGACAATTGTCTTAATTATCGAGAAGGTAAGAAGAGATTAAGTTACTGGGCGATCGTCGGCAACTATAACCAATTTGTTAAAGAATATTGAAAATCATCTTTGCATCAATGATCAAACTCTTGAATCAAATGGATAATTTACTTTGACTAAGTTTCATCTCATTGATTTTTTTCCAAAATTTTGATTATTGCTTTCTTTGTTTTTCATTTTTTTCAAATCTTAATTTTAATTTTTAAATTTTCTTTAAACAGAACTCCCCATTCCCCTAATTTATTTTATTTGTTTTAGTTGAAAGAATAAAATTTCTACTGATCCCTGTAGATTCGGCCCTAATTTGATTCTTCTACTATTTTTTTTTCAAGTAGGTTTTATTTTTGGCGGCTTTGACAATCGTACATTCCATAATGAAAATGATCATTACTCGTACTAGTAATGATAAAATAATTTGACTCAAACAAATGACTCTTGACCTCATGTTCCATTTTCATAATACATACTATGTCAATGAGAGGATATCATTTGCTATTTTATTGAGCTATGCTTCCACTATTGTGAGTGAAACATTACCATGTATAAGTCATATAGGCTCGTGAAATGGATTCTACAGGTTATGTTCCCCAGAGAATGGTGTAACAGATCAGTGAAACCACAAATCCTATACCGCTAAAATTGCAATAGGACGGATTGAAGTCATCGTGGCGAATCTTATCTCCCTGAAGTTGCAGTGGAGCAGATTAAAGTTACGAATCTTATCTACCTAAAGTTACAATGGAGCAGTTTAAAGATAGCGAATCTTATTTCCCTGAAGTTGCAGTGGAACAGATTAAAGCTACAAGTTACAAATCTTATTTCCCTAAAGTTGGAGTGGAACAGATTAAAGATTGAAGCTACAAATCTTATCTCCCTGAGGTTGCAGTGGAGCAGATTGAAGTTACAAATCTTATCTTCCTGAACTTACAACGGAGTAAATTGAAGCGACAAATCCTATACCTCTGAAGTTGCAGTGGATTGGATTAAATCTACCATAACAAGTCTTATTTCCCTAAAGTTGCAGTGAAATAGACTAAAGTTACAAGCTACAAACCTTATCTCCCTGAAGTTACAGTGGAGTAGACTGAAATTACAAGTCTTATCTCCCTGAAGTTGCAGTGGAACAGATTAAAGTTATAAATCTCATCTCCCTAAAGTTGCAGTGGAGCAAATTGAAGCGATAAATCTTATATCTCTAAAATTGCAGTGGGTTAGAATGAAGCTACTTGAAAAAGAAGAGCACCAAAGAAGTTGAGATTCAGCAAGACCAGACAAAATTGGTCTTTCTTAAAGTCTTTGCTCCATTCTCGTTACATGAGAACGAGCAAAGAAGGGCAGCTGTAGAAGCCCAATTTTGTCCAGGCCTAACCAACCAAACCAAACCAAACCAAATAAAAAATAAATAAAAAAACAATCCATTTACAAATGTCAGGCCCAAGTTTAAAACCCACTACCCAACTTACAAACCCTAACCCAATTCTGTCCAGGCCCAAACTACTAGTGGCCCAATATAACTTTTCCAAATAGAAATCCTAATACTTAGCTGGCGCCGCACCCCACGTCAGCACCGCACCCTAGCCTCTGCCACCGTTAACCACCACCTGCAAGGACAGAAACCAAACACGCAATAGATAGAAACAATGGCAAGAACTGTAACAGCCCGATTTAGACCCTAATCGGAACGGTGGTTTCGGGACCATGAATCTAAGTCAGAAAAATATTTAAAAATTATTTTTTATATTTATTTTGTGTGAATTTATATCTGTGAAATTTTTGTGATTTAATTTTGTCGTTTAGGTATTCGATTTAGTAAAAGGACTTAATCGCGTAAATTAAAAATTGATAGTTTAATGTATAAAGGGTTGAATTGTTATTGGCTTTATAAAAGGAAGCCCTTAAGTGGTAAATAACCCATTGACTTATTAAATGAACGGTAGTGGACATATATTATATTGTTTTGTTATAATTTTAGTATGGTTAAATAAGTAAATTAAATCATAAGTTAATAAAATATATTATAACATAAAACATAAATAAATAAATAAAAAGAAAGCCATTTTCATATTCTTTTTATCATTGCCGAAACTAAAACAAGAAAGAAAAAGAAAATAGAACCTAGGTTCGGTTGCTTTTCAAGCTCAATCGAGGTAAGAGTTCAACTCGCTTTTTGATGATTTTTATGTTTTTGAGATCTTTACTTCGAGTACTACATAATCCATGCTTGAATTTTTTATTTTGGTGAATATTTTGAGTTATGCTATTGTTGAGAGCTTGAGATTTTTGTTGTTTGATGATGAACTATGAAAGATATGTTTTAGATTAACATATTTTGTGTTGGAGTTTTTGATGATTTTGAGTTATTGGGACTAAATTGCAAAAATAATAATTTGAGGGACTAAAATGTGAAATAAATTAAATATATGGATTTGTTTGAGAGAGGGTAAAATTCGGCTCAACATGGGTATGCTGAAATTTTGTGTATTTTGTGTTTTGTGCAAAAAGAACTAAACTGTAAAAAGTGTAAATGTTAGGGTAAAATGATAATTTTCCCATTTATGTGTTTTTGGACTAAATTGAATGAAAATATGTTTGAATGAGCTTAATTTGAATATGTTTAGATCAAGAAACAAAGAAATCGGATTTGGATCGGGGAAAAACGAAAGTTGTCGACTAGCAGCTCCATTCCGTTTTACATCGTGTGAGGTAAGTTTATAAGCAAATAGATGTGCCTAATTGTAGTTTAATGCTAAATATATATGTTGGTATGTAATTTATAAATTTATACATGCTATTGCCGAATGTGTATAAGCTTGGTAACCATGTTCAAGCATTCGTTTCGACCGAGTTACGACGTCCGAAAGCCCGGTATGAACTTTAGGAATAGTTAAGATACATATGTCATGACATAGGATTCCGATATATGTGTACGAGTAAGACCATAGCATCGATATGTGATTCCGATATTTGTTTACGAGTAAGACCCTGTTTGAGACAGTGGCATCGATATATGACTACAAGTAAGACCACGTCTGGGACGTTGGCATTATACGATTTGTGTGATTATCCGAGTGTCCTATTCAATTCCGAATGGTTCATCGGGCAAAGGTAAATTGAGTTTGAACGTGTAAAATGAGCTATATGCCAGGTATGATTTAACTCATTACCTATTTGAAGTAAAGTAAGTAAGTATCTTGATTAATTGTTGCAAATCTTGAAAGGGTGCAAATGAAGAATATATGCGAATGTGATATGTGTATTTGACTTTGTGAGTTAGTAACTTGTTTATCATGAATAATCTTTAAACATGTGCATATATGATTAGGTAATTTTGATTATATATTTAATATATGAATATGATGAATTATTTTGATACATGGGCTAACGCAATCAAGTATAATTGGCTTTGAAATTATTATTGAAATGAAACTTAGTATTAGGCATGCATGATTATATGTATTTGGCTTCATGGTTAATATATGCATATAAAACTATGCGATTACATATGAGTTTATATGTTAATGGGTACGTGAAGTAAGTTACAGTGACTAGTTGGTTGTGGAATATAAATGGTAATAATGACAATTTGGCTTCATGAGTATTCTGCTAGGGTGATAATTGAGTATTAAAATATATATTTATAATGAATTACATATATGTGGATATGATATATTATGATATTATAATTTAGTTTAGTTTAAATAAGTTGATAATAATTTTGGAATGTTTAATTGCTTATGACTTACTAAGCTTCAAAAGCTTACTCTGTGTTTTTATGTGTGTTTCTATTTTATAGATTTTAGATTCAAGTTACAAGCTCAGGGATCGTCAGCAAAGTCTATTACACTATCTACAGCTTCGGTATTTAAATAATCAAACTCGAATTATGGCATGTATAGGCTGGAATGTGTTTTGAAAAGATGAACTTGGGTTTTGTATAAAAGCCATGCGAAAATGACTTATTTTCTATGCTTGAATTCGGTTTTGGCATAATTGTGGTTTAAGTCCATCTTGATTATTATACTATGTGCCATGAATGATTATAATTTGTGTTATGTGTTTGTATATTGAAGTTAGTCAATGATTTTGGATGAGGTATGAAGAAATCGGTCGTAAGTATGTTTGGTTGCTCTGGATGTGTTTTATACTAATATATTTAGTGAATATGTGCATTTGATCACCATGTTTAGTCTTAGTCTTATATGTTTTTAGTTGTAATGTTTAATGAACTTAGTTTTGGTAATTCGGTGATGAAATCATTTGGATGTGTTAATGGTTTATAGTAATGAAATTCGGTTATGAAATGTAATAGGTAATAAAAATGTCCCCTGCATATTTTAGTATTTGTATGCAATTAAATGTTAAGTGTGGTTTTCAAATTTAAGGTAAATACGCACAATGTGTATATGAGTAAGAAGCTTGTTCGGCCATGTTGTACTATAATAAAGTTGCATACGTGATTGACTATTAAATTATGTAAGATGTTTTTAATCGGTTATATTAAAAGCTTGTGCAAAAATTGATATTCGTGATTAAATAACAGACTAAGGTTATAACGAATTATGCATGTTTTTGGTATTGAGTTGTTATTTGTGGCCGAAAATGATGAAATATGTTTGAGTTCGATGAGACATGTTGCATCTCTTAAGTGATGCTTATTTATCAAACTGAAAATATGACTTGCCTTAAAGCTTTTTTCGATTATGTTCAGTTACCTCTACTTATGTGTTTATATTTATTAAATGAGTGTATTAGGTAACCTTAATGTATGACTTATGAAAATATATAAATTAATAAAGTAATGTCACATAAATAAATAAAAAGAAAGGTATTGAAATTTGTTTCAAATGATGTTTAATTTTGTACATACGCATGACTTATATAAGTTGGTTTGACATTCAGTTAATCAAGTTATTAATTTGTTACATGTTCAGTATATAGCTAAGTGACATAGATTATGTTTTAAATTATGTCAGGTTAATAATAATAAGATTTTAAAATTGAATCTCTGATTTAGTTATGAACATTGATGTAATTAAAAATTTCGAATTGTAATATGTTATGCATACTTGTAAGATCTGTATTATGATCGGTAATGTTTCATAACCCTCATCCGGCGATGGATACGGATTAGGAGTGTTACAAGAACAGTAAAAAAAATAGAAAAACAATAGTGTCTGGCTATAAAAAAGGCCTAAAAAAAGATTGTAAGGGTTTTTTTTTTTGAAATAGAAATTGAACAAAAAACAAGGGCAATCAAAGTAATAAAAAAAACAGAATACAAAAAACTTCGAAGTTGATGATTTTTTTTCTTTTATTTATTTTTTACGAATCTACTTTTTTTTTTATAAATAAAAACCTAAAATAAAAAAAGAGGTTGGAAATATACCTGTCGCTTTGTATTCTGCCACTTCGAGTGGCCGAGGACGTCACCGCTGATGAACGGTGACCCCTTTTATGTTGAAACGTTTTTTAGAACCTTAAAACCGAAGGATTCTTCGCCTTTTTGGAGATTTTGGGCCAGTTTCTAAAAAAAACCCCAAATTTGGATTCTGGGAGTCGAGAAGCCCAAAAGGGAGTTTTTCTGAATTTTTCAGCCATCGGGAATGGCGAAGTCCGTCGCCACCGTCCAGTGGCCACCGCAAGAACTCACCGGACCTTGGGGCCGGAGGAAGGGAGGCTTGTAGAGAAAAAATTAGGGTTTCAAATTATTTTTTTTAAAAAAAGGCTAATATTGTTTTTGAAAACGTTTTGACTTAAATAGGGTGCCAAAACGGCACCGTTTTAGGAGGGTCTGAAATGCCCCAAAACGACGTCGTTTTGGGGTCGACCCGAGATTCGACTCGAACCACCCCTAGAATCAGCGTGTTTTTTCTTGGGGGATATTTGCGCCTTTGGTCCTGCTTTTACAGCTTGCTTCAATCTAGTCTTATTTTATTTTATTTATTTTTTATTTTGCCACTTAATTTAATTTTATTTTCATTTTGGTCCTTGGACCATTTTAAGTGCTAGGTACCTGAAACGACGTCATTTCAGTCGACCCGATGACCCGACCAAGATCCCTCTAGGATCCACGTGTTTTTTGAGGGAGGGTTTATTTGTGCCTTTGGTCCTTCCGCTTTTTAAGTGGTTTCCAATCCAGTCCTATTTCTTTTTTTAATTTTACTATTTAATTTTATTCTTTTTCATTTTAGTCCTTTTTGAAATGGTGCGTTTAGTGCACTTGGGAATAATTTCCCATTTGGTCCCTATACTTTTTCGCGCATTTAATTTTAGTCCTTTATTCGGTTTTATTATTTAATTTATTATGATTTATACATTAATTTCGTTTAAATTTCAATTCAGTCCTTCATTCAATTGATTTCATCCTTTTATGAGTAGTTTTATCTATTTATTATTCTTTTACTTTTTAAATATTTAAATTTGATATTATTTATATTTTGTCTTATCTATTTATTTATTTATTTATTCTTTTACTTTTAAATACTTAAATTTAATATTACTTGTGTTATCTATTTATTTATTCATTCTTTTACTTTTTAAATACTTAAATTTAATGTTACTTGTTTTATCTATTTATTTATTTATTCTTTTACATTTTAAATACTTAAATTTAATATTATTTGTTTTGTCTATTTATTTATTTATTTATTTATTTATTATTCTTTTACTTTTTAAATATTTAAATATGATATTACTTATACTTCCCTTTCATTTTTACTTATTTATTTATTTTTATTTCAAGTTACTTTATTTATTCATTATTAATGCCATGAATTAATATTCTTATTCTTATCATATTTACATTATTATTACTATAGTATTTATCAATTTATTTTTATTTATCATTCTAACATAAATGTTCTACCCATACGGCCATCTTATATTACTCCGCTATCACCATATCATACATTTAGTTTAAGAATTTACCCATGTGTATATTATTCTTGAATAAATAAAATGCATATCATTTTAAGTATTATGTTTGTTTTTTTGCACTATGTATAAAAAAGTAAAATTTTTAAACTGTGACAATGTTCATTATTTTTGGAATTAGAAGAGTCGTGTTCCTAACTTACGGAGTATGACTTCTTTCTAAAACCGAAATAGTCGAATATCCATTTCAAAAATATAAAAATGAGATTTAAGCAACGATTTAAATGTCGATTATTCTGGTTTTTAAAAACTAAAGGTGTTGTCGAAATCATTTTTTTGAAAGATCGGCTTTTTATTTAAAACGAAAATGAGAGTCGCCACCGATCTTTTTTATGAGGTGTGATCGGGTCACCTCGCAATTTGATCATTTTAATAAATAGTTTGATTTACTAAAACAACAATTTTGGTCTGTGAAATTCAGAAAATGTGTAACACCCCCTAACCCCAAACTGTCCCCAGAACAGGGTTACGGAGCATTACCGGACCTATCGGATATTTACAATTAATATACACATAAATACCAACACAACTAGACACACTCATTATGTAGCACCCCAAACCCGGCCCAAAAGTTATGGCCGGATCCGGCATGCCACATCAAAAATGTTAAAAAAAATCCATTCTAAGTCCAGAAAATCGTACTTAATGTTCAAAAGATTAATTCATTAAGGGTTAAAGTGAATGGAAGCTGTGCACCAGGTAAGAAACCGTAAAAGAGGTGGTGAGTCCATCGGACTGCTTAAGTACCAAGCTCCCTTCGGATCCAATCCTAGACATGCATACTGCCATTGCCACACCTTAACGTCATGGATATTTCTAGGAAACCGATTTGATTAAGTTATTTTTAGGAAAAGTGATTAATTTTGGAAAATACTTTCATTGCGGAAGCTTTGCTTGTTGTCGTGTTATTTTGAAATCAACTGTTGTTTTTGAAAATGCGCCCTAAAGCTATCCAGTTTCAACAGTTAAAATAAGTAATACCTAACTTAGTAATACATATTAAAACCATCAAAAATAAATAAGCGGCCTTATTACATTTAAAAGCCCAAAACCTCAAACGTAATTAAAAGGATATCCAGTTCACCAGAAGAAAATCAAACTTTCGAGCGGGTGGCCACTCAATTCCCTCACGACTCCAAGCCCACTATGGTTGGGGATTTCTGCGTGGATGAAAATAAAAGGGTGAGTTTGGGAAACTCGGTGTGTAAGAAAACCCATTCAAAGCCCAAGTCAGCTCAAGCCTATTGGGCCTAAGCCCATTCAAGTAACAGTGGTCTTGGGCGAGCCCTTTTCAGATTACAATAAGCGGGCCTTAGCCCTTATTCATATAATGACATGGCCCATAGGCCCATTTCAAAATACATGCAACATCAATAACATATGCAAGCCCATTTGGGGAGACTACTCAACCCACCAACCACTACACTCCACCGTACTAGCCATACACTCCATGTGGGGATAGCTCAACCCACCCACCCAACACTCCACAGATTGCAGCATTCTTTGCTCGATTAACGATAAATTGAGGCAAAGCCTCCAAGTCGTGGACAAGCCACTTTCAGTACTTCCTCGTCAATATCCGGTCCCATGCATCGATAATAACAACATGGCATGCGATAAATAACAACAAATCAAACATGCATTTAGGTCAATTTAACCCTGGGGTATTTGGTAATTTATCTACTAGGGTAAAGCGTAAATTTTCCACTTTTAAAGGTATTTCAGTAATTTATCTATTTTAGGGTTTTTCATGCATATTCCTACTTTTCACGTACTAACAGAATCACGCATCGAGGGTTCTTACGAATTGGGCGTTGGCCCATCATTCCAAATTGGCCCATTAAGCCCAAAAATATCGAGGGCATAGAAATCATGCACTTTGCGGTCCAAACATTGCAGCTTACCAAAAGATTAATCGATTTACCTCACGAGCATTCGCTTTTCGCAAATCTACAAAATACCGTTTTGGCATTTCGCTTTTCGGCTTTGCCGATCTAGACTAAGAAAGAGGTGTTAGTTACACACTGTTTATGACGATATCTTGACGAGATCCACACGAACCGCCTACAATTGGATTACTAACACGTTAATCTAACTATTCAAATCGAACTACGTATTAACCCCTTACAATATTCGCCAACCACACCTACAGATCATAGTAAGCTTATAAGAAATCAATAAGCAACTCATTAACAAATTTTTGTCAATGTTTACCACATAATCATAATTTCACTGCAAGCTTTCTTCCTGAGCAACAGTCACTAAATCATTTATAACTGGAGCTACGAAACTCCAAATCAAGTTCCGTTAATTTTCCCTAAAAATAGACTCATATATCTTCTATCCATAAAATTTTCAGAATTTTTGGTTTATCCAATCAATACCAGAATTTTCTCAAAGTTTCCCATGTTTCACTGTTTGACTAATCTGACCACCCTTCATTACGAATCAAATTTCTCATTGTACAGAATTCAAAATATGTTCTTGTTTATTTCATTAGAAACTAGACTCAATAAGCTTTAATTACATAATTTATTCAGCTTCTAATTCATCTCCCACAATTTATGGTAATTTTCCAAAGTCACTTTATTGCTGCTGTCCCAAGCAGATTTATTACCAAATCACTCTTTCACACCTAACTTGCATGCATGTTATTTAAACATGTACATCACCAATCAATCATCACATATCTATGATTTTACTTAAGTATAATCTCCATTTCATCATTTTGAAGCACAACATGTTAGCCAATTTTTCCTTTAGCATCTAAGGCACATGCATGTTCATTTGTTTGGCTCAACTTCACCTATCTTCCATTTTTCATCAAAAGAACATGAAACAACAACCATTTCCTTCATTTTAATTCAAGACCAAATGCTCACAACACAACTAAAATCAAAATATACTTCAAGAGTTAAGGTAGAATCAAGAAAAACTCATGAACCTCAAAATAGAAGCAAGGTACCAAGAACTTACCTTCAATTTTCCTCCTCCTAATGACCGAATACTCAATAGCTTTCTCCTCTCCTTTCTCTTCTCTAACTTTCAGCTATGATGAACAAAGATGGACAAAACTTTGTTCTTTTCACCCTTTTCTTTTAATAAAACTTCATATTTCATCCATTTAATTCTTTAATACAAAAGACATGAAATTCTTATCATGAAACATTTACCTAACCCATTATCATGAAACATTTACCTAACCCATTATCATGGAACATTTACCTAACCTATTATCATGGAACATTTACCTAACCTATTATCATGAAACATTTACCTAACCTATTATCAATTTGTATCAATTTGTACCATAAATTATGGATATCAAGTGTACATTTTGTCTACAACAACATGATGGCTAGCCACTTCATGTAAAATGGGAGGTTTGTCATGCAAATCCTCCTATTTTGCACTCCTATTTATTTGGCCACTTCAATTTAGCCTATAGCATTTCAAACAATTTCACATAGGTTCTATTTCGTAATTTCACCCCCTTTTTCTTATAGAACAAAAATTAACTAAAATTGACGGGTTCTATCTTAAGCTTGGGCCTTCTAGAGGCCCACTAACATAATTAAACCTATGCCAACATTCACAGAATTCCCGAAAATTGGGGCGTTACAACTCTACCCTCCTTAAAGAAATTTCGTCCTCGAAATTTACCTGATCCAAACAGAAGAGGGTATTATTAATGCATCGTCTCTTCTGGCTCCTAAACTCAGAAGTTTCCCCTTCCTTAACTTGTTGAAAACGAGCGACCAAAGACTCATTGTTCAACTGTTTTTTTTTCCTTAATATGATCCACCCAGGTTGGCCTCACTTGCAACTCAGCCAACAGACTTCCATCATCATATAGACTCAGACGAGCAAACATTACTCTCAGATTAGATACAGCTCTATGACTTAGAGCATCGGCTACCACATTAGCCTTGCCTAGGTGATACTCGATCGAACAGTCATAATCCTTAAGTAACTCAATCCATCTCCTTTGCCTAAGGTTCAGCTCCTTCTGAGTCAACAAATACTTAAGACTCTTATGGTCAGTGTATATAATACACCTTTCTCCGTACAAGTAATGTCTCCAAATCTTAAGTGTAAATATCACTGCTACCAACTCTAAATCATGAGTCAGATAGTTCCCCTCATAAGGCTTAAGGCGTCGTGATGCATATGCAACCACCTTACCCTCTTGCATTAACACAGCCCAAACCCACGTGTGATGCGTCCTTTGTACACATTAAAATCCTTCCCGGACTCATTGAATTAACACAGTGCTTGATCAGAACTTTCTTCAACTTCTCAAAAGCTTCCTGCTGCTTCTCATCCATACAAGCGGTACTCCTTTCCTTATGAGTTTTGTCGAGGTGCTGCCATCACGAAAAACCTTCCACAAACCTTCAGTAGTATCCCGCGGTCCTAGAAAACTCCGTATTTCGACTCGACCTAGGCGGCTTCCACTCCAAAATCGCTTCAATTTTTCGAGGTCCACCTTAATCCCTCGGCAGAGACCACATGTCCTAAGAAGGTTACCTCCTCAACCAAAATTCACACTTCTTGAACTTCGCAAAGAGTTCCTTCTCCTTAATACTTATAGCACTATCTGGAGATGCTCATCATGTTTCGTTCAGTTTTAGAATATACCGGGATATCGTCAATAAAGGCGACTATGAACTGATCTAAAATGGTTGGAACACACGATTCATCAGTCCATAAACGCTACTGAGGCGTTCATTAGTCCAAATGGCATAACCGAAACTCGTAATGACCATATCGAGTCACGAATGTCATCTTTTAGATATCGCCTCCTTGACCCTTAAGCGATGATATCCGGATCGAAGGTCGATCTTGGAAAATCTGAAGCTCATCTAAGCTGGTCGAATAGATCGTCAATCCTTGGCGGTGGATACTTATTCTTAATCGTCCGTTTGTTCAACTAGAGATAATCAATGCACATCCGCATCGTACCATCCTTCTTTTCACGAATAGCACGGTGCTCCCCATGGAGACACGCTTGGCCTAATAAAGTCCCTATCCAACAACTCTTGAATTTGAGCCTTTAACTCCACTAACTCCTTCGATGCCATCCTATACGGTGCGATGGACACGGGCGCCATTCCAGGTAACAAATCTATTCCAAACTCAACTTCTCGGTTCGGAGGCAATCCTGGAAGCTCCTCCGGAAAAATATCTTAGAACTCCTTTACGGTCCTAACCTTATCCACTGTCAGCCCCTCCTCTTCTAACTGACTTACAAATGCCAAATAGACCTCACAACCTTTCCGAATCCACTTTTCGGCTCTTAATACCGACACCACATTGGACAAATAATCCCTTCACTCACCTATCACCATAACCTCCTCATCCTTTGTGGTCCTTAACACCATTCGTTTAGTAGTACAATCCAGAGTCGCTTTATGCTTAACAAGCCAGTCCATTCCCAAAATGAGATCAAACTCTCCAAACGATAACTCCATCAGATCTCCAGGGAAAATCTTACCTTGAGTTTCTAAGGGTATATCCTATACGTTTGTCTACCCTAACCGAGTGACCTAAAGGACTTAGTACATATACCCCACTCACAATCTCCTCAGAGCGGTCCAAGTTGTCCATAATCCGTTCGTGGCCTCCAACCAATATTCCGCCACATTCGGGCTATACCGACACGCCCCTAACGATCTCGCTCCGTTAGCCCGAGTCATTAATCGATCCTCGAATTTCGTTGCCGAACTTGTCCGGTAACCCTTTCCAGAACACGAAGCATTACCTGCGATAGAGCATCATCCCCGACACTGCGATCATGAGACTCTACCTCTATTATCGGTGGTACCGGTGCATCCACCGCAAGCATATGTCTCAAGACGAAGATCTCGCCGAGCACTTACTCGGCTCGTCCACGGCCTCTTGTACTCATATCGTATTATCTTGATTACGAATTTTTATGCATCAATTAATATTCCAATGTTTATTACGGATGTTTTATGAATCGACATGATAGTTGAAAGTTTGTTTTCGCAGAATCGAAGTCTAGCTACGTTTCAATCTCTTATCGATTTTCCTATGGTTTCGATATCATCCTATCTAGAGTGTCCTAGTAGGGTTTGAAGATGACAGATAATTTAGAAAAATATTCGAAGAGTTCGAGTAATACTTACGAGCTTGTAGGAGATTGAATGCCACCTTCTAAAGATCTAAATTTTGAAAATCGCATTTTTCACAATCTTTATAAAATTTTTTTCGAAGATCTAAATTTTGTAAACCCATTCCACAGTCGAGTTTTTGTAACTAGGCTCTGATACCACTAAATGTAGCACCCCAAACCCGGCCCAAAAGTTATGGCCGGATCCGGCATGCTACATCAAAAATGTTAAAAAAAATCCATTCTAAGTCCAGAAAATCGTACTTAATGTTCAAAAGATTAATTCATTAAGGGTTAAAGTGAATGGAAGCATGCACCGGTAAGAAACCGTAAAGAGGTGGTGAGTCCATCGATTGCTTAAGTACCAAGCTCCTTCGGATCCAATCCTAGACATGCATACGCCATTGCCACACCTTAACGTCATGGATATTTCTAGGAAACCGATTTGATTAAGTTATTTTTAGGAAAAGTGATTAATTTTGGAAAATACTTTCATTGCGGAAGCTTTGCTTGTTGTCGTGTTATTTTGAAATCAACTGTTGTTTTTGAAAAGCGCCTCTAAAGCTATCCGGTTTCAACAGTTAAAATAAGTAATACCTAACTTAGTAATACATATTAAAACCATCAAAAATAAATAAGCGACCTTATTACATTTAAAAGCCCAAAACCTCAAACGTAATTAAAAGGATGTCCAGTTCACGGAAGAAAATCAAACTTTCGAGCGGGTGGCCACTCCGAATTCCTCACGACTCCAAGCCCACTATGGTTGGGGATTTCTGCGTGGATGAAAATAAAAGGGTGAGTTTGGGGAAACTCGGTGTGTAAGGAAAACCCATTCATAGCCCAAGTCGGCTCAAGCCTATTGGGCCTAAGCCCATTCAAGTAATGATGGTCTTGGGCGAGCCCTTTTGATTACAATAAATTGGGTCTTAGCCCTTATTCATATAATGAGATGGCCCATGGGCCCATTTCAAAATACATGCAACATCAATAACATATGTAAGCCCATTTGGGAGACTACTCAACCCACCAACCACTACACTCCACCGTACCAGCCATACACTCCATGTGGGATAGCTCAACCCACCCATTAACACTCCACATTGCTTGCAAAGATTGCTCGATTATCGATAAATTGAGGCAAAGCCTCCGATCGTGGACAAGCCACTTTCAGTACTTCCTCCGTCAATATCCCGGTCCCATGCATCGATAATAACAACATGGCATGCGATAAATAACAACGATCAAACATGCATTTAGGTCAATTTAACCCTAGGGGTATTTGGTAATTTATTTACTAGGGTAAAACTATAAATTTTCCACTTTTAAAGGTATTTCATAATTTATCTATTTTAGGGTTTTCATGCATATTCTTACTTTTCACGTACTAACAGAATCACGTCGAGGGTTCTTACGAATTGGGCCCATTGGCCCATCATTCCAAGTTTGGCCCATTAAGCCCAAAAATATAGAGGGCATAGAAATCATGCACTTTGCGGTCAAACATTGCAGCTTACCAAAAACATTAATCGATTTACCTCACGAGCATTCGCTTTTCGCAAATCTACAAAATACCGTTTTCGGCATTTCGACTTTTCGACTTTTGCCGATCTAGACTAAGAAAGAGGGTGCTAGTTACACACATTTGCGACGATATCTTGTGAGATCCACACACGAACCACCTACAATTGGATTACTAACACGTTAATCTAACTATTCAAATACGAACTACGTATTAACCCCTTTCAATATTCGGCCAACCACACCTACAGATCATAGTAAGCTTATAAGAAATCGATAAGCAACTCATTAACAAATTTTTGTCAATGTTTACCACATAATCATAATTTCACTGCAAGCTGTCTTCCTGAGCAACAGTCACTAAATCATTTATAACCGGAGCTACGAAACTCCAAATCAAGTTCCGTTAATTTTCCCTGAAAATAGACTCATATATCTTCTATCCATAAAATTTTCAGAATTTTTGGTTTAGCCAATCAATACCAGAATTTTCTCAAAGTTTCCCATGTTTCACTATTTGACTAATCTGACCACCCTTCATTACGAATCAAATTTCTCATTGTACAGAATTCAAAATATGTTCTTGTTTATTTCATTAGAAACTAGACTCAATAAGCTTTAATTACATAATTTATTCAGCTTCTAATTCATCTCCCACAATTTATGGTAATTTTTCAAAGTCACTTTATTGCTGCTGTCCCAAGCAGATTTATTACCAAATCACTCTTTCACACCTAACTTGCATGCATGTTATTTAAACATGTACATCACCAATCAATCATCACATATCTATGATTTTACTTAAGTATAATCTCCATTTCATCATTTTGAAGCACAACATGTTAGCCAATTTTTCCCTTTAGCATCTAAGGCACATGCATGTTCATTTGTTTGGCTCAACTTCACCTATCTTCCATTTTTCATCAAAAGAACATGAAACAACAACCATTTCCTTCATTTTAATTCAAGACCAAATGCTCACAACACAACTAAAAATCAAAATATACTTCAAGAGTTAAGGTAGAATCAAGAAAAACTCATGAACCTCAAAATAGAAGCAAGGTACCAAGAACTTAACTTCAATTTTCCTCCTCCTAATGACCGAATACTCAAGAGCTTTCTTCTCTCCTTTCTCTTCTCTAACTTTCAGCTATGATGAACAAAGATGGACAAAACTTTGTTCTTTTCACCCCTTTTTCTTTTAATAAAACTTCATATTTCATCCATTTAATTCTTTAATACAAAAAGACATGAAATTCTTATCATGAAACATTTACCTAACCCATTATCATGAAACATTTACCTAACCCATTATCATGGAACATTTACCTAACCTATTATCATGGAACATTTACCTAACCTATTATCATGAAACATTTACCTAACCTATTATCAATTTGTATCAATTTGTACCATAAATTATGGATATCAAGTGTACATTTTGTCTACAACAACATGATGGCTAGCCACTTCATGTAAAATGGGAGGTTTGTCATGCAAATCCTCCTATTTTGCACTCCTATTTATTTGGCCACTTCAATTTAGCCTATAGCATTTCAAACAATTTCACATAGGTTCTATTTCGTAATTTCACCCCCTTTTTCTTATGGAACAAAAATTAACTAAAATTGACGGGTTCTATCTTAAGCTTGGGACTTCTAGAGGCCCACTAACATAATTAAACCTATGCCAACATTCACAGAATTCCCGAAAATTGGGGCGTTACACATTATTTGCCAAATTTAAGCATTTACATATTATCCAATATCTAATTCTATTCAAATATCAATATCATCAAATAAATCAATTTCATACCAAATTAACCAAATTCTATTATATATCATAACTAAACCTAAATCTATTTATCTCATCCTTACATTTACAATTTCAAAATGACACACACATAAGACACCCTAGGTACATGCCATTACCAATAATTAACACACTTTACCTTATTGAATTCAGGATCGGCCTAGGATGCTGATTCAACGTTCTATCTTTACTTAACCTGCGCACGGAAACAAACTGTACGCTGTGTATAGGTATACTCAGTGGTATTTCTGTAATCCGAACATTTAATAATATAACAAATACTTATGATCATAATAACAATTACAATTATTCAATTATTTATTTCATAGATAAATTTCAACTACTTACCATATAAATTCTATACAAATCATGTGACAGCCCAAAATAGACCCTAGCCGGAATGTGGTTTCGGGACCACAAAACCGAGGCATAACAATAATTTAAAATTTATTTCGATGCCTATAATATGTGAGTATTCATGTATGACATTTTTTGATGATTGATTTAGTGTTATAAAGGTGAATTTCACTAGAAAGGACTTGTGTGAGAAAATTTAGAATTTGAGATAGGCAAATGTGGAAGTGGCCTATTGATGCACACTAGGAAATGTTGTCCTTGCATGTCAAATTCCCCAAATTTGACTATAGTGGCCGCCATGGTGATGAATATGGGCAAAGAAAACATGTTTCAAACATGTTTTGCTAGTGGTGCATGTTAGAAATAATAAAATAAGAGTATGAAAAAAAAAAAAGGAAAAAAGTGTTCATCTTTCACCATTGCTCTTGGCCGAATGTCCTAAGGAAAGAAAAGAAAATTTTGCTCATCCATTTTCACTTCTTGGCCGAAAATACTAAGGAAAAAGGGGGAGGATTTTTGCTTCATGCTTGGTTTGGAAGAGATCTAGAAGGAGATTTGGCTAAGTTTGCATCAAGATTAAGGTATGTATGAGGTTGTGTTAGGGGTTTCATGCATGTCTTGGTTGCTAACTTGATGTGCATGTTAGCCATGGCTCAAATCTTTGTTATGCCATGGAAATGGTATTTGGCCAAAGTTGTTATGGTGTTAATGCCATTGCATGCTAAATATCAAGCTTGATAATGATTCATGTGATGGTAGATTGAGGGTTCTTAGATTTTCTTTTAGCATTTTGAATGAGATACTAAGTTCTTTGTTTAACCATGACCAAATTGAAACGGTATGGTGTTATGGTATTCGGCCATGTTGTATCCATAAATATGATTCATGCATGTTGCATGGTGAGTAAGATTTAAGCTTTGGATATGTGTGTATATTTGGATATAAGCCACTTGAGAATTCGGCCATTGCACCTACATGAATATATGTTTGCACATGATGAATTGGTATGACATGTATACTATTTTGAGGTGTCTATTTGCTTGTGATGTTGTTTCGGTTATGAAATAAATGAGAGATGTGTATAGAACTACAATATGTAATGCGTTAATTAGGAAAATGTATGCTGTTTTTTTTTTTGTGTAGTATAAGGTGTAAAATTTGCCTCCACATAGACATGCATATTCGGCCAAAGGAAGTAGATTGGTGTGCATGTATTCGGTTAGAGGCAACCATATTGAAGCCTTATCTTGGCTTAGATTGTTGACCAAATGGGTAATAAGTGAGGATGGTTGCCGAATATACAAATATACATATGCATGTGTAATTGAACTATAAATGTATAGCAAGATGATTAAACTAGTTTATTTATCTATTAAGCCGAGAAGCTAAAGAAGGAGAAACAAGCAAGGGCAAAGCCAAGGACATCGAGTAGCCGGTTGAAACCGTTATACTCAACACAAGGTAAGTCCTTAAGCACTTGTTGTGAGAACTCCTTGGATAGATATTTTTGGAGTGATTCTCCTATTTATTATTATGATTATATGTACAAATTGAATTTAGTAAGTTGCTTTACCATGATGAATTGACATAAGGCACAATGTGTGCAAAGACCATATGGCACTATGTGTTATGAGGAAATTGAAATTCATCGCACGTGATTAGTCCATCAGAAATTGAAATTCAAGCTAATATGAGTTATGAGGAAGAACCGATTCGTATCCTATCGCGAGAAGTGAAAGAGTTGCGAAACAAGCAGGTTTCGCTAGTGAAAGTGTTATGGCTCAAGCACGGGATAGAAGAAGCTACTTGGGAGACCGAGAACTCTATGAAAGAACGATATCCAAACCTATTTACGGTAAGATTTTCGGGACGAAAATTCCTTAAGAGGGGGGTTGTGACAGCCAAAATAGACCCTAGCAGGAATGTGGTTTGGGACCACAAAACCGAGGCATAACAATAATTTAAAATTTATTTGATGCCTATAATATGTGAGTATTCATGTATGACATTTTTGATGATTGATTTAGTGTTATAAAGGTGAATTTCACTAGAAAGGACTTGTGTGAGAAAATTTAGAATTTGAGATAGGCAAATGTGGAAGTGGCCTATTGATGCACACTAGGAAATGTTGTCCTTGCATGTCAAATTCCCCAAATTTGACTATAGTGGCGGCCATGGTGATGAATATGGGCAAAGAAAACATGTTTCAAACATGTTTTGCTAGTGGTGCATGTTAGAAATAATAAAATAAGAGTATGAAAAAAAAAAAAAGAAAAAAAAGTGTTCATCTTTCACCATTGCTCTTGGCCGAATGTCCTAAGGAAAGAAAAGAAAAATTTTGCTCATCCATTTTCACTTCTTGGCGAAAATACTAAGGAAAAGGGGAGGATTTTTGCTTCATGCTTGGTTTGGAAGAGATCTAGAAGGAGATTTGGCTAAGTTTGCATCAAGATTAAGGTATGTATGAGGTTGTGTTAGGGGTTTCATGCATGTCTTGGTTGCTAACTTGATGTGCATGTTAGCCATGGCTCAAATCTTTGTTATGCCATGGAAATGGTATTTGGCCAAAGTTGTTATGGTGTTAATGCCATTGCATGCTAAATATCAAGCTTGATAATGATTCATGTGATGGTAGATTGAGGGTTCTTAGATTTTCTTTTAGCATTTTGAATGAGATACTAAGTTCTTTGTTTAACCATGACCAAATTGAAAGCGGTATGGTGTTGTGGTATTCGACCATGTTGTATCCATAAATATGATTCATGCATGTTGCATGGTGAGTAAGATTTAAGCTTTGGATATGTGTGTATATTTGGATATAAGCCACTTGAGAATTGACCATTGCACCTACATGAATATATGTTTGCACATGATGAATTGGTATGACATGTATACTATTTTGAGGTGTCTATTTGCTTGTGATGTTGTTTGGTTATGAAATAAATGAGAGATGTGTATAGAACTACAATATGTAATCGTTAATTAGGAAAATGTATGCTGTTTTTTTTTTGTGTAGTATAAGGTGTAAAATTTGCCTCCACATAGACATGCATATTCGGCCAAAGGAAGTAGATTGGTGTGCATGTATTCGGTTAGAGGCAACCATATTGAAGCCTTATCTTGGCTTAGATTGTTGACCAAATGGGTAATAAGTGAGGATGGTTGCCGAATATACAAATATACATATGCATGTGTAATTGAACTATAAATGTATAGCAAGATGATTAAACTAGTTTATTTATCTATTAAGCCCGAGAAGTTAAAGAAGGAGAAACAAGCAAGGGCAAAGCCAAGGACATCGAGTAGCGGGTTGAAACCGTTATACTCAACACAAGGTAAGTCCTTAAGCACTTGTTGTGAGAACTCCTTGGATAGATATTTTTCGGAGTGATTCTCCTATTTATTATTATGATTATATGTACAAATTGAATTTAGTAAGTTGCTTTACCATGATGAATTGACATAAGGCACAATGTGTGCAAAGACCATATGGTACTATGTGTGCGATTTACTATGGCACTATGTGTGCGATTCACTATGGCACTATGTGTGCGATTCACTATGGCACTATGTGTGCGATTTACTATGGCACTATGTGTGCGATTTACTATGGCACTATGTGTGCGATTCACTATGGCACTATGTGTGCGATTCACTATGGCACTATGTGTGCGATTTACTATGGCACTATGTGTGCGATTTACTATGGCACTATGTGTGCGATTTACTATGGCACTATGTGTGCGATTTGCTATAGCACTATGTGTGCGATTTGCTATAGTCACATTCGGTTATGGAAATAAATTGTGCATGAACGAGGTAAGTGATTGAGTTACTAACTAAATATCGAATTGGGATTGTACGGTGTACGCATAAAATTATCTAGTGCATTGTTGTTCCAACTTGAGGAAGCAGATTCAAATCGATTGGGCTGACTTGTCGTTTGATTTGGTTGAAGGATTGGGCATGAGATCGAACCAAAAATCTTAGAAATTGCAGTATAGTTTGATATGGCTGAAACATCTATTTTGTATTATTTGATTATTCACTTATGATTGTTATTGTTGATGGTAGAGTAGTGCTTACGACTTCTTGAGTTATGTACTCATTTGGTGTGCTTATTTGTTGTTTATTTAGGTTCTTGATCCATTTTGCGTGCTCGGGACTGTCATCGAAGTCATCACACCGTCTAGCGACTTTTTGGTATCTTCTTCTTAGATGGTTTAAGAAAACATTTCGGCATGTATAGGCTATTATGTTTTGTTTGAACTCGGTATGTAAAATATTGCCTAGCCATGCGAAAATGGCTTATGAATGTTTTGAGCATAATGTTATAATTATTTGGTATGTATATGCTCATTAAGAGGCATGGAAGTGTTTGGCAATGACCAGCCATTAGAATGGGTCATCATGCTTATATTTTGGACCATATATGAAAAAGGGTGGTTGAATCATAGAGACTATGTGTTAGAGAAAGTCTATCCTAGAATATGATGCTGGCAGCAACAGTGATGTGGATGTGAAAATCACTAAAAATAGTAGGAATAGAATTAAATAGTGAATAAATTATGTAAATGAACCTTGATGAGTCTATTTTCATATGGAGGAAACGAAACGGTTATATGAGTTGTATGTTGAGAGATATTTGGGTTTTAGTGGAACGGGGCCAGAACGGTTTCTGGATTCCCTGCTCGGACTTTGAAAATTCATTATAAATTAACCAGAAATAATTAGGAGTCATACCATATATGTATGAATTCCTCTTTGAGTCTAGTTTCTATAGAAACAAACGGTATCAGTATTGAAGTCCTGCACAGGGAGTTATTTGAGTTGTAACGCGTGAAGGTCAGTGTAGTCGGCCCCTGTAACACGGGTTACTTTAACTAATAAACTGTACCAATTGGCCCAACCAAAAATTCTAGAAAAAAATCTGTAGACGGAAATGTGAGTCTAGTTTCAGAAAAAAATTACGAAACTGATTTTCGAGTTCTAAAACTCAAGTTATGATTTTTGAAGCGACTAGTACACAGATTGGCAGCTTGTCTGGAACTTTTCAATAAGTGGTTTGAAGTCAGTTAACACCTCGTGTTCGACTCGTGACGGTCTCGGTTCGGGTGTTACAATTTTATTGGTATCAGAGCCATGGTTTAGTCGGTTCTAGGACTACCATGGCACGTATGAGTCTAGCTATACATGCCTTAATGTTAATGTTTAAACGTGTGATGACTTCTGACGGTTAAAATGTTTTTTTTGTTTTGATTAGTAAATGGATCCCGAAGTAGAGAGAACCTTGGCGGATGACGTCGAAAGTGTAGCGGCTGCTCCTGCACAAGGGACGCGCTGTTGAACCTCGGTCATCTGCGAATAATCAAGGTGAGGGGCTAAACAAGCCTTCTTTACCATGATGAATGAGTGGGTCGCATAATATGCCCGAACCAATCCGGCTGTCCAACAAATCCGAATTTGAATAATCCACCCCAAGAGCCCGTAATGCCATCGATTCATCGACCCGTGAGGCTGAGTAAGCCACCTGTAGATTTGATTAGGAAGCGGGGCTGAAGAGTTCAGGCCGTAATTATCGATGATGCCGAAAGGGCCGAGTTACGCTTGACAACACCATTCGGTGTTTGATGAACTATCATGCACACCGATGAATGTCTAAAGTGTGCTATATCCTTGTTGCGGGACTCACCTACTATTGGTGGAGGACCTTGATTTCCATAGTTCCAAACGAACGAGTTACTTGGGATTTCTTTCAAACGGAGTTTGAAAGAAATATATTAGTCAACAGTTCATTGATCAAAAGCGTAAGGAATTCACGGAATTCAAGCAAGGCCGCATGACAAGATGTCGAATCGAACATGAGTTCGTAAGACTCGATCGGTATGCCCGGAGTGTGTGGCTGATGAGGTTGCTATGTGCAAGAGGTTTGAAGAAGGGTTGAATGAAGATCTAAGATTACTAGTGGGTATTTTGGAGATAAAAGAATTCGTAACACTAGTTGAACGAGCACGCAAGGCGGAGGAACTTGGAAAGGAGAAGAAGAAGGCTGAATTTGAAGCTAGAGACTATCGCAAAAGATCGACGGGTAAAGCTCCATTCTCGGCTGTAAAGAAGTTCGGGAGGACACCAATAGATCGAGGACGCATGCGGGATTTCCATTAGACCACGACCATTGACGGACTCGAGCTACTTGGTAGCTAGTGTGGGCAATAACCGTCAAGAGAAATCTGAATGCCCCCAATGTGGGAGAAGACACATAGGTGAATGTTGGGGTAAGACTACCAATAAGGCTTATTACGGATGCGGTTCAAGGACCACCTCATTAGAGATTGCACAGGGCTCGATGAGAAGAATAGGATGCAAGGTGCGAGACCTAGTGGAATGACACTAGAGGTAGACCACCAAGAATTTCAGGAGGTAGGGGTGGTAGTCGAGAGGGCTCTTGACACGACTGTTCGATCTCGAGACTCGCGCTCTGCTAGAGCATATGCCATCCAGCAGACGAGAGGAGGCATCCTCCCGACGTTATCACCCGGTACTTTCACTCTTTTCGATACTAATGTGATTGCTTTGATTGACCACGGTTCTACTCATTCTTATATATGCGAAACCTTAGCATCCAAGAAGACTTTGCCTATTGAGTCTCTTGAGTTTGTAATTGGTGTCAAACCCTTGGGTCATTACGTGCTTGTCAACAAAGTGTGTAAGAAAAGTCCCTAGTGTTTGAGGTTTTTGTTTTTGGCGGACTTGATGCTTTTGCCGTTCGGCCGAATTTGACGTTATTCTTAGGTTGGATTGGTTGACCATGCGATGCGGTTATAAATTGCAAAGGCAAGACTATCGATCCGAGGTGCGCTAATAACGAGATTGTTTGGGTTGAGTCTACGGACTTAAAGGGTTGCCAATTGTAATATCGCCGATGTTGGCCCGAAATATGTAAGAAAAGGGTGCGAAGCGTACCTTGCGTATGTGCTCGATGACAAGGAGTCGGAAGGGAAACCCGAATTTGTGCCAGTGGTTTGTGAATTCCCGGATGTTTTCCCTGAAGAATTACCGGGTTTACCACCTGTTCGGGAAATAGAATTTGGCATCGAATTGGTACCTGGTACCACTCCAATTTCGATAGCTCCGTATCGTATGGCACCAACAGAATTAAAGGAGTTGAAAGCTCAGTTGCAAGAATTGGTGGATAGAGGTTTTGCTCGCCCGAGTTTTTCGCCTTGGGGTGCGCCGGTGTTGTTCGTGAAGAAGAAGGATGGAACCATGCATTTGTGCATCGACTATCGTCGACAACAAAGCGACGATAAAGAACAAATATCCGTTGCCACGTATTGATGACTTGTTCGATCAATTGAAGGAGCCTTGGTGTTCTCGAAAATAGATTTGAGATCGGGCTACTATCAATTGCGAATCCGAGATCAGACGTGCCCAAGGCGCCTTGAGCGAGATATGGTCACTATGAGTTCCTAGTGATGCCGTTTGGGCTCACTAATGCCCTGCGGTATTTATGGATTTAATGAATCGAATCTTTAGACCATATTTGGATCGATTCAGTAGTCGTATTCATTGATGACATCTTGGTCTATTCAAGAAATGAGACCGAACATCTTGAACACTGCGGTTAGTCTGCAAATTTTACGGACAAGCAATTATATGCTAAGTTCAGCAAATGTGAGTTCGGTTAAGAGAGGTTAGCTTCTTGGGTCATGTGGTATCTGCAGACGGGTATTCGAGTCGACCGAATAAAATTTCAGCCATACTAAATTGGAAGCCTCAGAAATATTCTTGAGGTTGAAGCTTTTTGGGGCTTGCGGTTATTACCGACGATTTGTAAAGGCTTCTCAACGATAGCCACGCCGATGACGGCTACTCCAAAAGGATGTTAAGTTGAATGGACGGAGAAATGCCAAAAAGTTTCGATCAATGAAAACTTATTTGTGAAGCCCCAATTCTAGTGCAACCCGAGTCCGGCAAGGAGTTTGTTATCTATAGCGACGCCTCTCTACTTGGGTTAGGTTGCGTATTAATGCAAGAAGGTCGAGTTGTGGCCTATGCGTCGAGGCAATTAAAGCCACATGAGAAAAATTATCCGACTCATGATCTCGAATTGGCGCCATCGTATTCGCCTTAAAGATTTGGCGACATTACTTATTTGGTGAAAGGTGCCATGTATACTCGGATCACAAAAGTCTCAAGTATTTGATGACCCAAAGAGACTTAAATCTGCGACAAAAACGTTGGCTCGGTGTTAAAGGATTATGAGTGATCATTGACTATCACCGGGAAAGGCGAATGTGGTTGCGGATGCCTTGAGTCGTAAATCGTTATTCACTTTACGAGCAATGAATGTGCACTTGTCTATCCGATCCGACGGTGTGTTAGTGGCTGAATTGAAAGCCAAACCATTATTGACACACCAAATTCGAGAAGCTCGAAAGTCGATGACGAGTTGGTTGCAAAACGGGCTGCGTGTGTTCGAACAAGGACTCGGAGTTCCAAATCGGCGATGACGATTGTTTGAGGTTCAAAAGTCGTCTGTGTGTCCCAAAGAATTGAACTCATTTCGATAATTTGAATGAAGCCCATTGTAGTCGAATGGCAATCCACCCGGGAGATCGAAGATGTACAATGATTTGAAACGTCGATTTTGGTGGCATGGTATGAAGCGAGACATCTCCGACTTTGTTTGAGATGTTTAATATGTCAACAAGTGAAAGCGGAACATCAAGTGCCTTGAGATTACTTCACCAATCACGATACCCAAGTGGAAATGGGATCGAGTCACAATGGACTTTGTATCCGGACCGCCATTGTCGACCAAGTAAGAAGGATGCGGTTTGGGTCGTGGTAGATCGATTGACTAAGTCGGCCCACTTTGTCCCCGACGCACGGATTTTTCAATGGACAAATTAGCGGAATTGTACGTTGCTCAGTTGTGAGATTACACGGGTACCTATTTCTATCGTGTCGATAGAGATCCGAGATTTACCTCGCGATTTTGGAAAAAGTTGCAAGAAGCTTTGGGTACCAAGTTGCATTTCAAAGACCGCCTTTCACCCCAAACCGATGGTCAATCCGGCGGATAATTCAGATACTTGAGGATATGTTAAGATGTTGCGTCCTCGAGTTTAGTGGTTCATGGGAGCGGTATTTGCCGTTGATTGAATTCGCTTACAACAACAAAACTTTCAATCAAGTATTAAGATGGCACCCTACGAGGCCTTGTACGGTCGTAAATGCCGACGCCATTGTTTTGGACCGAGCTCGGTGAAAGCAAGATTTTCGGTGGATTTGATTAGGGATGCTGAATGAAAGTGAAGGTAATCCGTGAAAGTCGAAGATAGCCTCCGATCGTCGAGAAGTCGTGCAGCGGATCTCGAGGCGTAAGGATATCGAGTATCGTGGGTGATAAAGTGTTTCTCAAGGTATCGCCTTGGAAAAAGATACTCGAGTTCGTACCGTAAGGGCAAGTTGAGCCCGAGGTTCATTGGACCATATGAGATATCGAGCGAGTCGGTCCAAGTGGCATATCGCTGATTTTGCCCCCGAACTCAAAAGGTTCACGATGTCTTTCACGTTTGATGCTTCGACGCTATAGATCCGATCCATCGCACGTGATTAGTCCATCGAAATTGAAATTCAAGCTAATATGAGTTATGAGGAAGAACCGATTAGTATCCTATCGCGAGAAGTGAAAGAGTTGCGAAACAAGCGGGTTTCGCTAGTGAAAGTGTTATGGCTCAAGCACGGGATAGAAGAAGCTACTTGGGAGACCGAGAACTCTATGAAAGAACGATATCCAAACCTATTTACGGTAAGATTTTCGGGACGAAAATTCCTTAAGAGGGGGGTTGTGACAGCCCAAAATAGACCCTAGCGGAATGTGGTTTCGGGACCACAAAACCGAGGCATAACAATAATTTAAAATTTATTTCGATGCCTATAATATGTGAGTATTCATGTATGACATTTTTGATGATTGATTTAGTGTTATAAAGGTGAATTTCACTAGAAAGGACTTGTGTGAGAAAATTTAGAATTTGAGATAGGCAAATGTGGAAGTGGCCTATTGATGCACACTAGGAAATGTTGTCCTTGCATGTCAAATTCCCCAAATTTGACTATAGTGGCGGCCATGGTGATGAATATGGGCAAAAGAAAACATGTTTCAAACATGTTTTGCTAGTGGTGCATGTTAGAAATAATAAAATAAGAGTATGAAAAAAAAAAAAGGAAAAAAAGTGTTCATCTTTCACCATTGCTCTTGGCGAATGTCCTAAGGAAAGAAAAGAAAATTTTGCTCATCCATTTTCACTTCTTGGCGAAAATACTAAGGAAAAGGGGAGGATTTTTGCTTCATGCTTGGTTTGGAAGAGATCTAGAAGGAGATTTGGCTAAGTTTGCATCAAGATTAAGGTATGTATGAGGTTGTGTTAGGGGTTTCATGCATGTCTTGGTTGCTAACTTGATGTGCATGTTAACCATGGCTCAAATCTTTGTTATGCCATGGAAATGGTATTTGGCCAAAGTTGTTATGGTGTTAATGCCATTGCATGCTAAATATCAAGCTTGATAATGATTCATGTGATGGTAGATTGAGGGTTCTTAGATTTTCTTTTAGCATTTTTGAATGAGATACTAAGTTCTTTGTTTAACCATGACCAAATTGAAACGGTATGGTGTTGTGGTATTCGCCATGTTGTATCCATAAATATGATTCATGCATGTTGCATGGTGAGTAAGATTTAAGCTTTGGATATGTGTGTATATTTGGATATAAGCCACTTGAGAATTGGCCATTGCACCTACATGAATATATGTTTGCACATGATGAATTGGTATGACATGTATACTATTTTGAGGTGTCTATTTGCTTGTGATGTTGTTTGGTTATGAAATAAATGAGAGATGTGTATAGAACTACAATATGTAATGCGTTAATTAGGAAAATGTATGCTGTTTTTTTTTTTGTGTAGTATAAGGTGTAAAATTTGCCTCCACATAGACATGCATATTCGTCCAAAGGAAGTAGATTGGTGTGCATGTATTCGGTTAGAGGCAACCATATTGAAGCCTTATCTTGGCTTAGATTGTTGACCAAATGGGTAATAAGTGAGGATGGTTGCCGAATATACAAATATACATATGCATGTGTAATTGAACTATAAATGTATAGCAAGATGATTAAACTAGTTTATTTATCTATTAAGCCCGAGAAGTTAAAGAAGGAGAAACAAGCAAGGGCAAAGCCAAGGACATCGAGTAGCCGGGTCGAAACCGTTATACTCAACACAAGGTAAGTCCTTAAGCACTTGTTGTGAGAACTCCTTGGATAGATATTTTTCGGAGTGATTCTCCTATTTATTATTATGATTATATGTACAAATTGAATTTAGTAAGTTGCTTTACCATGATGAATTGACATAAGGCACAATGTGTGCAAAGACCATATGGCACTATGTGTGCGATTTACTATGGCACTATGTGTGCGATTCACTATGGCACTATGTGTGCGATTCACTATGGCACTATGTGTGCGATTTACTATGGCACTATGTGTGCGATTTACTATGGCACTATGTGTGCGATTCACTATGGCACTATGTGTGCGATTCACTATGGCACTATGTGTGCGATTTACTATGGCACTATGTGTGCGATTTACTATGGCACTATGTGTGCGATTTACTATGGCACTATGTGTGCGATTTGCTATAGCACTATGTGTGCGATTTGCTATAGTCACATTCGGTTATGGAAATAAATTGTGCATGAACGAGGTAAGTGATTGAGTTACTAACTAAATATCGAATTGGGATTGTGCGGTGTACGCATAAAATTATCTAGTGCATTGTTGTTCCAACTTGAGGAAACGGATTCAAATCGATTGGGCTGACTTGTCGTTTGATTTGGTTGAAGGATTGGGCATGAGATCGAACCAAAAATCTTAGAAATTGCAGTATAGTTTGATATGGCTGGAAACATCTATTTTGTATTATTTGATTATTCACTTATGATTGTTATTGTTGATGGTAGAGTAGTGCTTACGACTTACTGAGTTATGTACTCATTTGGTGTGCTTATTTGTTGTTTATTTAGGTTCTTGATCCATTTTGCGTGCTCGGGACTGTCATCGAAGTCATCACACCGTCTAGCGACTTTTGGTATCTTCTTCTTAGATGGTTTAAGAAAACATTTCGGCATGTATAGGCTATTATGTTTTGTTTGAACTCGGTATGTAAAATATTGCCTAGCCATGCGAAAATGGCTTATGAATGTTTTGAGCATAATGTTATAATTATTTGGTATGTATATGCTCATTAAGAGGCATGGAAGTGTTTGGCAATGACCAGCCATTAGAATGGGTCATCATGCTTATATTTTGGACCATATATGAAAAAGGGGTGGTTGAATCATAGAGACTATGTGTTAGAGAAAGTCTATCCTAGAATATGATGCTGGCAGCAACAGTGACGTGGATGTGAAAAATCACTAAAAATAGTAGGAATAGAATTAAATAGTGAATAAATTATGTAAATGAACCTTGATGAGTCTATTTTCATATGGAGGAAACGAAACGGTTATATGAGTTGTATGTTGAGAGATATTTGGGTTTTAGTGGAACGGGGCCAGAACGGTTTCTGGATTCCCTGCTCGGACTTTGAAAATTCATTATAAATTAACCAGAAATAATTAGGAGTCATACCATATATGTATGAATTCCTCTTTCAGTCTAGTTTCTATAGAAACAAACGGTATCAGTATTGAAGTCCTGCACAGGGAGTTATTTGAGTTGTAACGCGTGAAGGTCAGTGTAGTCGGCCCCTGTAACACGGGTGACTTTAACTAATAAACTGTACCAATTGGCCCAACCAAAAATTCTAGAAAAAAAATCTGTAGACGGAAATGTGAGTCTAGTTTCAGAAAAAAATTACGAAACTGATTTTCGAGTTCTAAAACTCAAGTTATGATTTTTGAAGCGACTAGTACACAGATTGGCAGCTTGTCTGGAACTTTTCAATAAGTGGTTTGAAGTCTGTTAACACCTCGTGTTCGACTCCGGCGACGGTCTCGGTTCGGGGTGTTACAAATCATATAATAAACACAATAACATAATTGTTCAATTCTTAAATAAATCCATTATTATTTATTCCATTCTTTCACTTACTAATCGGAATAGCTTTCCTTAATTTATTCACAATTCAATATCAATAAACTATATTCAACTATGCACTTATCAATCATATTCCATTTTAATCCATTTCAATAACAGCCAATTTCATTTATATCATATCAACTTACTATCCCTGATACCTTTCACTATATATGTAACACCCCCTAACCCCAAGCCGTCACCGGAATAGGGCTACGAGGCATTACCAGACTTATATACTAACATTTATACAGAACCGAGTCATAAACTTTATATTTCAGATTAATTCTTATCAAATTTCATCTTAAAGCCCTTAATATGGGCCTACGGGGCCTTATATATGTTTTAGAAGTGATTTGAAGCTAAATCGGGAACTTTGGAAAATTTTCCTTGAAGATAGGGGCACACGCCCGTGTGGCCAGCCCATGTGTAGATTCTGACTTTTCCACACGGCCTGGGAACACGCCAATGTGATTTGGCCGTGTGAAAACATAAATTTTGACCATTTAAAAGCTATTTACACATACTAAACACACCCTATTCATGCCCAAAACATTTACTTATGTATCTAAATCAAATATCATTCTTTTTTTCCATTTCTTGTACCTAAATACAATTACACACTAATAGAATCCAACCAATCAATTATCTCAAACCAAAACATGTATATTTCATTTTCCAATCACAAAACATCACATTCAACATAGTTTGCATACTTAATTATTCCTATAATTACATTACTAAATCAAATCCTATACATGCCATAGAAACCAAAAAGTTGTTTAACAAAATCTACTGGAGTAAATCTGGATAGTATGACCCTTGGTGTAGATCCGATCCTCCGTATGTATATAAGCCAATCTACAAAACAAATCACATACACAAGTAAGCTTATAGAAGCTTAGTAAGCTCATAGGCATAAGAACACAAATCTTACCGAACACTGTACACAATCATATATCTATTATTTAAACTAATTCATCCTGCAAATCACAACTTTATTAATAACTCATTGAATAATTTTCATGACGCAATTGACGAACTTAATTCTTTTGGGCCCATTTCTTATTTACTTTTATTGTCAAATTAGGGAACAATAATGGGATTGAGTGCTTCATTATCACATTGCCATAGTAAACAATGGACTTTCACATTGTCACACATCACACACCGAAGCCATAGCCCTGCCATGGTCTTACACGAATCACATATCATACCGATGCCATATCCCAAATATGGTCTTATACGGAATCACATTATCACATCACATCGATGCCATAGCCCAGCTATGGTCTTATATGGGAACACGTATCATGTTGCACCGATGCCATAGCCCAGCTATGGTCTTATACGGGCGCACATATCACATCTTTTACATCAATTCATCATGGTCATAAAAGGAAAGCACTCAAAACCATTGTTCCAACTAATTTGTACTTTTAGTTAAACATTATTTAGCAATTAATACAATTTGATAGTATTCATCTATAATGAGATACCTTAGCAATCATAAAATTTTCATAATAAAACATTGAACTTTGCCATATGAACTTACCTGGGCTAAATTGCAAAAGTCATAGAGATTCAGGGACTATTCTTGAATTTTCTCTTTTCCACGATTCACTTCGTTTTCTTGATCTATAATTATAAAATCATTCCTTCATTAGCATCTATTTCAATTCCATTCTATTTCACAATTTATGCCCTAAATTTTCAAAATTACACAATTTCCACAAACTTTTGAATTTTTACAATTTAGTCCCTGTTCAATTCATTCATCAATTAAACTAATTCTTTTCAAATATCATTTTATCTAAACACTACAAACTACTTCACAGCCTTTGACATTCCAAGCTTCAACACAAGACCCCAATGTCAACAACTTTCACAATTAGGTCCTAAAATAAATTTCTATGCAAATCTCTTCATAAAATCATCATATAATGAAATTAAAACCTTAATTCCATGATAAATCATCATAAAATTTTAGCACTTACTCATGGTAACTTTCTAAAATATTCATAAAAACAAAAACCATTGAATTAGATATTAGGACCTAGTTGCAAAAGTCTCAAAATCACAAAAATCACAAGAAATAATCAAGAATTGAGCTTACATGTAACAGCCTAATTTTCAGTGGTGTCGGAACAGTGATTTGAGATCACTAAATCCGACAAATGAGTAGGAAATATTATTAATTTAGTGAGTATAAGTTAAATGTGAAGTTAGGAAAATTTTTGAAATAGTGAATAGTATACTAAAAATAAATACTAAAATAATTAGAATCGAAAACGAGGTATCGAGACCTTGGGAATTTTAAATCGAGCTATAAATATTTTTATAAATATTTATGGAGTGTTAATAAGTTAGTATTAAAGTTTTGTCAAGAAATTTTAAAGTTCTGATAGTTAATTAAGGGCAAAATTAGAAAATTGCAAAATTTACTTAATAAATCTAGGACTAAAGTGGAATTATCTAGATTTCTCTTTATTTTTCTGCATTCTCATCAGTAAAAACGCCATGGAAGAGTTCCCTTAAGCTGGTTTTTCATATTTTTACTTCAAGTAAGTTCAATTCTTGATTATTTCTTGAAATTTTTGTGTTTTTATGACTTTTACAACTAGGTCCACTTGTTGAATTCATTAGTTTTTGATTCTATGAAAGAAATTGAAAGTTGCTATGAATATGTACTGGAAGTATATGATGATTTGGCATGGAATTAGAGCTTCAAATTGTTTATATACTGAATTTTTTGAAAGAATTGAATAGAAAGTGAATGTTTGGGACCTAATTGTAAAAGAGTTTGAAGTTAGAGTTTTATGTGGAAATTATGAATTTCAATAGTTATGAAATAACTTATAATGTCTAGGAAAAGTATTAATTGAGAAAATTATCTTAATTGAGGGGTTAATTGAGCAAGGACTGAATTGTATGAATTGTGAAATTTGGGGCAAAATGGAAATCAACATTTTGCACTAAAACTTTTTTGGACAGCAGCAGTAGTCTAACTTTGAAAAATCACTAAAAATTTTAGAAATGGAATTAGAGGATGAATAAAATATGAAATTAAAGCTTATTGAGTCTAGTTTCTTATAGAAGAAATTATATAAGTAATGGAATTGTAAATCATGAGATATGATGAATTTTGTGAGACAATGTTAGAATGATTTCGGGTTCCCCTGTTCTGAAATTGTAAAATCATAAAAAATTGGATAAAAATAATTATGGAATTAAATTTATATATTTAGAATCCTGAATGAGTCTACTTTCAAGAGAAACAAGCGAGGACATAATTCGAATCCTGTACGAGAAGATAATTAATTTTTAGTGAAGAAGGGTCGGAACAGTCAGACAGCAGAACAGGGGAGACTTTAATGAATAAACTGTATTAATTTGCCCAACAAAAAATTATGAAATTTTTATGGTAAGAAGAAATATGAGTCTAGTTTCTGGGAAAATTTATGGATCTTAATTTTAAATTCTGTAGCTCAAGATAAAAATAATTTAGTGACTATGACACAGATGGGCAGCTTGAATGTTCACATAAGTAGATAGTGAAAATTATGGATAATGTTACCTACAAGTGTGTTGTTTATACTAAGGATGTGGATAGAGAGGAGGAGGAGGAAAAACATACAAAAATATATGAATGAATCGTGTATAAATTGATCACATGCCCGATTAAAATCGATAAGTGTTGAATTAGAAATGATATAATGATTTATTTGGTATATTTATTATGAAATTATGATTATCGTTATAATACAAAAATTGAACTTGTGAGTTTATATGGCTAAATTTCAGTGATTATTTGTTAATTTTATGAATTTCATGATGTGTTATTTCATATGTATTGATGATAAAATCGTGAATAATGTAAAAGCATGAAAATTGAATAAATGATCAAATTGAACATTTCAGTTCAGTGACAAGATGAATTGAAGGAAAATACCATGGTTGGACCATGGCAACAAGTGATAAGTGATAGCTTCGGCTACACTTATCTGATCAAGGAAAAGTGAAAGTGATAAGTGATAGCTTGGCTACACTTATCGATCAATGACAAATGACAAGTGAAAAGTGGTAGTTTCACTACGATCGGTGAAAATGGTAGCTTCGCTGCACGATCGATGAAAAGTGGTAGTTCCGCTACGATCAATGAAAAGTGGTAGCTCGGCTACCGATCGATGAGTAGTGGTAGCCCGGCTACAAGTGACAAGTGACAAGTGATTTCAGTATAAGACCATATCCGGGATATGGCATCGGTGTGATATATGCTACTGTATAAGACCATATCTGGGATATGACATCAGTGAGATATGTGATTCGTGTAAGACCATAGTTGGGCTATGGCATCAATATATGAATATGTGTAAGACCATAGCTGGGCTATGGCATCATTATGTGAAGATGTGTAAGACCATAGTTGAACTATGGCATCGAGGAAACGAAGTACTCAATGAGCATAAAACTTGGTTGATGAATGAGTTCATTTGTGATTATATATTTCTACGCCTTGAGTGTAATATCTGTATGAATTGGTATTCCAAATGAGTTAATGAGAAAACTTCTAATATGAAATAATCTGAGTTTGAAATGAAATATCATGAAAATGTACTTGAAATACATTGGTATGTCTTGTATATGCTATTTGAATTCATAAATGTAGAAAGTAAATGTATGTGGAAATATGAGATGATGATATCTGTACATGGAATTTATTGATGAATATGTACATCCAAATTTATATGATAGATTTTAGTGAACATTGAAATTGGGCTCAATAAGTGATTTGGAAATTTAAATCGTGATTGGTAGGAAGAGTTAATGAATTGCATATTTATGAATTGTTACACGTATTTGTCTGAAATACGAGGAAGTGATGGTAATTGATACATGGAAATATGAAACTATGATATATATAAAAACATGGAATATGTTTGATAAATGTGTTCATTCATAATTATGGAATTATGTGCCTTATGTGTGCTATTTGCATAAAGATGATATTTCAAATACTTTGGTGAATAAAGCTTAAATATGAAATAGTATGAAATCGAAACAAATTGTTATGAAAATGTATTTAAATTATATGTAAGTGTTTCGTGCTTCTCGATAATGCCTCGTACTCTATTCCGGCGACAGATACGAGTAGGGGGTGTTACATTACATGTAATAGAAATATGAGAGACCAGCTTAAAAGAACCCTTCAATGGTGTTTTTGCTGGAGAAGATGAAGAAAATTGAAGAAAACTCTAGATTTTTACCTAATATATCATATTTTACAATTTAATATTTACCCAATTCCAATTTTACCCCTTGTTCACACTTGAATTTTATTTTTCCAGCACACACCTGCCGCCCAGCCCAATAATAGGTGTTCAATTGCCTATTTATCCTCCTTTAATTATTACTAGAGCTATTTAATCACATTTCACAATTTTGTACTTAATTCAATTTAGTCCTTTTTACCCGATTGACTACTGAAACCTTAAAATTTCATGACGAAACTTTAATTCTAACTGATTAACACTCCATAAATATTTCTAAAAATATTTATGGCTCGGTTTATGAATTTGAGGTCTCGATACCTCATTTTTATCTCATTTAATCTACACATTTCTTTTAATTCATAATTTCACTAATTAAAAATTATTTCTAAAACCACACTCAGCATTTGCTTACTAATATCTAAACTCACATGTCGAATTTAGTGATCTCGAATCACTGTTCCGATATCACAGAAATTTGGGCCGTTACAACTCTCCCCCTCTTAGGAAATTTCGTCCTCGAAATTTCGTACCTGAAAACAAATACGGATACTGTGATCTCATAGATTCTTCCATCTCTCAGGTTGCCTCCTCCAATCCATGTCGATGCCATAACACTTTTACTAATGGTACTCGTTTATTCCGTAGCTCTTTAACTTCCTGAGCTAATATTTTCACTGGTTCCTCCGAATAAGTCATATCTAATTGTAGCTTTATCTCAGTATGAGGAATCACATGTGAAGGGTCTGATCTATACCGTCTCAACATAGATACATGAAATACATTATGAATTTTCTCAAGTTCTGGAGGCAAGGCCAACCTATAAGCTACTTGACCAATCCTCTCAGTGATTTCATACGACCCGATAAATCGTGGACTAAGCTTTCCTTTTCTACCAAACCGTAGAATTTTCTTCCACGAAAAAACTTTCAAGAACACACGATCACCTACATTGAACTCTATATCTCTTATTTTCAAATCCGCATAGGACTTCTAATGATCGGAAGCAGCTTTCAAACTTTCTCGAATGATCCGAACTTTTTCTTCAGTTTCCCGAATTAAATCCACTCCCACTAATTTTGATTCACTTAATTTTGACCAATACAACGGAGTTTTACATTTCCTTCCATACAGAGCTTCAAACGGTGCCATTTTGATACTAGCTTGATAACTATTATTATAAGCAAATTCAGCTAAAGGTAAATACCTTTCCCAACTACCACTAAACTCAAGTATACAACACCTCAACATATCTTCCAAAATCTGAATCACTCGTTCTGATTGCCCATCAGTCTGAGGATGAAAAGCAGTACTAAGTTTCAATTTAGTACCTAAGGCTTCCTGTAGTTTACCGCAAAACCTCGAAGTAAACCTCGGATCTTGATCTGAAATAATTGATGTCGACACCCCATGTAATCTCACAATTTCTGACACATATAATTCCGCTAATTTTTCAAGCGAAAAATCCATTCTGACCTGAATAAAATGCGCTGACTTAGTTAATCTATCCATTACCACCCAAATCGAATGTTTCTTTTCTGGAGTCACAGGCAACCCAGATACAAAATCCAGAGTCACATGTTCCCACTTCCATTCTAGAATCATTACAAGTTGTAACAAACCCGTGGGTACTTGATGTTCTGCTTTTACCTACTGACAAATCAAACACTTTGCTGCAAATTCACAAATTTCCCGTTTCATACCAGGCCACCAATACATTTTCTTTAAATCACAATACATCTTCGTACTACCCGGATGAATCGAGTACATGCTACTATGAGCTTCTGATAAGATATCATTTTATAATTCTAGATTATTTGGAACACAAATTCTATTGCGGTAGTATAACATACCACCATTATCAATAGAGTACTCTAAGTTCATGTTGTCTTGAACCATTTTTCGTTTCAGCACTAACTTTGGATCTTCATCTTGCAACTCCCGAATTCGTTGAAAGAATACTGGTTTTGCCTTTAATTAGGCTAACACAGAACCATCTTCATTAACAGACAAATGAGCATTTAACGCTCGAAGAGCAAATAATGACGATTTCCGACTAAGTGCATCTGCCACTACATTTGCCTTACCCAGATGATAATCAATGACAAGATCGTAATCTTTCAATAGCCCTAACCATCGCCTCTGTCTCAAGTTTAGCTCTTTCTGTGACATTAAATATTTCAAACTTTTATGGTCTGTATACACATAACATTTCTCCTCATATAGGTAGTGTCTCCAAATTTTTAGAGCAAATACTATAGCAGCTAGCTCAAGATCATGTGTAGGGTAGTTTCTCTCATGTGGTTTCAACTGTCGAGAAGTATATGCTACAACTTTTCCCGACTGCATCAGTACACAACCTAAACCATTCAGAGAGGCATCACTATATACTACATACAGCACACCTAATTCAAGCTGAGTCAACACTGGGCCTCTGTTAACTTTTCTTTAACTGATCAAAACTTCATTGGCATTCTTTCGACCATACAAATTCAACATTCTTCTGTAATAACGGGGTCATCGGTGAAGCAATCATTGAAAAATCCTTTACAAATCGACGGTAGTAACCAGCAAACCCAAGAAAACTTCGCACTTCCGTAACATTCTTTAGAGTTTTCCAGTTAATCACCGCTGACACCTTACTCGGGTCTACTCGTATACCATCAGCCAACACAATGTGACCCAAGAATCCCACTTCATGAAGCCAAAATTCACATTTGCTGAATTTTGCATATAACTGTTTTTCCCTCAAAATCTGCAGTACAATTTTCAATTGCTGAGCATGCTCAGATTCTGTCCTTGAATAGATCAGTATATTGTCAATAAACACAACCACAAATCTATCCAGGTAGGACTGCAAAATTTGATTCATTAAATCCATAAAAGCAACAGGAGCATTCGTCAAACCAAATGGCATAACTAAAAACTCATAGTGACCATACCGAGTTTTAAAAGCTGTTTTCGGTACATCACATTTCTTTACCTTTAACTGATAATACCCAGATCTGAGATCTATTTTTGAAAACACCGAGCATCCTTAAGCTGATTGAATAAATCATCAATAAGAGGCAAAGAATGTTTATTTTTAATCGTTACCTTATTCAACTGTCTGTAATCTATATACAGCCTCAATGAACCGTCCTTCTTTTTCACAAATAAGACAGGTGCACCCCATGGTGACATACTTGGTCTGATAAACCCTTTGTCCAACAACTCTTGCAACTGTGTCTTTAATTCTTTTAATCCAGCTGTAGCCATTTTATATGGTGTCATTGATATGGGAGCTGTTCCCGAAAGCACATCTATCACAAACTCAACCTCTCTATCGGGTGGTAAACCTGGTAGTTCTTCAGGAAATAGATCCATTAATTCATTTACAACAGATAATTGCTCTAACTTTGATTCAGAACTTCGAGTATCAAGAATATAGGCTAAATAAGCCTCATTTCCTTTAGGCAACAATTTCTGAGCAAAAATAGATGAAATTATTCTAACAGTATCATCCAAATTTCCAGACTCAACCAAAATAATATCTCCTGTCTGATATTTCAAACTAATTCATTTTTCTCAACAATTCACTACTGCATAATGTTTCACTAACCAGTCCATTCCCAAGATTATGTCAATTTCTCGAAAGGGTAGCAACATCAAATCAGCAGGGAAATCACGGCCCTTAACTTTCAGTGGACAGTTATGGCATATTAAATTAACTACCACACTTTGACCTAACGGATTTGTAACTTGTACATCATAATAAGTAGGCTCAACAAATAAATTCTTTTCGGATGCTATCATAGTACAAATAAATGAATGAGTAGATCTAAGGCCTATTAAAGCATACACAGGAACATCATAAAGATAGAAAGTACCAGCAATTACGTCCGGAGTTGTCGCTTCTTCTCTTGCTCGAATGGCATAAGTACGAGCAGGAGCTCTAACTTCTGATCGACTAGCAGTATCTTTCATACCTGAATGAGTAGCCTCTGTAGCACTGCTCTGACCAGAGCGTCTTCTTTTTTGAGGAGGAGTTTTCTGTTTCTCCTTCTGTTCTACTTCTTCTACTTGTAATTGGGGACAATCACGAATAAAGTGATCTGTAGCTCCACATTTATAACAAGCCCCCATCTTACTTCTACATTCACCAGGGTGACTTCTTCCACAATGTTGGCACTTAGGCCTTTAGGTATTTTGTACACTACCCACGCTAACAGTAGGTCTATCAGATGCCCTATAATCAGATTGTCTTGGTCTACTCTTTCCCGATCTTTTCGGTGCTAAAGTGGCTTGACTCAATTCCTCCTTAGATTTCTTCATTGGTAAAGCTGAAAATGACTTAGATGCACTTCTTTTGAAAGATTCTTTACTTATTTTATTTCGTTGCATCTTTTTATTATATACTTCTTCAAGTTTCTGAGCACGATTTGATAAAACAACAAATTCCCGTATTTCAGTGCCCTCTATTATCATTCTAATCTCATCATTAAGCCCTTCTTCAAATCTGATACACATTTCTTCCTTAGTGGGTACGATATCTCGAGCATATTTACTCAGATAAACAAATTCTCTTTCATATTCAGCCACTGACTTGTTTCCTTGTCGCAAATTGAGAAATTCTCTTTTCTTCTTATCCAAATATCTTCTACCGACGTATTTCTTCTTAAATTCATTTTGGAAAAATTCCTAAGTGATCTTCTCAGTCGGTACCACAGCTTCTATTGTTTCCCACCAGTTATAAGCTTCTTCTTTTAGTAATGACACAACACATACTAAGTAATCATCTGGTGAGCATGCCATTTGCTTAAACACCCTCATTATACTTTGTAGCCAATACTCAGCTTTGACTGGATCATCATCTGTTCTTCCCCGAAATTCTTCGGCCCCATGTTTTCTGAGCTTTTCAAATGGAGAACGTTTACTGGATTCAGTTGTCGGAAGAGGTGGAGGAGCAACCAGGGGTACTACCGATGTTGAAATAGGGGGAGGAGGTTGCTGAGTCTGATTTCTTTCTCGCACATTCTCATTATACCACTGATTCATGAATCCATAAATCATAATTTTGAGTTCTTGTTCTCGTATCAATGAAATTGGAACTTCACTACTTGTTCCTTGTTCAGAGGTTTGTAATCTAATATTAACTTCTTCTTGCTCAGTTTGTTCTGGTCTATCTGGCATCTTTTCAAATCGAAGATAATCTATAATAAAAATAAGGATTAGATCGGATCATACACATCACACTATCACAGATTTATATGGCATGTAATTCTAGACACTTTTCACATCATACACATTCCAAGAATCGACTAAACTGAAGCTCTAATACCAATAAATGTAACACCCCCTAACCCCAAGCCGTCACAGAAATAAGGCTACGAGGCATTATTGGACTTATACACTAACATTTATACAAAATCGAGTCATAAACTTTATATTTCAGATTAATTCTTATCAAATTTCATCTTAAAGCCCTTAATATGGGCCTACGAGGCCTTATATATGTTTTAGAAGTGATTTGAAACTAAATCAGGAACTTTGGAAAATTTTCCTTGAAAATAGGGGCACACGCCCTTGTGGCCAGCCCATGTGCAGATTCTGACTTTTCCACACGACCTGGGCATACGCCCATGTGATTTGGCCGTGTGAAAACATAAATTTTGACCATTTAAAAGCTATTTACACATACTAAACAAACCCTATTCATGCCCAAAACATTTACTTATGTATCTAAATCAAATATCATTCTTTTTATCCATTTCTTGTACCTAAATACGATTATTCACTAATAGAATCCAACCAATCAACTATCTCAAACCAAAACATGTATATTTCATTTTCCAATCACAAAACATCACATTCAACATAGTTTGCATACTTAATTATTCCTATAATTACATTACTAAATCAAATCCTATACATGCCATATAAACCAAAAAGTTGTTTAACAAAATCTACCGGAGTAAATCTGGATAGTATGACCCTTGGTGTAGATCCGATCCTCCATATGTATATAAGTCAATCTACAAAACAAATCACATACACAAGTAAGCTTATAGAAGCTTAAGCTCATAGGCATAAGAACACAAATCTTACCGAACACTGTACACAATCATATATCTATTATTTAAACTAATTCATCCTGCAAATCACAACTTTATTAATAACTCATTGAATAATTTTCATGACGTAATTGACGAACTTAATTCTTTTGGGCCCATTTCTTATTTACTTTTATTGTCAAATTAGGGAACAATAATGGGATTGAGTGCTTCATTATCACATTGCCATAGTAAACAATGGACTTTCACATTGTCACACATCACACACCGAAGCCATAGCCCTGCCATGGTCTTACACGAATCACATATCATACCGATGCCATATCCCAAATATGGTCTTATACGGAATCACATTATCACATCACATCGATGCCATAGCCCAGCTATGGTCTTATACTGAACACGTATCATGTTGCATCGATGCCATAGCCCAGCTATGGTCTTATCTGGCGCATATATCACATCTTTACATCAATTCATCATGGTCATAAAAGGAAAGCACTCAAAACCATTGTTCCAACTAATTTGTACTTTTAGTTAAACATTATTTAGCAATTAATACAATTTGATAGTATTCATCTATAATGAGATACCTTAGCAATCATAAAATTTTCATAATAAAACATTGAACTTTGCCATATGAACTTACCTGGGCTAAATTGCAAAAGTCATAGAGATTCAGGGACTATTCTTGAATTTTCTCTTTTCCACGATTCACTTTGTTTTCTTGATCTATAATTATAAAATCATTCCTTCATTAGCATCTATTTCAATTCCATTCTATTTCACAATTTATGCCCTAAATTTTCAAAATTACACAATTTCCACAAACTTTTGAATTTTTACAATTTAGTCCCTGTTCAATTCATTCATCAATTAAACTAATTCTTTTCAAATATCATTTTATCTAAACACTACAAACTACTTCACAGCCTTTGACATTCCAAGCTTCAACACAAGACCCCAATGTCAACAACTTTCACAATTAGGTCCTAAAATAAATTTCTATGCAAATCTCTTCATAAAATCATCATATAATGAAATTAAAACCTTAATTCCATGATAAATCATCATAAAATTTTAGCACTTACTCATGGTAACTTTCTAAAATATTCATAAAAACAAAAACCATTGAATTAGATATTAGGACCTAGTTGCAAAAGTCTTAAAATCACAAAAATCACAAGAAATAATCAAGAATTGAGCTTACATGTAATAGAAATATGAGAGACCGGCTTAAAAGAACCCTTCAATGGTGTTTTTGCTGGAGAAGATGAAGAAAATTGAAGAAAACTCTAGATTTTTACCTAATATATCATATTTTACAATTTAATATTTACCCAATTCCAATTTTACCCCTTGTTCACACTTGATTTTTATTTTTCCAGCACACACTTGCCGTCCAGCCCAATAATAGGTGTTTAATTGCCTATTTAGTCCTCCTTTAATTATTACTAGAGCTATTTAATCACATTTCACAATTTTGTACTTAATTCAATTTAGTCCTTTTTACCCGATTGACTACCGAAACCTTAAAATTTCATGATGAAACTTTAATTCTAACTGGTTAACACTCCATAAATATTTTTAAAAATATTTATGGCTCGGTTTATGAATTTGACGTCTCAATACCTCATTTTTATCTCATTTAATCTACAAATTTCTTTTAATTCATAATTTCACTAATTAAAAATTATTTCTAAAACCACACTCAGCATTTACTTACTAATATCTAAACTCACATGTCGGATTTAGTGATCTCGAATCACTATTCTGATATCACAGAAATTTGGGCCGTTACAATATACATACGATTCATATATCTCAAATCACATTTCAATTGATCAAGTGGCATCATATATCATCAATTCGAACTCCAATGATTCCATGAACCTTTGGTTCATGTTTTCAATTCTCAATTCAATTTCTCGTTTCATTTCAATAGCTTGATCAATTAAATTTATTCGATTTATCTTTTCACTTATTTACCCCTATTAACAAGACTCGGACTCTGATAGATACGCGAATTCAACCCAAACACACCAGAATATCCAACCCAAACACACCCAGAATAATATAAATCCTCCATAACACACCAGTATAATATAACCTCCCAAACACACCAATAAGACATTAAATGCCTCTTTGGTTAAATCGAAGCATATAATAACAGAACCATCTTTTCAGCCGAGCTACAAATCTCCTCATCACATCACAATCCTATGGCATGCCATTTGTATCCAATCTAGTCCGATACTGTTAATAGGGTATTTAATTCACTTTCTCAATTTAATAATTCTTTCATCAATATACCATTCTAATAATCACATATATACACACATTTTCACAATTTCATACATTTTCATTCAATTCAACAAATATATTTCAATTATTCACATTAATTCATAATTCAATACAATTCAATTCACTTTTCAATATCAAATATTCAAATATCACAAATCTTATATATTCATATCAATTTCCTCATATTTCCAATCAATATATTTTTCAATATAACATTCATTCAATATTCAAATTTTACATAAATCATATATATTATATAATTCAATCAATATAAATTCAATCAAAATAATTTCAATCAATATAAATTCAATAAATTCATCGCATACCAAAATCAATCCATTTCAATTGTAAAACATCATAATTCTAACACTAGCAATTGCCATATGTATATAAATATAACAAATAATGACTAAGTTCGGATTATAGAAATACAAACCGTATTTTCTCGAGCTAACTCCCATTGTCTTTGCCATTTTTTCTTGCTTAGCCGAGATTTCTCGAGACAATATTAGCTACGGGAATTAAAACAATTCATATTCGTTAATTCACTACTAATTTATATCTAATTAATACAATTTTTATTCAATTTCTACTTTAATTTCAATTTAATCTTAACTAAATTCACTTACTTTTTCTATCTCAATTCATACTTCATTTCTATTCAAAATTTGTCCAAACTCAACTTAACTATTAAATTTTCAGTATATTTTCCTAATTTTGAAATTTCATCAATTTAGTCCCTACAACATAAACCTTATGAATTACTTTACAATTCAATCCTTATTTCATTTCTAACTTGAATTTCTATCAATCTAACCCTAATTCATCTTTTTATTCAACATGAACAATATTTAGAAATCTAATAACTTTCAAAATATTAATTTAATTTCATCAAAACTTTGTTCTAAAGCTTTTAAAACATCAAAATTAAGTGAAAAGGGCTATATTAACTTACCAATTAAACTTTAAAGCTTCAAACCTTCAATTTTTCCTTTTCTTTCTTTCCTTTCTTTTTCTCCTTCTTTCTCCCCTCTTTCACGTTTGCATATTCTGTTTCTTTCCTTTTTATTTCTTTCATTTACTTTGTTTTGTTATATATATATATATAATATAATATAATAAGTTAATAAAATATCTATTTAATAATCAATATTTATTTTACATTTGTATACATTTTATTATTACACATGTCACAAATTTTACCATACATTTGTCATAATTTAATATATTGATTACATAAAATCTCATAATATAATTATTTAATTAATAAATATCTTGTTTAATATCAAATACTAATATTATAATTGTACACACTTATATTTTCACATTTGTACCAATAAATTTATTACAATTGTCATTATTTAATTTATTTATTAAACAAAAATCTCATTATTTAATTATTTAATTAATAAATATCTTTTGTTCTAAAATTAAGTAAATATACAATTATATTCCAAGTGTTCAAATACATATATTACACTTGTACAATTTTATCATCATACATTTATCTTTATTTCAATTTATTTAATAATAATATAATTAATAACTAATATATAAACCGTAATAATAATTATAATATATTAATATATGACTTAAGAAAAATCTTATATTTTAATTACATGTATGCCGCCTCATCTATTGTCAATGGCTTAATTTCCATTTTAATCCTTTTACTTTCTTTTAATCTACAATTCAACTTTCATCCTTTATTCAAATTAGTCATTTTCCTAATTTCTCTTAATTAAGCTAAATTCACTTAATTAAAGCCTAGTTAATTACTCAATTAACTCCGTAATTATTTTTAATAAATATTTTCTAATCCATTTTTTTGAAACAGAGACCCAAAAATATACTTTTCCTATAATCTTAAAGTTTGGGTCGTTACAAAACGGGTTCGGGAGTCGGTTATGTTCGAGGAAGGATTAAACACCCTCGTAATGCCCAAAATTAGTACCTAATTGATTAATTAATGTCTTAGTGTCGAGAGTTGAAAATTCGAAAAAAATTTAGAAATAAGATCCTTCTTTGTATCCGAGTATTTAAAACAATCAGAGTGAATTTGCTTCTAAGATAATGATTCTTCCACGACACAATAACTGTTTTATTTATTTACACTTAGTTTAATTTCCTAACAATTTTATTTTGCATTTTAAAACAATATGAACAAATTTTGGTAAATAATAAACTCTTACAATATTTTAATGAAAAGAAAAAGCATTATTAGGAAGTCTAGGTCTTTCGTTGACACCACAAAGTAGTAGATTCCAATCTTAAAAACGTTGCTTTTTGTGTCCACGTTATTCACAATGCCTAGCATTTATATTTTTTACTTTATTTTATTCACCAACTAATTATTATTTTCTCCACTAAAGTACACTTTTCTGATACTTTGATTAATTATAAGCAACGAACACAAATATTTTATGTGGAAAATTCTTTTGGAGAGGATAAAAACCAGGGACAAAGGAGGCTTAAGCTTTTCATTAAATGAGTAAACAAACAAGAGTACAATATTGAGAAAATAAACATAAAGGTACAAATCCAAAACCCGAATACAAAGTCGTAACTCGGAAACAAAATTCTCTTCATATTTACAACGAAAACTCTCACCAAAGTTCATCTATGACGACATCTTGTAGCCTTCAAAATAAAAAGCCTATAGTACTACATATTTAATTGCCTTCTTAATTGGTCTTTTAAAACAGGGATACAATGACCCCCTTTAAATAAGCTAAGATTGGAGTTCTAATCATACTAAAATATCCTTAGAGTAATGAAAGTTTGACTAGGAAGATAGTGGAGTTTAACTAAGAGAAAAAACTCGGTGTTTGTGGGAAACAAGTCACCACATCACAACGTCCTCATTCGCATCATCACAACGTCGGGAAGCTTCTCATCGTGACATCGCCAGCTAACTTTGGTAAGCAATACATAAGTAATAAGTAATAAATAAGTTTAAATTTTTACTAACTATTGCAATACATAAGTAATAAATAAGTTTTTCCCTTATGTTATTACATTCGTAACCAGACGAGGCATTAGATAAAAGAACCAATTGGACATATATAATTAGGGTTAAAACAATTTATAATTAAATTTTAAGTCTTCATTTATTAATTATGAACTTCTTTAGTCATGGAGTTAGTCCACTAAAAGTATTATAACTTAACTTCGCATTATTTACCATCATGAAAATTGTTTAATTTAAGCTTTTGTCTAATGGCATTGTTATATGTGTGTTGCCCTTATAGGATATTTGTGGTCCTTTTAGGTTTAATTTGTTTACCTAATATGATCCTTTTTTACCTTATAATTAATGTTTTATCCTCTATGAAGTGCGTAGTTTTTAAATTATTTGTGATATTTCTTCTCTTAATTTATGTTATTAATTATATTTTATTTTATTTTATTTTATTTATTACCGATTTAGGTAATAATTGGAGATAAATGAGCTTAAAGTTTATTTTTGACAAATTTTTATGGTTTGGACTTTCAACACAATACAATTTTGGTATTTTGACTATAACTTGAGCTACAGGCCTCTGTTTTGAGCCCATAATATTTGTTCGAAAGGAGTTGAGAGATCTAGCTAAAGTTATTTCACTATTCAAGCCCAATAATATCAGGAAGGCACCCAAACATGGTCTAGAAGTTTGACACAAAAATTACCGAAAAACCTAAAAAATTCTAGTTTATGTATTCAAAGACACTTTTGTATTTTCTCCATTATGTTATTTTTGTGATATAAATAAACATTTTAACGTTGAGAGAGGAAGGTAGTTGCTCCTAGTTTTATTCTGGTTTCGCATTTTATTTTCTTTATGGGTTTCTAACTTTTTTCTCTAATTGAAGTAATATTCAAAATTTGATTTTACAAGTTTGTAAGATCGAATTGCTCTTAATCTCTCTTTGCTTTCTAGTATTTGCATGCAGGGGCAAAACTGGAAATTTTTTTAAGGGGAGTCAAAATTAAATTGTAATTTTTACGATAGCAAAAATACAATTTCACAATTTTAATAGCATATATCTTTGTTATTTTTTAAAGGACTAAATCAAATTTTTATATTTTAGGGGGCCACAGTGCAATTTTACCTTTACTAATTTAAAATTTGAAAAATTTTAAAGGGACTAAATGGAAAATTTTCCATTTTAGAGAGGATCGAGGCCCTTGCCAACCCCTAGTTTCACCCATATTTGCATGTCTTCTAGTTTAATTACAATTATTCATGATTGTTAAATATTCGACTGGCATTTGATAGCTTAAAACAATTGCTTTTCCAATTAGATAATTAGTCAATCTATTGATTTCTAATATTTGTGACAACTGCATGATTATTTGTGTAGTATGCGTATGTGATCTAACTTAAATATACCTTGATGATGTATTTTTTAGCTAGAATTGGGTCTCTTTCGTTCTTAATGCTATTGATAGATTAAATTCTTAGGTGATTGTTATAGGGTTGTTTGCCAATAAAGGAAGTAATTAATGACAATGTCTTAATTATCGAAAAGGTAAGACGATCGTCAGCAACTATAACCAATTTATTAAAGAACATTGAAAATCATCTTTGCATCAATGATCAAACTCATGAATCAAATGGATAATTTACTTTGACTAGAGTTTCATCTCATTGATTTTTTCCAGAATTTTGATTTTTGCTTTCTTTTTCTTTTTTTTTTTTTTTGTTCAAATCTTAATTTCAATTTTTAAGTTTTCTTTAAACAAAACTCCCCATTCCCCTTTATTTTATTTGTTTTAGTTGAAAGAACAAAATTTCTACTAATCCTTGTAGATTCGACTCTGCTTGATGCTTCAACTAAATTTGTTTTCAAGTAGGTTTTATTTTTGGCGACTTTGACAATCGTACATTCCATAATGAAAATGATCATTTCTCGTACTAGTAATGATAAAATAATTTGATGCAAACAAATGACTCTTGACCTCATGTTCCATTTTCATAATACATACCATGTCAATGAGAGAATATCATTTACTATTTTATTGAGCTATGCTTCCACTATTGTAAGTGAAACATTACCATGTATAAGTCATATACCCAACATAATAACATTCAACCCACTATCTTAAGATCATAGGATAAATTCAACTTGGTTCATATCTAAATTATTATCAATAAAGACAATCACATCTATATCTTTATTTTTGGAAGTTGTTTAGATAGTTAGGACAAGTTGTCTCTCTAACTGAACTTATAGACAACATAATAGTGCTAAGATTAGTCGTTTGCTTAATTTAAACCCATGATCTATGAACAATTTAGATTACCTACTGATTACAATTCAATCTTGTTAGGTAATTAACGAAATCACTTCAGTGAAGGCACTAATCCCCTTTTTTTCTTTTTCTGAGAGTGTGTTCAATGTTATGTTAAAGTTCACCACCAATTCAGTTAGTGGCCTAAAATCTTGGGCATATCAGCAGATGAAATACTCAAATTAGTTTCAATAAAGTTGTTGAATGGTTAGTGATGGTCATGTCACTAACTAAAAATTCGACTAAGGCAAGCGCACCTATCGAACAGTAGTATAGTTATGGTGAGACCGGAAATATCGTATCCTTGAGGACTAAAAGTACTAGTAATTACCATCTTTTTATTATCTAGCCTAAAGATTAAGAGAATGTTTTATCTAAAACTAATTATCTAATTAACTAATATTACGATAGAAATTGAACTTGGAAAATACTTTTTTAGAAAACCGATGGAGAAAACAATATCCAAGGAAGAATCCACCTAGACTTCACTTATTACCTTTGAATTAGACGATTTATTCACTTGACTAAATCCGTAGAAATCCCTAATTTATGTTAATATCCCTTTCGAAACTAAAAACAACTGACTCTAGGTAGATTAATTGAAATCTCTTTCTAATTAAAACCCCTATTGTCACATAACTCGATCTATGGATTCCCTTATTAGATTTGACTCTAATCCGACAGATTTATGTCATCCTATCTCTAGGATTGCATGCAACTCCGCTTAATTATGAAGGATCTGCTCTTAAACAGGGACTTTTGCTCCACTATTTAAGCACATCAAAAACCTGAATTAATATCCTGGAATATCAAAGCAAGGATTAAAACTCACAATTAAGAATAAGAGAAAATATTTATCATATAAATCAAAGAGTAATAAGATTCGTCCTAGGTTTCATCTCCCTTAGGTATTTAGGGAGATTAGTTCATAATAATAATGGAAAACATCTCAAAATTTGGAAAACAACAAAACATAAAGAAACCCAAAGAACTCCTAGGAGATTGAGTGGAAGTCTTCAGTCTTGCTATAGATCTTGCCTCCGAGGTGATTCCGATGCCTATCCTTAGGTATTTTCTGCTTTCTACTATGCATGTATCCTCTTCTACGGTGTTTAAATAGACTTTGGAAAGCCAAAATTAGCCCAAAATTAGCCTTTTCCAAATAGAATTAGACTTAGGTTCAACAGGGACACGGCCATGTGCCACGCCCGTGTGAAGGTGCTCAAGTTGTGTGCAATTTTGAATTGGTTTTTAGTCGACACGGCCATGACACATGGGCGTGTGGCCTGCCCGTGTGCCTCGTACGGGCGTGTAGTTTACCCATATAGAAATGCCTGGTCAGTGTGAAACACTAAATTAGGCCCATTTAGTTCATTTTTAGCCCGTTTTTGGCCCGTTTCTTACTCTTTTCGCCTTCCTATGCTCACCTAAGTATAAAAAATGAATTTAAAGGATTAGGAGCACCGAATTCAATGAAACCAAGGAAAAATCATCCATAAATATGCCAGGCATGGGGTAAAAATATGTATATATTATTGTTTATAAAATATCCCCATACTTAAGCATTTACTTGTCCTCAAGCAAAATCCTCAACTCACAATTAAAATAAATTCTTCTCAATGTATAATTCTCATCAATAATGTTTTGAAATAATCCACAAGTAATCATACATTGAAAATTCAATTAAAAGAACATTAAAGTTTCAAACAATCCAAATTGAGCATTTTAATCATAAAATCATAGGCATCCCCTTTTATCTAAGTAATTATCTTTAATTCCAATTTGCCAAGGGTTGACATCCTCACTAAAGATTCACTCAAATCACTCAAAGTGTTTAAGGTTTCATGATTAAGCACTCAATAGTCAAACATGAAAAGTTATTACCATAAGCTTGCATGAAAAATCAAATCTCCACCACTATAAATGATATGATATACAAATCAAAAGGTCTTTAACAGGGTTGTAATGGGGCTTGGGTTAAAGGTGTGGATAAAGGCTAAAAAAGAGGGTTAGAATTGAGATTAATTTAAATAAATTACCAAACTTAGAAAAATGAAGCTAATTGCTGAATTACAAGAAAGTGCCAGAATTCCAACTATCTAAAGCAAATGATGTGAGCTTTTACTTAACCAAGCTCTTTATAACAATATATAATTGTAAATATATGTTTTTTTTTTCTTTTTTTCTTTTCTTTTTTAGAATAAGAACGTTGAATGGGGAGTACATAATGAGAAATAATTCAGCAACTGGAATGAACGATCATAGTTAGGTAACTAATCAAATCAAATCTCGATAAAAAGGAGTCAATGAAAAGGGAGAAATTCATAACGAATCAAAAAAGGTTTAGTTGTGGGTTATCATTACGGATAAAATCAAGAAACAATGGTTAAAGCTCAAAAGGGTTCACTAAGGGTTAATGATGAAGGTAGACTTTTTGTGGGGATAAGTGGGTTAAAACCTAAGTGCCTTTATCATCTCAGTATATCAAATCAAAAGTGTGGTCTCGACATGTATAATCGAAGCAAGTTCTAGAATAACAATTCAATATTGACACACTCATAACCAATAAAATAAGTGACCAAGAAAGATATATACTTTAAAAGGCTCAAAATCTCATGAAAATTATGGGTATTTGATGTCAATCCTGTAAATTCAAAACTTAAGATAATACCTCAATTCAGGGAAACAACCTAGCAATTTTAATTCTCAAAAGTTTCAACTTATCATGCTTGATTTTCTAATGTCTTAAAGTTTAAATAGTCAATAAACAATTACCTATGATTTAATTTAAAACATATTAATAAAAATCATAAATCAATCGAATTCACTCTAATAATAAGATGAGAGAATTATTTGAGCACAAAATAAAAATTCAGGGATTTTCTAATAATCATAAAAATAACCTCCCTACACTTAAGATGTACATTGTCCTCAATGTACAAAGATAGATAATAACAATATAAGTATAATATCAGAAGAAAAGGAGAGAAGCGAAACTGCCCTGAATTTTCGGATGAAATCTTTTGAAGAGTGAAAGTAAGAATTGTAGAGAAAGCCGAATGAAAGGTATGAATCTGAGTTACTAATAAGAAAATAAACACAATTGTGGAAGAGAATTAAAGGAGTACTCAATAATAACTAGAACGATAAATATAGTTCAAAATATAAAACATAAGTCTTCAAAAATAAATAAAATAAAAATAAAAACAGTAATAATACTAAAATAAAAGGACTCAAAGGTCCTCATCATCGAAAGTCTTGTGTGTCGACGGTGTCGAAGGAGAGATGTGGAGGTGGTGGCAAATTTGTCGAAGAGTGGCATCGATGCTGTCAAACTGCTCAAAGCACTGCTGCTCAAAGCGAGTGAATCGCTCGGATAAATTTGTCAAAGTGACAGTAGGCGAGTGGTGACTTGGTGGTGGTGGTGGTGGTGGTGGGGGTAGGTCTTCGTGAGGGGGAAGGACATCATCAATAATGTCCTCTGGCTAATCCTGGTCATCAGACTGAACGAGTCTGTACTGAGGGGGTTGAATCCATGGCATGCTCTATCATCCTTATGTGGATCATACTAGATATTCCTTGAGGATACATTTGGCCTACTAGTGTGAGTGTCGATGACATCTTTGGAGTGTCGAAGAGGCCGAAGTGTCGAGCGAGGCGAGTCACGTAAGGGCCAAGGCAAATGGGGCCCCTCCTATGGCGATTCGTCTGGTGGCGAAAAGCGAGGACGATAAAATATGCCAAGTCAAATACATGACCAGTCGTCATGCTTCATAAGAAGTAAGCATCGGTGGTGCTAACGACGCTGATACTCTCTCTCCTCCTAGTCAAGGTAGGAGCCAAGATAGCATGTATGTAGCGTAGTGCCGGAGGAAGAGAAGTCGCCTTTGAGCGAGTTGCGTCATATGGAATAGTACCCGTTATAAGGCCTATCCAATAGCAAGAGGGTGAGTAGTGTATGTGATGGTAAAGCTATAAGAAATTCTCGGAAGCCATGAACTCCTCCGTGTAAAGGCCCAAAACAGCTTCAAACTCTAGTACACTCTTGTGCCTTACGAGTCTAACAAGTCTAAAAATGATAGTACCAGCCTCGTCATGTGTATTCATCACATGTTGTATGCTGTAGATGGAACGTAGTGCAAAACTCCAAGGTCATCTCTGAATAGGTAGGCTCAATAATCTCAAAGAATCAATCCTACGGGGCAGTATCGAGATGGAATCGAACAAGGTGAGCAAGTTAGACCTACTCCAAAGCGGCCTAATCAATACAACGGCCCACTCTTAATGGCGTACTCGAAGAAGCTGAAACAAGTCGTCCTGTGGGCTTGACGAGAATCGAAGTAAAGGGTGATGAGCTTCGATCGAGGCGCTCGAGGAGGTTGCGCCAGGACCCTTCTGCTTTTTCAAAGCGGGGACGGCAGTTTTCTTACATCATATGTTTGTCATGATATCCCTGTAGAAATAAAAGAATATATTAATAATGCATCACCAATTATAATCAAAGTAATCTTAAACAATGAAGAACCAGGTAATGCTGAAAAGCAGAAAGAATTAATAAACCTTATGCTGGTACCAAAAAAATAGCTAATAACATGAAGAAGCAGACTAGCAATCCAAACAGAAACTAGAACAAAAGCCATGCATAGGATTGCTGAATAAAAAGAAGATCAATACCAATATCAATATGAAAAATGTCCAAAATCCCAAGAACATAAAAGCAGTAGTCAAGAAACTAAATAAACAATATGATTAATGCAAGGATGAAAATTGTGAAGACTAACAAAACTAAATACTAATTAATAAATAAGTAAAAATATTAATGATAATGCAAGTTAAAGGGCAAAAAGGTGGAAACCGTTGGTGGTGAGATGGTGGAAAGAACGGTAATGGTGAGGGGGTGGTATTGTTGTGAAAGGGAAAAAGAAAAAAAATGTGAGGTAGGGGTCGGGTTGGGGGTTTGGTCGAGTGGCTGGGGGGTAAGAAGGTCGATGGGGCTTAAGGGAAATGATGGGTGGTCAGGGTTGTTTTGGGAGAAAGGGTTGAGGGCGCAGCCGTAGGGTGTGCTGTGGACGAGGGGAAGGGGCAATGGTGACTGGCCAAAGGACGAAGTGGTGACGGTGGCCAGAATGGAGGGGTCAAAGGGCTGAGCGGCTAGGGTTTGGGGAGTTGGGGATTAAGACAAAAGAAAAAAAATATAGGGCTTGGGGGTTATATGGGGACACGGTCGTGTGAGGTCCGTGTTGGGCCACACGGCCGTGTTATACGCCCATGTGGATCGTGTTCAGCCCGTGTTTGTCGCGAAAATTTAATGTCTATTCGTCACACGGCAGAAGGACACGCCCGTGTGTCCAAGCCTGTGGTGCACACGATCGCGTCGCACGACCGTGTGCCATGTCCTTCGCTTCTCCCAAGCCCATGTGGTATCCCACACACCATTGTGTCCAAACACACGGCCGTGTGTCTTGCCCGTGTGGCTCCCTGACTTATTTAAAATTTAAAAATTTAGCTCCAGTTTTCACACGGCCTAGGACACGCCCGTGTGTCCAGGCTGTGTGAGTTACTGTTCCTACATAAAAAACATGAAAAATAGTTAAAATAAACTAGTTAGTGGTGTTAATGCTCGGGTTGCCTCCCGAGAAGTGCTTATTTAGAGTCTAAGCTCGACTTACCTCTCATTCGCATGATTATGGCGGATCATGGAGTCGAGACTCCTCTTTCTCATTATCAATTCTATTATCCACATAAAGTTTAAGTCGAGTAATATTTACCTTAAAAGTGCTGAATTGAGAATAATTTACCTCGATTTTACCGGATGGGAAAACATTCAGTACCGTAAAAAGAGTCGCTTCTTTTGTATTAAGCTCTGAAGTAGCAATTCGGGGGCCCTTTTCATCTAACAATACTTTATCCCCAACTTTAAATTGCGTTATTTCATCCCTACGCTTATCGAGGTGTCGCTTTGATTCACCGTGTGCTTTTGGTTTCTCCTTGACATGTGATCGCCATTCTTCTAGTTCATTGATCTGAAGCTTTCGTTCTTCGTGGGTCGCTCTGTTCTTATTGCTTGGATTAAAATGAGGCACTATCACGTTCTTCCTAGGAGATTCTTATAAAAAAGTTTGAGTTGTAACATTACTCAAATTAATAGAATTTAGACAATCAACTTGATTACTAGATATATTAGCAGAATCACGAGCTTGAAGTTTAATCGTGTCATCTCCTACACGAAGTATCAATTCACCTGTGCCAACATCAATGATAGTTCTAGCAGTTGCTAAAAAGGGCCTTCCTAAAATTAAAGGTACGTCACTATCCTCATCCATGTCTAAGACAAAAAAGTCAACTGGGAATATAAATTTATCAATTTTGACCAGCACGTCTTCAATAATACCCCTAGGAAATCTAATTGTTTTATCTGCCAATTGAATGCTCATCCTAGTTTGTTTGGGTTTCTCAAGACCAAGTTGTTTAAACATTTTATAAGGCATGACATTAATGCTCGCCCCTAGATCAGCCAGTGCATTCTTAATAGTTAAACTACCAATTAAATAAGGAATAGTAAAACTCCCTGGATCTTTCACTTTGTTGGGTAACTTATTTTGTAGAATGGCTGAGCAAACTGTGTTTAGTTCCACGTGCGACACATCATCCAGCTTCCGCTTATTCGCTAAAAGTTCTTTTAAAAATTTCACTGCGTTTGGCATCTGCGAAAGAGCTTCAATAAACGGTATTTTAATATGTAATTTTTTTAATAATTTAAAAAATTTACCAAATTGTTCGTCCGTGAGGTCTTTCCTTGTCGCATTGGGGTATGGCACACAAGGTTTATACTCTTTGCTTACCAGTTTTTGCTTATTTCGGCTTACCTCAACCTTACCTTTATCTTCCACATTGTCTTTCCTCAGTTTTGGTTCATCTTCAACTAACCTTTCATCATTGTGCACAGTAATGGCGTGAAGATACTCTCTTGGGTTAGTTTCAGTGTTACTTGGTAGGCCACCTTGTGGTCGTTCAGAGATCAACTTGGCTACCTGTCCTATTTGAGTCTCGAGCCCTTGAATCGATGCTTGCTGATTCTTAAATGCAGTTTCAGTATTCTGAAAATGAGTCTCTGCTACTGAGATAAATTTTGTCATCATCTCTTCAAGGTTCGGCTTTTTCTCTTATTGATAAGGTGGTTGTTGAAAACCTGGAGGATGTTGTGGTCTTTGATTTCTTTGGCCTCCCCATGAGAAATTTGGGTGGTTCTTCCAACCTGCATTGTAACTGTTACTATCAAGATTATTTTGAGGTCTAGAATTATTACCCATATAGTGGACTTGTTCCTCCTCAGTGCTAGAGTTGAATGATGGGTAATCTGTGTTGTGTACTCCTCCTCCATTTGAATCACACCTCATCACTGGATGTAACTGAGTAGAACCATAGAAACCATCAATCTTTTTATTTAAAAGTTCTACCTAATTAGATAGCATATTGACCGCGTCGAGGTTGAAAACACTAGCTGCTTTTGTCGGCTTCGTTTTCATGACTTGCCACTGATAGTTATTCAATGACATCTCTTTAATAAATTCGTAAGCCTCTTCAGGTGTTTTGTTGTTTAAAGATCCACCGGCGGCTGCATCGATTAGTTGCCTTGTTGAGGGGCTCATGTTGGAACGCCGGTACCCCCATGGCATAGCGGAAAAAATATATATATATTCTGACGATCCAAACCATGGATCCATGTGCGAGGAACGAATCGAGGTGAAAAATTTTGAAATTACCAAAATTTTGATCTGAGTAGACAGTAAAGCCTCGGCAATGAGAATACTATTTTGATTTCGAATCCAAGCCGAAATCCTTATGATCCCGACCTCTACGCAATCCACCCAGTTGATAATGAATGGAAGAAATCCCAAAAACTATTTTCAGAGATATTTTGCTTGACGGCTGCTAGACCTAATAGCAAAGCTTCGGGTTTGTATATATACATTCACTTTTTAGGGTTTTTCTCCCTTTCTATATATAACTCCCCTTATAATTGGTTTGTATATATCGAATTAAATTTTAATCCAAACATAATAATCATAATTAAAATAAATAAATATAATAATGTTTTAACCGAAAATTATAATTACATTAATTAAAATAAAGATTTGGTAAACTATATTTATTTAAATTTATACACGAACCAAATTCATATATTAATAGAATTATGTTCTCTTTATGTGTACAACATCCTTGTACATATAATATGTTCGATATTTGATTGCCCAATTAAATTAATTCTATAATTAATTTAATTCATGTGACAACCAAACACAATACCAACTATGTTTTATTCCATTCATTTCAACCATAGGGTGTGACCCTGTAGGTTCTTGTAACGTTAGCAGTAATACTAGAACAATTCTAATGTTACAAACAATGAGTGGTATCTAGCAATGCATCATTGCTACCTAAGTTACAAGAAGTCATGATTCGACATAACCTTTTGTGATTAATCTTTTATGCATTAATCCTTAAGTGCTTTATATCTGGAATGGACACAAGTCATGGAATAGTCACACTTGCATAATCCATCCCATGTTTCTTGATACCTTGAGTAGACTATGATACACAAATAAGTATGACATCTCATATCAACTTATTTGAGCATGGCCATGCATTTCTAGTCTCACTCAATCAAGTGGCATAAGATATTACTCATATTATGTAGGAGGGACTTATCCTATATTGATCAACCATATCCCTCTACATAGATTGTGGTATATCCAACATCTTCCTTTATAAATCAACCAGTTATGGTGTACATTTGACTGTATCAAAATATACAACTCACGATGTTGGGATAATGATAATCTCAAGTCTGAGGATCATATACATATTAATCACTATGAGTAATGTTGTGACAATTACATAATAATCCAAGAAACATACTCATAGCGGGTCAGTCCAATATGTTGTTCTCTAACACACATATTCATGCATTGATTCTGACACTCCATATCAATGACAACTCTTTATCATCAATCAACTACATGTTAGTCTTAATGCATTATTGTTGTCCTAGTGAACAATAATACTTGACTAAGGACCTTTTAAGAATAATCATATTATTCTCAGAACATTATTATAAAACAGTTTATTTATACACACAGAAAAGAAACTGAAATAATAATGGCAACGCCTTATATTAATAAACATGGTAAATCAAGTATGTTATTACAACCATCTCATGATTAATCTTTGGGCATACTCTTACAGTTCACACTGTTGTAAAAAGTCTGAACCTGTAGCCATAAAGGTAACTCATGGTGAGGGCACCTTCTTAATAAACCCTTGTATCTCTCCCATGCATCAAAAAGTGTTTCTAGATCCATCTGCACAAAAGAAGAGATATTATTCCTCAATTTAGCCGTTTTAGCCGGCGGAATATATTTAAGCAAAAAATTTTCAGTCATTTGTTCCCAATTGGTGATTGACCCTCGTGGTAACGAGTTTAACCACTGTTTAGCATTATTTCTCAATGAAAAGGGAAACAACCAAAGATGAACGGCATCATCAGAAACTTCATTAATCTTAAAAGTGTCGCATAATTCCATAAAATTTGCCAAATGAGTATTTGGATCCTCGTCCTGCAAACCATCAAACTGAATAAACTGTTGTATCATTTGAATCGTGTTAGGTTTCAGTTCAAAATTATTTGCAGCAACAGCAAGTCTAACGATACTCGATTCAGTTCCTGTTAAATTAGGTTTAGCATAATCATACATAGTACAAGGAGCAGGGTTCTGATCTATAGGATTTGCGGCAACCACAGGAGGTAACGAATTATTCTGATTATCAACCATCTCCTCGATTGTAGTATGGATACTGACCTCTCGCTCTTCCTCTATGTATTGTAAGCTTCTCCTTATTTCTCTTCGATTTTTGCAAGCTGTGCAATTTCGCTGTCAAAAAGTAAAGGTCCTGACGTATTCCTCCTAGTCATCAACTATAAAAACCTGCCAGAAGCAAACAAAAGAAAAACTTAGAAAAGAAAAATTTAACTGAAAACAAAAAATAAATTGCAATAAAAGTAAAAATGGCTAAAGTAATAAAAATCAAATGTTCCTAATATCTTATTCCCCGGCAACGGTGCCAAAAACTTGATGGCCGTGTCACTAACTAAAAATTCAACTATGGCAAGCACACTTATCGAATAGTAGTATAGTTATGGTGAGACTGGAAATATTGTATCCACGAGGACTAAAAGTACTAGTAATTACTATCTTATTATTATCTAGCCTAAAGATTAAGAGAATGTTTTATCTAAACCTAATTATCTAATTAACTAAGATTACAATAGAAATTGAACTTCGAAAATACTTTTTAGAAAACCGATGGAGAAGACAATACCCAAGGAAGAATCCACCTAGACTTCACTTATTACCTTTGAATTAGACGATTTATTCACTTGACTTAATCCGTAGAAATCCCTGATTTATGTTAATATCCCTTTCGAGACTAAAAACAACTGACTCTAGGTTGATTAATTGAAATCTCTTTCTAATTAAAACCTCTATTGTCACATTAACTCGATCTATGGATTCCCTTATTAGATTTATGTCGTCCTATCTCTAGGATTGCATGCAACTCTGCTTAATTATGAAGGATCTGCTCTTAAACAGGGACTTTTGCTCCACTGATTAAGCACATCAAAAACCTGAATTAATATCCTGGAATATTAAAGCAATGATTAAAACTCACAATTAAGAATAAGAACAAATATTTATCATATAAATTAGAGAGTAATAAGATTCATCCTAGGTTTTATCTCCCTTAGGTATTTAGGGAGATTAGTTCATAATAATAATGGAAAACATCTCAAAGTTTGGAAAATAACAAAACATAAAGAAACCCAAAGAACTCCAAGGAGATTGAGTGGAAGTCTTCAGTCTTGCTGTAGCTCCTGCCACTAAGATGATTCTGATGGCTATCCTTAGGTATTTTCTACTTTCCACTCTGCGTGTCCCTATTGATCCTCTTCTACGATGTTTAAATAGACTTTGGAAAGCCCAAAATAGACCAAAATTAACCTTTTCCGAATAGAATTATACTTAGGTATAACAGGGACACGACCGTGTGACACCCCCATGTGAAGGTGCTCAAGCCGTGTGCAATTCTAAATTGGTTTTTAGTCGACACGGCTGATAAACGCCAAATTATACATATTTATACCCCAAATACTTAGCATATTTATGGATGTTTATTACTAGATTTTTGGATTTTGGTGCTCTTAATCCGGTTATTTCATGTTTTGTACTCAAGAGAGCACCAAGAGTCAAAAGGAGCCAAAAACAAGCAAAAAAGGGACAAAACAAACCAAATCGATAAGATGACACGGCCTAAGCCTTGCCACACGGGCATCTCACACGCTCGTGGCCTTCGGGGGTGTCAACCAAGGTTTACACGATTCACACGGCCTGGCCATTAAGCCCACACGGCCGTCTGCAATTTAACGGATTGAACACGGCCTGGCAATCATGTCACATGGCCGTGGCACACGGCCGTGTCCCTTTTTTAAAGATTTGTATTTTACACAGAAAAGGGTACTTAGGGAGGAAGAAAAGCCAATCCAAAGCCTATATAAACACCCTAAGTGTGACTTAAAAAGGGGGGCTTCTTCTAGAACTTTTCTGGAATACAGAACCACACGCCGGGAATTACTTGAAGGAAGCCAGACGATCCATCCCAAAAGCCGGAGCTACTCCAAGACTGAAGATCTCCCTCAGAATTCCTTTAGGGGATTTTTCTTCATGTTTTGTTATTTTTATACTTTTAAGATATACTCTTATTTTATTATGAGCTAAACCCCTTAGATGCCTAAGGGGGATAAAAACCTATGATGGATCTTGTTATTATTATCTGAACTGTATGATAAATACTTGATTTGTTCTTAATTATGTGTTCTTAATGCTTGAGTTAATATTCCGGATATTAATTCATGATTTGATGTGCTTATGCAGAGGAGGAATAAACCCTGCCTAAGAGTAGATTTGGCATAATTAAGTGGAGTTGATCGAACGCCTAGAAATAGGGTTACGAGATTTTACCGGATTAGGGTGAAACCTAATATGAGAGTCCATTGAGTGATTTACTGCTTCCCTAGGGGTTTTAATTAAGAAAGAAATTTTGATTAATTCAACTGAGGGTTAGATGTTTTTAGTCTCGAAAGGGATAATAACATAGGTTAGGGAATCTCACGGATCAAGTCAAGTGAATAAATCGTCTGGTTTAGAGTCAGATAACAAGTGAAATCTAGGTGGATTCCTCCTTGGGTGTCGTTTTTATCAATTGCTTTTCTTCAAGTCTTTTTACAAATTTTCTCTTTGCTTTAATTAAATTAGTTAATTAGTTTAGATAATCAGCTTGATAAACAAACCCTTTTATTCCTAGGATAGATAATAAAAAGATAGTTATTACTAGTACTTTTGGTTCCCTTGGGTACGATATCCCTATCTTCCCATTACTATACTATTGTTCGATAGGTGCGCTTGCCTTTTCATCGTGATAATAGTTAGTCTAGGTTTGATCTTCATTATAAATATTTATTACTTGTTACAAATCACGCCATCAAGTTTTTGGCGCCGTTGTCGGGGAATACAAAATATTAGGAACGCTAAATTTTTATTACTTTAGTCATTTATTTTTTCTTACAATTTAATTTTAGTTTATTATTATTATTATTTATTAATTTACTTATTTTTTCTCTTGACAAGTTTTTATAGTTTATGACTAGAAAAAACCCGTCAGGACCATTACTTTTTGACGAAGAAATCGATCGTACAATTTGCAAAAATCAAAGAGAAATAAGGCGCAGCTTATGATACACGGACAACAAGCAAGAAGACGATACTCGACCCCCAATCGACGAGATAGCTGAAAACCAAGGCAATCAGCTACCTCCCGCAATTACGGCTAATCAAAATCCTGCTCCATATACTATGTATGATTATGCTAAACCTTTTTTAACAGGAACTAAATCTAGTATAGTTAGACCTGCTGTAGCTGCAAATACTTTTGAATTAAAACCTAACACTATTCAGATGATACAGCAGTTTGTTCAGTTTGATGGTTTGCATGACGAAGATCCCAACTCTCACTTAGCAAATTTCCTGGAATTTTGCGATACATTCAAAATCAATGGCGTTTCTGATGAGGCCATACGTCTTCAATTGTTTCCCTTTTCACTGAGAAACAAAGCTAAAAAGTGGCTGAACTCGTTACCACGATGGTCTATCACTACTTGGGAATAAATGACCGAGAAATTTTTACTAAAATATTTTTCGTCAGCTAAAACGGCTAAATTACGTAATGATATCTCTTCTTTTGTGCAGATGGATTTAGAAACAATTTACGATGCATGGGAGAGATACAAGGACTTACTGAGAAGGTGCCCTCACCATGGGTTACCGCTTTGGCTTCAAGTACAAACATTCCACAATGGTCTGAATCCCTCAACTTGGCAAATGGTTGACGCAGTTGCTGGCGGAACCATCAACAATAAAACACCGGAAGATGCCTATGAGTTTATAGAGGAGATGTCATTGAATAACTATCAGTGGCAAGTTATGAGGACAAAGCCAACGAAAACAGCCGGCGTTTATAACATCAATTCGGTTACCATGCTCTCTAATCAGGTAGAACTTCTCAATAAAAAGATTGACGGTTTACTTGGTTCTACGCAGGTACATCCAGTAATGAGGTGTGACTCAAGTGGCGGAGGTGTGGATACAAAATACCAATCCTTCAATCCTACAACTGAAGAAGAACAAGTCAACTATATGGGTAACAATAACTTTCGATCTCAAAATAACCCATACAGTAATACTTGTAATGCAAGTTGAAGGAACCACCCAAATTTCTCCTGGGATGGTCAAGGGAATCAAAAGCCACAAAATCCTCAGGGTTTTCAACCGCCACCTTATCAACAAGAGAAGAAACTGAACCTTGAGGAGATGCTCTCAAAATTCATATCAGTGTCAGAAACCCGTTTCCAAAATACCGAGACAGCACTTAACAATCAACGAGCATCGATCCAAGGACTCGAAACTCAGATAGGCCAGCTATCCAAACTAATCTCCGAACGACCACAAGGTAGCTTACCAAGTAATACTGAACCTAATCCGAAGGAACACCTCAATGCAATTAGTACTCAAAATAAGGAAGGATTCATTGCACCGGAGCTAGAACTACAATAAGACAACACGATGAACAAAGGTCGAGAAGAGGTAAACGATGATGATCTTAAACAGGTAAGTATGAATTATGAACCTCGTGTGCCATATCCTAAAGCGATGACGAAAGACAGAATAGAAGAACAATTCAGTAAGTTTGTCAAACTCTTAAAGAAATTACATATTAACTTACCCTTTATTGAAGTTCTGTCGCAGATGCCCAACTCAGCAAAATTCTTAAAGGAACTTTTGAGTAATAAAAGAAATTAGACGCTACATCATATGTGGAACTCAAGGCAGTCTGCTCAGCTATTCTAAAGAATAAGCTACCTAAAAAATTAAAAAATCCAGGGAGTTTTACAATCCCTTGCTTAATTGGTAGTTTGTCTGTGAATAATGCTTTAGCTGATCTAGGGGCAAGTATAAATCTTATGCCATATAAAATGTTTAAACGACTAGGTCTCGGTAAACCCAAACAGACTAGGATGAGCATATAATTGGCTGACAAAACAGTTATATTCCCTAAGGGTATTATTGAAGATGTTCTCGTTAAAATTGATAAATTTATTTACCCAGTATGTAACATCCCGAAATAGGGCCTAAACAGAACAATGGTTGCGAAACCACAAATCTGAGGTATAAAAATTTATTTTATTATTATTTTGAGGTTCATGATATGATTGCATGATTGTGTGAAAATTTTATGATGAAATTCTATGCATAAAGTGCTTAAGTTGAGTTAGGGACTAAATCGAATAATTTGCAAAACTTGCATTCTAGAAGTTTTTAGTATGAAATTGCTTTGGAATATTAATTAGGAGGGTTTAAATAAAAATTTGACCAATTTCTAAGTTCATGGACAAAATAGGACATGGATGGAATTTTTGAAAGTTTAATAAGGAAGGGCATTTTGGTCATTTGGATATTAAATGAAATAAAAAGGGAAAAATAACACAAAATTCATCATCTTCTTCATTAGCACGAAATTTCAAGGGTTCTCCATAGATAGGGTTTGTTTCAAGCTTTCAAGCTCCATATTAAGTGATTCCAAGCCCGCTTTTAATGTTCTTTACGCTTTGAGTCCCTAGCTCGATAAAGCTTATGCTAGCAATAATTTAAGTTAGGGTTCATATTTGGAAAAATACCCATAGGTGAAAAGTGTTTATTTTGATGTTTTATGATAGAATATGAGGTTTTAAATTATTTAGACAACTTGTGCTACTCGGTTTTAAGTGAAAACGAGTAAAAGGGCTTAATCGGTAAAAATACCTAATAGTCATAAGTACATGTTAGAGTGTGAATTTGATGTTGTCATAGAAGGGAAAAATGATCAGCATGTCATAAAACATAATAAAATAGGATGAAGTTTAAATTACGAGCCTTGGGGCAAAAGTGCAAATATGTGAAAGTTTAGGGGCAAAAATGTAATTTTTCCAAAGTTTGGGTCAAGGACTGTTTTGATAAATGTGAATATTAAATAAGTTAAATTTGCTATTATAGATCAAGAAAAGCGAAATTCGAGAGTAGATCAGGGAAAAGAAAAAGTAAAGGACTAAATTATAAAGTTTAGTCACATTTTGTATCGAGGTAAGTTACAGTAAATAAATGAAATATTCTTTTATTTTACATTATTATTGTTAATTTCCAGCATTTATATACTTATTTTCTTTGAATATTTAAAGTCGAATTAAAAGCGAAGTGACAGAGAAAAAGCATTAGGAAGCCCCGTTTGAACCTTAGGAATGTTAGGATATTGGGGTTGACAGATGTGAGAGATGAAATGAGCCATGTAAGTCTATATCAGTTATATGGATTTGGAGACAGGAATGAGCCATGTAAGCCCATATTATATATATATATGGCATTGGAGACAGAATAATTCATGTAAGTCCATGTCGAAGACATGACATTGGCGAGATATTGATGAGCGTGAACGACCTAGTATCCTTAGTATTCCGAGTGGTTCAACGGGTCATTGTACACGTTAAATTACAGTGAATTATTAGCAAAAGGGAAGGTAGATTATATTTATGAATAGTGAAAGGTCAGGTAAGAAAGAAGGTAAGTGAGTAAAGAAGAAGGTAGAAAATGAGAAGTAAAGAAAGATTATGAGGCTAGGTGACATTATGTATAATTATTCATTATGTTGAATGTTGTAATTTATTTGCTTGTAAGCTTACTAAGCCTAGTGCTTACTCTCTTTATTTTCTTTTTCTTATAGTTTTTATCAAGCCACTCAGCGATCGAAGGAAACGTCGGAGACCCGATCACACTATCGAAGAAATCACATTGGTATAGTTAGACGTTTCGTTTTGTGTATGGCATGTATAAGAACTTGGTTTCTTTTGATATGATATGATCAATGAATAATGTGTAAATACTTGCTAGTGATTAGCTAATAGAGTGGTTGATGATATACATGTTTAATAGTATGTATGATTAAGTAGTAACTATCACATGAAAACTAAGAAAAATGTGAAAGTAACTTAAAAACAGATTCAAGTATCAGAAATAACGGGAGTTTGAAAAATCACAAGAAATTGTAGAGACACGGGTTGATGGTGAATAATATATGAAATTAAATCTCGTTGTGTCTATTTTCATATGGAATAAGCAAAACAGGTAAAGGTTTTGTATTTTATAGGGTATCTGAGTTTTGGTGAAATAGGGCCAGAGCGATTTTTGGATCCCCTGTTCCAACTTAAGAAATTCACCATAAATTTTACAAAAATAATTAGGTGGTGTACTTTATATGGTTAGAATCCTTATTCAATCTAGTTTTAAGAAAAACAAATGGTATAGTCATATGATTTTTATACAGAGAGAAAAGTGGTTTGTAGTAAGTATAGGCTAGTACAGTCGAATTCTGAAACAGGGGTAACTTTAACTAATAAACTGTACTAATTGGCTGAGTAAAAAATTCTAGAAAAAATTAGTAGATAGATATATGAGTCTAGTTTCAGGAAAAATTTATGGATCTTAATTTTGAGTTTTGAAACTCGAGAAATGAATTTTGAAGCAACCATGACGCAGAAAAACAGTTTATTCCAAAAATTAAAATAAGTGGTCTAGAGTTGTTTAAAAGGTAAGATAAGTTTAGTAACACCTCAAGCTTGACTCCGGTGATGGTTTCGGGCATGGGGGTGTTACACAATAGACTTTGTCATCTTAGATATGGGTGAGGATAACGAGGTACCTTTAATTTTAGGACGACCCTTTTTAGCAACTGCCAAAACCATTATTAATGCAGGCACAGGAGAGCTAACAATTCGTACAGGAGACGACGCAGTAACACTCTAAGCATGCGACTCAGTCAAAACCTCTAAGACTCAAGATAATGCTATGAAACTTGTCGATGACAACACTAATATTCAATCGTTCTTACAGAAACCTCCTCGAACCAAGACAACAGAGACAGTGCACTATTATCAAGTAGCAAACAAAGACACCCATGAGGAACGAAGGCTTCAAATAGAGGAGCTAGATGAATGGCACAAATCGAGAACACATGATAAACCAAAACTATGCCAAAACAAGCCCGATACCTCTCCTAATCAACTTAAGGTTGGCGATAAAGTCTTACTAGATGCCGCAGATCCCCACATTGTCACTACCATACGAAATGAGAAAATCCCTATTACGGTACTTAGTATTTTTCCATTCGGTACGGTGGAGGTGACTCATCCTGAGTTCGGCACTTTTAAGGTAAACAACACCCGAGTAAAACCTTATTTTAAGATTGACAGCAGGAATGAGGAGTATGAACTCCTCAAACCACCATGATCATTCAACGGAGAGGTAAGTCGAGCTTAGACTATAAATAAGAGCCTCTCGGGAGGCAACCCGAGCACTAACATATTTCGATTTCTTTATTTTTAATTTCTAACACTTTGAATCATTAACTTAATCTTTGAACTGCAAAGCTTTTCAGCACACACGGCCAGGAACATGGGCATGCCTAAAATCGTGGCCAAACAGGCGAAGAGACACGACCGTGCGATACGATCGTGTGGAAGCAGGACATGATTTCCCCAAAACAAGGGGTGTGATAAATCCCCACGGCCGTGTGACATGGCCGTGGGTGAACTTGATAGGATACCATGGGCGTGGGAATGGAAAACCACGAGCGTGCCAAGGACAAGGCTCGATTCTGTTTCTTCGACACTGGCGTGCGACACGCCCGTGGCATTCAGCCGTGTACAACAATACACGGGCGTGCTACCATAAAACACAGGCGTGGGAGAAGCGAACAAAGCTAGGCACGGCCGTGCGACATGGCCATGCTGGACACACGGGTGTGGGATAGTATCCGGGCACGACCTAAATCGCAAAATTTGAAAAACACAGGCTCACCCTCAAAGAACACGGGCGTGACCTTAGGCCGTGTGAACCTCCCCTATATAAGCAAATCACTATTCATCTTCTTCCCCTTTTCAAAACCCTAGCCGAAATCTACCTTCCCCATTCCCTAACCCCTATTCCGGCCACCATTCCCCCGATTCTCACTTCCCCAACCCCCAAACCACCTCAAATCTACTCCCCTTGCATTAATCCCCACTTTCCCCTCTCTACACCCTCCATTTTTCCTCCACACGATTATATCCCCGCATCACATGCCCGTGCTCGCCATCAACACGCTCGTGCGTAGCCCTACAGTACCTTTGGTTCACTTTCTCAACCTTATTTTTCCAATTTGTGTTGCTACATTAGTATTATACATACTTTACATAGATATTGTTACTCTTACAAATATGTTTTAGACAATTAGGAATTTGCTTTAGAATTTTCGATATTTGAATTGTTTAAGCTACTAAATAGCATATACTAATTTTAGGCCTCTTGCTTAACTACTGATGTATCTTGGATTCTATCAATGCTCATGTATTTTTCGGAACATTATGTTGTCATCGAGAGGCAAGAAGGTCGCGGTCCCATCCTCAAAGAGACGCAGAAGACCTGGTTCTTCCTCGGTACGTGCTACAGCCGAAGTTCGGTACCCGTTCCTTGAATTTCAGCAAGCTTCGCAGGTAGAGTTATTTCAGATACTACACGCGCGACCCCTCACTACAGGTTGCTGCATTGACTGGGCTACCGTAGAGCAAGTCCAGCTAGCTGATGCTATCTGCGCCCTCCTGTCCACAGACTCATGGGAACGGTTCTTCGCTATTACCGAGCCCACTTATTTAGAGCTAACTTTAGAATTATGTTCTACTTTTCATTTACAGGTAGTGATGACAAACAATGATGACCCAGGCACAATTCACTTCAGATTAGGCGGTCTAGTTCACGCAATGAGTGTCCCAGAGTTTGGAGTCGTTGTGGGACTTTACACTGATGAGTTTATAGAGGAGGAGGACATGAATGCACTACCACACAATATCCACATTTCTCCCTCTTTGTGCTAGAAGGCTTTGGCACCACTCTCCTCCACCTACGACCCCATCGTTCGAAGGCCTCAGCTCTCCCCCTTTCTCTACGATATCTCCATGCCATATTGGCACACACCTAGACCGAAAGGAGAGAGAACACCGGTGTCGTCAACACCCACGACACCTACTATTTATGGTGCATGGTGAATGCACACGTGACTGATTTGGCATACTTCATTGCTTTCGCCATTCGCCATCAGACCGAGCAGTATAGGAAGGGAGTGATCTCCATCGGCCCTTACGTGACGTGCCTTGCCAGACACTTCGGCCTCCTCAACACCGTGGCCCAGTCATCAGTGCTTACACTGGTAGGTCAAATGTCCCCATAGGGCATCACGACTATGTTACACATGAGGATGATTGAGCACCGCGGTGGGACAGACCCTCCTCAGTACCGTCTCACTTATGCCATTGATGAGGATGATCTAAAGGACATCCCTAATGATGTCCCCCCACATCACGAGGAGCCTTCTACCACGCCACCTAGGGGGCGACCAGTTCATGCAGCTGCTTCATTGGCGTACCTTTCTGACCGACTCGCTCACTTCGAGCAGTATTGCACTACACAGTTTGAGATGATTCACGAGCGAGATCGACGACGTGACAGACGGATGCACGACATGCAGGCCATGATGCAGTAGTTGTGCCAGTACTTCCACATCGCCACTCCAGCGCCACCACCTGAGGGCCCCACAGACAAGGATCATTGAATCCTCCTATCTTTTTATTCTTATCTTTATTTATTTTATTTTATTTATTTTATTTTATTTTTCTTTTTTATTTCTATTTTCATTTCAATTTTATTATTTTATTTTGAAATACATATCTATATTATTAAATTTTAATTTTTTTTCATTTTCTGGTATTTCTAACAAGTAATCCCACTACGCTCTCTTCCACACCAACTCTTAACAAACTCTTCATGATTCTACAGACTTCCAAGCAAAGCTACTAGGAATATTTTACGGAATGAGGAAACAAATGGGAAACAATACCTCACGATTGCCATGTTCAACGCCCCAATTTCTTCATCTAGCTAAGAACAATGACAGCTACTACCTTCCCCAAACACTCCAGCATCAGAATCAAGCTCTGCATCCATATAACAGGGAGTTTCACCTCCTTTCTTCTTATGATTTTCTTTATTTTGAATAATCTATCTTTGTACATTGAGGGCAATGTACATCTTAAGTGGGGGGTGAACATGAACCCAACTTTTTGCATTATTCTCAAATCCCTGAATTTGGTCTTGTGCTTAAGTGATTTTCTCATAATATTGATAGAATGAATTCTGATTGATCCATAATTATTGTTGATATGTCATGAATTAGACCAAGGTAATTATGCATGATTATTTGATTATAGGACCTTAAAGAATCGGGCATGATAAGTTGATATTTTGAGAAATAAAAATTTTAGACTATTTTTCCTAAATTGAGGTATTATCTTGAAATCTTAAGTATACAGGAATGACATCAAAAACCTAAATTTTTTGTGAGATTTTTGAGCCTTTTGAGCATATAGCTTTCTTTTTTGCTCACTTCTTTTGTGGTTTGATTGTGTCAACATTGAATTGTTATTCTAGAACTTGCTTCGATTATACATGTCGAGATCACACGTATGATTTGAGATACTGAGATGATAAAGGCACTTAGGATTTAACCCACTACTCCATAAAAAACCTTCCCACATAATTAAACCCGTAGTGAACCCCCTTTGAGCCTACTAACTTTTTTTTTATTCATTAACCCTCATCATTAACCCATTAACCCATTATTGTTGAAATCCTCTTACTTAATTTGACCCTTTTTATCGAGATTGAATTTAGTATTGTTAGCTCACTATGTTTACCATTTTTTGTTACTGAATCACGAAGTATGATTTCTATATTGTATTGACTTGATTTGTTCTTAAAAAAAAACTCAGTATTATTATTGTAATTCTCAGCAACCTAAAATTGTCATGAACTCATGTAAAATAGTTCTAGATATTTGTTTGTGGTTCAGTAATTAAGTTTTTGATAGTGGGGTAATATATTAAAATTATCTCGATTCTAACCCTTGTCTCTTCAGCTTGTATCCATACCTGTTACCTAAACCCCATTACAACCATGCAAAGACCTTTTGATTAGTGTATCAAATCATTTACAAGTGGTGGAGATTTGATTTTCATGCAAGCTTATGGTAATAACTTTTCATGTTAGACAATCAAGTGCTTAATCTTGAACCTTAAACACTTTGAGTGATTTGAGTGAATCATTAGTGAGGATGTCATCTCTTGTATATTTAGAACTAAAGTTAATTACTTGAAGGAAGGAGATTACCTATAATTTTATTATCAAAATATTTGATTTAGATTGTTTGAGGCTTCTAATGCCCCTATAGTTGAATTCTCATTGTATGATTTTCCGTGGAATAATTTGTAACATTATTAGTAATGCTTATACAATTGAAAGGAATGAATTCTAACAGTAAATGAGAATTTTGCTTGAGGATAAGCAAATGCTTAAGTATGGGGGTATTTGATAAACGCCAAATTATACATATTTATACCCCAAATACTTAGCATATTTATGGATGTTTATTACTAGATTTGTGGATTTTGGTGCTTTTAATCCGGTTATTTCATGTTTTGTACTCAATAGAGCACCAAGAGTCAAAAGGAGCAAAAAACGAGCCAAAAAGGGGACAAAACGGACCAAATCGAGATGATGACACGGCCTAAGCCTTGCTACACGGGCATCTCACACGCCCGTGGCCTTTGGGGTGTCGACCAAGGTTTACACGATTCACACGGCCTGGCCATTGAGCCCACACGGCCGTATGCAATTTAACAGATCAAACACGGCCTGGCAATCACGTCACACGGCTGTGTCCTTTTTTCAAAGAGTTGTATTTTACACGGAAAAGGGTACTTAGGGAGGAAGAAAAGCCAATCTAAAGCCTATATAAACACCCTAAGTGTGACCTAAAAAGGGGGGCTTCTTCCAGAACTTTTCGGGAATACAGAACCACACACCAGGAATTACTTGAAGGAAGCCAGACGATCCATCCTAAAAGCCGGAGCTACTCCAAGACTGAAGATCTCCCTCAGAATTCCTTCAGGGGTTTTTAGAGTTTTCTTCATGTTTTGTTATTTTTATACTTTTGAGATGTACTCTTATTTTATTATGAGGTAAACCCCTTAGGTACTTAAGGGGGATAAAACCTATGATGGATCTTGTTATTATTATCTGAACTGTATGATAAATACTTGATTTGTTCTTAATTATGTGTTCTTAATGCTTGAGTTAATATTCCGGGTATTAGTTCATGATTTGATGTGCTTATGCAGAGGAGAAATAGACCCTGCCTAAGAGTAGATTTGGTATAATTAAGCGGAGTTGATCGAATGCCTAGAAATAGGGTTACGAGATTTTGTCGGATTAGGGTGAAACCTAATATAGGAGTCCATTGAGTGATTTACTGCTTCCCTAGGGGTTTTAATTAAGAAAGAAATTTTAATTAATTCAACTGAGGGTTAGACGTTATTAGTCTCGAAAGGGATAACAACATAGGTTAGGGAATCTTACGGATCAAGTTAAGTGAATAAATCGTCTGGTTCAGATTCAGATAACAAGTGAAATCTAGGTGGATTCCTCCTTGGGTGTCGTTTTTATCAATTGCTTTTCTTCAAGTCTTTTTCCAAATTTTCTCTTTGCTCTAATTAAATTAGTTAATTAGTTTAGACAATTAGCTTGATAAACAAACCCTTTTATTCTTAGGCTAGATAATAAAAAGATAGTTATTACTAGTACTTTTGGTTCCCTTGGGTACGATATCCCGGTCTTGCCATTACAATACTATTGTTCGATAGGTGGGCTTGTCTTTTCGTCGTGATAATAGTTAGTCTAGGTTTGATCTTCATTATAAATATTTATTACTTGTTACGAACCACGCGATCAACGGCCATGACACACGGGCGTGTGGCCTGCCCGTGTGCCTCACACGGACATGTGGTTTACTCGTGTGGAAATGCCTGGGCCGTGTGAAACACTGAATTAGGCCAATTTGGTCCCTTTTTTGGCCTTTTCTTGCTCTTTTTGCCTTCCTATGCTCACCTAAGTATAAAACATGAATTTAAAGGATTAGGATCATTGAATTCAATAAAACCAAGGAAAAATCATCCATAAATATGCTAGACATGGGGTAAAAATATGTATATATTATGGTTTATCAGTTAGCTAAAATCATGGTTTAATATCTGATTGTGATTTTGCTTCTGGGTTATCCTATTTTTTTAGCTAAAGTTGTTGTAGTTTTAGCCTATATAAAGGATGTAAATCAGTGAATAAAAAGTGTCTTGAGTTCCTATTTTTCATTGAGTCTTTTGTATACAATTCATAAAGTGTTACTGAGTGAGCTTCTTTTGTTTTTTTTTTTACAGCAAATCTTCCCATTTAGTCTAACAGTATGGTATCAGCACCAGGTTCGTAAAGATAATTATGGTTGATTTTTCAGTTGGGAAACATGGGAAACATGTATGAAGTCTTACTTGCAGGCTTAAGATGTGTGGGACATTGTTAGCGGAGATGAGCCTTCACCTTGCCTCAAGAAGCTAACAGCTTAAAGAAGTGGAAGGCCAGTGTTGGCAAGGCTATTTTTGCAATTAAAACCACTGTAGAAGAAGAAATGTTAGAGCGTATTAGAGACGCTGACACACCAAAACAAGCGTGGGACACGTTGGAAGAACTTTTCTCACGAAAGAATGACACAAGGCTACAACTCTTAGAGAATGAATTGTTATTAATGAAACAAAGAGATTTGGCAATCAACCGGTACTACACTAAAGTAAAAACCTTATGCCATGAGATTTCTGAACTTGATCTAGTTCTCGTATTGCGGATTCTAGAATAAAAAGAATCATCATTCATGGATTGAGACTGAAGTACAGGAGTTTTGTTGCTACAATTCAAAGATGGCCAACACAACCATAGCTTGCAGATCTTGAGAATCTGTTGACGGGTCAAGAGGCTTTGGCAAAACAAATGGGTGGAGTCTCAGTCAAAACTAAGGATGTGGCATTTTTAGTGGAAAGAGCAAAGAAAAACCCAGGTATAATGTCAGAAGCAGACCAAGAAAAGATTATGGCAAATCAGAAAGCCATCATGGGAGTTCTTAATTTGGAGAAACTTAAAAGCGTAGCAACTAAAACAACCGATTCAACCAGAGGAAAAAGTTTGATGGTGATTGCTATAATTGCGGCAAAAAGGGCCACATGGCCAAAGACTGTTGGTCCAAGAAGAAAGTTGTTGAGAGTAATGTAGTGACATCTAAAGGAGATGTTCAGAATGATGATGAGTGGGATGCTGAAGCATCCTTTTCTGTGGAAGAAGAAGACTTGGCACTCGCAGTAACAACTTCCTAGAAGATTAACTACAAGAACGACTGGATTGTTGACTCTAGTTGTTCTAATCACATGACCGGTGATCAAGAAAAGCTTCAAGATGTTACATTGTAAAAACGAAATCGTGTGGTGGTAACGGCTAACAACTCAAGGTTACCTATCACCCATGTTGGTAAGACGACTATCGCACCTCGATTTAGTTCTGATCCAATGTCAATTCAAGGTGTTTATCATGTGCCTGATGTAATAGGTCAATTTTGGCCTGGGCCTGAAAATAATAAAATTAAACCCAAATTAACAATCCATTTATAACAGTCCAATTACAATGGCCTAATATCGCCCAAAACTAAATTAAACCCTAGCCCACAACATTTTCACCTAAACAAAACAGCAAACCCTAGAACCTAGGCCTCCCCTTTGGCCAGCGCCGCACATCAGCAGGACTTTCACACGCGCCACCACGTCAACCTCTGTACACAGCTGGCCTCCGTACCTACAAACAGGACAAAAAAGGACAACAACACAAAAACAATAGCAAAGCTTGTATTTTTTTTCTTTTCTTCTTTCTTTTCGGCTATAAAAGCCACAAGAATATTGATGTATTTTTTTACGAACACCAAAATATCAAATAGAAATCAGATTAGAGATTTTCAAAGGTGATTTTTTTTCTTTTCGCATGGATTCATTTTTGTAAATAGAATAAAAAAAGCAAAAAGGGGTTAAAAAAGAACAAACCTTCGTGTTTCGTCGCCGAGAACAGCCGAGGTAGTCACTTCCGATGAAAAGTGGCCGAAACCAAATGTTTTTTTCTACTTTTGGGTCATTTTTGTGAATATTTCAGAAATTTTGGGCCCGGATCTAGGTTTAGGAGGGTTGAAATAGCAAAAATAGGGCAGCCCAATGACCGGAGCTAGGCCAGAATCTGAAAAGGGGGGGAGAGTTAAGAGCTTTACTTTTTTTTTTTTTTTGAAGAGGAAGGGCAAAAATGAATATATAAAAAAATTTTGGGCTTATGTAGCATGTATAAAATGACGCCGTTTTGGCTTAGTGCCTACTGACACTAAACGGAGTCGTTTTGTTATGAAACGTATCGATCCGACCCGCTCTATTTAGGGTCCGCTTGTTTTTGGGCAAATGGTCTATTTGCTTCAGGAGTCCTTCCGCCTTTTAATTATTTTGCAATTTGGTTTTCTTTATTTTTTAATTTGACCCGATGATTTCACTTTTATTTCATTTTAGTCCCGCGTTAAACGCTGCGCATAGGAGGCCAGGGATATTTTCCCTTTTGCCCCTCAATACTTTTAGCATGTTGCAATTTGGCCCCTTTTGTTTTTTTCTTTTAATTTGGTCCGATGATTTCATAATTATTTTATTTGCGTCCCTTAAGAAACGAAGCGCATAAGAACTTCGGGAATAATTTCCCATTCAATCCCTTGTTGTTTTTCACCCGTTTATTTTGATCCTTATTTGTGTTTTATTAATTTTTGCATTTTATAATCTGTACCCCATATTTGATTCTGATTGCAATTTAATCCTTAACCCTTTATAACCTCAATTTCTTTTACTTTTTGTGTTTTAAAAATTGTTTTATTAAATATTTAATTTAATATTTTATTTATTTATTTATTTATTAACCCTTTTATGATTAAAATCCATTTATTTATCTTCCTTTTACTTATATATATTATTTATTATTATTGTCATTATTATAATTTTATCTATTATTATTTACTTACACATGTTTTATTATAAATTAGACTCTAATTTTATTTATATTCTACTTTGATGATTTATTTTCAATATTTTTACAAACCATTTTCCTTATATTTATTTATGTACTTATTTATTTGTTTCTTTGTCTTATTTATATTTATTAGTATCTTCCTTTTAGTGTCTTTGTTTTGTCATTATTGTTGTTATTGTTATTATTTATTTTGTTTATTTCATTCGCCTTTGTGTTTATTTATTTTAATTGTTTATTATTTTAATGTATTACAAAGTTTAGATTTTATTATTATTATTATTATTATTATTATTATTATTATTATTATTATATGTTAGTTATCCTTTTTTTAGATTGTACATGTTAGCATTTAAGTAGCATACATATTATGTGATTATTGAGAATCGCTTTTTAGCATATTCATATTATCGTTATTCATCAATGTAACCTTTTTTATTAATACATTTTCTTAATATTGCATTAATTTTCCCAAATTCAAAAAAAGAAAACTTTTAAAAATAGGTAATATTTCACATTTTGAAGATTCGAAAAATCGTACCCTAACTTATAGGGTTTCGATTTTCTCGTTAAACCTAAATAGCCAAATATCCTTTCAAATTTTAAAATATATGGATTTTTAAATAAAAATAAAAATAATATTCCGTGTTTAGAAACCCGAGAAGATCGTGCTCTAACTTAAGGGGTTTCGATTTTCCTCGTTGGATCTAAACAACCGAATATCTTTTTAAAAATCAAAGTACGAATTTTAAAATAAAATGATTAAAAGGCAAGCTTATTGTTGAGGGTTCAAATGTCGTGTCCTAACTCACGGGATGTGGCATTTTGTTATCTCGAGACAAGAGGGCCTTTAATTCTCGTTTTAATTTATCCAAGTATTTTTTAAGTCAACATTAATAAAAAAAGGAAGGATCGTATTTAAAATTCATTCGGATTTTCAACTTTTAACGTTAAGACATTAAATAATCAATTAGGTACCAATTTTGGGCGTTACTAGGGTGCTAATCCTTCCTCGTACGTAACCAACTTCTGAACCCGTTTTCTCGAATTTCGTAGGCCAAAATTGTTGTTCTAGTAAATCAAAATGTTTTCTTAAAACAATCAATCGTAAGGTGACCCGATCACACCTCATAAAAAAGATTGGTGGCGACTCCCACGTTCGTTTTCGCTTTCAAAATAAAAGTCGACCGTTTTCAAAAACTGGTTTCGACACCTGGTGTCGAAACCATTTTTTTAAAGGGATGTTTGAAAAATGGGGATCGACTTTTGAAAAACGAAAACGGGAGTCGCCACCAACCTTTTTAGGTGTGGTTGGATCACCTTATAAAACGTTTTGGTCTACGAAAATTAAGAAAACAGGTTCGGGAGTCGGTTACGTACGAGGAAGGATTAGCACCCTCGCAACACCCAAAATTGGTACCAACTTAAATAGTTTTCTGTCTTAATGTCAAAAATTTGAAAGGATTTAAAAATAGGATCCCTTTTTTAAATTCGGAATTATTTAAGTTGAAAATCGAGATTCCTTAGCTCGAAAGAATACAAACATCACATCCAAAGATGATAGGACACGATATTCTTAAACTCTCGAATCGAAATCATCTCGTGATTTACAAAATCTATTTAGAAGGATACTTTAGGCATTTAGACAAACGGGAAATCGCAACCCAACATGTTAGGGCACTTTTTCCCGAATTCCTAAATACGAAAAACATTGCCTCATTTTAGAAAAACTTTTGGATAAAATATGACAATTAAATGAAATATATATTTTTTAAAATAATGATTTGAATAAAATTTAAAAAATAATTTACTAAGAGTAATATTAAAAAAATTATTAAAAATGAAAGAGTTTGATATGATACTAAAATTATTAAAAGAAAATTAAAATATATATATAAAAAATCAAGGAAACATGGATTAAATCAAAATAAAAGGGTTGAAAAACGAAGATGAACAAAGAATAAAATAAGAACAAACCGTAGAAAATAAGAACGTAAGAGGGAGAGAAATTTGAGTGAAAGCTCTCAAAAATTTTTATTGTTTCCCAAAACTCCAGTGTCTACAATGAAGGGAGAGGCCTCTATTTATAGTTGAACCTCCTCAAATCCAACGGTACAGATCAATTACATCAATGGTTAAGATTAAAAGGTATCTACAAATTAAATCTCTAATATTACAAAATCATATCTTCTAAGATTGCATATCATATCCAAGATTGCAATCATATCTAAGATTCTATCATATCTAAGATTGCATATCATATCTAATATTGCATATCATTGAAGATTATATTTCCATATGAGTCAAGCTTGTAGATGGACCTTAAATCTTTTCAAGTAATGGGCCATTCCGATCGGGCAAAATTATATTTGTAATTTTGGACTAAACTTGGACTTCGTTTTTTTTTGGGGGTTTATTATATTTTTATTTTTGGACTTATTTCTAGGCCCGGGCAAAATTGAGTGTCTATAGCTGCCCCTCTTTGCTCATTGCTGTGTAACAGGAATAGAGCAAAGACTATAAAAGGACCAATTTTGCCCGGGCTCGCCGAGTCTTGAGTTCTTGATCCTTGATCTTCTTTAAATGGCCTCTTGACGGCTTCAATCTACTTCACTGCAACTCAGGAAGGCGATATCTGCTATCTTTGATCTGCTCCCTGTCTAATACAGAGACAACAAATCTGTTATCTTCGATCTGCTCCCCGTCTAACACAGAGATGCCAAATCTGCTTCTTCAATCTACTCCCCGTCTAATCTGAGAGATGCCAAATCATATCTCCGATTTGCTCCCGTCTAATCTGAGAGATGCCAAATCTATCATCTTGGATCTGCTTCGATGTAAACACATAAAGGTCAGATCTGTTATGTCTTCGATCTGCTCCCCGTCTAATACAGAGATGCCAAATCATCTTGGATCTGCTTCAATGAAGGTCCAATCTGTTATGTCCTTGATCTGCTCCCCGTCTAATACAGAGATGCCAAACCATGTTAGATTTGCTTCAATGAAGGTCAGATCTGTTGTGTCATTGATTTGCTCTCCGTCTAATACAGAGATGCCAAATCATCTTGGATCTGCTTCAATGAAGGTCAGATCTGCTATGTCTTCGATCTGTTCTTCGTCGAATTTGGAGATGCCAAATCTGTTTTTTCGATTTGTTCTCTGACAGTACAAAGATGCCAAATCATCTTAGATCTGCTTCAGCGTAAACACGTGAAAGCCAAATCTGCTATGTCTTCGATCTGCTCCTTGTAAATGCAAGGATGCCAAATCATCTTAGATCTACTTCGATGTGAAAGCATCCGAAGGTTAGATCTGCTATGTCTTCGATCTGCTCTCCGTCGAATATAGAGATGCCAAATCTATTTCTTCGATTTGTTCTCTGACAGTACAGAGATGCCAAAGCATCTTAGATCTGTTTCAGAGTAAACACGTGAAAGCCAAATCTGCTATGTCTTCGATCTGCTCCTTGTAAACGTAAGGATGCCAAATCATCTTGGATCTACTTCGATGTGAAAACATCCGAAGGTTAGATCTGTTATGTCTTCAATCTGCTCTCCGTCGAATATGGAGATGCCAAATATGTTTCTTCGATTTGTTCTCTGACAATACAGAGATGTTAAACCATCTTGGATCTACTTCAGCGTAAACACCTGAAGGTCAAATCTGCTATGCTTTAGCCTGTTACCCTACTGCTTAGGAGGTTAAGGCGCATCAATCTTCATTGTGTAACACCCCAAACCCGGCCCAGATGTTATGGCCGAATTCGACGTGCCACATTGAAAATTAAAATTCATGTTTCGTTTTTAGTGTTTTAAAAATTGACTTTTGTTAAGCTAACAAAGTGAATGGAAGCTGGGCACCAGGTAGATATCCATAACAGAGGAGGTGAGCCATGAAGGCTGCTTAAGCACTAAGCTCTTCGATTGGATCCAATCCTAGACATGCCCATAACCATTGCCACACTTGGTTATAACGAGTTGAAATTTATTTGAGTGGATATCTTTGATAAACCAATTAATCGTGATGTTGTGTTATTAGAAAACGTGTATTGTTTTGAAAACGCGCCCAAAGTCTAGCCCATTTGAATTATTATCAACCAGTTTACTGTTACTAAAATAAAATAATCTCAGAAAAGAGAAGAAAATAAAGTTAAAATGGCCTTATTACAACCCAAAAATAAATAATAAATAAGGTAAACTTAAGAAAACCAATCACCTATTTCAAAAGCCCAAAAGCGATCACAGTGGCCACTCTGAATCCTCTCCAGCTCCAAGCCCCTACTTCAAGGCTCACCTGCAAGGTTAAGGAAGGGGGGTGAGTTTGGAAACTCAGTGTGTAAAGTATCCCAACCAGAGCCCAAATTAGTTTAAGCTTTACTGGGCCTAAGCCCTATTTAGAATTTAGTGTTAACTGGGCCTTAGCCCATATCAATATTAATCTGGGCCATAGCCCCTTACAGTATCAGAGTATATTAGGCCTAGCCCATATCAGTATCAATCTGGGCCGTAGCTCTATTACAAGTCGAGATATATTGGCCCTTGCCCATATCAACACAGTTGGGCCCATTTCAATACAGTCTCATATGATTAATGCATGATAACCCCATCCAACCCTGCACTTGCCTCCGTCCATCCCTACACTTCCTGTGGGGAATAAATCACCCACGCCATCCCTACACTTACAGTGTTAGCACTGGTTGCGGCACTAACTATAATCCAGAGCAAAGCTGCTTATATCAAAATATGTGGCACAGCCTCCAGAACGGGTTCTTCCTCCATAACAAATACCAACCCCATGCAACAGATATACATGACATGGAATACAACAAACATAATCAGAATATCATGCATTTTAGTCAAAATTAACCCTACGGGTATAACGGTTATTTTGCACCTAGGGGTAAAACGATAATTTTCATACTTAGGGGTAGTTTAATAAAATTTACTATTCTAGAGTTTACATACATATTCTAACCATTAACACATTAACAAAAGCACTTACTGAGCGTTTTTACCGAATTGGGCCCGTTGGCCCACTAACTCGTTTTCGGCCCATTAAGCCCAAATATACCGAAGTGCATGAAATTGCACACTTTGCAATCATACTGCTTGCGATTACCAAAATTAACAACCAAACCACCTCACAAGCGTTCGCACGCTCGCAAGTTCACAAATGCCGGCTTTTCGGCTTTTCGACTTTTCGGCTTTTGCAGATCTAGTCTATGGGTGGGTGTCGTTTACACACCTATTTTATGACGATTCGCTAACGAGATCTCCCCCACGATTAACCTTGTTGATCTTACTAGCCTCTAAATAGATCTTGATCGCTAGCCTTCGATGCGCACATATAAAAAAATTGAATGAAAAATACTTAATTTTAATCTTGGCAAAAATCGATAGTCTCCCTAAAGTATTTAGGGGTTTTCAGCTTATCCTTGAATTACTAAATAAAGAAAAAATAAGATCTGAATGCTTACCACTAAAGACATTCTTGTCAGAAGCGTTTCCAACACTTTTCAAATCTTAGATCCACTGTGAATCTATCTTAATCATAAGTAGGAAATAGATCTAAAAATTAATTCTCGAATCACTGAAGTATGGATGTTTCGGATTTTAATATAATGAAAAAGAGAAAATAGAAAAATAGAAAAGAGGAGATGACAGTACAGATTCGGCTTTGAAGGAAATCAAAGAAGGAAGAGATGAGATAAAAGAAAAGAAAGAAAAGAAGAGTAGAAGAAGATAGGTTCGGTTATTATCGATAAAGGAAAGATGAACAAAAAGGGAATAATTCATAAAAGCTGAAATTAAAAGAACAACTACGGTACTTAATGCTTATTAAAAATTCTTTCTAATTTCAAATTCCCTTGCTTTGCTCCATGAATTAGGCATTTGAAATTCATCCAACCACCTAGCAGCCTTATCCACCATTTGACCGCTTTAGCCTGCTGCCTGGGAAGGTTTTGGTCCAACTCTACTACTCTCCTACACGCATGCAGTAAAAATGGGCATCCGCACGCTCAGTAGCTCGAACCTGGGCCTTTCACACGTATAGGCACGTCATTGCCATCGCGTCGTAGCTTGCTCTTGGATATATGATGATGTAATTAACTTTAAACCTTACTCTGAAGTCTTGGTCCGTCTAAAACAAACCAAAATAACGCCAAAGACTTGGATTCAACTCGTGCCCTCTCAATCCTCAGAATGCTACTGCCGCCATTGTCATCAAGCTCTTCTCATGATATAATCTGCTCACAACTAATCTTGAGACTTATCATTGCAGTCCGATTTTGTTTAAAATAAAACAAAATATGCTACTTACTGACTCGAACTCCTAACCATATGCACACTCTTAACGCCTCCTTGCCACTTGACCACGTGCCTCTTTTGTGTCACCTTTCCTCTCGAAATATTTACAAGGCCTTCTTGCGAAAATTTTTGGTTGTAAAAAAACAACCATTTGCGCACGCCGTGCCTTGAACCCAGGCACCTCCCATGCCTTTACTAGCGTGCTTAGCCACTGGGCCAGACGTTCCTTCATGCTAAAACTCAGCCTAATTTATTAATAAGGCCTACTACCCAGATTTCCTTAAGAGGCCAAATTTAAGAATTTTGTGGGCCGAACCCTGGACTTTTCCCCACACTATAAGCCCTTCGTTACTTATTTAATTACCAATAATAATAATTTTATAAATATATCTAATAATAAAAATTTCAAATAATACAGTAAATAAAATTTTCATAAAACTTTTTCAAACATACATACAGTAATATTTTTTTTCTTAAATGATAATATTTAAAACTTCTTAATTATTCAGGTTTTCTTCTATTCGAATCCCAGACTTAAGGCCCAATTCTTTCTAGGCCCATTTTTGGGGCGTTACAACTCTATCTCCCTAAAAAAAAATTTCGTCTTCGAAATTTCCAACTATCAACTAACTGTATTACTCAAGTCAAACCACTATGCTTCTGCTGGGCACTCTATCTCTAATTGTAAATTAAGTAATTAATACACCATGAGAGAAGTACGTACCAGCATCTGCTTCCGGAGCCTCCATTCTCACGGCGACATGCTGCATAGACCAAAGCTGGCTGTCTCGCCTCAGCGTGTCCCATACCCCTATCTGGTGCTCCACGACCACGACCCATTCCATTGCTACGGCCTCTTGCTGGCTGCTGACCACCCCTCAGCGGCTGTATATTACCCGTACCAATAGTTTGTCCATAATCTGGTCTCCGAGGACACCCTCTGAAACGATGCTCCATCGATCCGCATCTTAAACAGGCTCCAATCCTTTTCCAGCATTCGCCATAATGGCTTTTCCCGCAATCAACATAAGGTTGTAATCTAACAGCAGCAACAGGGGCTTCAGCTCAGACCGGCCCATCTGGCTTGGCACTTTTCTTGTGTCTTTGATCAGAATTGGAGGGCTTTAAATCTATTTTATTTCTACTCCTTTTCTTTTCCTAGCTCTAGCGCTCAGCGCGCTTCACATCCTCAGTTATTTTAGCTTTCTCTACTAATGCCGCAAAATCTCGCTCCCTCTGTGGAGCTATTAATACCCGTAGACTATCCCGGAGGCCATCCTTGAACTGAACACAACATTCATACTCTGTTGCTACTATTCTACGGGCATATCGACTAAGTCGTAAAAACTCTGCCTCATACTCAGCCACAGACCGATCCCCTTGAGTTAAGTTTAAGAATTCCTTCCTCCGGGCATCTACATAGCTTGCCCCAACATACTTCCCTTGAAATATGGATTTAAAGAATTCCCAGGTAATCCGCTCGAGTTGGGTACCCTCTTTCACAGTCAACCACCACTGGTAAGCTTCCTCCCTAAGTAGTAATACCGCTCCTTTCAGCTTTTGTTCAGCCGTGCAATCCAGGTCATCCATTATTCTCTCCGTAACTTCCAACCAGTACTCAGCCACATTCGGGGCTACTCTAGAAATGCCCTTAAAAACTTCTACTCCATTCGACCGGAGACGTTTCGAAACTGACCAACGGCTTTCGGTACCAGTGTTGGGTTTAGCAACCCTCTCCAGAATACGAAGCATGGCTTGGGACAGTGCGTCATCCCTAGCCGTACGATCATACGGTCTTGTCCCACTATCTGTCGTAGTCAATACCGGTGTCTCACTAGCGTCCACCACAGGTATAGTATCAGAGGCAAGGGACTCAGCTCGAGCCCCTCTACGGCCTCTACCACTGCCCCTAGTACCCCGTCTACGAGTACTACGTGTGCTCATTGTATCAATCGAATTGTCTGTATTAAGAGTTTTATGCACAGATAGAGTTTTCAGAGTTTGCTTTCGCAAATCTCAGCCAAGCTACAGTCTCAATCTTATAGTCTCAATATAGCTTTAACTACAATGTCATAGCAGGGTCTCAGTAATATAACAGATACTTAGTAAAGTTCAGAAAAGGTACTTACTGACTTGGTGCCAAGGATTCAGAGTGCCACTTCTTCAGAAATCAGCAATTCAAATTTATTCTTTGTGCATTTTGAAAACAAAATTTAAAAGAATTTTCTAACATTTCCACAAAATCGATTTTAGTGTTTTTCCATAGAACTAGATTTCAAAATTTTATAAAAACTTTTAGACCCGATCCACAGCCAAGTTGTTGCAACCTGGCTCTGATACCACTAAATGTAACACCCCAAACTCGGCCCAGATGTTATGGCCGAATTTGACGTGCCACATTGAAATTTAAAATCCATGTTTCGTTTTTAGTGTTCTAAAAACCGACTTTTGTTAAGCTAACAAAGTGGATGGAAGCTGGGCACCAGGTAGGTATCCATAATAGAGGAGGTGAGCCATGAAGGCTGTTTAAGTACCAAGCTCTTCGATTGGATCCAATCCTAGACATGCCCACAACCATTGCCACACTTGGTTATAACGAGTTGAAATTTATTTGAGTGGATATCTTTGATAAACCAATTAATCGTGATGTTGTGTTATTTGAAAAGAGTATTGTTTTGAAAACGCGCCCTAAGTCTAGCCCATTTGAATTATTATCAACCAGTTTAAAGTTACTAAAATAAAATAATCCCAGAAAAGAGAAGAAAATAAAGTTAAAATGACCTTATTACAACCCAAAAATAAATAATAAATAAGGTAAACTTAAGAAAACCAATCACTTATTTCAAAAGCCCAAAAGCGATCACCGTGGCCACTCTGAATCCCCTCCGGCTCCAAGCCCCCACTTCAAGGCTCACCTGTAAGGTTAAGGAAGGGGGGTGAGTTTGGAAACTCAGTGTGTAAAGTATCCCAACCGGAGCCCAAATCAGTTCAAGCTTTACTGGGCCTAAGCCCTATTCAGAATTTAGTGTTAACTGGGCCTTAGCCCATATCAATATTAATCTAGGCCATAGCTCCTTACAATATCAGAGTATATTGGGCCTAGCCCATATCAGTATCAATCTGGGCCGTAGCCCTATTACAAGTCGAAATATATTGGGCCTTGCCCATATCAACACAGTTGGGCCCATTTCAATACAGTCTCATATGATTAATGCATGATAACCCCATCCAACCCTGCACTTGCCACCGTCCATCCTTTACACTTCCCGTGGGAATAAATCACCCACGCCATCCCTACACTTACAGTGTTAGCACGATTCTTATGACTAACTATAATCCGCAAACAAAGTCGCTTATATCAAAATATGTGGCACAGCCACCAGAACGGGTTCTTCCTCCATAACAAATACCAACCCCATGCAACAGATATACATGTCATGGCATACAACAAACATAATCAGAATATCATGCATTTCAGTCAAAATTAACCCTAGGGGTATAACGGTCATTTTGCACCTAGGGGTAAAACGATAATTTTCATTCTTAGGGGTAGTTTAATAAAATTTACTATTCTAGAGTTTACATACATATTCTAACCATTAACACATTAACAGAAGCACTTACTGAGCATTTTTATCGAATTGGGCCCGTTGGCCTACTAACTCGTTTTCGGCCCATTAAGCCCAAATATACCGAAGTGCATAAAATTGCACACTCTACAATCATACTGCTTGCGATTACCAAAATTAACAACCAAACCACCTCACAAGTGCTCGCACGCTCGCAAGTTCACAAATGCCGGCTTTTCGACTTTTTGGCTTTTCGGCTTTTCGGCTTTTGCCGATCTAGTCTATGAGTGGGTGTCGTTTACACACCTATTTTATGACGATTCACTAACGAGATCTCCCCCACGATTAAACTTGTTGATCTTACTAGCCTCCAAATAGATCTTGATCACTAGCCTTCGATGCGCACATATAAAAAAAATCGAATGAAAAATACTTAATTTTAATCGTGGCAAAAATCGATAGTCTTCCTAAAGTATTTAGGGGTTTTCAGCTTATCCTTGAATTACTAAATAAAGAAAAAATAAGATCTGAATGCTTACCACCAAAGACATTCTTGTCAGAAGCATTTCCAACACTTTTCAAATCTTAGATCCACTGCGAATCTATCTTAATCGCAAGTAGGAAATAGATCTAAAAATTAATTCTCGAATCACTAAAGTATGGATGTTTCGGATTTTAATATAATGAAAAAGAGAAAATAAAAAAATAGAAAAGAGGAGATGACAGTACAGATTCGGCTTTGAAGGAAATTAAAGAAGAAAGAGATAAGATAAAAGAAAAGAAAGAAAAGAAGAGTAGAAGAAGATAGGTTCGGTTATTATCGATGAAGGAAAGATGAACAAAAAGGGAATAATTCATAAAAGCCGAAATTAAAAGAAGAAATACGGTACTTAATGCTTATTAAAATTTCTTTCTAATTTCAAATTCCCTTGCTTTGCTCCATAAATTAGGCATTTGAAATTCATCCAACCACCTAGCAGCCTTATCCACCGTTTGACCGCTTCAGCCTGCTGTCTGGGAAGAGTTTTGGTCCAACTCTACTACTCTCCCACACGCATGCAACAAAAGGGCATCCAGCTCAAGACTCGAACTGGGCCTTCCACACGCATAGGCACGTCATTGCCATCTGCGTCGTAGCTTGCTCTTGGATATATGACAGTTGCAATTAACTTTAAACCTTACTCTGAAGTCTTGGTCCGCTTAAAACAAACCAAAATAACGCCAAAGACTGGATTCGAACTTGTGCCCTCTCGGTCCTCAGAATGCGCCGCCATCGTGACCAAGCTCTTCTCATGATATAATCTGCTCACAACTAATCTTAAGACTTATCTGCTGCAGTCCTAATTTTGTTTAAAAATAAAACAAAATATGCTACTTACCAGACTCGAACTCCTAACCACATGCACACTCTTAACGCCTCCTTGCCACTTGACCACGTGCCTCTTTTGTGTCACCTTTCCTCTCGAAATATTTATAAGGCCTTCTTGCGGAAATTCTTGGTTGTAAAAAACAACCATTTGCGACGCCGTGCCTTGAACCAGTGCACCTCCCATGCCTTTCCTAGCGTGCTTAGCCTTTGGGCCAGCGTTCCTTCATGCTAAAACTCACCTAATTTATTAAAAAGGTCTACTATCCAGATTTCCTTAAGAGGCCAAATTTAAGAATTACGTGGGCGAACTCGGACTTTTCCCCACACTATAAGCCCTTCGTTACTTATTTAATTACCAATAATAATAATTTTATAAATATATCTAATAATAAGATTTTCAAATAATACAGTAAATAAAAATTTTCATAAAAATTTTTCAAACATACATCTGAAATATTTTTTTCTTAAATGATAATATTTAAAACTTCTTAATTATTCGGGTTTTCTTTTATCCGAATCTCAAACTTAAGGCCCAATTCTTTCTAGCCCCATTTTTGGGGCGTTACACATTGTCCCTTGAAAGACATAACCTGTATAATGTGTATGAGTTCATGCCTAATGATTAGGATGCTATGATCGAAGTGAGTCAAATGCTCCTAATTAAACCTGTTATAAGGCAAAATGTTTATGAATATGACCCCTATTCCAGACGTCACCACTCATTCTTTCGTCGAAGTTTATCCTTATTTCTCTCGAAGTATCATCCCTACTCAGCCTGTGGGTTTGTACCATTCTTCAAACGCTATGACCCACTAAAAATGTCTGTAAAATGATCCTCTCTTAGGATCGAATCGTTTGATTTGTCCAATCATCATTTTGAACTAAAGAAAGAATTTTCTCGAGTTCTTTCAAACCTCACTTACGTGAATTCTTCGAACAATTGTTCTGTTTTAGTTTCTTGTATTATCTAGAAATTTCCAGAGTAATGAGTAAAACTTCATTTGTGAAAATTATTTAGTTCATCTATCATTATTTTAATGCAACATACTTGAAGAATAATGAAAGATGAATTTAATCTTGAGAATAATTAGATTTGAATAAATTTGTCAAAAATACAAAGGAAATTAATCTGAAAGCCTATCTTTGAGAAGGAAAAGAATCTAAAGATAGCAAACAGGACAAAAGTTAGATGCCCTAGAAATCGCCACTTAAGCGTTTATATGCCAGCTCCATGAAGACTTTCTTGAATTCAACATGTGTTTCAAAGATCCAAAGTACTTTGTTGATGCCCCGATATGTAACGCGCTTCACTCTTCGTTGAATCAAATATAGCAAGATTACCATGTGCTCTTCAAAATTTGAACTGCCCTTTCGGGTTTTCAACTCAAAACCCCTTTGGTCACAAGGCGCCCTTTACGGGTTTTCATCTTGGCCTCTCTATTTTTTTTTTCGAAAACTCAAGGCGCCCTTTGTGGGTTTTCACCTTGAATTCTTCTCTCCTTTAGACAAAGTACTTTTTGACTGAGTCTGAAATCACTGGATTGGGCAAACTCTTCCCATCCATTTCTGTTAAGATCAATACACCCCCAGAGAAGGCCTTCTTCACGAAATACGGCCCTTTCCAATTTGGCATCCACTTTCCTCTAAAGTCCTTCTGAATAGGGAGGATCTTCTTCAGCACAAGATCCCCCTCATGGAATTCTCTTGGTCACACTTTCTTGTCGTAAGCTCGCATCATTTGCGTCTGATACATCTGACCATGACAAATAGCCTTTAGCCTCTTTTCCACAATCAAGTTCAACTGATCATATCGCGATTGTATCCATTCAGCTTCATTCAACTTTATCTCTGACAAGAGTCGAAGAGATGGTATTTCTACTTCAATGGGTAACACTGCTTCCATCCCATAAACCAACGAGAAAGGAGTTGCCCTGGTAGAAGTTCTGACAGACGTTCGGTAAGCTAAAAGTACAAATGGTAACTTCTCATGCCAGTCTATGTAGGTTTCAGTCATTTCCCCACTATCTTCTTGATGTTTTTATTAGCAGCTTCCACTGCCCCATTCATCTTTGGGCGATACAGCGAAGAGTTATGATGCTTAATCCTGAACTGACTGCAAACTTCTGCTATCATTTTGTTGTTCAAGTTCAGTGTATTGTCTGATATGATCCTTTTAGGCATCCCATACTGACAAATAATCTCTTTCTTCAAGAATCGACTTACAACCGACTTAGTAACATTCGCATAAGAAGCAGCCTCTACCCACTTCGTGAAGTAATCAATGACCACAAAAATAAAGCGATGCCCATTTGAAGCTTTTGGTGATATTGGCCCAATGACATCCATGCCCCACATAGAAAAAGGCCATGGAGAAGTCATAACGTGTAGACGTGAAGGTGGTACATGAATCTTGTCTCCATAAATCTGACATTTATGGCATTTTTTGGCGTAGTTGATACAATCCCCTTCCAAAGTAGACCAATAATATCCAAACCTCATGATTTGTCTAGCCATCGTGAAACCATTAGCGTGCGTCCCACAAATACCCTCGTGAACTTCTTCCAAGATTAACTTAGCTTCCACGGCATCAACACATCTCAACAATACTTGGTCCTTTCTTCTTTTGTACAAGATGTCCCCATCCAAAACGTAGTTGCAGGCTAATCTCCTTAAATTTTGCTTATCATTTTTAGTTGCCTGTTCTGGGTATTTACAATCTCTCACATATCGCAATATATCCTGATACCAAGGGTCATCATCCTTTTCTTCTTCCTCAATGTTACAACAGTGAGCTGGAGCCTCAAAGATACTCATCTGAATGGGTCTCATCTCCTCCTCTTTATTCACTTTAATCATTGAAGCCAAGGTTGCTAGAGCATCTGCCATCTAGTTTTCGTCTAGTGGGATATAATTGAAAGTGATGTCATCGAACTCCTCAAGTAACCCCAAAACTACCTTTCGATAATTGATCAATTTAGGATCCCTTGTCTCCCATTCACCTTTAAGCTGACTATGTCAAACTCTGAAAGCAGAATTTGCCACCTCGTCATTCTTCCATTCAAAGCTGTTGACTCCATCATATACTTCAGAGGATCAAGTTTTGAAATAAGCCAAGTAGTATGATACAACATATATTGCCTCAACCTTTGAGTCGTCCAGATTAAAGCAGCGCACAATTTTTCAATTGGCGAATATCTCATCTCACACTCTGTGAATTTCTTGCTGAGGTAGTATATCGCCTTCTCCTTTCTTCCCGACTCGTCATGTTGGCCAAGCACACATCCCATAAAATTGCTAAACACTGATAAGTACAGAATTAATGGTCTACCTGGATTAGGTGGAGATAACACAGGAGCATTTAACAAGTATTGCTTAACTTTATCGAAAGTACTCTGGCATTCCTCATCCCAAGTACCTTGGTTGTGTTTTCTAAGGAGGCAAAATATAGGGTCACATTTCTTAGTTAATTGTGAAATAAACCGAGCAATATAATTCAACCTTCCAAGAAAACCTCGAACTTCTTTCTGAGTACGTGGTGAAGGTAAATCTTGTATGGCTCTAACTTTGTCTGAATCAACTTCTATTCCTTTTTCACTGACCACAAAACCTAGTAACTTCCCCGACCTTGCTCCGAAAGTGCATTTTGCCGGATTAAGTTTTAACTGAAACTTCCTTAATCTCAAGAATAATTTCTTTAAAACCTTAATATGTTCCTCCTCTGTTCGAGATTTGGCAATCGTATTATCAATATACACCTCAATTTCTTTGTGCATCATATCATGGTATAAGCTTAACATAGCCCGTTGGTATGTTGCCCCTGTATTCTTCAATCCAAACGTCATTACTTTGTAATAAAAGGTGCCCCACAATGTTATGAAAGTGGTTTTATCCATGTCTTCTGTATGCATCTTGATCTGGTTGTACCCCGAGAAACCATCCATGAAGGAGACCAACAAATATCCCGCTGTGTTGTCTACCAAAGTGTCTATGTGTGGCAGAGGGAAATTATCTTTTGGACTAGTTTTGTTCAGATCTCTGTAATCAACGCACATTCGTACCTTCCTATCCTTCTTAGGGACTGGTACAATGTTAGCTACCCATTCAGAATACTTTACCTCTTGTAAGAATCCTGCATTGAACTGCTTCTTGACTTCATCTTTTATCTTCAATATGATATTTAGTCTCATTCTTTGCAACTTCTGTTGGATTGGTTTACAATCCTGTCTTATTGGAAGACGATGCACCACGATATCGGTATTTAACCCTGGCATATCTTGATAGGACCATGTGAAGATATCTTTGAACTCACGTAGCAACTCAATCAGTCCTTACTTTGTGTCTTCAGCAATATGCATGCCGATTTTCACCTCTTTCCCCTCCTCTAGGGCTACACTCTCTATTGTCTCTTTCTCATGGGGCATAATTTGTTTTTCCTCCTATTTTACCATCCTCAATAGATCTGGAGACACATCACAATCCTGGACATCTCCAAAATCCTGAGATTCCTCTAAACACATGTCTTGTTCGTGAGAGAAATCAGGATTTGTAATATCAATGCTCATGTCATTGATATCTAGGGACCTGTGAGGTATAAAGAATATACAAAGAATGAATGAATTGAAGAATGATTATTTATGTGCTATGAATGAAAGAATAAGAATTACAAAAGTTTAACGGAATATTGGTTGATAAAAATGAAACAATACTCGTTCAAATTGATAAAAGTTATGTTTTATTAAAAAAATAATAGATGATCGTAAGCCCATTCCACAAATGTAATCCTATTACTCCTAGGCCCTAGAGTAACAAGAATGTTTCGAGAATTATTCTGAAAAATTCCTAAAGACTACAGGAAGTTCCTCCGCAGTCCAATTGTTCAGAGAGCTTCTCGGTTCGTAAGGGCGAATGCCCTCAAGGTTTCCTTAATCAGTCCCTTCTTCATGTATGGCATTGATGGAATGATTTCCATTTCCAAACACCCCCATCTCCAGGTAAGCTATCCCTCCTGATACAAAAGTCTAGGATATGTAAGGGAGCGTCTTCTTTTCGCTCAGCCGTGACCCTCTTCTCTCTTTCTCTCTTTCTCTCTTTCTTTCTCTTTTTAACTTTAATTAGGGTCTTTTTATGGATTTAAATGCATGTGATGTGATGCAATGCAAATGCATGAATGCAAAAGAAAATGAGATGTTGATCTTGAATTCAATTCCATTAGAATAACTTTTCTAGAAAACAAACTTCTTTACATGAAAATAGATTACATATGCGGTCTTGCCCTTCATAGTCTAAGTAAACGCTGATCTTTTCTTCATGGTCGAATCCTGTAAATTCTCCAAAATATGCCTTTCCTAGCTCCTTGCTGCTTAATCTGAGCCTCGATCTCTTGCTCGTTTATCTCCATGATACTCATCAAAAAGTGTCGGCTCTTGGATAATCTTCGTTGGTAATTAAATCAAGTCATGTATTCCTTCGTGGACTTCTGGCTTTCTCTCGTCATACCTTTGTTGGCTTGAATCTCTGGAAATTACATCATGTATTCCTCCGTGGACTACCATCTTTCTCTCGTCGTGTTTACTTGGACTATATACAGATGACCGTACTATAATCCACTTTATCAATAAATTCATTTCCTTATGACAAACTATTCTATTTAGGAATCAAATTTCGAATCAACACCTTCTTTTCTTTGATGTAATGTAATGAAAATGCATGAATACAAAAAGGTATCGATCTCGATTCAGTTTCATTTTAGAAAACATTATTTAAGGAACAAAAGTCTTTTCATAAAATGGATTACAAATACGCTTTCGCTCGTAGGCCCAGAGTCTTAACCCTATCTAATAACAAAGCTAACTCTAGAACTCTATCTGAACTGCCCCGCTTTATATTACTTTAGGACAAGTAAAGGTGCATAGCCAACGACTCCCCAAATCCCAAGAAGAGGTACCCAATCAAAACTGCCGCAGCGATAAAGGACTTCATTAGGAGTCATCCAAGGTGCTTTCCACAAAACCTCCTTCTCTCGAAGATTCTGAAGAATATCCATCCACCTTTCTTTTGTAATATCGTCTCTCCTTGATGTAGTTGCTGCTTCCTTTAAGGGGGAATAACCCTCAAAGAACACTCGGCAAGGAACCTTCTCAAGCTTCCAAAAGTGACTATAGAACCATACTAACAACAACTGTGCGCATCCAATGAATATACTTCACTGGCTCTCCGACATGTACTTTAAGGATCTAAACGTCTCAGCTAGGATTGCTAGCACCGGCGTGTTCTGCTTATTGACACGATCGAACAAATCCGCAACTACCTCATCTATGTGCCCCAATGCCTTTAGGAAAATCACCATGCCATAAATACTCAAAGCTAGGACGTCGACCCTTTTCTTTACATCTGGATGTGTCAATATCAAATCCCTCAAAACAGCCCATGGAACGCACTTACTATCACTCTTTTGCTGACACGAGCTACAGCCCACTGCTCACTCATCCCAGTAATCATCACCAACTTCTTTGCAAAAGTTGGAAGACTAGCAGGCCTAACATAAGCCTTGTGACCCTGAATCCTCGGGCAACGCAGTAAAGTCGTATACTCCTCCAAAGTAGGTTCAAGATCAACATCACCAAATGTAAAGCAACTATAAACAGGGCTCCAGAACTGTACCATAGCTCGAAACAAGTGCCTATCTACTTTGACATCTAGCAAATAGGGAAGGTCTCCATAATTCTGATAGAAGAGCTACTTAGCCTCGTCATCCCATTGGGCCCAAATGTCTCTCAATTCCTGAAACTCATTCTGCGTCAAATTAATACCGGTGAAGTCCCATAACTCTGATGTATACCCCTCAGTGACACTATCTCCTTTTTCTAACTGGCTTTTCTCTGACCAGGTACAGACAGAGGCATTGTCCTCCACTTTATCAAGATATTTGTTCCCCATTACAAAACTTTCTAACACAGAAATCGAACTGTGAATCGATATCTTTGAATGTTGAATGACATGCAATGATAGCAAAATAAAATAGGTCAGTATCATATATATAAAAAATGATAAACAAGTACTTACAAGGGTAGCTTACGAAAGGCTATCACTATTTTCCCTAGGGTAAGCACTTAAAGTTCACTATATGAGTTTTAGCTCTAAAGCCAGGGTACCTGAACCAGCAGATTCCTTGGTCTTCACCCATTATAGGCTCATATAGACTAAGTTCAGTTCAGGGGGACACATTTCCCTATGGCCATACGGAGATGAAAATCTCACAAAGACATAGGTATAGTATCCCGGAAGCAATCCACTAGCTCATACGAAGGTGAAAACCTTACAAAAGTGTAGCTTCTCACTCCCACTTAAGGGTGTGACCATAACGGTCATGCAAATGCAATGTACAGCAATAAGGTAACAAACATATGCAGCAAACACATGTAAAAAGGATCTAATTTTAAATCTTCCAAACTTCCGACATTAAGACAGAAAATACTCAATTTCTTGGCTTGACTTTCTTAAGTCCCCAGCAGAGTCCCCAAGCTGTTGAAACTATTTTTTTAAAAGGATGTTTGAAAAATAGGGATCGACTTTTGAAAAACGAAAATGGGAGTCGCCACCAACCTTTTTAGGTGTGATTAGATCACCTTATAAAATGTTTTGGTCTACGAAAATTAAGAAAACAGGTTCGGGAGTCGGTTACGTACGAGGAAGGATTAGCACCCTCGTAACGCCCAAAATTGGTACCAAATTGAATAGTTTTCTGTCTTAATGTAAAAAATTTGAAAGGATTTAAAAATAGGATCCTTTTTTAAAACCGAAATTATTTAAGTTGAAAAATCGAGATTCCTTAGCTCCGAAAGAATACAAACATCACATCCAGCATGATAGGACACGATATTCTTAAACTCTTGTAACTGAAATCATCTCGTGATTTACAAAATCTATTTAAAAGGATACTTTAGGCATATAGACAAACGGGAAATCGCAACCCAGCATGTTAGGGCGCTTTTTCCCGAATTCCTAAATACGAAAAACATTGCCTCATTTTAGAAAAACTTTTGGATAAAATATGACAATTAAATGAAATATATATTTTTTTTAAAAATAATGATTTGAATAAAATTTAACAAAATAATTTACTAAGAGTAATACTAAAAAAATTATTAAAAAATGAAAGAGTTTGATATGATACTAAAATTATTAAAAGAAAATTAAAATATATTTATATAAAAAAATCAAGGAAACATGGATTAAATCAAAATAAAAAGGGTTGAAAAACGGAGATGAACAAAGAATAAAATAAGAACAAACCGTAGAAAATAAGAACGTAAGAGGGAGAGAAATTTGAGTGAAAGCTCTCAAAAATTTTTATTGTTTCCCAAAACTCTAGTGTCTACAATGAAGGGAGAGGCCTCTATTTATAGTTGAACCTCCTCAAATCCAACGATACAGATCAATTACATCAACGGTTAAGATTAAAAGGTATCTACAAATTAAATCTCTAAGATTACAAAATCATATCTTCTAAGATTGCATATCATATCTAAGTTTGCAATCATATCTAAGATTGTATCATATCTAAGATTGCATATCATATCTAAGATTGCAATCATATCTAAGATTGCATATCATATCTAAGATTGCAATCATATCTAAGATTGCAATCATATCTAAGATTGTATCATATCTAAGATTGCATATCATATCTAAGATTGCATATCATTGAAGATTATATTTCCATATGAGTCAAGCTTGTAGATGGACCTTAAATCTTTTCAAGTAATGGGCCATTCCGATCGGCCAAATTATATTTGTAATTCTGGACTGAACTTGGACTTCGTTTTTCTTTTTGGGGTTTATTATATTTTTTTTTGGACTTATTTCTGGGCCAGGGTAAAATTGAGTGTCTACACCTGGCATGAAGAAAAAATTATTATTTGTGGCACAATTAACATCTGCAGACCACCAAGTTTTGTTTAGTCCACAGTGTGTAAAGGTATTCAAAAATGTTAAAGTCTCAGTAACACCAACCATAGAAGGGAAGAGAATGGAATCTTTCTATGTAATGTCGGCAGAAACTGCTTATATGGACAAAACAAAGAAGAATGAGACGACAGATTTATGGCACGCAATGCTTGGAGACATCAGCTATCACAAGCTGAAAGTTATGATGAAGAAGTCAATGCTAAAGGGTCTTCTTCAACTTGAAGTGTAAGATGACACTATTTGTACAGGATGTCAATTAGGTAAGAGCTAGTTCATTCTGATGTATTTGGGCATGTCAAGCAACCTTCAGTTAGTGGGATGCGTTATATGGTGACTTTTATTAATGATTTCTTAAGGTATGTATGGGTTTTCTTTATAAAAGAAAAATAAAAAACATTTGCCAAGTTTAAAGAATTTAAAGAAGAAGCTGAAGCAGAGGTTGGTAGAAAAATTCAATGCTTACACACAAATAATGGCGGGGAGTGCATATCAGATGAGTTTTCTAACTATGTAAGAAATAACAAAATTCATCATCAATTCACATGTGCCAACATGCCACAGCAAAACAGAGTTGCCGAGAGGAAGAATCGATATCTTGCTGAGACGTGTCAGAGTATGCTTCATGCAAAAAATATACCTGGAAGATTTTGGGCAGAATGTATGAAGACCACTGCTCATTTCATTAATAAATTTCTAACACCAAAGCTTGGTTTCATCTCACCTTTTGAGGTACTATGGGATACTAAACCTGATGTTGGTCATTTTCGGGTTTTTGGGTGTATTTGCTATATATTTATTCCAGGTTACTTAAGGAGCAAATTTGATAAGAAAGCAATCCGGTGTATCTTTGTTGGATATGATAACCAAAGGAAAGGATGGAGATGTTGTGACCCTGTGACTGACAAATGCTACACATCACACAATGTAGTGTTTGATGAAACTTCTTCTTGGTGGACTCCACAACAAATGAAATTGCCAGATTCTGAAGTAAAAGAAGATCAACCCCAAGGGAAAATAAAGGAGCAGTTTCTTGAGATACAACCAAGTCCTGCAGCTAATGAAGAAATTGGAGACAATGAAGTTGTTGAGACAACAGCAAATCCTTGGTGAAATGGTGTTCATCAGAGGCAGGAGGCCGAAATCAATCCAGAGGGTGAAGAAACTTCGCAGCCACAACTTAGAAGGTCAACCAAATTTCGTAGGCAAAATCCAAAGTATGCGAATGTAGCTGTAGCGGAGGAAAAACCTTTGGTCCAACCAACAACTTATGAAGAAGCGTCTCAAAATTCTGAATGGGTAAAAATAATGAAGGAAGAGATTGCTGCACTGGAACAAAACTAGACTTGGGAGTTTGTGCCACATCCACCAGATGTGAAACCCATATCTTGTAAATGGGTTTATAAAATAAAGTATCGTACTGATAGATTAGTTGAGAGGTACAAGGCTCGGTTAGTTGCAAGGGGATTTTCTCAAAAATATAGATTGGACTATGAAGAGATGTTTAGTCCGGTGGCAAAGATTGTTACTTTTCGAGTTCTTTTGGCTCTTGCTACTAGCAATGATTGGAAGCTGTGGCAAATGGATATGAAATTTACATGAATCAACCTATTGGATTTGAGAGTGAAAGTCATCTTAGTTATGCTTGCAAGTTAAAGAAGGCTTATATGGGTTAAAGCAATCGCCGAGAGCATGGTATGGCAAGATTGCTGAATTTTTTAACTCAAGTTGGTTATGTTATGGCTCATGCGGATTCTAACCTGTTTGTCAAAGTTAGTGAAGAGGAGTTAGCAAAGTGTTGGTGTATGTGGATGATTTGATAATCACTGGAGATGATAATGAAGAAATCCACCAAGTTCGACAAAACTTGTCAGTCCGCTTTCAAATGAAAGAACTTGGCCAACTTAAACACTTCTTAGGGCTAGAAATTGATCATACAAAAGAAGGCATGTTTCTTTGTCAAGAGAAATATGCAAAAGATTTGTTGCAGAAATTTGGAATGCTCAATTGCAAGACCATCACTATACCAGTGGAACTAAACATCAAGTTTATTACTCATGCAGGGAAAGACTTTGAAGATAGGTTAATGTATCAGCAACTTGTAGGTAGTCTCCTTTACCTAACTTTAACTCGACCTGATATTTCTTATATTGTTGAGGTAGTTAGTCGATATATGCAGAATCCCAAGAAACAACACTTGGAAGCAGTTTGACGAGTTCTAAGATATGTGAAGGATACTCTTGATTATGGTCTTCTATATAAGAAAGGTGAGGTTTGCAAACTAGCTGGTTATTGTGATGCTGACTATTCAGGGGATCACGATACATGTTGATCAACCACTGGCTATGTATTCAAGTTTGGTTTAGTGACAATTTCTTGGTGTAGTAAAAGAAAGCCAACTGTGTCCTTATCGACAACAGAGGCAGAATATAGAGCAGCAGCTATGGCAACCCAAGAAAGTACATGGTTAGTGCAACTTGTGGAAGATTTGCACCAAAAATTTGATTATGCAATAGCCCTCTATTGTGACAATCAATCAACTATTCGTTTAGCAAAAAATCCTGTGTTTCATGCAAGGACCAAACATGTGGAGGTGCACTACCATTTTGTTAAGGAAAAGATGTTACAAGGAGAAATTGAGTTGTCCTATGTCAAGACTGATAACCAGGTTGTAGACTTGTTCATAAAAGGCTTGAGTACAACTAAGTTGGAAAATTTTTGCTCACAACTTGGGATTGTGAAAAGGTTTGGGGTTGGCGTTAAGGGGGAGTGTTAAAGTTCACCACCAAATCAGTTAGTGGCCTAAAATCTTGGGCATATCAGCAGATGAAATATTCAATTAGTTACAATAAAGTTATTGAATGGTTAGCTAAAATCATGGTTTAATATCTGATTGTAGGTTTAGGGTTTTAGGGTTTAGGGTTTAGGGGTTATCCTATATTTTAGCTAAAGTTGTTGTAGTTTCAGCCTATATAAAAAATGTAAATCAATGAATAAAAAGTGTCTTGAGTTCTTATTTTTCATTGAGTCTTTTGAATACAATTCATAAAGTGTTATTGAGTGAGTTTTTTTTTTTTTTTTACAGCAAATCTTCCTATTTAGTCTAACATGTTAAACTTGATAATACCAATGAAGATATTGGTTGGATTCCTTCTTTTTGTTTGTTTTTCACACGTCCATTGACTTGTAATAGTAAAAGACTCGGCACTTGGCACTTTTATTATTAATAGTATAAGCCCCCAATAATGCACATATTTATGTAGTCTTGTGGTGGAGCCCAGACAAGCTATCGACATCCTTGGAAGAAAATATACTGTTACATCTTCGGCATCCCATACCAGTGGTGCCAGAAGAAGCGAAACCCAAACTTCAGGCAATGGTTCCAATATCCATTCCTTGAAGGAAAAAACAGAGACTCCAAGTTCAGACACAGATAGTGAGTTCTTGGTTAGTATTTTGTTCTTTTCATTGGCTATGAAGATTACTATTTTGTTCTTGTTCTTATGGTTTTCCAAGTGTAAATTGTAATGATTGTTTTGGTTCTTAATAAAAGTTGATGAATTTTCTTAGCAAAATGAACAAATATATAAAATATTATAAAAAAATCATTTCGAACGGTTCTTAAGAGAACCATTGACTTGTAATTAATCCAAAGTCTTTGTGGTTTTATTGCCTAATTCATAAAAATTATTCCAAGTCTTGCATTTGGACCTCATAAACCGTGCTTTTAAAAGCACTTGCTAGGAAATAAACTGGATTAAAATAAATTCCACCCAAAAAAGTAAGCAACAAGACTAAATTAATTTATAACTTGCAACTGGGGTAGGTTGGCACCTTCTTTTATTGAATAAATATTAAAATTGTATTTGAAATTTAATTTATTGAATGATATCATATATAAATTTTGATTGTATGTAATTATATATGAATTTTTATTTGATTCAATTTTCACAAATTATTAATAATATTATTGAATTAATATAATTTACCTTGTTATATTGTATATACAAACAATTGTATTAATTTAGTATGAAAATAAATGCATGTAATTTAAACATGTACAATTGAATTAAAATTAAAATTTTATATATAATTGCATCAAATTAAATTTTATCATTAAATTTCGTATATAAATTAATAAATAATTTTTAAAATAATATAACTAATGAATTTGACAAAAAGAAAAGTTTTTTTTCTTTTTTTTTCCAAGTTCCCACCACAAAGTAGGAGATTCAATACGATGCTTTGTAGGTCCAATGTAAGGCAAGAATGTCGAACTTTATTTTAGTAAGGAATGAATTATTTTATTCCAGGGAATGAATTACCTTGTGTTGCAGCAAATTTCCTCAAAATCCTCACTCCGAAAATGAAGAAGGCTCAAAAAGCTGAGAATATGTATCTCAAATCTCGTAAACCTGAATTTCTCTTCATATTATTATTCTTATACACCCTTCCTATGGGTTTACTTGTTCATTTTACCATGGCTGCAGCAATTGATGATGGTAACATCCATTTCAATTTGACTGATTTCACCCCAAATATGCCTCACATAGAGTTTGAAGCTGATACAACCACATCAGGTGGCCAAATCCAACTCACCACCAACCAGAGAAACAAGGCTTTAAACGGTAGTGTTGGTCGAGCCACTTATTACCAACCAATGCACCTTTGGGACAATTCATCAGGGAATCCCCGACTTGCCGATTTCACCACTCATTTTTCTTTCTCCATCGATTCCTTGAATAAGTCCTCCGGAGATAGGGGTGATGGGTTTGCGTTTTTCCTTGCTCCCGATGGCTCAAAAATCCCTCCTCACTCCGGAGGTGGTTGCTTGGGACTTCAAAGTTGCGATTCAGACGCTAACTCTAAATTTGTTGCAGTGGAATTTGATACGTATCCCAATGTATGGGATCCTTCGGGGTTAGATCACGTGGCCATTGATCTCAACTCTATCAAGACTTCTTTTTACCCTGTCCAATGGACGTGGAGTGGCATTGAACATGGAGGAAAGGTTGATACTTTCATCACTTACAACTCTAGTACAAAAAACCTGAGTGTCTTTGTACTTGGTGCTGAGGACTTTAATCGTCTAAATTCATCTAATCTTTCTGCAATATTGGATCTTAGTCAATATTTACCAGAATGGGTCACTTTTGGCTTCTCCGGATCCACTGGATCTAGCATTGAGCTACACACTATTTGTTCCTGGAGTTTCAGCTCCAACTTACAAGTTTCCATGAATAAAACCATCAATCCTCAAAATCTACCACCAATCCCTCCATTCAACTCCAGAAGGAAGAAACAGACATGGCTACGGGTAGTTCTAGCCATTGTTGGTTGCATTTCTACTTTGCTCCTAGTTCCAAGTCTGGTTTGGCTTTTCTGTAGAAGGAGAAAGTACAGAAGGATGAGGGAAGATGGGACCATTTCTTTCAACGTAGACGTGGAAATGGTGACAGCACCTAGGAAGTTTTCCTACAAGGAACTCAGGCTTGCAACCAATAATTTTGCCGATGAAGATCTCCTTGGAGAGGGAGGTTTTGGAAAAGTTTATTTAGGATTCTTGAGGGACACCAATTCCAATATTGCTGTCAAAAGGATAACTCCAAATTCTCAACAAGGGGTGAAACAGTACGAATCCGAAATTACCACTATTATCAAATTGAGGCACAGGAATTTGGTCCAACTTATCGGTTGGTGCCATGACAATAAGGAGTTTCTCATTGTGTATGAGTTCCTTCCAAATAGGAGTCTCGATTACCATCTACATAAAGAGCCATGCTTGTTGACATGGGATACAAGGTATAAAATCGCCATGGGAGTGGCCTCAGGGTTGTTTTATCTACAAGAAGAATGTGATCGATGCGTGCTGCATCGAGACATCAAGTCAAGTAATGTTCTGCTAGATTTTAGTTTCAATGCCAAGCTTGGTGACTTTGGGCTGGCTAGGCTTGTTGACCACGGACAAGGGTCTCAAACAACAAAATTGATCCTTGGGACTGATGGTTATATAGCACCCGAGTGTCTTGACACATACAAAGCCATTAAGGAATCCGACATATACAGCTTTGGTATTGTTGCCTTAGAAATAGCCTCCGGAAAGAAGGCCGTAGCTGTAATTGAAAGGAATGGCAAGAGATTCAAGACAAAACTGGTGGAATGGGTTTGGGAATTGTATAGGGAAGAGCGTCTTTTGGATGCTGCTGACCCAAGATTGTCTGGAAACTACGACATGGAACAAATGGAACGGTTGCTGTTAGTTGGGCTGGCTTGTGCTCACCCAAACTATTTTGACCGCCCATCCATAAGGCAGGCTATTGAAATCCTTCGTTCCAAAGCCCCACTTCCCAGTTTACCACGCGATATGCCGGTTCCATTACACATTGCAGCTCTGCAAGACAACATCGTTACATCTTCAGCATCCACTTCATGCTATACCAGTGGCCAAACTCAAAGTTGAGGCACTGGGTCAAGAATTCATTCATTTTAAGGATAAAACAATGGCTCCAGGTTATGAGACGGAAGCCAAGCAGTGAATTCTTGGCGGTTGGTAGTTGAACCTTCTTTTGTTGTATATATGGCTTCTTGTTTTCTAGTTTTGATGCTTTGTTATATCCGTGGTTTCCGCACCTTGTGTTTTGTTCTTTTGATTGGGTATATGCGAAGATCACTGTATTTAAAGATTCTAGTGTTCTTAGTGTAATGATTGCTTTCGTTGTTAATTATAGTTTAATTTGAAATATTCTATAGATTTTCTTCCTTTTAAATTTGCTTTTATCTCTAAGAGATTGAGATTTGAGACAATTGTGGCTTCATATTGCCCAAGAACCACTAATGGAACTCAGTCACATCCTACAGGATGATAACCGGTCGTGTTATGCTAAGAAAAATATAGGATTAGGTATGCAATTTGACTTAAAATTTTTATTTGAAATAACGAAATAACATGGTAAATTTTGGATATTATAATTATTTATAGTTATATCAGATATTATAATTATTTAAGTTTATTTTACCAAATCAATCTTTAGAAACCATTTATATTTAAATGTTGTAAATACTAAACTTTTTTTACCAAATAAATCTTTAGATCTATTTTGTATTAGTTTACTAAATTAAATTATAAATATTACTAAATTTATCACAAAAATTATAAATTCTATAAAAGAAATTAAATTTTAAAAAAACTTTAAAAATTTTGGGGGTCAAACATAAATTTTTCTTTTCTTTAAGCACTAATCATAATATCAACTTAAAAAAAAATAAAACCTAAAAAGGTTAAAGAAAATTCATAAAATTTAGAGGGGTCGGGCCCCGCGACCCCCTAGTTTTGAGAATTTTAATTGGGAGCAGAATAAGAATATAAATTCTTGGGGGATAAACTTAAAATTTTCATACTAAAAGGATTGAATTGTATTACTGAACAATACGAGCGTCTAAAATTACAATAAACTCATTTATCCAAAATGGCCCAAAGCTCCAACCTAGATTCGCCCTTGCATGCGAATTTTAGGGATGTGCCAAATGAATTATATTTCTTTCTACCAAAAAATAATAGTATAATTTAAATGTGATATTAATAAAATTTTGACTGTCATTTCTTCTTTAATGTTTCATACATTCGAAAAGTAATCATCACCCTAAAGCCCATTGAATAACTTTGTTATGTTTAAAATAAGTTAAAAAGATTAAAGAAATTAATAGTATAATTTAAATGTGATATTATGCCTTTATTTATTCAATTAAATAATAATTCAAAGAAAATCGATTAATCTTAAGTCTTCTTTTACCTCTTTGAGAAAGTATATTTACTGCGTATAATAATTCATGTAATCTATTTCTTATTTATCAATTTGTCCTTCCATCTTATAATGCAAACAATTTATCCTACATTTGGTTGGAGTATTATTTTCTAGTTATGTTTTAGTATATGAGTTAGTAATAAACTAATTCAGTTGGTAATATTTAACCACTCTCATGACTTATTTATAACAAAAAAAAAAGAATTTTTTTTGCTTATTTTGAAGAGGCATTATTTTTTACATGAGTTTCTGTTAGGGATCGACCCATATAAGCAGCGAACAAGAAAAGTAGAGAAGAATGAACACAAATATTTAATGTGGAAAACCCCTACGAAGAGGATAAAAACCAATGGCAAAGGAGGCTTCAGCTTTTCACTAAATGAGTAAACAAACAAGAATACAATATTGAGAAAATAAGCCTTAATGTACAAATTCAAAACCCGAATACAAAGTTGTAACTCGGAAACAAAATTTTCTCCATGTTTACAACGAAAACTCTCACCAAAACTCATTTGTGACTTATTGTAGCCTTCAAGATAAAAGCCCTGTAGTACTACATATTTAATTGCCTACTTAATTAGTCTTTTAAAACGGGGATACAATGACCCCTTTTAAATAAGCTAATATTAGAGTTCTAATCACATTAAAATATCCTTAGAGTATCAAAGTTCTACTGGGAAAAGATAATGGAATTTAACTAGGAGAAAAAACTCAGTGTTTGTGGGAAACAAGTCACCATGTCTCAACGTCCTCATTCGCATCGTCACAATGTTGGGAAGCTTCTCATCGTGATGTTGCCAACTAGCTTTGGTAAGTGCCTGCAAACTATTCAATAAATGTGAGGCACGACCCACAGCTTTTACTTATCTTTCTAGTTTCAAGTTTAATTTTTTATTAACTATTGCAATATATAGGTAATAAATAAGTTTTTCCCTCATGTTATTACAGTAGTAACCATACGATGCATTAGATAAATGTAATGACCCAAAAGTCAATAAAGTCGAAAACAGTGGTTTTGGAATGTTGTTTTCCGAAGATAGAATTCGTGAATATTGTTTATTCATAATTACGAAGGTATTACAGTATTATATTGAGGTTGATCTAATAATCTTAATTATTAGAAAGTTAGACAAGATACAAGTGTATCGGTTTTAAAGTCGATGATTTTGAAAATTTAGGTGTTGGGACCTCATTTCTCTAAACTGTACTCGTAAATATTTTATAGAGTTATATTAGAAGTGAATTAAATTTTTGGTTATGTAATTTTGAAGAAAAAGTGTTTAATTAAAATAAAGGGACTAAATCAAATAAGTGATAAAAGTAAGAATGAATACTAAATTATAAGGTGAATCTATATTTGAGGACTTATTAAATAAATAAACCCTTTTTTATAGATTTTGATAGGGGATGTTTATGAGGATATTTGTTACATCCCATTTTCAGTGAAATCGAAACAATGGTTTTAGGACCACAAATCAGATGTCAAAAAATTTATTTTAATATTAATTTATGATCTACAGCATGATAGTATTATCATATAAAAATTTCGTTAAGAAATTTTAACGTTTACATGTTCAATTTGATAAAAAGGACTAAATCACGTAAAGTGCAAAAGTTGTATTCTATTATCTAAAGGTATTAAATAACTATAGAACTTTACAGTGGACGTCCTTATATGGTAATTAGACTATTAATGTGTTAGTGGATGATAATGGTTTGGCAATGTTGTAATTTTTAAATATTATAAAGGTTAATAAAGTAAATTAGGTATTAAATGAATAAATAAAGTAAACATAAAGCTTTCATCTTTATTTTTTTTCTTCCTCAACCGAAATTTCAAACAAAAAGAAGCCATGGATGCTGGAAAATTTCAGCTAGTCAAATTCCTTGCATGTAAGCCCCTAAACTATCAGTTTCTTATAATTTTTATATTTTTTATATCGTTGCAACTGGGTCCAGCTAGCCCTACCTTTGATTTTGAAACTGTTAAAGATTTTGAATGTTGTCATTGATGAATCTTGTGATTTTTTATGTTATATGATGAATTTGGAATGTTGATTTGTATTTAAGAGTATTTTGTTAAATGATTTTGATGAATTTTTTTATTAGTTACTAATTTGTTAAATTAATAAAAGTATAAGGATTTAATGTGAAATTGTTGCATAAATCGGCTGTTTTGGATACCATGAACATTCGAATAAGCTCAATTCTGGGCAAAAATGGTTATTTTTCATGTTTTGGGCTCAGTGACTAAATTGAATAAAAGTAAAACTTTAGGGGCAATTTTGTAAAGATGTCAAAAGACAAAATTGTATGAAATGAATTGTTTTATTGTCTAAATTAATATATTGAATGAAATTATTAATTTGGATCAAGATCGAGTGGAAAATAGAGGGAAATAGAAAATTACTAAAATGTCCCTAAACTTTGGTATTTCTACAATTTAGCCAGGTAAGTTCGTAGTCCTTAAACTCGAACTCTATTTATTTAATTTAAATACTTAATCATTATTTTGATATATTAATTATATTTACATATATGCAAATGATTAAATTATGAGATGAGAAATTGTGTATTATATATATATATATGAAATGTGACATTATGAAATGAATCAATAAGCAATTAGAATTTAAATCGATAGTATGGGAATGCTATATATGGAGATATAATGTGGAATGATGAGATTGAAGTTGAATAATGTTGGTTAATGTATGGAGTTAAATAAAATCTTGTGTTTACATGCTAGGTAAGTTCGTAATCTTGAAACTCGAATGTCATTTACTTAATTTAATTAGTTAATTGTTAATTATTATTTAAGTATGTTTTTATTTGTGTCTGGTTAAGTTCTATTGAATGGATATTGATAAAATCATAAACAGATAGAATGTGACATTATGGAATAAATTAATGAATGGTTAATAGATAATTGAAGTGAATATGATATTGAGTTGATTATTAGATAATTGAAGTGAATGTGATATTGAGTTATGAAACGTGATATTGAGTTATGAAATGCGATATTGAGATTATGAAATGTGATTTTATGGACTTGCGAATGAGTAATTGATATTGTCGATTCATCCGACTAAAGCTGGGCTCACTATTTATTTCATCGGTTTATCCGACTAGCGCTGGGGGCAAATCGATGGTTTATCCAACTAGAGTTGGGCTCACTAATTATTCATCGGTATATCCAACTAGCGTTGAGCACAACTTTCATCAGTTTATCTGACTAGTGCTGGGCAAACATTTGTCGATTTATCCGACTAGCGCTGGGCGCAAACTCTTTTGTGGATTATCCGCTAGGCACCAGGTGTCTTGTATCAACTGGACTATACAGCAAGGTTTTATGAATCATCTAAGAAGAATGGTTATAAGTATTACTAAAAAAGATTATATTTACTTATCTATATACAATTATTCATTAGAAGATATGATATATTCTTGAGTTAGATTATTAAAGTTGTGAAATAAATTCAAATGCTTTAGATATACTTGTGGTTTTTCGAATAAGTGAAGTTTACTTAACGTGGATTGGTTTGTGCCATAATATAAGTAAATTGTTGATTGATATATGCAAAGCTATTTATATAGCAAGTGATGTGAATTGAGGTATATGTTTAAACCAACTAAATGTGAATACTTGTGAAAATTGAGTATAGCATGAATTAAGATGATAAAATGCATGATATTGAAATGGTGATATCTTGTAATTGTATATTTAGATAGTAGTATGATAGTATAATTCAATTTGAGCATTCATGTATCATATCATGTCTTAAAATGTTCGGATTATAGAAATATCATTGAGTTTTACTCAACGTGCGGTTTTGTTTCCGTACTCTCTTTTGATCACCGACCCAACATCTAGCAACGATCCTGATCTCAATTATGGTGATGTTTACCTTTTGTGATGGCATGTACCTAGGATGTCCTAATCGGTAGTAGTTTTATGAGTGAATTGTAATTAAGTATAACGTTGGTTTGATATATACATACATATATATATATATATATATATGTAAACATGTGTTTGTTTTTGAAGCCATAATATGGTAAGCTTGTTGTTTAAGGCACATTTTATGTCCACACGGTCAGAGACACGGGCGTGTGGCTTGGCCATCTGGCCGTGTGAGACACACAGCTAGCATATGGGCATGCGAGGCCATCCTTGAGGGTTACACAGCCTAGCACATGGGCGTGTAACTTGGCTGTGTGACCCAAGTCAGTGAGTTATGTAACATCCTAAACCTGGCCTAGAAGTTTAGATCGAATCCCGGATATTACATTGACCACCGAAGTGATCGTAGGTGAATTTTTGCAAAAACAGGTTGTCACGTCAAACCGAAACATTTAATCGTCTAAAAATTCATTTAGTAAAATTACAGTTGAGATAATATATATATAAGTAGAATAAAACTTAAATCGGAATATGTACTACAATTTTATAAAAGCTTACAGTTCAAAATCTAAATGACAAAATAGAAACTGAAAATATAACGTTTACTAAGTTTTCTCTAAGTCCGTCTGAAATCTCCGCATACCGAGCCCAGCGTTAGAAATTAGATAAGGTACCTGAAAGGGAAACACTAAGAGGGGGTGAGCTACTCGAGCTTAGTGTAAGTTCGAAACAAAACAAGAGACAGAATTACAGTATTCAAAGCAGAAGCACAATAGAATTTCAAACACACACAGAATCGGAGAGTATACTTGAAACTAACGTCCCAACCAAATGTAACAACCCGAGTACACCAAATTCATACAGAAAACTCTACACGAGTGCTGTATAAACATACAGATTATAGACAACTAATCTTACAAATAGAACTCATAAACAGATGCAAATGAAATGCAGTCAGATAATAAAACCCACCCATCCAACCAACACACCTCTCTGTCCCCCAATCACACTGCATAAGAACTGTTTAAGCTCATCCAACCAAAACACACCACTTAGGACCTCAAAAGGCCAATCCAACCTTACACACCACATATGTGGACTAAGCCACTCAGATATCAATACGCAGTAGAGCTGGCATATGTGTTATGCAAGACAATGCGTGTAAATTATGCAGTCACATTCTGATTATATTGCCGATCAGATAATAGTACGCAGCAAAGCTGACGCACATGCAGTAAAGTGTGATAAATATGGATAAAGATATGTCAGAATGAGCCTGTTGGTCCAGTGGTTAAGTGGAGTGTTGACGTTGCAAAAGGTCAAGAGTTCGAGTCTCTGCGCGAGCAAAGGATTTATTTTTACTTGTAACCGTGTAAGTTCTTTTGCCTCCCACTCTACTTTTCATCATTTTGCTGTTTTCTCTTGCCGAAGTTACATTGAGTTCTTTCTTCTTTTTCTCTTTTTCTGTCTTTGTTCTTTTCTCCTCTTCGTCCCATTACTTAAGGTTTTTTCGAAAGCAAGTCTTTCAATTCCGAGTTGCAAGTTTTGGTAAGTCTTTTGATGATTTCCCTTTGATATGTTTCATACATGGCATTAGGGAGAGGTTTTCAAGCACTCATGGGCATCACTCTGAGATTTATTTGGGTGCAAGATTCAGTGTATATTTTGAAGGTGGGAGGTTAGTCGCTTTTGGGTTAACCTTGATGCGAACTCATTATGGGTTGTTTTATTAATATGATATCACAGGTTCTTAAGTACCATTGTAGGGTGATGTTGTTTCGTGCTGACTTCTTCGGCTGTTTAAGTTCGATTGTAATCACTCAGTTGTAGAAATGACTGTTAGTTCTTTTGTTGGTGATAGGTTCTCTTTAGAGGGTTGGTGATCTCTAATCGTCATGTATGTTGTGCGAAACTTGTTGGTGTAGTGAAGGTAGCGTTTCGGGATTTTGGCATATGGTCTCCTCTTTTTGGCATTTTGGCAAGGATGGTTGGAGGGGACACTATCTTTATGTTTAATGATCTGTTTCTAATGGAGGCCTAAATTGTGTTTAGGTAATTGGTAGTCGACTGTAGTGATTTGACCGGTGCTGAAACAGTAAGGGAATCATTATCATGCATTCTAGGTGTTAGGGTATTCGTGGTTGTGTTCTCTGCAAATAAGGTGTGTAACACACTACCCCTACTCGCAAATCGGCAAAAGCCAGAATGAGTGACCCACAACGCTACACAAGTGTGCGCTCACTAGTGAGGTAAACCGAACGCCTAAACATGGGCGTAAGATCATTGGGGCCGGCCATGAGTAATTTCATAGGCAGAGTCCGTTTTGGGCCATCTTGGGCCGAACTGGGCCGTGTGGACCCCATGATCTCGTGGGCCCCACATGGGTAAACCATATGGACATGTGGAGATTATTGGGTCAGGCTATGTAATTCATATGGCTAAGGCCATTATAGGGCTTTGTGGGCCATACGGGCGTGTGGGCCCACATGAGCTGCAATATGGGCCTTGGGCCCATTTCCACTATTTGACTGTTAAGGTTGCACGGGTCGCCCGAGATGACTGTGGACCTTCTATTGGGTCGATAGGTGTACCTAGACCCTTAATCGATAAAATGACTATTTTGCCCTTATGTGTTAAAATAACTGTTTTACCCTTATATGGTAAAATGACTGAAATGCCCCTACATGGTAAATTGATTGTTTTGCCCCTATGTGATATATGTTTATATTTTAGCATGCTATTGTAACTGTGTTGAGTACATGTTTAATATCATGACATATGGCATGATGCATTGCATGGGGTGGGTTTTTATATGATGGAGGAAGTGTACTGTTTTGGCAGCTCTGCTGCAAATCATTGATGGCTTTAAGCCTATTTTACTGGAAGCTCTGCTGCAAATACTGTTTAGTGCCACAACCGGTGCTAATTTTGGTGTGTAGGGATGGGTGGGTTGATTATTTCCCCACATAGAGTGTAGGGTTAGACGGAGATGGTGTGTAGAGACTGGATGGGTAGGACTTGCATACTGTTTACTGTTACTGCACTGTTTGCTGTTACTGTAATAGGCCAAGGCCTGAATATATAACTGTTTCTGTATTGAGATGGGCTAAAGCCCAAACTGATATTGTCACTGTTTATATTAAGGGCTTAGGCCCAGACTGTATTTGCACTGTTTGATTGTTTGTTTGCTTATATGGGATTACATACTGAGTTTTTGTAAACTTACCCATTTGTTTAACAGTACAGGTAATCCCCAGCCTTAGGCATATCGGTGTTGCGAGGGACTCAAAGGTGGCCACACAACCGCACGTATTTTCTTATTTGATTTAAAATTAAGTTTTTGGGGTATTTTTATGTAATAAGGCCTCTTTAATTTGGGTTTTATTTTTAATTTGGGGGTTTATATTTGTTTTGCTTTAATACTGCTAGTAGTAGGAAAAACACGCGGGTTTTCAAAAAGATAAATATTTTTCAAAAAATACCACGAATACATAAATGGTTTTAAGAGCTACTGCAAGAAAACAACGTTTTACAAGTAAACGCTAGTACGCAACTGTTTTAAAAAGCTTCTGCTATAAACGAGATTTTGAAATTAATAACGTTTTAAAGTGAATACTTATTGATAATGAAGCAAGTTTTAAAATCATCTTTTAGATCACACAAAGAGGCTAAATAAAGATTGGGCTTTTCAAATGAGAACATGCTTTACGAAAAACACTTCAATGTGACATCGCCAGGTTCAGCCATAACGTCCAGGCCAGGTTTGGAGTGTTACAGGAACCTAAATACGATATACAAAATTATCAAAAGTTGTAACTAAAGGTATAAAGGTGAATGAATGAATACTTTACAAATAAATTAGCACATTTTTATAGGATACATCTATCGATAGAAAACCGGTCCACCAAGTATTGCTTTATGAGGGAGATGGATTAGAAAGTGCATCATAATAGTGAAGAATGAATGTGGAAAGATCTTCTCCAAATTGCATAAAGTCAAAATGGCTCGATCTTGTACTTTCTCAAGTTCTTCAACATTCAAAACTTTGCCACAAATAGCTTTCATTATATTGGATAATTCATTTATACAAGACGTCACATTTTTTAACATACAACACCGTAAAGCAACTGGCAGTAAATCTTGCATCAAGATGTGATAATCATGTGATTTTAAGGAATATATTCTTCTATCTTTAAGACTCACACATTGAGATATATTTGATTCATACGCATCTAGGACCTGTATATCCTTCAACACCATGCAGAACATTTCTTTCTCTTTCTTTTACATTCCAAAAATAGAAGACGGCAACCAATATTTCCCATTTGGAAGTACTTAGGGATGAAGATCACGCCGAATTCCAATGTCAACTAAATCAAGTCGACTCTGAAGATTTTCTTTCGATTTTCCATCGACATTCAAAATTGTCTCAATGATGTTCTCGCAAACATTCTTCTCAATATGCATGACATCAAGATTGTGTCGTAAAATGTGATGCTCCCAATAAGGCAACTAAAAAAAATACTTCTTTTTTTTCCACAAGTCCGCCTCATTAGGATCATCCTCTTCATCAGATTCATCATCAGATTCATCCCTCAATCTTCTCTTTTTTTGCGTGTTTGATGGTTGATTCATCTTCCCATGACGAAAATTGATATCTTTCAACATGAATAAGATTTCAGATCCAATGGTCGGCTCAGAAGCTTCTCTGAACTCTTCAATACCGTCAAATAGAATCCTCTGAAATCTAAATCTATGATTTTTATCTAACCACCGACGATATATAACCACTTCAAACTTGCGTAACACAACAAAGACAAGCATAACGTCTTTTGGTACTCCAACCAGATAAATTGGCATAAGCTAGGAAATCATTAATAGTCCACAACAAAGCTGCACGTAAATAAAAGTTCTCCTTTCTCAATACATCGTATGTCTCAACACCCACCCATAATTGTTTTAACTCTTCAATAAGTGGCTGCAAATAAATGTCAATATCATTTCTGAGACCTTTCTTTCTAGGGATAATCATAGATAAGATAAAACAATATTGCTTCATGTAAATCCATGGAAGCAAATTTTAATGAACAAGCACTACAGGCCAAGTACTATAAGAAGTGCTTATGATTTTATAAGGATTAAATCCATCAGATGCTAGCCCAAGCCTCACACTCCGAAGATCACTTGCAAAGCTTGGAAATTTACTGTAAATGATTTCCAATCTAAAGAATCCGCAGGATGCCTTAATAATCCATCACCGGTTCGTTGATTATGATGCCACCTCATAGACCCAGCTGTCTTTGACAACATGAAAAGCCTTTGAAGCCTTGGTATTAGTGGAAAATATCGCAAAATCTTGACTGGCTTCTTTCTTAACTGTGTCTGACCTTCATCCTCATTCACATCTTCTATATTCCTATTCATCCAATGAGAATTGCTGCAAACATGACAAAACTGTTGGTTTTTCCTATCACCCCAATATAACATGCAGTCATTTGGGCAACTATGAATTTTGTCGTACCCAATGCCTAAATCTTTTATCAGTTTCTTCATATCTTTGCATGAATAAGAGATTTTTGCAAACGGAGGCATATCTCTCAAAAACTCTAACAGCATTGTAAAAGAGTTTTCGATCCACCCTCCCAAACATTTTAAGTGAAATAGACGAATGCAGAAAGACAATTTTGAATATTTTGATCCATCGTAAAGTTCTTCATTCATTTCATTAAGTAAATTGTAAAACTTTGCCGCTTCTCCATTTGGCTCTTTATCAGGTACACTTCTTCCCGCTTCGGTAAAAGCATTTTCACCAATATTACAATCATCGAATGTAATAAAGTCAGGTGAAAACGATTGCAAACCATGACTGTGCATATTAAATGCATCCCGCAACATACCTTCTATGTCATCTTCTCTAACAGACTGCTTGTAAACACTATGAAGATAAGTCGGATTAATAGTTGAAGAGGTTCTACTAGATGTACACTCTCCATGGAAAATCCATTTTTTATACCTCCGAATAAAGCCATCAACAATTAGATGTTCGTAGACAACTTCACGAAAATGCCAATTGATGTTGCCACACTTCTTATACAGGCAAAGAATCATATTCTCTTAGCTTGCATTTTGAAATGCAAAATTTAGAAAAGTTTGTACTCCATTTCGATAGTCATTGCTTACCCTTGACAAATTCATCCAACTCTTATCCCTTTTTTTGTTCTTGAGGTCTAAAGTTGACAATATGATATTTATTTATGTCAGTTATGTAAAATATGTAAGTCATGAAAATGATGTAAGTTATGTAAATTCTGTAAATTATGTAAGTTGTGTAAATTATGTAAGTTATGTAAGTTATGACATTTATGATATGATATATATTTATGTATTATGTAAGTTATGTAAGTTATGATATGATATATATTTATATAAGTTATGTAAGTTATGTATGTTATGTGAGGTATGTAAGTTATGATATGATATATATGTAAGTTATGTAATTTTAAAGAAATGAAAATGAAAATAATGTAAATTGAGTAATATCTGTATGGGCATACATTTGTATTGTCAAAAGAAGATTTCACCATTTCACTAATATACACACCTCAACTCAGTTCAACATTTTCATTGTTTTAAAAAAAATTAATCTAAACCAAAACTCAAACTTTAGTATAATTTAGTATGGTTGTTAGTTTTAAATAAAATAGACTTAATGGAATAATGTTAAATTGGATTTATGTTCATATTTGGCAGCAACTAGAGGTGTGCATGGGCCGGGTTCGGCCGGGCCCACAAAAAATTTTAGGCCTATTTTTTAGGCCTGGGCCCGGCTGGCCCGAAATATGGGCCTAAAAATTTGTCCAAGCCCGGCCCGAAATAAAATTGTTAAGCCCGAGCCTGGCTCGACCCAACCCATATTAAATTTTTTTAACTTATTTCGTTAAATAAAAAATTTTAAAATATATTAAATAATCAAATACATTTAAAACAAATATTAAAACAAAAACAAATAAAAATATATTAAAACAATTTTTAAACAATACACAAATTGAAAATATAATAAAATTAATTATATTAAAATTAAAATAAAATATAAATATGATTAAAAATAAAAATATATATATTTAGTATATAATTGGGTGGGCAGGCCAGAGCCAAAAATTTACCCGAGCCTGGCCCATTTTCTAAACAGGCCTCGATTTTTTGCCCAAACCCATATTTCGGGCCTATATTTTTACCCAAACCCTCCCATTTTTCGGACAGGCCTTCGGGTCGGGCTGGGTATCCCGGCCCATGCACACCTCTAGCAGCAACAGTGATGTAATATCAACAAGCCATTCTTTTGATTCTTTTCCATATTCTTTACATTTACAATCATGCCCGATAAATAATTTAAATTTTATTTCACACAAGTATGCTAAAATTCAAGAGAACACTAACCTCAATAAGCTTCCCAAAATAGTAGGTTCAACAAGAAGCTTCAATCCAAACGTAAAATCTAACTTCACCCTTGTTCTCTTCTCTAGCTTCAAGCATATACCTAACATTTTCCATGAAAAAAGCCATTACTACTTTCTCAAATATTAATTCATGTATTATAATTTGATCTCAAAATATTAAATTTATTAATATATTATGAGTCATTCATAACTTAATATGCATTTTTAAAAATAATTTTATTTAAAAAATTTAAAATTTAAATGCATTTAAATTGAAAACAATTATAAATTAACATGTATACTAGTTTAAATCCACTTGCTTGTTTGAACGTTGATGCATTTGCATGCCCACTTTGCCTTTCACATGAGTTTGAGATAAGTGGCTAACCCTAAGTAGGCCCCACAAGCACATGGCCAAGTTAGCAAACGCCTTGATTTTTCTTCTTCTTTTTTATTATTATTTTATGTAATAAATTTGAGATATTTATTCCACTAAATTCCATTAAAGAGGCAGACAACTACTCCCACAAAGTTTAGGCAGACAACTAGTCAATACAAACCATAACCTTAAATATAAATTATTTAATATATCCAAAATATTCTAAATATATTTATAATACAAAATAATAATAATAATAATAATAATAATATAACCCAATATTTTGATTTCTTTTTTTTCTCAATTTTTTATTTCATATATTTCTTGCTAAATTATCATCCCAGTTTTAATTCATAGAAAAAGTCAAAGATATAATATATATGGAAATTAGTAAGAGGCAGCTTGCAATTTCCAGGAGGTGGACTATAATTATAAAGAAAAAGAAACAATAAAGTGATGAAAATAATGTGATATATACAATTTGATGAAAATAATTGGAGTCTTTCCACACTCCCCAGTTGCTTCAACATCCTTAATGAACACCATGCAACTTATATCAAAAACAACCAGTGCAACAATGAAATAAGCTTTCAAGCTAAACATCTCTGCTAAACAAACTTTTCAACACCCAATTTGCAGAAATTTGAAACAATGAATGCCTAACATATACCAACGTTGCAACATATATAATACTATTGTCTATGTTAGTGGTGCCCATCGATCAAGTGAGCCAAGGCTAATAATTTCCTTTTACTCTTTATTACATCCAATCTCACCTTCAGGAATATTTTAGGGCAGCAGAGCTAATATTTAGTATTTTGGATTTAAATTTTAAAAATAGTATAAATTTAGTATTTAGGGCAGCAGAGATAAAAGAAAATTTGTAAACAACTCATGGTAGAACGAATTAGAAAAATACAACACTGAAATTCGTTTTTTTACAGACTTGAAATAAGCTACGGAGGGCGAAATTTACCTATGGTTGCGATAGTGGAGAGTGACGGCGACGACGACGCAACAGAGAGGACAGCGGACGGCGATGAGTAGGTGGTCGGGTTGGCGTCTTCAGTGGTATGACAAAAGGATATGGCTAAGTATCGGGTATGAAAAAAGGATAAAATGTAAGAAAGGAAAACGACGCCATTTTGGTAAAAAAAAAAGTTGACCGTTTATGGCGTTCTTGAAAAGCGCCGTTAAAGTCGATCTATTACGGCGTTTATAAGATAGCGCTGCTAAACCCCCTAAAGCTCTGACGTGTTTTCATTAAAGTTAAATGTTTTTTACGGCGTTTTCTAAAAATCGCCGCTAATGCCCTACCAAAAAAACGATGTCTCAATTAAAGTAAAATACTTTTTGCGGCGTTTTTTCAAAAGTGCCACTAATGGTCGATCCATTGCGGCGTTTTCAACAAAGCACCGCTAATGCCCTACCAAAAATGGCGACGTTTCAATTAAAGTAAAATACTTTTTGCGGCGTTTTTTCAAAAGCGCCACTAATGGTCGATCGATTGCGGTGTTTTCTACAAAGCGCCGCTAATGCCCGAACAAAAACGGTTTTAATTAAAGTAATTTTTTTGCTGCGTTTTCTCAATTGCCCCACTAAAAGTCGATCTATTGCGGAGTTAAACGCCGCTAATAACCTATTCAAAACGGCACGTTTTGATTAAATGAAATTGTTTTTTGTGGTTTTTTTCAAATGCGTCACTAATAGTCGCTTTATTGCGGCATTTTCTGGAAAGCGCCGCTAAAGCCACTAAAGATGCATCCGAAAACGGCGCCGTTTTATTTAAAGTAAATCATTTTTTGCGGTGTTTTCGACCAAGCGCCGCTAATGCCTCTAGAGAAACGGCGTCGTTTTGTTTAAAGTAATATGTTTTTTGCGGCGTTTTTGACTACCTTCTATAGTAATAATTTTTTTTAGTTTAATTATTTATTAAATTCCTTTAAACTAATTTTGTTTTGTTTCTAACAATATATTTAATTTGTAAAATTTAATAATTGTGTATGAAAATAATTTAAAACAATAAAACCAAACTTCCTTACGAAGAGTTTGTGTCCATGAGTTTAATTTTTTGTGCAGCTCATAAAATTTAACTTCTCAAAATTTATCCCTAAAGCCTAAACCCTAGATCCTAAACTCTAAATTATATGTACCCTAAATCTTAAACCCTAAAATATATATCTTAGCCCATTAACCCTAAATTGTAAACCCTATATATATTAAAAGGTACAAAAGTAATTAAAAATAATAATCTTATTGCTTACCTAAACCCTAAAATAATTTTATTTTTTTTGTCACTTTTATCAAAATCCCTAACCCTTAAACACTAATATCTTGACCCTTAAAACCATAAACACTAAAACCCTATTTACAACACATTAAACCCCAAATCACAAACCATAAACCATAGATCTTAAAACACTAAACCCTAAATCTAAAATTCTAAATATTAAACCATAAACCCTAAAATCATAGACCTTAAACCTTAAATATTAAATCTTAAAATCTAAACCCTAAAATACAATTATTATTTTTTTAAGGCATTTTTATCATAAACGCCGCTAATGCTTGCCCTTTTGCGGCATTTTTACCATAAACGCCGCTATAGCTCTAAACTTTTACGGTGTTTTCCTATTAGTGCCACTATTGTATAACTTTTGCGGCTTTTTTTTCCCAAGCGCCACAAAAATGCCGCTAAAAACCTGTTTTGCTATAGTGGCGATATTTTCAGGTGCTGTCATCGCAAATGATGCTGAGGAGGCTGAGATTGGTTTTGAGACCTTGGTTGCTTCAATCAGCTTTTACAGAGATTGAGATCGCTAAGATGAAGGTTGGAAATGTCGTTTTCTCATTGGCGGAAAAAAAAGGTAATGATATGGCTTCTCCTTGGCGATGGCAGATGTTAATCGGACGCAAATGTTTAAAACTTGGTGGTGATGTTTGGTTGTGAAGAATTAGCAGGTTACATGTTTTGTGCTTGGACTGTGTTCTTTATTCTGTTTTGCTGTTAATTTTTTAGTTCTTGGACGCTACTCTGTTTTTTGTCAGTGCAGTTTGAACGAAGCAAAAAAAAAAAGAGAAAAAAAATCCCCTTTCTTCTTTTTCTGAGAGTGTGTTCAATGTTAAACTTGATGATACCAATGAAGACATTGGTTGGATTCCTTACTGCTTTTTGTTTGTTTTTAACACGTCCATTGACTTGTAATAGTAAAAGTCTTGGCAGTTTTATTGTTATTGATAGACCCCCAATAATGCACATATTTATGCAGTCTCGTGGTGGAGCCCCGACAAGCTATCGACATCCTTGGAAGACAATATATTGTTACATCTTCGGCATCTCATACCAGTGGTGCCAGAAGAAGCGAAACCCAATAACTTCAGGCAATGGTTCCAATAACCATTCCTTGAAGGATAAAACAAAGACTCCAAGTTCAGACACAGATAGTGAGTTCTTGGTTAGTAATTTGTTCTTTTCATTGGCTATGAAGATTACTATTTTGTTCTTGTTCTTATGGTTTTCCAAGTGTAAAGTAATGATTGTTTTGGTTCTTAATAAAAGTTGAATTAATTTTCTTAGCAAAATGAACAAATATATAAAATATTATCAAAAAAATCATTTCGAACGGTTCTTAAGAGAAACCATTGACTTGTAATTAATCCAAAGTCTTTGTGCTTTTATTGCCTAATTCATAAAAATTATTCCAAGTCTTGCATTGATGGACCCCATAAACCATGCTTTTAAAAGCACATGCTGGGAAATAAACTGGATTAAAATAAATTCCACCCAAAAAAATAAGCAACAAGACCAAATTAATTTATAACTTGTAATTGGGGTAGGTTGGCACCTTCCTTTATTGAATAAATATCAAAATTGTATTTGAAATTTAATTTAATTAATAATATCATATATATAAATTTTAATTTTATGTAATTATATATGAATCTTTTATTTAATTCAATCTTCACAAATTATTAACAATTTTATCGAATTAATGTAATTTACATTATTATATTGTATACACAAATAATTATATTAATTTAGTATGAAAATAAATGCATGCAATTTAAACATATACAACTAAATTAAAATTAAAATTTTATATATAATTACATCAAATCAAATTGTAGCATCAAATTTTATATATAAATTAATAAATAGTTTTTTAAAATAATATAATTAAATGAATTTGACAGAAAAGAAAAAAAAAATTCTTATCTTTGTCCAAGTAATTCCCACCACAAAATAGGAGATTCGATACGATGCTTTGTAGGTCCAATGTAGGGCAAGAATGTCGAAACTTTATTTTAGTGAGGAATGAATTATTTTATTCCAGGAAATGAATTACCTTGTGTTGCAGCAACTTTCCTCAAAATCCGTACTCCGAAAATGAAGAAAGCTCGTAAAGCTGAGAATATGCATCTCAAATCTCGTAAACCTGAATTTCTCTTCATATTTTTATTCTTATACACCCTTCCTATGGGGTTACTTGTTCATTTTACCATGGCTGCAGCAATTGATGATGGTAACATCCATTTCAATTTGACTGATTTCACCCCAAATATGCCTCACATACAGTTTGAAGCTGATACAACCGCATCAGGTGGCCAAATCCAACTCACCACCAACCAGAGAAACAAGCCTTTAAACGGTAGTGTTGGTCGAGCCACTTATTACCAACCAATGCACCTTTGGGACAATTCATCAAGGAAGCCCCTGCAGATTTCACCACTCATTTTTCTTTCTCCATCGATTCCTTGAATAAATCCTCCGGAGATAGGGGTGATGGGTTTGCGTTTTTCCTTGCTCCCGATGGCTCAAAAATCCCTCCTCACTCTGAGGTGGTTGCTTGGGACTTCAAAGTTGCGATTCAGACGCTAACACTAAATTTGTTGCAGTGGAATTTGATATGTATCCCAATGTATATGATCCTCCGGGGTTAGATCACGTGGCCATGGATCTCAACTCTATCAGGACTTCTTTTTACCCTGTCCAATGGACGTGGAGTGGCATTGAACATGGAGGAAATGTTGATGCTTTCATCACTTACAACTCTAGTACAAAAAACCTGAGTGTCTTTTTACTTGGTGCTGAGGACTTTAATCGTCTAAATTCATCTAATCTTTCTGCAACATTGGATCTTAGTCAATATTTGCCAGAATGGGTCACTTTTGGCTTCTCCGTATCCACTGGATCTAGCATTGAGCTACACACTATTTATTCCTGGAGTTTCAGCTCCAACTTACAAGTTTCCATGAATAAAACCATCAATCTTCCAAATGTACCACCAATCCCTCCATTCGACCCCAGAAGGAAGAAACAGACATGGCTACGGGTAGTTCTAGCCATTGTTGGTTGCATTTCTACTTTGCTCCTAGTTCTAAGTCTGGTTTGGCTTTTCTGTAGGAGGAGAAAGTACAGAAGGATGAGGGAAGATGGGACCATTTCTTTCAACGTAGACGTGGAAATGGTGACAGCACCTAGGAAGTTTTCCTACAAGGAACTCAGGCTTGCAACCAATAATTTTGCCGATGAAGGTCTCCTTGGAGAGGGAGGTTTTGGAAAAGTTTATTTAGGATTCTTGAGGGACATCAATTCCAATATTGCTGTCAAAAGGATAACTCCAAATTCTCAACAAGGGGTGAAAGAGTACGAATCCGAAATTACCACTATTATCAAATTGAGGCACAGGAATTTGGTCCAACTCATCGGTTGATGCCATGACAATAAGGAGTTCCTCATTGTGTATGAGTTCCTTCCAAATAGGAGTCACGATTACCATCTACATAAAGAACCGTGCTTGTTGACATGGGATACAAGGTATAAAATCGCCATGGGAGTGGCCTCAGCGTTGTTTTATCTGCAAGAAGAATGTGATCGATGCGTGCTGCATCGAGACATCAAGTCAAGTAATGTTCTGCTAGATTTTAGTTTCAATGCCAAGCTTGGTGACTTTGGGCTGGCTAGGCTTGTTGACCACGGACAAGGGTCTCAAACAACAAAATTGATCCTTGGAACTGATGGTTATATAGCACCCGAGTGTCTTGACACATACAAAGCCATTAAGGAATCCGATATATACAGCTTTGGTATTGTTGCCTTAGAAATAGCCTCCGGAAAGAAGGCCGTAGCTGTAATTGAAAGGAATGGCAAGAGATTCAAGACAAAACTGGTGGAATGGGTTTGGGAATTGTATAGGGAAGAGCGTCTTTTGGATGCTGCTGACCCAAGATTGTCTGGAAACTACGACACGGAACAAATGGAACGGTTGCTGTTAGTTGGGCTGGCTTGTGCTCACCCAAACTATTTTGACCGCCCATCCATAACGAAGGCTATTGAAATCCTTGGTTCCAAAGCCCCACTGCCCAGTTTACCACGCGAGATGCCGGTTCCAATATACATTGCAGCTCTGCAAGACAACATCGTTACATCTTCAGCATCCACTTCATCCTATACCAGTGCCTCCAACAGAAGCCAAACTCAAAGTTCAGGCACTGCGTCAAGTATCCATTCCTTTAAGGATTAAACAATGGCTCCAGGTTACGAGACGGAAGCCAAGCAGTGAATTCTTGGCAGTTGGTAGTTGAACCTTCTTTTGTTGTATATTTGGCTTCTTGTTTTCTAGTTTTGATGCTTTGTTATATCCATGGTTAATGGTTTCCGCACCTTGTGTTTTGTTCTATTGATTGGGTATATACGAATATCATTCTATTTAAAGATTTTAGTGTTCTTAGATTGCTTTGGTTGGCTATTTAAATATAAATTGAGAATGCACATATAATTCCTCAATGGATTGATATTATTCTGAATGAGTAATTTTGTCTCTAGACTCCACTGAGAATCTAATGTCTAAAGATAATTTAATTAGATGAAAATTTTGTTCTCACTTTAATATCATGTCTATTTATATATATTATATTTAAGCTCATGATTGAGTTGATATATCAATTTAATAATATAAAAGATAAATTAGATACATTCATAAAAATTTATATATTAATAAAGTTATAAAGATAAATTAATTTAGAAGAAAAAACCACCGACAAATATTTTATTATTTTATATGAATATTTATTTTTATTTTATAGGGTGAGATATAAAAAATTATCACTAAGGTAGTGAGTGTGTGAAGAAATCTAGTATTAAACTATATGGATTGATAAGTGGTGCTTACATGAATATAATAATTAAAATTTTTAAAGTTAGTTACTTATGTTTAATGAAAATTTTAATTGTATTTTAAATATTTTTATTTCGTATAATCTCTTGATAGGTTCTAACGAAATTAATAGATATAGAAGTGGATGTTTGAGTGGAGTTTATTAACTCAAGTTAGTGCTCCTAATTTTCGGTCCAACTTTTGTTATTTGTGTATCTTGCTTTATTGTTAATTTTACGAAGTTTTTGACTAATTTTAATTTTTATACATTACGAATTGGTTCAATTTAATTCCTTTAATTTGAAGTTTTAAAATTGTAATCTTGATATTTTAATTTGATCAATTTTAATTCTTATATTTTTCGAATTGGTTAAATTTAATTCTTGTAATTTGAAGTTTTAAAATTGTAGTCTTAATATTTTAATTTAGTCAATTTTAGTTTCTATACTTTTTGAATTAGTTAAATTTAAACCTAAACAATAATAATTAAATTTATTTTGTTAAATTCTAATATTATTCTTATAGTATACATAAAGTTGTAGACTTATAATTCATTCTCTAAATTCATCATTCTTAATCTTTATACTTTTTAAATTTAGAATTTTGAATATTAGTACTATCGACCACTATTAAATCTATTAATTAGATTTTTAGATTCATCATTCCAACTTGCTAATTTGAACAGTACATCAAAGGAGGGCCTATTGTTGGATTTGTAGATTTGAGCCCCTGAAATGTTTGTGTGTGTATGCATGGCTAAGTAAAACTTTTGAAATTTCTTTTACAAATTCGGATAATAGTAATTAATTCGAATTTGGATTCATATAATAATACTAAAATAATTTGCGAGTAATAAACGAATTTAACTCTTTAATTATATTTGCATAATCAGATTCAAATAATTTTAAAAATACAGATATTCGATCTATTTTCGTTCTTAATAAGCTTGGTTAAAGATGTAAAGTGCTATCTAAATTAATATTTATATAATTTATCAGATTGAATAGATCATCAGGCTGATATCTATGTCAAATAGCAACACATGTTAGAAAATTATTAACTAAATTCAATAACTTAATTAAATTATTATCTATATTATTTTTAAAAAAATTATTGAATTGGTATCACCTATCAATCGAGTCATAATTCAGTTAGAAAATTATCAAAAAAATTATGCATTTATAAAGTAAGTTATACAATTACGTGGGTATTCTTAACTTTTTATATTTTATATATCAATACTCCATAATGAGATTTAAACCAAATACACCGTGCATATAAAACATTTTTGTATCATTTGAACTAAATTAATTTTTATTTTTATATGAAACTTTAATAAATATATTTATTAATAAATTTGTTCTATATTTTTTTTCATTTTGATTGATGGAAATAAATTGAAAGCTTAATTAAATAAATTTAAACAAAATTCACCAAAATAAATTTTAAAAATTATTTAAAATTTAAAATGAAAAGTCAAACTAAACCATGAAAATCTTCCAACATGAAGGTTACGATAAAGCAATCCTAATTGTGTACTCTTTATTGCCTAATTCCATATACCAGTAATATTCTAAGTCTTTGCCTTTAAAATGACCCGACTCAAAATAAAATAATTTATAATTTAGTTGGGGGTGGGGGGTGCGTTGGAACTTTCCATTCATGGAATAAACATTAAAATTGTATTTGAAAATATAATATTATAAAATTCAATTGAGTCTTAACTCGATTATTATAAGTACTATAATTAATGTAAAAGAATGTAGGTTCAAGTACACTGAAACACATTATCTTTTTACGGAATTTCTTATTAATTTTACCATGGCTGCATCAATTGATGATGGTAACATCCAATTCAATTTGACTGCTTTCACCCCAAATATGGCTAGGATAGAGTTTGAAAATGATACAATCGCATCAGATGGCGCAATCCAACTCACCACCAACCAAGTAAACGATATTGTTGGTCGAGCCACTTATTACCAACCAATGCACCTTTGGGACAATTCATCAGGGAATCTCCGACTTGCAGATTTCACCACTCATTTTTCTTTCTCCATCGATTCCTTCAATAAGTCCTCCGAAGATAATGATTGTTTTCATTGGCTACGAAGATTACTATTCTTAGATTTAAATTTTGTTCTTGTTATGGTTTTCTAAGTGTAAAGTAATGATTTGTTTTCGTTCTTAATAAAAGTTTAATTTTCTTAGCAAAATGTACAAATATATAAAATCTTATCAAAAAATCATTTCGAACTTGTTCTTAGGAGACCCATTGACTTGTAATTAATCTAAAGTCTTTGTAGTTTTATAGACATTTATGACCACAATAAGTGGAGCCCTTAGAAGAATTCAATTATTTATTAAGAAAAAATTTATATAAAACTGGAATACCATATTATTTGTATATATTTTAATAATTTAATGTCATTTCAGCATACAAAATTTATTCAATAAATAATTAAAAAACAAAAACAAAAGAAAATATCAATTATGATTATGTTCGTGTTTTTAATCTTTTATATTTTTGAACTAAAGTATTTTTAGTTTTTACATGAAACCTTAATAAGTATATTTTTAATAAATTTGTTCTATACTTAATTTTTATTTTAATATTGTATATATTTCATGTGTTATTATTAATTAATTTCAAACCATACATTTCATTATTTATTGTATGTTATTTTTAAACATAAATCTGTATTTTAAATACATAATTTTCACATGTATACATATATAATAAAATCTGTAATATTTTATTAAAATTTTAAAATTGATTTAAAAATTAAAATTGTGTATCAACTAATACTACAGATATAATCCAATATTAGTCTAAACATATTGAAACACATTATGCCTGTTCTTTTTTATACAATGCTTAAAACTACTCATAGTCCCTCTTCAACTCATAAATAAGAAGAATGCATTTCAAAATACTCAAACCTACATTCTCCTCAAGGGCAAAGCCAGAACAACCTTTTAGGAGGGCTGAATGAAATTTTAATTTTTTATTGTCTATATCTTTATAATTTTTAAAGGATTAAATTAAATTTTTATAATTTTAGGGGGCCAAAGTATAATTTTACCTTTACTAATTTAAAATTTTAAAAAAATTTAAGAGCTTAAATAATAATTTTACATTTTAAGGTGGGCCGAAGTCCAGCCCCCTTTAGATTCGCCACTGATCCTCCTGCATTACCAACCGTACTTATACCAATCGAGTTAAAATCAATTAAAAAAATTTGGCATTTATTACCTAATTACGTATACGGGTAATCTTCAAAGTCTTCGCAGGTCTATTGTCATTGATGGACCCCGAAAATCAGTCCATTAAAAGCACTTGTAAGAAAATAAACTGGCCTGAAATAAATTTCACCCAAAAATAAGCAGCTAGACTAATTTATAAAGTGATGTAGTTGGGTATGTTGGCACCTTCCTTTATTGAATAAATATTAAAACTTTATTTGAAATTTAATTTTATATAAAATAATATAAATTTTAATTTTATGGAATTATATATAAATTTTTATTTAATTTAACTTTTATAAATCACCGTTAACATTATTGATTAAGTATCATTTACATTATTATATTGCATATAAAAAATATATTAATTTAATATAAAAATAAATGTATGTAATATTTATTTGTTTAAATTTGTAAATATCAACCACAAAGTAGGGGATTCAATACAATGCTTTGAGGGTCCAATGTATGGCAAGAATGTCAAACTTTATTTTAGTTTATTTCCATACCTGAAGAGCAATGAATTAGCTTGTGTTTGCAGCAAGTTCCCTCAAAATCCTTACTCTGAAAATGAAGAAAGCTGAGAATATGCATCTCAAATCTCTTAAACCTGAATTTTTCTTCATAGTATTATTGTTATACACCCTTCCTATGGCTGCATCAATTGATAATGGTAACATCCATTTCACTTTGACTAATTTCACCTCAGATACGCCTAGCATAGAGTTTGAAAATGATGCAACAGCATCAGGTGGCGCAATAGAACTCACCACAAACCAAAATGGCAAGGCTTTAATCTATAGAGTTGGTCGAGCTACTTATCACCAACCAATGCACCTTTGGGACAACTCATCTGGGAATCTCCGACTTGCAGATTTCACCACTCAATTTTCTTTCGCCATCAATTCCTTGAATAAGTCCTTCGGAGATGGGGATGAAGGTGATAGTAGGGCTGATGGGTTTGCGTTTTTCCTTGCTCCCTATGGTTCAAAAATCCCTCCTAACTCCGTAGGTGCTTGCCTGGGACTTCAAACTTGCGATTCAGACGCCAACTCTAAATTTGTCGCAGTGGAGTTTGACACGTTTCGCAACCTATGGGATCCTCCGACGATGTCAGATCACGTGGCCATTGATCTCAACTCTGTAAAGGCTTCATTCCACCCTGTCGAATGGCTGTGGAATGATATTGAAAATGGGGGAAAAGTTGATGCTTTCATCACTTACAACTCTAGTACAAAAAACCTTAGCGTTCTTTTACGTGATGCTGATGACCTTACTCGTCAAAATTCATCTAGTCTTTCTGCAATATTGGATCTTAGTCTATATTTACCAGAATGGGTCACTTTTGGCTTCACCGGATCCACTGGACGATTATCTGAGCTACACACTATTTATTCCTGGGATTTCAGCTCCATCTTACAGGTTTCCATGAATCTAACCAGCAATCCTCCAAATCTGGCGCCAGGCCCTCCAATCAACCCCAAAAGGAAGAGCAAGACATGGCTATGGGTAGTTCTAGCCGTTGCTGGTGGCATTTTTGCATTGCTCCTAGTTCTGGGTCTGGCTTCGCTTTTCTGCAAGAGGAGAAAGTACAGAAGGATGAGAGAAGATGGGACCATGTCTGTCAACGTAGACATGGAAATGGTGACAGCACCTAGGAAGTTTTCCTACAGGGAACTCTGGCTTGCAACCAATAATTTTGCCGATGAAGGTCTCCTTGGAGAGGGAGGTTTTGGAAAAGTTTATTTAGGCTTCTTGAGGGACATCAATTCCAATATTGCTGTCAAAAGGATAACTCCAAATTCTCAACAAGGGGTGAAAGAGTACGAATCCGAAATTACCACTATTATCAGATTGAGGCACAGGAATTTGGTCCAACTCATCGGTTGGTGCCATGACAATAAGGAGTTCCTCATTGTGTATGAGTTCCTTCCAAATAAGAGTCTCGATTACCATCTACATAGAGAGCCATGCTTGTTGACATGGGATACAAGGTATAAAATCACAATGGGAGTGGCCTCAGCGTTGTTCTATTTGCAAGAAGAATGTGACCAATGCGTGCTGCACCGAGACATCAAGTCAAGTAATGTTCTGTTGGATTTGAGTTACAATGCCAAGCTTGGTGACTTTGGGCTGGCTAGGCTTGTTGACCACGGACAAGGGTCTCAAACAACAAAATTGATCCTTGGGACTGATGGTTATATAGCACCCGAGTGTCTTGACACATACAAAGCCATTAAGGAATCCGACATATACAGCTTTGGTATTGTTGCCTTAGAAATAGCCTCCGGAAAGAAGGCCGTAGCTGTAATTGAAAGGAATGGCAAGAGATTCAAGACAAAACTGGTGGATTGGGTTTGGGAATTGTATAGGGAAGAGCGTCTTTTGGATGCTGCTGACCCAAGATTGTCTGGAAACTACGACACAGAACAGATGGAGCGGTTGCTGTTAGTTGGGATGGCTTGTGCTCACCCAAACTATTTTGACCGCCCATCCATAACACAGGCTATCGAAATCCTTGGTTCCAAAGCCCCACCGCCCAGTTTACCACGCGAGATGCCGGTTCCAATATACATTGCGGCTCTGCAAGACAACATTGTTACATCTTCAGCAGCCACTTCATCCTATACCAGTGCCTCCAGCAGAAGCCAAACTCAAAGTTCAGGCACTGTGTCAAGTATCCATTCCTTTAAGGATAAAACAATGGCTCCAGGTTATGAGACGGAAGCCAAGCAGTGAATTCTTGGCTGTTGGTAGTTGAACCTTCTTTTGTATATTTGGCTTCTTGTTTTCTAGTTTTGATGCTTTGTAATATCCATGGTTTCTGCACCTTGTGTTTTGTTCTTTTGATTGGGTATATACGAAGATGGAAAAGGATTGTATGAAACAGTGACGCCACGTCATCTGTATCCCTTTCCAATAGTTTTATGTCAAATCATTACTCTTATCCTGAATTTCAGAATTTTATCCTGAAAAAAATTAAATCTAAATTAAAATATTGAAATTCAGGATAAAATCCTAAAATTTAGGATAAGAATATTGATATGGCATAAAGGAAAGGGATACAGATGACGTGGCGTCACTGTCTCATACAATCATTTCTCATACGAAGATAACTCAAATAATTTAATTAAGTATTAAAATGATCTATTTTTTTAATTAAACACCAAAATAATCTGAAATCTACAGTAAAAGTTGATGGGGCTAAATTATATGGCGCCACAAACTTGCCACATCAACAGGAAGCATAAAAATTTAATTTTTTGGTGGAGCAATGTAAAATGACGCAATCTGTATAAATACCATAAAAATATTACAAGTTCTGAAAAAATAGGGGACTTTAAAATAATTTTCTATTTTTTGGTGGAGCCAATTTAAATGGCGCCACGTGACACCCTTCTGATTTTTTTTACTTTTTTTTTAAATTTTTTCTTTTTAAATTTTTAAATTTTTCTTATTTTATTTTATTTATTTATTTTTGAAATTAATTTTAAAAATTTAAAATGTATATTTGAAATGTTTTATAATATATATTTTTAAAATTTTAAAATTATTTTAAATTATTTTTAAATTTTGAATATTATTTTTAAAATATTAAATATATTTTTAATAATATAAAATATTTAAATATTTTAAAGATTTGACCTTTCAAATTTATTATTAGTTTTTAATATTTTAAATATTATTTAATTTTTATAATATTTTAAATTATAATTTTAAATTATTTTTAAAGATATTCGCTTTTAATAAAATAAACTAAAAATTTAATTAATTATCAAAATGACCCATTTCTTTAATTGGCTCCACCAACTTTTCTTTGTAAATTTCAGGTCACTTTCGCGTTTAATTAAAAAATGAGTTATTTTGATAATAAATTAAATTTTTAGTTTATTTTATAAAAATCAAGATATTCAAACTATTTTTAAATTCTATTTAAAGTTAAAAATAATATTTTATTTAAAAAGAAAATTTTGAATTAATTAAAAATAAAAATATTTGTTAAAAAAATTATTTGTTAAAAATGAAATTATTTAAAAATATATGATTTTTAATTATTTTTAAAGATATTTAACCTTTTAAATTATGATTTTAAACCTTTTAATATTCAAAAATAATTAAAAAATCATATATTTTAAATCAATTAATTTTTAACAAATAAATCTTTTTTAGCAAATATTTTTATTTTAATTAATTCAAATTTCACTTTTAAAATAAAATATTATTTTTATTTTAAATAGAATTTAAAAATAGTTTGAATATCTTGGCTTTTTTATAAAAATAACACAAAAAATTAATTTATTATCAAAATAACTCATTTTTAATTAAACACGAAAGTGACTCGAAATCTCCAGTAAAAGTTAGAGGAACCAAATTAAAAAAATGGGTCATTTTGATAATTAATTAAATTTTTGGGTTATTTTATTAAAAAGTCGAATATCTTTAAAAATAATTTAAAATCATAATTTAAAATATTATAAAAAATAAATAATATTTAAAATATTAAAAAATAATAATAAATTTGAAATGTCATATCTTTAAAATATTTAAATATTTTATATTATTAAAATATATATTTAATATTTAAAAATAATTTAAAATATATATTATAAAATATTTCAAATATGTATTTCAAATTTTTAAAATTAATAACAAAAATAAAATAAATAAATAAATAAAATAAAATAAGAAAAATATAAAACTTAAAAAAGAAAAAAATTAAAGAAAAAGACAAGAGTTAAAAAAAGTAAAAAAAAAAATCAGAAGGGTGTCAGGTCTGGTAGCGCCATTTAAATTGGCTCTACCAGAAAATGAAAAATTGTTTTGAAGTCCCTTATTTTTCCAAAACTTGCAATATTTCCATGGTATTTATACAGGTGGCGCCATTTTACATAGTTCCACCAAAAAATTAATTTTTTATGCCCCTGCTGACGTGGCAAGTTGGTGGCGCCATATAATTTGGCTCTACCAACTTTTACTAAAGATTTCAAGTCATTTTAGTGTTTAATTAAAAAAGTAGGTCATTTTAATACTTAATTAAATTATTTGGGTTATTTAAATAAAAAAGTCCGAAAATTACTCTATTTAAATATTTTATTCTTCTTAGTGTAATGATTGCTTTGGTTGATTTCAAAAATTTAATTCATTTATTTTTCAAATTTAAAAATAAAAGTTGAATTGTTAATACTATTAAATTATGTATAATACATCCAAACAATTATAATCATAATTAATCATTAAAAACACAACTGAATTTATTATAAGAAGATATTCAAACTTATATTAGAATAAATCTATATATAATTCACATTGTGGGACATAAACAATAAGGGATTTCGTCTCTTAACTCAGATGACAGCCTGAATACTTGAAAAGGCAGTGATTCACACAGTGGGAACGCCTTGTTAGGTGCCTAATAATGTGGACCATGTAGACTCACATAGTTATTCACCAAGGAAATCTCTATATATGCTCACTTGGATTAGCAATAATAATTATACATTGTTTTTGTTTTTGATACAATATTGGGGATTAGGGATGGAAGTCACACAATTTAAACCTGTATTATATGGATGTCTGTAAAAAACCTTAACTATCACTCCATCCAAGTGAAGACAATATATATTGTTTTTGTTAGCTATTTTAATTTTAGTTTAATAGTTTTTTGTTAAAATACGTGTTAAATTTTTAACTATTTAATTAAAATACTTACTTTGAAATATTTTAATTTTATATTTTAATCAATTATTTTCATTAAAACCCTCCTAAGAATGATAACTAATTAATTCTACGTAAAATAATTTAATAAATTCAGTTTATTGTTATTATCTTTTTATTTAAAATTTGCGGAGTAAATAGAACTTGTAAGGACCCAAATCTGCCCAGGCCCAACAACCCAAAACTAAAATTAAAAAACAAATCCAAATAACCAAATTTCAAGTCCATTTACAATGTTAAATAGCCCAAAAATCAAAACTACCCAAGCCCAATTTATATGACCCTAGACCCAACATTTAAAACCCATAACCCAATATCCAAATAAAATAAATTGGGCCCAAATGGCCCAAGATCAGACTATCCATAGAAACCCTAGGGTTTCCACCTTGGCGCCGCAGCCTCCAGCATCCGTAAGCTCCCACGCACGACCCTCGTATGCCCCAGCGCCCCTCGTGCCTCCACATCCTCCTCCGTACCTGCAAGAAGACAAACAACAAAACAATAGCAGCGAATAGAAACAGAGAACAATTGTATATTTTTTACTTTTTTCTTTTTTCCAGGGAAAAAGCCATAGTCTTTAATCTTTGTAAAAGGAGGCAAACACAGACATTTTACATACTGAAATACAAAAGAAAAAGGAACCGAAGAAAAAGGTGATTTCATGAATTTCATTCATTTCTTCTGAATCAGTTCCATCGCTCTTTCATTTCGCTTTGACTTCTTTTTGTATAACGAAAAAAACAGAGGACTTACCTCGCTTCTAGGCCGTCGGTCCCCTATCACTTCGTTGTAATCGGAGATAGAAGGGGGATCTGAGGCCAAAATAGGCCATACTTCGAAGCTTGGGGCGTCGGTCACCGCACCTTCGGCGGGCTGGTGCTTTTTTGAGGGAGAAAATAGAGGTGCGGCTGAAGAAAAAGGGAGTTAGGGTTTGTGAGGCCGAATCCTCAGATTTTAGCCCTTTTAAGGGACCTCATGCGGCATCGTTTTGAGTCCAGCTCAATGGCTCCAAAACGGTGTCGTGTAGTTAAACCCGACCGACCCGATTCAGCGCCCTCATGACCCGCGCGTTCGTCGTGGTAGAGGGGAATTTGTGCTTCTAGTCCCTCTTTTTTATATTAGCCTCTAATTGAGTTCGTTCGAGACTCCCTGAGTTTTTTAATTTGGACTTATAGTTTGCGCTTATTTGCAGTCGGATTCGTGCCTAAACGCAGCACATTAAGGATCTAGTACATTGCCAGTTCTAGTCCCTATGTGTTTGTAGGCGTCAAGCTTTAGTCCTTCTTCTAATTTCAGCAACTTATTTTATTTATTAAATGTCCCTTCGGTTTTATTTGTGTTTCAATTGAGCCTTTTTTTTTTATTCATTATCTTCGACATTTTCTATTTTATTCTTTGAAACCCTTTTATTTTCGATTTTCTTTTTTATTTCACCATTTAGTATATAATCTTGGAGTATGTTATTAATTTTGTATGGTTTTAGTTTGTTATTCATACTTTTATTTATATACGTGTGTGTATATCTATATAAAATTATATAAGTCTATTTATTCATTTTTCTTTAAATTTGTTCGTTTGAAATGTTTTTATATACATGTGTATACTTTATAATAAGGTATATTATTTTATGTATATTATTAATCTTTATATTATTTTATATATACGATTTCTTTTAAATTTATTCTCATACTATATTACATAATCCAATATAATACATCTTTTAAATTATTATTATATGCATGTATATTTTGATGTCTATGTTTAATCTATATACACTATTAAATTCATGTTCTTTACACTTATAGTTTTCCTTATATGTAAAAATATGTTTTTAAGTTTATTACGTGTAGTTTATAATGAAGTTGATTCAACCTTGGATGTATTACTAAAGTGTGTATTCTTTACAAATAATTGTTTTAAATATATTTATAGGTATATGTGCATTTATAAACCTAGTGTATGCATTTCTAAAGATTATATTTAACAAAGCATTTTGTTATTCTCGAATGCCTTATACATTTTAATTTTTCATATATATATTTCAATAAACATTTTTCCTTATATATATTTCTATGATATTTTTACAAACAATCATTCCTAAGTTTATTTATATATATATACTTTAAAACCTTATGTATATAACATGTATTTTATCATACCTTTTTGTTATTTAAAACCTTCCATGGTGTATATATTATTTAAATCGTTTCCCTTTTATTATAGGTATATGGTCATCTTTAGATGGATATTTTATACAAAAAAATACTTTATACATAGGAGTGTGTCTTTTAAGTCTATAATTAATTTAATCTTATGTGCATATTTAGTCCCATGACAATTTATTTTACAAATTCTTTTAAATTTATTTATATATATATATATTATTTTATGTATATAAGTCTTTCTTTTAGAACACATTTTATTATGTATTGTTTTGATTTAAAGTCTCGCATTTAAATACCATTTTATGTGTATATACATTTGTTAACTTTGAATAGATACGCCATCTTCAAAATGTTTGTGTCCATTTTATAATTTGTTATAAGATTAATTTAAGCTTGTAGGTATTTCTATGTTTTTACAAATAATTATTTTTAAAAAAGTTATATGTTTTGTAAATTTATTTAGTGCATTATATCTTGCCATATGTCTTTATTATTCTTTCATATTACATACATTATTTACATTACCGTGTATTTTATTAACTTCTAAATGAATTCGTGTTTAACATATTTTACGTGTAATTTGATTCGAACTTTCATTCTATAACATCCATTTCAAACATTATATATCTATCCTTAGTGAAGTCGCCATTGGTTTTATAAAACCCAAATTTTGTAATCCATTTCGTCTTATTTCAAATCAAATTAATGTGTTTTAAGCTGGTTTCACAATTTCCTTTAAAACAAAGGCGATATTCGATACTTGGTAATTCGTGGAATCGTGCCCTAACGTGTTGGGTGGCAATTCCTCGTTTGCTCAAAGTAATCGAAGGTCCCTTTAGAATTTCACCCACGGCTATTAAAAAAAATCCCTTAAACGAGAGCGATATGCGATATTTGGGAATTCACGGAATCGTACCCTAACGGGCTGGGTTGCAATTTCTCGTCTGCTTAAAACAATCAAATATCCCTTCAAAATTTCACTCATATCTTTTTAAAATCCTTTAAAACGAAGGTAATACTCGGGGTTTGACAATTCAGGAATCATGTCCTATCGTGCTGGGTTGTGATTTCTCGTTTGTTCAAAACAATCGAATATTCCTTTAGGTTTTTGTTCACGTTTATTAAAAACGAAGGCGATGTTCGATGTTTGGCAATTTGAGAATCGTGCCCTGTCGTACTAGGTTGCGCTTTTTCATTTGTTCAAGAAAATCAAAGATCCCTTCAGAATTTCACTCGTACTTTCTAAGGTGAGGCAATGTTCGATGTTCAGGAATTCGAGGAATCGTGCTCTACTGTGCTGGGTTTTGATTTTCTCGTTGGACTAAATAATTGGACATCCTTTTACGGTTTTCAACATATAAACCTTTGGAAGTCGAAATTTATCACGTTTTCGAGGGCATAAAGAATCAGGTCCTACCGTACTGGACGTGATGCCATATTCCTCTTACGCAAGAGAATCTTTGGCAAATAACTTGGGTTATTCAAATGCTATTAAAAAGAACCACATTTCATTTTAATTTTAGACATAAGGACAATATTTAATCGATTTGATACCAATTTTGGGCGTAATGAGGGTGCTAATCCTTCCTCATATGTAACCGACTCCCGAGCCCGTTTTCTCATATTCTCGTAGACCAGAATCGTCGTTTTAGTAAATCAAAAGCGTTTTATTAAAATAACCAAATTCTTAGGTGACCCAATCACACCAAAACAAAAAGATCGGTGGCGACTCCATGTATTTATTTTTCAAAAGTCGATTCCTCCATATTTTCATTAAATTTAAAATTTTAAAATATGTGAAAAAGGGGTGGTTTCGACAGAACTCAAGGAAATTTATGGGATATTCTTCAAACTAAAGGGGAGTGGGGGACCAAATGGGCATTCATGAAACCATATGGGGTAAGTATATATTACACTAAACTTAAGGGTGGCATGTGCTTAAAGTAAGGTGTTTGGACTTTTCTATCAACCCGAATTAAAATCCGAATGCTTAAGCTTTCAATTAATTAATCTTCTTCATTATTTTTGAGCTCATAATTGTTTAGAGAGTAGACTCTAACTCAAATAATCGAAAACAAAACAAAAATCGAGATTCCCTTGAGAAAAGCTTTGCGCAAACCTCTAACTCGCAACTAAAGTTTAAACTTATAAATTTAAATTATAATTATTAAATAATTGCAATTATAATTACTCCCAATTTAAAATCTCAAACTCAAGAAAATATACTAAAATATTCAAATAAAATACCAAAAAAATTGCTGCAGAGTTTCTCTTAATAATTTGTATTATATCAAATAGGGTATTTATAAAGGAAAATATACAAAATTTAATTTTAATTCAAAGCTGCAAATTAATTAAATCGGGAGAGTTTTATGCATGTAAGACTCAAGATAGCCAAAGTCAATGACACACTAATGGAGGGCACTCCCTATGCCACGACATCGATGCCATTTTGTGCCAATTGGGCCAATCTAAATGGGTCCAATTTTTTAAGCTTGAATGAAAAAATTAAGCTGAAATATTTAATTATTTAATTAAAATTTATGGATAAATTTATTTAATTATCCGAATACATTTAGATTACGATGATTATGTAATTTAATTTTTCACTTTGCACTCAATTATTTAATTTATTCATTCAATTAAATAATAATTCAAAGAAAATCAATTAATTTTAAGTCATCTTTTGCCTCTTTGAGAAATTACATTTTGTGCATATAGTAATTCATGCAATCTATTTCTTATTCATCATTTTGTCCATTCATTCACAATTTTCATAATGCAAATCATTTATCTTACATTTGGTTGGAGTATTATTTTCTAGGCATGTTTTAGCATATGAATTAGCAATAAATTATTTCAATTGGTAATATTTAGCCACTTCTATACCTTATTTTAGTAAAGAAATTGAAATTTTTTTCTTATTTTGAATAGGCATTATTTTTTACATGAGTTTTTGTTGGGGATCCACTCGTTTAGGCAACAAGCAAGAACAATAGAGAACCATGAATACAAATATTTTACATGGAAAACTCCTCCAAAGAGGATAAAAAATATGGGTGAAAGAGGCTTCGACTTTTCACTAAATGAGTAAACAAAGGAGAGTACAATATGGAGAAAATAAACTTAAATGTACTAAATGTACGAACTCAAAACTCAAATACAAAGTCGTAACTTAGAAACAAAATTCTCTCCCTAATTACCATGAAAACTCTCACCACAACTCATCAGTGATTACATCTTGTAACCTTCAAAAGAAAAACCCTGTAATATGACATCTTTAATTGCCTCCTTAATTGGCCTTTTAAAACAAGAATACAATGGCCCATTTAAAATCATACAATGGCCTTCTTAATTGTATTTGATAGCTTTGAACAACTGATTTGCCAATTAGATAATTAGTCAAACTATTGATTTCTAATATTTGTGACTACTGTATGATTATTTGTGTAGTGTGGGCATGTGATCTAGCCTAAATATACATTGATTGTGTGTCTATCGTTCTTAATGCTATTGATAGATTAAATTTTTAAGTGATTATTATAGGATTGTTTGTCAATAAGGGAAGTAATTAATGACAATTGTCTTAATTATCAATAAGATAAGAAGAGATTAGGTTGCTAGACAATTATCGGCAACTATAACCAATTTATTAAAGAACATTGAAAATCATCTTTGCATCAATGATCAAACTCTTAAATCAAATGAATAATTTACTTCAACTAGAGTTTCATCTCATCGATTTTTCTCAAAATTTTGATTATTGCTTTCTTTGTTTTTTTTTCCAAACCTTAATTTTAATTGTTAACTTTTCTTTAAGTAAAAACCCCACCATTCCCCTTTATTTTATTTGTTTTAGCTGAAGGAATAAAATTTTTATTAATTCCTGTGGATTCGACCCTATTTGTCTCTTCTACTATTTTTTTTCAAATATGTTTTAATTTTGACAACTTCGAAAACTGTACACTCCGTAACGAAAATGGTCATTACTCATACTAGTAATGATAAAATAATTTGACCAAAAAATGACTCATGATCTCATGTTTCATTTTCATAATACAAAAAATGTCAATGAGAATATATCATTTACTACTTTTATTGAGCTATTATTCAACTACTGTGAGTGAAGCGTTATCATGTATAAGTCATATACCCAACATAATAACATTTAACCCACTACCTTAAGATCATAGGATAAATTCAACTTGGTTCATATCTAATGTATTGTCAATTCAAATAATTGCATCTATATCTTTCTTTTTGGAAGTTGTTTCGATAGCTAGGACAAGCTATCTCTCTAATTGAACTTATAGACAACATAATATTGCTTATATTAGTCGTTTATTTAATTTGACCCCATAGTCTATGAACAATTTAGATTAACTACTAACATAAATTGTTTTCTCTTGTTGCAATCTAATCATTTAATGCAACTTAATTTTAATTAAATCTTAAGTAATCAATAAGTCAATATTTACTTATAAAATTTGCTTTACTTATAAAAACCATTAAAGCCATTATACAAATAATATTAAATGAATATGTGGTAATTTTTATATATTTAATTACTTTAAAAATTTACAACGAAACGAAATCACTTCAGTGAAGGCACCAATGCCCTTTCTTCATTTTCAAAGAGTGTGTTCGATGTTCACCTTGATAATACCAATTAAGGTGTTGGATGTTACAACGAGGTAAGTCTATAACTCAAGTTTTAGCGGTTTGATTTTTTATTGTTTGTTGTCAATATAAGAGGACGTATGTTCAAGTGTGTTGAAGTGCGTTATCCTCATATTTATGAATTGAAAAGGGTTACGAGTAATTTTAGACATTATATAAAAAATATATCAAAAGATTTCTATTTTAATATTACAATTGTTCCCAACCAAAGAAAATAATTGCAGATTAATATCAATTATTATAGATTATATCAACAAATGTTAGATGCAATGTTAAAGTATACTATATTCTTTAAGAGAGATATAAGTTTAAACTTTGAAGATGATATTCTTGAAAAGAACAACCATGAACCCTAAATATAAATATAAAATAGACATGAAAATACAAAAAGAAAAATTAAATTATTTTTCATAAAATAAATATTTGATTTATTTTAGATTTATATTATCTTCTTCAAAGTTAAGTTATACCCCACTTTCGATTTATCACTCTATAAAATGATGGGTCATATAATTTAAATTATATTTTAATCACCGAATTTTAAAAATTTAAAATATCATCGCCACCATTTTTTCATAAAATTTTTTTAGTTATTTTAGATTTTGGGTTTATATTATTTTCCAAAGTTAAATTATATGAATTTAAAACTTAATTAAAATGATAGGTAAATTATAGATTTAATCAATTATATATAGTTTAAATTATATTTTGTTCATTAAATTTGAAAAATTATTATATATTCATTAGTATTATCAATTTATTATGTTATTAACTAGCTACAAGTTGATGTAATATGTTATACCATTATTTCAAACAAGAAATGTTAGGTCAAATTACATGGTTAATATTTATACTTTTTTTGTCTTTCTAGTAAAAAGAAATAAATGAAATGAAATGAAATTATTACAAATGAAAAATATAATATTAGTTGTAAAATTTAATCTAAAATTTCATTTGAAATGACAATATAATATGCTATGTTAACTTTCTATTACCCCATTAATTAGAGATGGTAGTGGGTTAGATATTTACAAATTCTGGATTATTTAAATCCTCAAATTTACCTTAAAATCTGAATTCAAAAAATCCAACTTTTATTATCAAAATCTGAATTAAATAGCAATATTCTTTGGATATATGAATTAGTAAAATTTCTGAATTTAACATTTTCAACCTTATGTCGGATACCCAAATCCGCAAAAATTTGAATGCAAAAAAATTAAAATTTTAAAATTAATATAAAATCAAATAAAAAACTAATTTGTTTTACATTTTTTTCATTTTAAAATTAATATCCGAATATGATAGTCGATGGTTGACGATGCCTGACCGGTGCTAGACAATAGTTGGGAAAGCTTGAGAGTCGAGGGTTGAGGGATAATGTGACATGGCTATGGTAGTTGTAGCCATTGTTGGTGGCATTTCTACTTTGCTCCTAGTTCTGGGTCTGGTTTGGTTGTTCTGTAGGAGAGAGAAAGTACAGTAGGATGAGGGAAGATAGAGCCATGTCTGTCAACAGAGAAATGGAAATGGTGACAGCAGGTAGGAAGTTTTGCTACAGAGAACTCAGGTTTGCAACTAGTAATTTTGCCGATGAAGGCCTCCTTGGAGTGGGAGTTTTTGGAAAGGTTTATTTAGGCTTCTTGAGTAACATCAACTGCAGTATTGCTGTCAAAAGGATAACTACAAATTCTCACCAAGGAGTGAAAGAGTACGAATCAGAAGTTACAACTATTACCAGATTGAGGCATAGGAATTTGGTCCAACTCATTGGTTGGTGCCATGACAATAACGAGTTCCTCATTGTGTATGAGTTCCTTCCAAATAAGAGTCTCGATTACCATCTACATAGAGAGCCATGCTTGTTGACACGGGATACAAGGTATAAAATCGCCATGGGAGTGGCCTCAGCGTTGTTCTATTTGCAAGAAGAATTTGACCAATGCGTGCTGCATCGAGACATCAAGTAATGCATGTTCTGTTGGATTTGAGTTTCAATGTCTAGCTTGGTGACCTTGGGTCGGCTAGGGTTGTTGACCATGGACAAGGGTCTCAAACAACTGAGGTTATGCTCGGGACGGACGGTTATATAGCACCCGAGTGTCTTGACACATACAAAGCCATTAAAGAATCCGATGTATATAGCTTTGGTATTGTTGCCTTAGAAATAGCCTCCGGAAAGAAGGCCATTGCTTTAATCGAAAGGAACAGCCAGAGATTCAAAACAAAACTGGTGGAATGGGTTTGGTAACTATATGGGAAAGAGAGTCTTTTTGATTCTGCAGACCCAAGATTGTCTGGCAATTACGACATGGAACAAATGGAACGGCTGCTCTTAGTTGGGCTGGCTTGTGCTCACCCAAACTATTTTGACCGCCCATCGATAATGCAGGCAGTCGACATCCTTTCTTTCAAAGCAGCACTGCCCATGCTACCACCGGAGATGCCGGTTCCAGCATAATTGCAGCTACAATATTATTACATCTTCAACATTTATTTCATCCCATAGCAACGTCTCCAGCAGAAGCCAAACTCAAAGTTCAGGCACTGCTTCAAGTATCCATTCCTTGAAAGGATAAAACAAGGACTCCAGCCAGGTGGAAGCCAAGCTGTGAGTTCTTGTAGTTAACTTCCTTGTCAATTTATTGTTTTCCAGTTTTGATGCTTTGTTACATTACATCCATGGTTTCTACACTTTGTGTATTGTTGTTTTCATTGGCTATGGAGATCACTATTTTTCTTGTAATTATTAGGGTAAACTATTAAAATAGTCACTTTTGTCTCTTTTAGATTATATTTTAGTCATTTATGTTTGAAATATTACGTTTTAGTAATTTATGTTAACATGTTGTAATATTTTAGTCATTGAGCGTTAATTGTTATTAATGAGGTAACGCTAAGCTAATGTGACACGTTAAATCATCATTTCAAATGAAAATTTTAGGTTAAATTATATAATTGATCTCAATTTTTTTTTCGTTTTGAGCAATTTATTCTTTTTCTTTTATGTTAAAAGAGATGGAGATGAGAAAAATAGAGGAAAATTTTTTTTACTCAAAACAAAAAAAATATATGGGGACTAATTGTATAATTTAACCTAAAACTTTTGCTTGAAATGATGAATTAACATGTCACGTCAGCTTACCTTTATACCGTTAACAGCAATTAATAGCTCAGTAACTAAAATGTCACAACACGTTAACGTAAGTGACTAAAACATAACATTTCAAATATAAATAACTAAAATGTAAACTGAAAAAAATAAAAGTGACAATTTTAATAGTTTTCCGTTGTTATGATTTTCAAAATGTAATAATTGCTTTGTTATTAATAGTCTCGTGTGGGTAATTGTTTTAATTATATCACCATAGCCATAGCTGTAAACTATCTTCCCATCTTAATTTAATTATTTCTAAATGTAATTATTTATGGGAGAGTCCCTACTCAGTTCTTCTAATATCAAGTTATTAAAGAATGGACCAATCAAGTCCCTATACTTTTAAAATGAAAGCAAATTGGTAAAATAATTAAGGGTGTTAACAAAAATCATCCAAAATAGTGATAACATTGATGAAGATGACTAAAATAAATATGATAATTAATAATAAAATTGTACAGGTAGTGAATATTAATTTGTTATAAAAGCCGACATGTGGCTTTTAAAAGAGATATTTTGATTTAATTAATTAATTAACTACAAACAAAAATTGGAAAATTTTAGAGAAAAAACAGTCCACTAAAGTGTTTCTTTATTTTCAATGGAATCAACTTTTACTCAATTGTAAACCCCGTGTTGGTATAATAGTTAAAATATTCACCATTTCAAATGTAGCCTAAGTTTAAGTTGTATTAAAATTTTACCTTCTTGTAATTCATCTAAAAGAAAAAAAAACTTTATAAAATTAATCATATTTTATTTATTTTCTAAAGTAATTAGTAATTTAAAGTAAAAAAACACACACACACAATTTTAGTTTTTTTACAATATATTAATATTAGATGCATGTATTTTTCTAATTAAAATTCACATTATATTAAAATTAATTAATTTATTATATTCTAGACATAATTGTCTGGGTAAACAATCAAAATAGTCACTTTTATTTACCTCAGGTTACATTTGTAGCGACGTAAAAATCGGTTTCGGGGTCGCTAATTGTGGCGATCTAGTGAAAAAGTTTGGAAACTGAAGTTCGATTTTGAAATAAAAGGGGAGTCGCCACCGATCCTTTTTATAGGTGTGATCGGACACCTTATAAATTTATTTTTGAAATGAAAAGAAATAAATTTAAGTCCACATTAAAATCCAGAGAAAAATAGGGTTCGGGAGTCAGTTACGCGCGAGGAAGGTATTAGCACCCTCGCGACGCCCAAAATTGGTATCTCATAAACAAGTGTTGTCTTTATTTTCAAAAATATGAGTTCAAAGTAATATTTAATCGTGACTCGATAAAAAATGAGAAGTTTTCAATTTTTAATTTTTTTGAGAAGGGTATACCGTTTTAACACAAGTCGATTGACGTTCACCCAACATAGCGATGAAGTCGATGACTTAGTGTTAATTCGATATATTACCTTAATTATTGAAGTAAATGAGAAAAACATGGATAATTTTTCGAGATAATGTGAAGCAAGCTGATATGAAATAAACAAAATAAATGGAAGAACTATAAACATATTTAAAACAAATAACAAATATTACAATGATATTGAAGGACAATACTAACAATGCATACAAGATTAAATGTAATTATAGCATCAAGCACGAGAAAATAATGAATATACATACATAAAAACATTAAGAACATGTACGTCAAAACACATATATATAAGCAATGATAACGTTAGAAAGATATCATGTATATTATTTGAACTATGCATGAAGTGACAAAATGTATATCTATTAATGTTAAAGTATATACATAATAATAGGAATAAGAGTATTTACACGATAGTATTGAAAATATGTATATGGAAATGTATAAAATATACATAACAAGTAATATTATTGAAAAATAGATATATAACTTATAAAGAACATATATACTACGTATGTACCCTTAGAAATGATAATAATAATAGGAAAGCTATTTTGTACACTATACGTATACAGACACATATATATATATATATATATATATATAAATGATGATATTAGAAATATGCAATATAATATTAGAAGTATACATGTAATAGTATATAAAAATATAACTAATAATATTAAAATGTATAAAATATAATATAAAAACTTATATACATAACAAAGAAAATTCATGTAATATAATATTAAGACATTTACATAATGTACATATTAGGAATAAATAACATTTAATAATGTTAATAATAATATTAAAAATAATAATGAAATATATAAAACAAATATGATATATCAATAATATTAAAATGAAGTAATTAAAATAGTACCATATAAATGTATGAATATATACATATATAATATCCATATATTAATATTGATAATAATGCTAAAAACTAGAAATGACAATCTTTAGTAATAATAATACTAAAAATAATTAATATATTAACAAAAATAATAGTAACAATATTAGTAATATGTAAAAAGGAAAATAAACGAAAAAGGATTAAATCGAATAAGAATGAATTTGAGGTAATTTAAAAGAAATAAAGACATAAAGGACCAAAATGAACACGCGTGAAAACAAGGGGGACCAAAAGCGCAATATTCTCTATTACCCAAAACGCAGCGCAGCATCGAGGGACTAAATTGATGAACGGGCAAAACTTTGGGGCCAAATTAAAATATTAAAAACCTGATTATAAAATCATAAGAAAGCGGAGGGGCTGAAAGCGCAATTAGCCCCTTCACTTAAAAAACACGCGGATCCTGAGTGGGTAGGGTCGGGTCGACCCGATCCAGGGGCTTAAACGGCGCCGTTTCAAGCTAAATGGGGGGGGGACCAAAACGCACCGTTTTGGTCCCCTATATAAGTTAAAAATTTTATTTTTTCATTTGGAACAGAAGAAAAAAAAAAAAAGGAAGAGGAGGGAGAGAAAAGAAAGAGCGGGGAAAAGAGAGGGAGGGGAGCTCGGCCACGGGCCGGTCACGGACGGCCACGGAGCTTCGCTGGCGCCGGCGCCGGCCACAAAGACGATGGTGGCGGAAAAGGTAATTTTTTTATTTTTTTTTCTTTTTTGCTTTTTATTTCTTTATGTTTATTTGTAAATGTTTTTGTATTTGTGGTGAAAAAAATAGACTTAAAACAGTTATTGAAATGAAGAACTACCTTCGGTTTTACTCACTTTTGAATCTTCGATCTTTTGTATTATTCGCTCGCTTGGATGTTATGTTGTGTTCAAACTCTAATTAGGCTGCTATTTTTTGCTCTACAATCGAACCTTTCTGTCGTTTTTATTTTTTCAGAAAAAAACCAGACCCGTTACATTAGTTCTCTCTCGGCTTTATAGCCGATTACATGTGATTCCCACTGCTCTCTTGCTTATTTTATTTTCTGCTTCGCATGCTTCTTCGTTCCTTTCCTGTCCTCTTTTGTTTATGTGTAGGTGTGGAGGTGCAGGTGATGGGAATGTCAGACGGTATGGGGCGTGGTGGCCAAGGTTGGGCGTGCTGGTGGGGTTCGGTGCTGGTCAGACGCAAGTGGGGGCTAGGTGTAACGCCCCTTACCCGAGACCGTTGCCGGAGTTGAGCACAAGGCACTACTAAACTTATTTGAGCACTTAACCAAATTTAGATAATTTATATAATACTTTTTAGACAAGCTGTCCAACTGTGTCATAGTTGCTAAATAATTCATATCTCGAGTTATAAAACTTGAAATTCAAATCCGTAAATTTTCTCTGAATTTACACTCATATATATACTTACCAATTTTTTTCTAGAATTTTTGGTCAAGCCAATTAGTACAGTTTATTATTTAAAATCTCCCCTGTTTCAGGGTTTGACTACTCTGACCTTTGTGTATTACGAATCAGATATCTCTCTGTACAGAGCTTCAATGACTATGTCGTTTGTCTCTAATAAAACTAGACTCAATAAGGAATCTGTACATGTAAAGTATGACTTCTAATTATCTTTGTAAAATTTATGGTGAATTTCCAAAGTCAGAACAGGGGATCCAGAAATCACTCTGGCCCTGTTTCACAAAAATTTAAACATCTCATAAAATATAGCTCATATACCTGTTTTGCTTCTTCCATATGAAAATAGACTCATCAAGATTCGATTCCATAATTTATTCATTATTTAATTCCATTTATACTATTTTTAGTGATTTTTCAAAATCAAACTACTGCTACTTATCGAAAACTGTTTTAGTACAAATATTGTTAACTAGTTTATAACATCTTTACTTCAATTCATTCAAACTCTATACATGCCATATAAATCTTTAAACATAAAACAAAAACTACCGGAATTGATCTGCATAGTATGCCCTGTTGTGTTGATCCAATCTACCTACTTCACTTCAAGTCAATCTACATAAAAATATTAAACACACACAAGTAAGCTTATTGAAGCTTAGTAATCTCATAGGCATATAAACACAAATCATATCAAATATCGTACACAATCATATATCTATTAGTTTAACTATTTCATCCTCCAAATCACAATTTCATTAATAACTCATTGGAATAATTTCCATATGGCAACTCACAATTTAACTCCCTTAGGCCCATTTCTCATTTACTTCATTGTCAAATTAGGGAACAATAAGGGAATTGAGTGCTTCATTATCACATTGCCATAGTAAACCATGGACTTTCACATTGATACGCATCACACACCGAAGCCATAGCCTTGCCATGGTCTTACACGGTTCACATATCATACCGAAGCCATATCCCAGACATGGTCTTATACGGAATCACATTATCACATTATACTGATGCCATAGCCCACTATGGTCTTATCTGAGTCACATTATCACATTGCACCGATGCCATAGCCCAGCTATGGTCTTAAACGGGCACACTTGTCACATATGTTTCATCAACTCATCGTGGTCACGAATAGAAGCACTCAAATCCATTGTTCCTACTAATTTGTACTTTTAGTTACACATTATTCATTAGTTAATGCAAATTGATAGTATTCATCAACAATAAAATACTTTAACAATCATAATATTTTCATATCAAAACATTGAACTTTGCCATATGAACTTACCTGGACTAATTTGTAAAAGTCGTAAAAATTCAGGGACTATTCTTGAATTTTCTCCTTTCCACGATTCAGTTCGTTTTCTTGATCTATAATTATAAAATCATTCCTTCATTAGCATCCATTTCAATTCTATTTCACTTCACAATTTATGCTGTTCAAATTTCGAAATTGCACTTTTACCCCAAAATTTACAATTTTCACAATTTAGTCCCTTCTCAATTCACCCATCAATTGAACTAATTTTTCTCAATTAACACTTTATTTTATCATTATAAACTATTTCAAAACCTTTTATATTCTTAATTTCAACAGAAACCTTCAATTCACAACTTTTTCACAATTAGGTCCTAAATATCATTTCCTATCAAAATCACTTAATAAAACCACCTTAATATAAAATTAGAACTTAAATTTCATAATAATTCATCATAAAATTCCCTTATCCATCCAGGGTAACTTCCAATTTCACCCATAAAATAAAAACTAATGAATTCTACAAGTGGACCTAATTGTAAAAGTCATAAAAACATAAAATTATCAAGAAAAGTAAGAATTAAACTCACATGATGTAAAATATGAAAACCAGCTTTCTCCAGACCTTCTATGGCGTTTTAGCTGAGAAAATATGAAGAAAATGTCTAGATTTTTCAATTACATCATTATTTAACTATTAACTTTTATGCTATTTCCAATTTTGCCCTTGTTCACATTGTTTTCTTGCTTATTTCATACCCAAACCGTCCAGCCATTAACCTTTGGGTCTAATTGCTCTTTAAATCCATCTTTTAAATACTTAAGCTATTTACTCACAATTTAACAAATTTTGCGCTATTTTCAATTTAGTCCTTTTAATTAATTAGCCATCCAAACGTTAAAATTTTCTAATGAAACTTTAATACTAACTCAATGACACTCCATAAATATTTATAAAAATATTTATAGCTCAATTTTCAACTTTGAGGTCTCGATACCTCATTTTTGACCCGCTTGACCTAATAAATTCTTTTAATTCACTAATTTCACCATTTCACAAATTCTTCTAAATTCTTACTTGACTCATAAATATTAAATTACTATCTTGTTCAATCTTATTTGTCGAATTTAGTAATCTCAAATCACCATTTCCGCACCTTGAAAATTAGGTAGTTATAACTCTCCCCTTTAAAAATTTCGTCCTCGAAATTTGTTACACGAAATGATTTGGATATTGTGATCTCATTGACTCCTCTGTTTCCCAGGTTGCCTCCTCCAATCCATGTCGATGCCATAACACTTTTACTAACGGTACTCGTTTATTCCAGTAGTTCTTTAACTTCCCGAGCTAATACTTTCACTTGGTTCCTCCGAATAAGTCATATCGATTGTAGCTCTATCTCGGTATGAAGAATCACATGTGAAGGGTCTGATCTATATCGTCTCAACATAGATACATGAAATACATTATGGATCTTCTCAAGTTCGGAGGCAAGGCCAATCTATAAGCTACCGGACCGATCCTCTCAATGATTTCATGACGGTCCGATAAATCGTGGACTAAGCTTTCCTTTTCTACCAAACCGTAAAACTTTCTTCCACGGAGAAACTTTCAAGAACACACGATCACCCACATTGAACTCTATATCTCTTCTTTTCAAATCTACATACGACTTTTGACGATCGGAAGCAGCTTTCAAACTTTCCCGAATAATCTGAACTTTCTCTTTAGTTTCCCGAATTAAATCCACTCCGACTAATTTCGATTCACTTAATTCTGACCAATACAACGGGGTTCTGCACTTCCTTCCATACAGAGCTTCAAACGGTGCCATTTTGATACTAGCTTGATAACTGTTATTATAAGCAAATTCACTAAAGGTAAGTACCTTTCCACCGCCATCGAACTCGAGTATACAACACCTTAACATATCTTCCAAAATCAATCACTCGCTCGATTGTCCATCATGTTCGAGGGTGAAAAGTCGTACTAAATTTTAACTTAGTACCTAAAGCTTCCTGTAGTTTATTCCAAAATCTCAAGTAAACCTCGGATCTCGATCGAAATAATTGATGTCGGCACCCCATGTAATCTCACAATTTCGACACATATAATTCCGCTAACTTATCAAGTGAAAAATGCATTCGACCGGAATAAAATGCGTCGATTTAGTTAATCATCTACTATCACCCAAATCGAATCTTTTTCTTGAGTCACCGGCAATCCAGATACAAAATCCATCGTCACATGTTCCCACTTCCATTCGGAATCATTACGGGTTGTAACAAACCAGAGGCACTTGATGTTCAACTTTTACTGTTGATGATTAAACATTTTGCCACAAATTCACAAATTTCCCGTTTCATACCAGGCCACCAATACATTTTTTTCAAATCACAATACATCTTCGTACTACCCGGATGAATCGAGTACATACTACTATGAGCCTCTGATAAGATATCCTTCTTCAATTCTAGATTATTCGGGACACAAATTCTATTACGATGGTATAACATACCACTATTATCAATAGAGTAATCTAAGTTCAAATTATCCCGAACCATTTGTCGTTTCAACACCAACTTCGGATCTTCATCTTGCAATTCTCGAATTCGTTGAAAGAATACTGGTTTTGTCTTTAATTCAACTAATATAGAACCATTTTCATTAATGACAAATGAGCATTTAACGCTCAAGAGCAAATAATGATGATTTCACTAAGTGCATCTCGCCACTACATTTTCCTTACCGGATGATAATCAATGATAAGATCGTAATCTTTCAACAGCTCTAACCATCGCCTCATCTCAAATTCAGCTCTTTCTGCGACATTAAATATTTCAAACTTTTATGGTCGTATACACATAACATTTCTCTCCATATAGGTAGTGTCTCCAAATTTTTAAAGCAAATACTATGGCACTAACTCAAGATCATGTGTAGGGTAGTTCCTCTCATGTGGTTTCAACTGTCGAGAAGCATATGCTACAACTTTTCTGACCGCATCAATACACAACCTAAACCATTCGAGACGCATCACTATATACTACATATGGCACACTGATTCATTTGAGTTAACACCGAGCCTCTGTCAACATTTTCTTTAATTGATCAAAACTTTGTTGGCACTCATCGACCATACAAACTCAACATTCTTCGTAATAATTTAGTTATCGGTGAAGCAATCGGTGAAAAATCTTTCACAAATCGACGATAGTAACCAGCTAATCCAAGGAAACTTCGCACTTCCAGTAACATTCTTTGGAGTTTTCCAATTAATCACCACGACACCTTACTCGGATCTACCAGTATACCATCAACTGACACAATGTGACCCAAGAATCCCACTTCATGAAGCCAAAATTCACATTTACTAAATTTTGCATATAACTGCTTTTTCCCTTAATATCGTAGTACAATTCTCAAGTCTTGAGCATGCTCGGATTACGTCTTTGAATAGATCAGTATATCGTCAATAAACACAACCACAAATCTATCTAGGTAAGACTAGAAAATTCGATTCATTAAATCCATAAAAGCAGCAGGAGCATTTGTCAAACCGAATGGCATAACTAAGAACTCATAATGACCATACCGAAGTTCTAAAAGTCTTTTCGTACATCACATTCCTTTACCTTTAATCGATAATACCCAGATCCGAGATCTATTTTTGAAAACACTGTAACATCCTTAAGCTGATCGAATAAATCATCAATACGAGGCAAAGGATATTTATTTTTAATTGTTACCTTATTCATTTTCTGTAATCTATGCACGACCTCAATGAACCATCCTTCTTTTTCACAAATAAGACAGTGCACCCCGGCGACATACTCGGTCGATAAACCCTTTGTCTAACAGACTCTTGCAACTGCGTTTTAACTCTCTTAATTCTGCTGGAGCCATTCTATACGGTGTCACCGATATGGGAGCTGTTCAGGAAGCACATCTATCACGAACTCAACTTCTCTATCGGGTGGTAACCCTGGTAATTCTTCAGGAAATACATCCATGAATTCATTTACAATAGGTAGTTGCTCTAACTTTGATTCAGAACTTCGAGTATCAATAATATAGGCTAAATAAGCCTCATTTCCTTTACGCAACAATTTCTGAGCAGACATAAAGGAAATCATTCTAACCATGTCATCCAAATTTCCAGACTCAACCAAAATAATGTCTCCTATTTGACATTTCAAACTAATTCGTTTTTCTCGACAATTCACTATTGCGTCATGTTTCATTAACCAGTCCATGCCCAAGATAACATCAAATTCCCGAAAGGGTAGTAGCATCAAATCGGGAAATCACGACCCTTAACTTTCAAAGGATGTTATGACATATTAAATTAACTACCACACTTTGACCTAACGGATTTGTAACTTGTACATCATAATCGTGAGGCTCAACAAATAAGTTCTTTTCAGATGCTAACATAGTGCAAATATATGAATGAGTAGACCTGGGTCTATTAAAGCATACACAGGAACATCATAAAGATAGAAAGTACCAGCAATTACATCTGGAGCTATTGCTTCTTCTCTCGCTCGAATGGCATAAGAACGAGCAGGAGCCCTAACTTCTGATCGGCTAGCAGTATCTTTCATACCCGAACGAGTAGCCTCAGTAGAAATCGCTTCCGACGAGGCGTCTTCCTTTTGAGGAAGAATTTTCATTTCTCCCTCTGCTCCACTTCTTCTACTTGTAATTGGGGACAATCACGAATAAAGTGATCGGTGGCCCCACATTTATAACAAGCCCTAATTTACTTCTACATTCACCGGGTGACTTCTTCCACAATGTTGACACTTGGGCCTTTGGGTATTTTGTACACTACCCACACTAACAATGCAGGTCTGTCGGATGCTTTGTAATCGATTGTGTTGGCCTACTTTTTCCTCGATCTTTCCGGTAATCAAGTGGCTCGATTGAATTCCTCTTTAGATTTTTTCACCGGTAAAGCGAAAATGACTTAGATGCACTTCTTTTGAAAGATTCTTTACTTCTTCTATCTCGTTGCATCTTTTATTATATACTTCTTCAAGCTTCGAGCACGATCCGATAGAACAACAAATTCTCGTATCTCAATGCCCCTATCATCATTTTAATCTCATCATTAAGCCCTTCTTCAAATCGATACACATTTCTTCTTCATTGGGTACTATATCTCGAGCATATTTGCTCGGATAAACAAATTCTCTTTCATATTCAGCCACCGACTTGTTTCGTCATAAGTCGAGAAATTCTCTTTCTTCTTATCCGGATATCTTCTACCGACATATTTCTTCTTAAATTCATTTTGAAAAATTCCCAAGTGATCTTCTCAAATTGTATAACAGCTTCTATTGTTTCCCACCAGTTATAAGCTTCTTCTTTCAATAATGACACGGCACATATTAAGTAATCATCTGGTGAGCACGCCATTTGCTTAAAACCCTCATTATACTTTGTAACCAATATTCACTTTAACGGGTCATCGTCGTTTCTTCCCGAAATTCTTCACCCCATGTTTTCGAGCTTTTCAAACGGAGAACGTTTGCGATTCAGTTGTCGGAGGAGGTGTAGGAGCAATCGGGGTACTACAGATGTTGAGATAGGGGAGGAGGTTATGAGTCGATTTCTTTCTCGCACATTCTCATTATACCACCGATTCATGAATCCATAAATCATATTTTTGAGTTCTTGTTCTCGCATCAATGAAATCGAGCTTCACTACTTGTTCCTTGTTCAGAGATTTGTACTCTGCTATTAACTTCTTCTTGCTCGGTTTGTTCGGTCTATCGACATCTTTTCAAATCGAAGATAATCTATCATAAAAACAAGGATTAGATCGGATCATACACAAAGACACTATCACTGATTTATATGGCATGTAATTCTAGACACTTTTCACATCATACATATTCCGAGAATCGCTAAACGAAGCTCGATACCAATAAATGTAATGCCCTTACCCGAGACCGTTGTTCGAGTCGAGCACAAGGCACTACTAAACTTATTTGAGCACTTAACCAAATTTAGATAATTTATATAATACTTTTCAGACAAGTTGTCCAACTGTGTCATAGTTGCTAAATAATTCATATCTCGAGTTATAAAACTCAAATCCAAATCCGTAAATTTTTCTGAATTTATACTCATATATCTACTTACCAATTTTTTCTAGAATTTTGGTCAAGCCAATTAGTACAGTTTATTATTTAAAATCTCCCTGTTTCAGGGTTTGACTACTCTGACCTTTGTGTATTACGAATCAGATATCTCTCTGTACAAAGCTTCAATAACTATGCCGTTTGTCTCTAATAAAACTAGACTCAATAAGGAATCTGTACATATAAATTATGACTTCTAATTATCTTTGTAAAATTTATGGTGAATTTCCAAAGTCAGAACAGGGGATCCAAAAATTGCTCTGGCCCTGTTTCACAAAAATTTAAACATCTCATAAAATATAGCTCATATACCTGTTTTGCTTATTGCATATGAAAATAGACTCATCAAGATTCGATTCTATAATTTATTCATTATTTAATTCCATTTCTACTATTTTTAGTGATTTTTCAAAATCAAACTACTGCTACTTACCGAAAACTGTTTTAGTACAAATATTGTTAACTAGTTTATAACATCTTTACTTCAATTCATTCAAACTCTATACATGCCATATAAATCTTTAAACATAAAACAAAACTACCGGAATTGATCTGAATAGTGTGCCCTGTTGTGTTGATCCAATCTACCCACTTCACTTCAAGTCAATCTACATAAAATATTAAACACACACAAGTAAGCTTATTGAAGCTTAGTAATCTCATAGGCATATAAACACAAATCATATCAAATATCGTACACAATCATATATCTATTAGTTTAACTATTTCATCCTCCAAATCACAATTTCATTAATAACTCATTGGAATAATTTCCATATGGCAACTCACAATTTAACTCCCTTAGGCCCATTTCTCATTTACTTCATTGTCAAATTAGGGAACAATAAGGAATTGAGTGCTTCATTATCACATTGCCATAGTAAACCATGGACTTTCACATTGATACGCATCACACACGAAGCCATAGCCTTGCCATGGTCTTACACGGTTCACATATCATACCGAAGCCATATCCGGACATGGTCTTATACGGAATCACATTATCACATTATACCGATGCCATAGCCCACTATGGTCTTATCTGAGTCACATTATCACATTGCACCGATGCCATAGCCCAGCTATGGTCTTAAACGGGCACACTTGTCACATATGTTTCGTCAACTCATCAGGGTCACAGAATAGAAGCACTCAAATCCATTGTTCCTACTAATTTGTACTTTTAGTTACACATTATTCATTAGTTAATGCAAATTGATAGTATTCATCAACAATAAAATACTTTAACAATCATAATATTTTCATATCAAAACATTGAACTTTGCCATATGAACTTACCTGGACTAATTTGTAAAAGTCGTAAAAATTCAGGGACTATTCTTGAATTTTCTCCTTTCCACGATTGATTCGTTTTCTTGATCTATAATTATAAAATCATTCCTTCATTAGCATCCATTTCAATTCTATTTCACTTCACAATTTATGCTGTTCAAATTTCGAAATTGCACTTTTACCCCAAAATTTACAATTTTCACAATTTAGTCCTTCTCAATTCACCCATCAATTGAACTAATTTTTCTCAATTAACACTTTATTTTATCATTATAAACTATTTCAAAACCTTTTATATTCTTAATTTCAACAGAAACCTTCAATTCACAACTTTTTCACAATTAGGTCCTAAATATCATTTCCTATCAAAATCACTTAATAAAACCACCTTAATATAAAATTAGAACTTAAATTTCATAATAATTCATCATAAAATTCCCTTATCCATCCAGGGTAACTTCCAATTTCACCCATAAAATAAAAACTAATGAATTCTACAAGTGGACCTAATTGTAAAAGTCATAAAAACATAAAATTATCAAGAAAAGTAAGAATTAAACTCACATGATGTAAAATATGAAAACCAGCTTTCTCCAGACCTTCTATGGCGTTTTAGCTGAGAAAATATGAAGAAAATGTCTAGATTTTTCAATTACATCATTATTTAACTATTAACTTTTATGCTATTTCCAATTTTGCCCTTGTTCACATTGTTTTCTTGCTTATTTCATACCCAAACCGTCCAGCCATTAACCTTTGGGTCTAATTGCTCTTTAAATCCATCTTTTAAATACTTAAGCTATTTACTCACAATTTAACAAATTTTGCGCTATTTTCAATTTAGTCCTTTTAATTAATTAGCCATCCAAACGTTAAAATTTTCTAACGAAACTTTAATACTAACTCAATGACACTCCATAAATATTTATAAAAATATTTATAGCTCGATTTTCAACTTTGAGGTCTCGATACCTCATTTTTGACCCGTTTGACCTAATAAATTCTTTTAATTCACTAATTTCACCATTTCACAAATTCTTCTAAATTCTTACTTGACTCATAAATATTAAATTACTATCTTGTTCAATCTTATTTGTCGAATTTAGTGATCTCAAATCACCATTTCTGACACAACTGAAAATTAGGCCGTTACACTAGGGTTAGGTTCAGTGGGCCATTCGGGTTTGGGCTGGTGTTATGGGTTTAGGTTAGTTGGGGTTATTGGGTTTCTGTGTATTGGGTTTTGGGTTTGTAAGGGTTTGGGGGTTATTGAATGGGTTTAGTTAGGTTTAATGGGCTTAGGGTCTAGTTGTTGGGGTTAGCTAAGTCCTATTGTAATGTATTTGGGCCTGAGTCTCATAAACGGCCCAAAATTGGCCTATAACAACATTTTAGTAATTTATATTTGAAATGTTAAGTTTTAGTCACTTATGTTATCACGTTGTAACATTTTATTCACTAAGCCGTTAATTATCGTTAATAGTGTAATAGTAAGCTGGCGTGGCACGTTAAATCATCATTTCAAATAAAAATTTTAGGTTAATCTATACAACCAGTCCTTATATTTTTTTGTTTTGAGCAATTTAATTTTTTCTTTTATGTTTTTTTTTTCTAATTTCCTTTTTTTTCTTCTTTTTTTTCATTCTCTTTTACTTCTCTCTCTATTTTCCTCCCTTCTCTATTTCTTTTAATATAATTTTTTATGCTTTCTATTTGTTAAAACTAGTCTCTATACTTTTATTTTTTTAACAATTTAATTTTTTCGAGTGAGGCAAGCTTGTGGACTAGTTTTAATAAATGTAAAACATAGAAAAACTACTTTAAAAAAAATGAAGAAGGGAGAAAAATAGGAGAAGAAGCAGAAGAGAATGGAAAAAAAAAAGGAAAGTGAAAAGAATATAAAAGAAAAAAATTAAATTGCTCAAAATGAAAAAATATAGGGATCAATTGTAGAATTTAACCTAAAATTTTCGTTTAAAATGATGATTTAACGTGCCACATCAGCTCTCTATTACACCGTTAACGAAAATTAACGACTCAGTGATTAAATGTTACAACGCGATAACATAAGTGACTAAAACATAACATTTCAAACATGAGTAAATAAAAAGTAATCTGAGGCAAACAAAAGTAACTATTTTAATAGCTTACGCTAATTTCCAATATCATGTTAAATTTGTGCCAACATACATGTTATGTCAAAATTTTGGATGATTTCTTTTAATACTGTTATCAATTTTACCAACTTGTTTCAATTCTAAAAGTACTTAATATTAGAGGAATTATACACAAGTAATTTCACCAAAAGCCCCGGAATAAAATTAGAAAGGTGCTTATAACATTTAAAGTTCGACTCCAATAATCACAATAAATTGATTTTGATGATAATGATTTTAGATTATCAAATTTAAATTTATTATTTCAAAATTAAGAATAAAAAACCAATTATAAAAAAAATTATGAATAATTAAATATTAATTTCGAAATCCAAGTTCTTATGTCACGGGACTAGAACATGCGCAAGTAATGACACTTAAACATCTATTTCTTCAATACTTCAATCTTCTTTTATTTTTTATTTTTTATTTTTTGTAAATTTGGATCATAATCTACCCTTGAGGAAGCTGGTGCATAGTTTCTTCCATGCATCTTTATCAGGCTCCATTTTCCCCATATTTGCTTTCAAATCATCAGCATATGAGTCCTGCATTTGATACGTAAAACCCTTCAAAATCTTTTTATTTATTCTTCACGATTCAACCATTAAATAACAATCGATTTACCACAATGAAATCGCGTTGGCTGAGCCGATCGATGAGGTGAACAAGAATGTCTTTAGTGTATTCAGGGTGACCTTGAATGCCCATGATATGATTCCCATATCGAAACATCTCGACCCCAGTTTTCTCGGACCATGCAATCACCTCTGCTTTCGGCGGAAGTTCTCGGACCTATGGTAGTACATTAGAAGGGAAAAAAATCATTAATTTAAATCTCGAAACAATAGATTATCGAATTTTCTTCTTGGAAAAATCGACAAACCTCGTCACGGTGGCACTCGATGATGGAAAGAGTGGTTGGGATTTTCAAAGACGAGAAGAGCTTTGATGAAGATGATGAGAAATGAATGGTTGTAACACCAATGTCCCAACCGGTGATGGCACGGCCTGTCTTTCCTCCCAGTGCACGGCTAAGAACCTTATGATAGTTAAGAAAAGTGAACATTTAGGTCAAAGAAATAATAGGTATGGATAGTATTACATTGTATGAATCATATGGAGAAAATATACGTGCGGTGCAATTGGTAGGAAATTTAGAAAATCTCACAATCTTTTTTTAATTAGATCAATGATCAAAATCAACCAAATCACTAATTATTAATTTAATTGGTTAAATTTGATTTAATACATTTAATCACTCATTCAATTAATTTACACAATCAATTGATTGAATTCCATCGGTATTCAGCCAATGAGATGTGAGTCCAATAACTTTGCTGCTGACAACACCAACTAACCCTGCCTACTAGCAATTCATATTAATGAAATAAATAAAGGCAGCTTTTGTTTAAATCCATATGCTGAGACTGCCAACCAGCACCTGAGTTGTCGACATTATCATTCATTCGTTTTTCATATATATATAACCTCTACAGTTCCTAGGGTCATCCATAATTTAATTAAGGTTAAATTCTGCTATTAAGTCCCTGTTTTTCATAAAAATTATGAATTTTGTATACATTACTTTGGCTATTTTTAATTTTTATTTTTTAAAATTTTAATTTTCACTCAACAATAATTGTTATATTCCAGCTAAACTAGGGTAAAAATAATCTTACCCAATACCTGACTCATTTAAAAAATAAAACCTAAATTTTATCTAAATCTATTTTTAAATTTATTTTTATTTAAATCCTCTTACTTTTAAATTGTGCCAGTGACTTGGTTGATCATTAATTGTGGGCCTTTAGTAAAGAAAACAAAATGTTAATTAAGTGGTCAATAATAGGATTTGGTGAAGAAAGAAGAAAAAGGCAAAACAAACATAACCCATGTCCAATAAGTGATTATTTTCTTTCACTTCACAATTAAGGTTTGGCCTTTGGCCTTCAGTGAAAAAATTTGTATTCAAATTTTAATTAATATTACTTTTTTATACCATTTTTGGAAAACTTTTTTATCATAATAAAAGAATAAACAAAGGTGTTTGGCTTTTGGTTATTTTTTGCACAGTTTAACCAATGGACACCATACAATTCATCCTTTAAGCCTTTCTACAGACAAGAAAAGTGGCATAAGATTGAAAATGTTGGTCCATAATTAAAAAATAAAAACCTCCAAATTAGATGGAAAGTATGTCGGTACACTATGGTTTATGGACCACTCAATATTTAATATCCCTCATTAATAAAATTGATGGATACTGTGACCAATAATATTTATCAGTGTATAGAATTATTTATAATTTTGCTCTAAAGATAATAATATATTTTAATATAATTAAACTCACGTCATATTGTATTGATAAAACTATACTTTTATTAAATAAATGAAATGAATAATAATATTAATAATATGTTATAAATATTATTTTTACGTGCATATTATCATAATATAGTAATAATAAAGGAGTAGAGAAAATAATTAAATGTTAATTACTTAAATTAAAATATACCAACCTGGTGACCAAAGCAAATGCCGAGGACTTTTTTATTCAAAGAATCCAACTTTTTCAAAAGCGAAACCAGCCGACATATCCAAGCGTCATTGCCGTGCGCGTCATTGCAACTCCCCGTTATAACGAAGCCATCAAAGCGATCAACTTGTTCGTCGTCGGGGAACTCACCGTTGGCCACCCTGAACACGTCCCAAGTCTCGCCTTCCTCAGCCAGCATTTCAACGAAAACACCGTAGTAACCGCCGTACCTCTTTTTAACGTACTCTGAATCCTCAGCACACAGAAGAACAGCAAATCTCTTCCCACCACCCATTATATATTATCTCCCTTATATCTCTATAATCAACAGAGTAGGGTTTTTAATGGGAGAGAAATGGATGGAGATGTTGAAGAAGGGTTTCTTTCTTTTTGCTTTGCTCTTCTTCTTCTTCTTCTTCTTTCTCTTAAACAACTTGTGGGAATGTAAAGTTTATTTGGGATTTCTTATAAAGGAGTAAGGTGAAGAAATTGGGCATGGTTGGTGACTTGAATTACATAAATAGCCTTATATCATTAAAACTATTCTTTATTTGTTTATAAAAAAATCTTTATTCTATACTAATTACTATGTAAATCAAATCATTATTGTATATTTTGGATTACATTTTGATTCTTTTATTAAAAATAATCGAATTAATTTTTATTTATTTAATGAAAGTGTAAAATAATTTTTTATTGTCAAATATTTATTTTAATATTTGATCATCGATTAAGTTTAGTTGAGTTGATACCATTATTATTGTAACATACACATGACGTGTGTTAAATCACGCTTAATCATGTATTATCTTTAGATTTGGCATGTTATAGGTATTAAGAATTGTATAACGATATTTTATATATTAGACATAATAATAAACTTAATCATTAATTTTAAACCTTTATTCAATTTAATCCTTCCATTTGAAGCAAATTTTCAATAAAAATAAGTAAAGTTGGGAAATGACCAAATACATTGAAGATAAACTTATTTCTCTTGTTTTCGGCATAACATTATTGCTAGACTTCATTTTATTGTGCGTTTATATATTGCTTTGTTAATTTGCATTAAATTAGACAGTTAATTGCTAATAGATTGGTATTCATGATGTGAGCCTAGCAAATTAAAGATAGTTATGAATGTTGGGATGTACTTGTATAAATAATGAAAACAAAATGGTAAAAAAGAATTAATAAAAATTTTATGTGAAAAATTCCTTCGAAGAGAATAAAAATTATGATAAAAGAGGCATTGACTTAACATTAATGGAGTAAACAAAACGAGAGTACAATAATAATACAAAACCCAAGCCCCAAATACAAAACTCACACCCAAAGCTCTCACAAAAGAGGTTTCACAAAATTCTCTCAAACTCTCACCAAAACTTCATATGTAACTACATCTTGTCGCCTTCAAAGAAAAGTCCTTGTTGATTGGCATGTCTAAATTAAGGTTTCAAATACCCTTTAAATAGGTTCAATATTAAGGGCTAAAATGACTAAAATAACCCTAAAATAATCAGAGTCCAATTGGAAGAAGAAGTCTTGTTGAGTTGTACAAAACATGGTTGCATAACATCAGGAATCATCATGACGTGCTAACTCTCCTTGTCACGATGTCGTCGCCACATCCATAACCAAAAACTATCACACCGTCCCAACGTCAGGGACGCCTTTGTCCCAACATCGAGCCTGTTTTGACGTCGTCGGTTGATATGTGTTTTTTTTTTGAATATTTTACTATACATTTATACGACACTTAAAAATATCCTAATACTATTTGTGGAGTATAAAAATTCTACTAACAATATACTAAATAATTTTCCAAAATAAATATAACAATTGCTTTTGTGAAATTTTTAGTTTCATTTCTCTTTTCATATTAAAAACAACCAATTCCTCAACAACAAGAAATTGACAAAATATATAAATAAATTATCATAATTAGGTTCAATGGTGGTTGAATTGAATTCATATGATAAAATTAAGGTGTAATAGCAATAAATTTATTAAGTTACTATACTTTTATGAAAAAAAAATAAGACTAAGGCCTTGTTTGATAAGCAATTGAAAAACTTAAATCAAATGAAAATTAATATTTTGGGTGATTTAATTTTTAAGCACATTTGTCATCCAAAATAAAAAATAAATTATAAAACCTTTTCAACAAATAAGTGTAAAAATAACAAGTATATAAGGATCTATTTATCACTTAATATGAAGTTTTTCTCAATTTTTTATTTTATTTCTTTTAATATTATCCTTCAATTACTTTACTTTTAAAATTTTAAAATTGCATTTAGCAAACATACTAATTACATTCCACATTTAGTTTTAACAAATATATCAAATAAATTTTATAAATTAAATTCAGTGCTTAATTTTTCAGTTTATCAAACAACCCTAAAAATTTTAAAAAGTAAAGTTGTAGATAACAAGGACAATAGAGTAAAATTTACTTTTAGGTAACCTCATATCCTGTCAACTAAACACTTGAACCTTACATTTCAGTCAAACAAACCAAATGAGGTAAACTTACATTCTCATAATCCTATTACGAAATGTAATCTTAGATTCGATGTACCAAATACATCCTTAAGTGTCCTACATGTCGAATTAGATTAATAGATTATTATAAATTTTCAAAAAGTTATTATAATTTTTTAATTTTTAAATGAGTTGCTATTGATATGACAAAATGATATTACATCAACAATTATATATATATATGTATTGTCAAGCCGACATAATAATTGTTGATTCAATTGATATTAATAGCCACATCAAGATCTTGTAATTGTCAATAATAAATTTTATTAATTAAAGAATTTAATTAATGCAATTTCAAATTTGAGAGTCCAATTAAGTGTGTTTTATATCAAGGGCTTTAACTCTTAAAGCTTATATTTAATATTACTTACTCGATTAAGTTAAATTCAATGTTTTTTTTAGATTCTTTTTTCATTATTTTAGACTTTCATTTTCATTTTTGAATTTTTAAAATTCTTAAAATTAATGTTTCTTTCTAACATTTTTATTGAAAATTTTGAAAGCTTTTACAATTTGGGATTCTTTAGAACTTTTTATATTTATTTATTAATTAATTTTGTTGTTTTTTAAAATGTATTTATTTTATATAGTTTTAAATTTTTACTAATGTTATTTCTTGATGAGATACACAAATATAATCCATGATGATTATAAACGATAAACTTTTATATATAACTAGATAACAAGCTATGGTATATATATACAATCTATCAAACTAATTACAACCACCTTAACTACTAATTGTTAACTACTAACTGTTATAACGGTTTTATTCCTTAGCATGCCTACATCTTCTTAATCTCTACTGTTTGTTCAATTTTTGCCACCATTTTAGGACACGATCTAAACTTTGTAAACAAAGGAGATGACAAAGGTTTGGTAAAGACATCTGCTACTTGTTCCGGTGCTGGAACATGCCCCACACTTAACTTTCCAGCAGCAACTTTCTCTTTAACAAAGAATAGATCCAACTCGATATGTTTAAACTTTGAATGTAAAACTAGATTAGTTGATACAACAGTTGCTTCAGAATTATCACATCATACGACAACCTTTCTAGAATAAGAGACATGCAACTCAGACGAGAGATTCAAGCCAAACTACCTCAGTAACAATATGAACTAGTCCTCTATATTCAGCTTTTACAGTTGACCTAGAGACAATTTGTTGTTTCTTGGACCCTCCAGGCTATAGGATTACCCCCAAGGAACACACAAAACCCTACAGTAGACCTCCTATCATCCACATCAATTCCCTAGTTTGCATCCAAATATCCAACTAAATCTAGGTTGACAGCTGTAGTAAGGTGAATACCATAATCTACAGTGCTTTGAAGATACCAGAGAATGCGTTTTACTACTTTAAAGTGTTGGTCGAGAGGCTTATGCATGAATTAACAGGCTCTATTTATAGCAAAGGTAATATCAGGTCTGGTGATGACCACATATTGTAGAGCCCCTACAATGCTCCTATATTCAGACTCATTCTCAATTGCACTGCCAAGATGTTGAGATAAATTTGTTGAAGTAGCTATGGGTGTAAGAGATCCTTTTGCCTGATCTATTCGAGCCCTTCTCAAAAGATCAAGGAATATTTGCGCTGACTCAAGAATAAACTATCAGTGGTGGAAAGGACATATTTGCGCTAACTAGGCTGAAAACACTTTGGGTTTAAAAATGCCACTTCTGGATCTAGTTTGCATGGGATGAGAGTTGACAAAAGGATCGGGCAATTCCTCAATGACCAGATTACTGCTAGAAGCCAATCGGGAGTTTGTTGAAGAGACTTAAACAAGACGAGATAAGGGTGAAGGAGGAGTAGAATGAACAGACCTACTACAACTATCTGTACTTCCTGGCGAGATGTTAATATCTGGCCTTAACTGCAGATCAGTGGACTCTACAAGAACAAGACTTGGAAGAGCAAACCCTAACATGGCTGCCAAATCCAGCTGAGTTGAAAAAGCAAGCATATATGGAGCACCAAAACCAGACTGTTGCAAAGAAGATACCATAATTGGAACTTGAAACTGTTGATGCTAGAACTAAGACTGAATCCTAGAAGAGGAAAAACCACTACCTTAGCAAAAGGAAAGCAGTCTTCATCAAACACTACATGCCTAGAAACAAACAGCTTACTAGTATCATCAAGGCATTTGTACCCTTTGTGAACAGGACTATAGCCAAGGAACACACAAGGCTTGGAACGATACTCTAACTTATGAGTATTAAAGGGTCTGAGATAGGGATAGCACCTACAGCAAAAAACTCTTAAGTGCATGTAGTTAGGCAGAGTTTTATGCAACATTTCATAAGGAGATCGTCCATAGAATAGGTGTGGGAAGCCTGTTAATGAGATAGATAGCGTTGATGAATGCATGTGCCTAAAGATGCATAGGCACACTAGCTTGAGCCAACAATATCATACCAGTATCAACTATATGTCTGTGTTTCCTCTCTACCAAGCCATTTTGCTCATAGGTATGAGGGCAAGAAAGTCGATGATGAATCCCCAGCTGAGAGAAAACTTTTGAAAAAGAGCGAAATTCTCCACCCCAATCAGTTTGAAAAACCTTTATTTGACACCCAAATTGAACCGCAATAAACTTCTGTAGATGAAGAAACTTTTCAAAGGCCCCAGAATTTCGTTTTATGAGATACATCCAAGTGCACCTAAAGTATACATCAACAAAGAAGACATAGTAAAAATGGCCTTCAGATGCCACAGAGGCAGGCCCCCATAGATTAGAAACAATTAGTTCAAAAGGAACTGAATACACAGTAGTAGAGAGAGAGAAATAAAGTTTATGAAACTTTCTAAGTTGACATGCTGAACAGATTGAGCTAAACTTACAATTGTTGAAAACAATATTACATTTTTGAAGAATTGTATTGACAGTTTTATTACAAGAGTGACCAAGTTGTTTGTGCCACAAGTCAAAAATAGAACTACGAAAAGTGGGGGACCCTAGATGAGTAGCATGAGTAGTGGCTGGAGAAGAAGAAACAGTCCTGAAGCTTTAAGTATATGAGATATCAAACTGGTACAGACCATCATGAATGCGGCCCACCAACAAGATGCTCCCTGTCTTGATATCCTTCACAAAGTAATGGAAATGATAAAATTCAAAATAAACTTGATTATCTTTTGTAAATTGTGCAACAGACATTAAGTTTTTACAAATTCAAGGAACATACAAAACATTTTTCAAATGAAAAACTTTACTTTCACTTGTAAAGAAGCTTGAGCCAACATGAGCCACTGGTACTGACACTCCATTCCCCATGAAAAGCTTGTTGTTACCTGTAGACTGTGCTGCCTCTTGCAAATTGTCCAGATCATTAGTAACATGATTGGATGCACCTGAGTTTGGATACTATACTTTTGCATTCGAGGGGCTTGTGGGAAACTGCCTTTTTAATGGAGACTACATTAGTTTGCAAGCTAGAACTTTGCGCATTGCCTCTTTGAGAACAACAATGGGAACCGCCATATGTCAAATAGGAAGGATCTTGGAATTGATGACAATGTACCTGCATGGACTGATTAGAAACCCCTTCAAAATACTCATCAAATCGATAATAACGCCTCTGTTCAATATGTCCAATTCGTCCACATAGTTGACATTGAGGTTTATTATGTACAAACTTTCTTCCTCGAACTCTGCCTCGAGATGTCTTACCATTACCCTTGTAGGGTGGTTTAGAGCCTCTATTAAAATGCGTTGTGCTGTTATCATTGTTACCACGTTGCTGAACAACATTAGCCTGTAAAGGCATACTAGAAACAAGATCTTGTTGTCGAGCTTCACAATCAGTAAGCATTTCAGCAAGAAGATTAAGAGGAACACACATTGCAGAGGCCACAATTCGAATTGATTCATACTCCGCTGACAGACCGACAAGAATGATGCTAATTTGTTCTTGCTCAGAAATAACATTGACTGCAGCCATTATAGTGTCACACAGGCTTTTAATCTTGGCCAAGTATTCTTTAATGGTTAACTGGCCTTTTTTTTTCTGAGAATATAAGGAATGTCTCAAAGTAGAGACTGTCAGAGTGAACTTAGAAGCAAAACGTTTCACAACAGTACTCCACACATCAAAACTGGATCACGCACCAGTGAGATGGACCAAAATATCATCACAAATGATGGATAACAGCCAGTAAGCTAACAACTTGTCTTGTTACTTATGAGACAAGAAATTAGGATTACCAACAAGATTACCATCTCTATTAACAACAGACTATAGAGGAACACTAACAGTTCCAAGAACAAAGTCATGCAACCCATACCCTTCAAGAATTAGCATAACCTGTTGTTTCCATAAAAGAAAATTATGCTCACTGAGTTTCACAGTGTCATGCTTAGGAAATTACTGAATCTTTCTCAAAGAACCAATACCAGGATCAGGAGAATAACCACTAGCTGGAGTAGTTGTGTTGAATGACTGATGATTCTCGTCATCATTGCCAAAGACAACTTCTGTTGCCATGAGAAAAACCAAAGAAAATACTAAAAAAATTTTGACCATGATGAGATACACGAATATAATCCATGATGATTATAAACGATAAAATTTTATATATAACTGGATAACAAGCTATGGAATATATACACAATCTGTCAAACTAATTACAACCACCTTAACTTCCATTGCTAACTACTAACTGTTATAATGGTTTTATTCCTTAACATTTACTAATGTTATTTATACAGATTTGAATTGATTCCTATTCAATTTTGAATACATAAAATCTAGAATATACATAATTCTTACTGATTGAGTCTTAACTCAATTAGCATGAATATTATTGTCAATACAGTACGACATAGGTTTGAATGCGCTGAAACGTATTATCCTCCAATTTATGGGTTGGGGAAGGACTATTAATAATTCTAAACATCGTGTTAAAAAGAATAAATATGACCAAAATCTACGAAGAGATTATTCAAATTATATTTATACATAATTGTTTTGTTGATAGTTTTGTCCCACATTCACATTGTGGTACAATCTATTTAATTTAAGGTTTTCATAGATCCTGTCTGGTATCTAATTCTATATATTAAGAAGATATATTGTATTATTACCTGAAAAAGAAGATAATTTATTTTAATAAAATCTGACTCAATGCGGCCAATTAATTATCAAACATTTCCCATAGATAAATTGTGGTCCAATATCCCAAATAATAATGATTTCGTCCACCCAAAACCATGCACGTTTTCTATATGCAGCAAGTCGCACTCAAATTTATTACAAAATAATATTTGATAAAGAATATATATTATTTTATAGACGTGAAATATTATTATTGATCGAGATTAGGTTAAAATATATTTTAATAAAATGTGAGAGGTAAGTCTTTTATTTTTCTAATTTAAAATTTTAATTCAAATAACTTTTAGTTTTCGTCAAAATTTATTAATTTAATATATTTATTTTACGGTTAAAATTTTCTTATAGATAAAAGGATTTAATTTTTAATTTTTAAGTATGTGGACTAAATATTAAATTATGTAAAATTACAGGGACTGTTTTAACATGGTGAAAATATCAAATTAATTTAAAATTCTATTTTGCATGCAGGACAATAGTCGAGAGAGTAAGTACGTATTGCGTGTGCAGCAAGAAAGAATAGGGGCCACGTAAGATTAGCAAGCTATCACGTGATGTTTTATCGTCAGCAGTGGACTCACGTGCACAAAATAGCACATGGGAGCACTGCAGGTGCGCAGATAAGATATTCATATCATTATTGGGAATATCTCATTATTGGCTTTTTCATAACGTCAATACAGAAATTCGATTTTCTTCGTTGGAAAATATTAGTTTTAATTTATTTATATACTGAATTAAAAATATTAAAATGTTGAATGAATAGTAATTTAAGCCTATACATTGAGCTAGGTCAATTAAAAAATTGAATTCAAACCACATATCCGCTATTTATATTAGACTTTATCAAAAGTTGGATCAAATTATATTTAGATAAGAATTTTCATTTCTTAAATGAGATAATATAATTTTTGGTCGCTAAATTTAGTAATTAGGTCTATTTTGGTACTTGTATATTTTTTTTTCAATTTGGTATTTAAACTTGACAATTAGATCTATTTAGGTTATTAAATTTGTATTTCGTCGAGATTTGATAATGTGGCCAATGTTCTTAGAATATGATTGAAATAAGTCGATTGGACCGAGATTCGACCGTTATATTAATCTAAACAAAGGGGTTGAACTAAATGAATTGGAAACTACTCGAAATCGGTAAAATCAAAAATTGAGACAAACAAGTTGAATCGGTAAAGTCTAGTTAACTGATAGGTTGGTCTTAAACATATTAGTATTGATTTTTTTCTTTGTATCGTTTATGTCTATTTCATAGTCCATGTTTAGAGTTTGTGGTTGTCCTTTTAACAATATCTCTCTAAATTTTAAATTTACACATTGTCTAAAAAGTATAATGTGATTAATCACTACAACTTAGCAGTGATTTTTTTTATTAAGTTAAAAAAAATGTCACATTTTATTTATTTTATTACTATATAATACACATGACCAATTCAATTTTGTTTGTAAAATAGCAAATACTGTTTTTCATTAACTTATTTTAAAGCATTTCCTTGCCAATTACGATTTAGCGCACTGCACGCATCGTTAATGACCAAAATTATTATTGTTTTGGCCATAATGACCCAAATTATTAATATTTTTTTCTTTTTTTTAGAAAAGAATAATATTAAACGATTATATTAAATCAATCAAATCCGTGTCAAGACATTATTATCGAACTGCAAAGTCCTTTAAACTGAATTTAGTGGATTCACAAATAACAATAAATTCAATGTACCATTATTTAGGTACTTAGCCATCTTATTAGTAGCAACATTCTGTGACTTTGGAATATAATGAAATTTTATCTTTCAATTTTGTTTGAAAAGACAATTAATTAAACGTAATTCCACCAAATTACTATTGGCAGCTCCACCAATTAGCAGAGTCTCCACCAGAAGTGCATTATCACATTAGTTCTAATTACCTAAATCTTTTCTTTTAAGCTATATGCAATCCTTTAAGCATGGCATGCGCTTCAACTCGAAAAATTGTTTCTCTATCAACCGCCTTTGAAAACTCACACAACCATTTCATATTAGCATCTTTAAACAAACTTTAAATAAAAAAAATTTAAGAAAAAGATAATGAAGACCTACATTAGGGATCTTGTCGTCTTGGTTCAACCACAATCGGTCAACGGTGGTTTGCTAGTCACATTAAATTTCGGTAAATTTAAAATTCAAATATTAATACGCTGGTTTAGTATGGTTAGTAAAAATGGAAGTTTGGGTTTACAGTATTTAAGTTTGAGACTCATAGTATATAATTATTTGTAAGTTTTAGAGTCTTATTATGTGTAGGATAGTTCTAATTTAGAATCTTCCCATTATTAGTATGTTTGCATTGTAATTGTTTAACTTTACAATTCTTACTTTGTTTGTGTTGAAATAAATTGATTCTACATTTTATGCTTACTCGAACACGTATTTTGCTTTATACTTATAAACTTTTTTTTAAAATCTAAATATTAATATTTATAATTTTTCGGGACAACTCCAACGAATAGGTAGTAGCCTTGGTCCCCTAAATGGGGATTTGTTAATTTAATCCCTTAATGAATTATAAACTTTTAAGTTAATATAAAGTTAAAATTACATTTTGACTTCACCAAACATTTATAATTCATTTCTAACACTTCTAAAAAAAAAAAGTCAAACTATTAGTTTAATATAATGATAAATTTGGATTTTCACTCATCCAAAGACTTCTTTATACTAAAAAATAAAAATAACCTTAAAGATGCTAACGAGTGTTGAGTGTAGTAGTAAAGCATAAAAGCTGCACTAAGAGGTTGACAGTGGCTAAGGCCTCCTAAAATGGAAAAATAACATTTTTCCCATTAAATTTTATAAAATTATAAGTTAGTAAATTGTTAAATTGTACTTTAAACCCAAATAATAAAATTGTAATTTAATCTTTTAAAATTATAAATATATAAACTAATACAATGATGATTTTTTTTGGTGAAAAAATCCTAATTAAACAAAATCCCTACACCTAAAAGTTAGCTACCCTACCATTCTAATAATTTCCTAAAAAAGTCCTATGATCAGAGTTATTCTTCCTAAATGAATCCCAGCTATGTCTGTGCAATATTGTTTCAACCCAACTTATTGATATCTTAATAATTTCTAAAATAATTCCAAGCTAAGCCTTGGAAAACAAAAAGATTCCTACTTTTCCATATATGCTAGACTAATAACCTAAAATGAGTAGACTAAAAAAACCCGAAATAACATTAAAAAACCCCAAAATACACAACTTAATTTTAGCCGCTCAAAAATAACATTAAAAAAACCCTTAAATAACATTACTTAAAGAAGTAACTATAAGCGTAAATACAAACCGAAAAATCAACATGAAATTTAAAAAAAAAAAAAAAACCCTTAATATGGGGGAATGTAACGCGTAGGATAGGTCAATTACTTGATAAACACGACATTATTGCTCTAATGTGACAAAATCTATTGAACTGTTTAAGGACAAACTTTTATCTTTATTTATTTTCCATTATCTTTTTTGTTTTTATAGGGATGAATTTCTTAGTGGAAATTTTCATTGTCAACCTTACGACCAACATTATTTGCTTTTTTGATGGGTTGCTAATTAAAAGAAAAAGGAGCATGTCTATTTTGAGGGCCAATTTAAAATAATTTTGTGTGGAAAAAAATCAAATTAAAAGAAGATTGGGTTTAAAAAAATGTGTTTAAAACTATTGATGTGATGTTGGTAAAAAAATATTCAAGGAATTGAAATGTTTAATTAGTAATTTAGTAAATAGTAAAAAGAAAAAGAAAAACATGTTAGTAGAATTTTCAAAATGTTATATAAAATTCTTAGGAATATGCCATTAAGGGTTAGTTTAGAAATGTTTTCTCGAATAAAAATATTTTTAAAAAACTATTTTTTTGGAGAAAAGTATTTTTTTCCAAGCTAAAAATTAACCCAAAATCACTTTTTAAGAAATTGAAAATTTTAAATTCTCTTCAAAAACATTTTTGAGAATCATTCATAAACCAAGCCTAAATTGAAATTCTCTTTAAATTTTTCTCACCCACCAATCATAAATATATATTGCTATATCATTAGAACAATCTTGTTTTACAAACGATTTTAACACACATTTATATATTATAAAAAATAGTTAAATATATTTATGTCTATTTATACTTAATATTTATTTAAATTAGTTTAATTATGTATTAATCGATTCATATTAATATCATTACAGATTTGAATTGATATAAACAAGTACTTTGCTCTTCATGTCAGTATAATTCATTGATTAGAGATTTGGAAATTTAAGAATAGTTTAATTTTAACTTTTAACTTGGATTATTTTGATGTTTATAATTTTTTTGTCTAGGTTAGTACTTAAAATTATTAGTTTTTTCATTTTGATCACTGAAATTGAGTTCTATAAAAGTGTAATGACGTGACAATTCGAGATTGTGCCGCATCAATTAATTTTAGTTAAATTATTTAAAAGTAAGAAATTCAAATTTGAAAAAAAGAAGAAGAAAGAGTAACATTGAATCTTTCTCTTTCAACCAAAGTTTTCTAAATCGAATTGATGGTCGAACAGATCAAGTCACCAATTTGTTGGTCTAATTGATCTGATTAAAAATATTAAAAAAACTGGCTAAATCAGTTCGACCGCCAATTCAACTATCAGTTCAATCGGTTTGTACTGATTTCTAATCTAATCGGCTCAAAAACACCTTTTAAATCAGTACCCTAACTAATTCTCAATTCAATTTATTCGATCGATCAATCCAATCTAATTCAAATAACATTGAGTAAAACATATTCAAAATAATAATAATAATGAGTTAAATATGATTACATGTAACATACCATGTCATAAATTTGAAGATAGAAAATTTCATATATTGACCAGAGTTAATTAAGTTGAAAAGAATATTGAATATGAATGAGATTAAAATAATAATTTTATATTTTAAAATTTATAACATATCATATTTGATATATTATCACTAAAACGGAGAGATCCATTTATATTCTATCATATATTTTTACGATTAATATTTTAACAATTCAATCGTTGAATTTATCGATATAGTTATATTTTTCATGCATGTAGATTTTCTAACCAATTCAATATCTCTATCATATTGATTAGAATATTATTTATATTAATATTTATTGAATGATTGAAAGTTATTTACATAAAAGAAATAATTAGAAATTTTTAATTTACATCAAAATTGACATATATTATCTATATGAATGAAATATAAAATGTGATAGTTGGATCATAAAAAAGATATAAAAAATGTAAATTTAAACTACTTTAATTTTAGGGTAAACCACAAAATAGTCACTTATGTTTGCTTAGATTACATTTTAGTCATTTATGTTTGAAATGCTATTGTTTTAGTCACTTACGTTATCGTTTGTTATGAAGTGGTCACTTTACCGTTAAGCTCCATTACCTCCCTAACGGTGGTCATATGTGGCAACCTAAATGGGTTTTAAATGCCAACTTAGATGTCCTATGTGACAGTTCAAATTAAATTTATTTAATTAAAAACCTATTTTCATCTCAGCAATTGGACATCCAAATTGATATTTAAAACCCATTTGGACTGCTACGTCGGACTGCTGTTAGGGAGGTGACGGAGTTTAACGGTAAAATGGCCACTTTGTAACAAAACGATAATGTAAGTGACTAAAACGTAATATTTCAAATATAAATGACTAAAATGTAATCTGAAACAAACAAAAATAACTAACTTTATAGTTTAACCTAAATTTTATACTAATATATGTGAATTTCTCCTTATAAAATATTTACTGTTCATAAATAATATTACTTTTTACTGCTTAAATTCTTTTAGAAGTTGCTTGTTGGCAAACAGATGTGTACCGAATTTAATTATTAGTACCTAGCATTTATGGGAATTTCAATTTTTTTTAAGGAAAGGATTGGGAGGAGGGATGAATCTTTCAAATGATGTCCCATCGATCCAGGGGAGAAATCATGATGACTGATGACTTTGCCCAAAGGAGCTTTGAGTACTAAGATGAGCAATGTTATGACAAAGGCCACTATATATTTTCGGTTGGTCACATGGTTTGCCCACCATTTACACTCTTTTTTATGCTTTATTTGCCTTTGTATTTTGTAGACCAGATTGATTAGATTCTTTAATTTACACCAATAGGAGATAAGATTCAATATGTCTATCGACAAGAGTAATATGAGATTGATGCAAAATGTCGTGCTACATAACTTGTAAGGTAACCCATGGGTTTTGTCCATAAAACACGTCTAATATGTTGACAATGATATGAACACTCGTCTCTGCTATAGCCAATGCCTAATCCACGAATTATGACAACGCTACAATCATATGATACATTAAATTATCTGTCCAAACTTGAATATTTGTTTTTGTTCAACTAATTAAGATTAAGTAAAGAAATTGAGAAAATCGAAAAATCGATTTGAACCGATTTATTTAGTTTGAGTTTTCTATTGTTTAGTTCAATTTCGAGTTGGTATTATCACTCAAACCACACAATTCGATTCGAGTTTACTTTTTCCGCATAAAATCTATTTTATTCAGATTAAACCGAATGAAAAAAAAACTATGTTTAAAGGAATAGTCTTAATAGAATAATAAACTGATCATTTCAAAATCTGTATAGATAATTCATTTAATCCTATTATTATTAACAACAACAGGTAGATATGATTAGACAAAAGATAAAGTTATAGAAATAGTTCATAAAAAAAATTATAAAAATGTAGTTTTATAGTAAAGGAATTTTTAATATAATAATTATAATTATATGCATAATTTTAATTTTAAGAAGATAGTTTATTGAACTTTATAATATTTTATTTATAAAAGAAACAACTTTCTACAATTATATATGTTTGATAATTATGAATTTAATTAATTATATGACATATTGTAATCGTAATTAACAAAATGACACAGAAAAATATTAGATATATTGACAATTTATGTAGCTAGCTTTCCTTGTAACAACTTAATAGCTTAACTCAAATGTATAAATGAATATAGAGCATGTATTATAGTTGTCCTAAAAAAAAACTATTGCACTATTAGATTTTTTAGGGAAAAAACAAGTTGATATTATTTTTTCTTACAACAACCAAATTTGGTAAAAATCACTGAATCGAACTGCAATTATTGATTTTGGATATTTTAATTTTTAATTTATATGTTTTAGTTTCGGTTTCAAAAATGAAAAACAGAACCGAATCGGCTACACCCTTACAGTCAACTAACACCGGCCATCCCAAATTACTACATGCAGTGTCATCTTCGGCCGGCTAGCATTTGGGAGAGGCTTGACCGTATCAACCGTAATTTTTTCTGGGGTGGGGCGGAGGATGCGAGGAAACATCATCTTATTAATCGGGATAAGCTTATGCTACTTCAGAGAACATGGTGGTATGGGTTTAGAAACCAAGCTCAGGTTATGAAACTCGCATGGCGAATCATCCATGAATAGGAAAGCTTGTGGGTGAAAGTCCTCTCTCAGAAATACCTTTTGGACAGTGACCAATCGAAGAGGAAAACCGATGTGTCAACCACCACTTGGTCATCCCTTAGGAAAGTTAGCCCATTATTCCAAAGAGGCCATAGCTGGTCCATCCATAATGGACAATCCGTGAACTTCTGGATTGATGATTGGAGTGGACTCGGAGCAGTAAGGACTTCAATCAGTGGGACCCTGAACTATGACGAATTTGATCATAATTTTAAAACTGTGAGAGACTTGGTTGAGGAGCAAGGAAGGGATTGCTTATCCTTCTCGATACCGAATGCCTGGTGGGAGGCAATATTGAGTGTTCTAGTGTCTCTAAACACTGAAATGGCTCCAGCAATGGACATTTTAGTTTATCTTGCACTTATGATTTAGCGGCTAATTGAGATCAAGTCAGAGGCATTGAAAGAGAGAAGCAGCGGAGGTCACAGTGGAAACTGAAGTTGCCTCGCAACATCAAGTTGTCCTCAAATGCCTTCCCACTGCGAGTTTCCTCAGTGTGGATTGAATATTTATAAATTCGACATTATTTGAATCTGAATTTATAAATCTACTTTAAAATTCGAATCTAATCTGTAAATTATTCACAAATTATCTGACTTTTACTATCTAAATTTGAATCTAAATTAATTATTATTATCCGCATATGTCTAAATCCATAAAATTCAAAGTTTAACATTTTAACTTTATATGAAATATTCAAATCCGTTAAAACTAAAATTTTAAAAATAATATAAAATCAAAAAATTTATTTTAAGTAAAATGTATTCATAACTAAAAATAAATAAAGGTAAAAAAAGTAACAAAAATAACTAACTAATAATTCAAACTAAACATAATATTTTCATAAAAAATAAGGTTTAAGAGAAAAGAAAACCCTTAGTAAAAATGAAAAAATTAATTGAGCCATTAAATAAAGTGTACTCTATTGCATCTTTAATGACCAAAAAAATAATCAACTAAATCCTTTTGTTAACGGAAATCATAAATTGATGGTCAAAAGGAGCTAACGTGACTAATAGTAGCCACCAAAAGATGACACGTGAAATGTCATGTTAGCAAAAATTTTAAAAAATTATTACATATTTTTTAAATAATATATTTGAAAAAATAAATTTTTTATTTAAAAAATAATTAATAAAATTTATACTTGGAATGAACGCATTGGATTGTTCTAATTTTAATGCTTTCTGTGGCTATTGTTTCTTGTTTGGTATCAGAAACTAAAGGTTCTCCTATACTCAGAACTATTATGTAATATTTATTATGTTTAATTTGAATTCCTTTTTCTACCAAAAGAAAAAAAACTAAATCAATTATTTATCGCCTAAACTCTAAACCCAAATATTATATATAAGCTTAAAAATTTAAATATATGAACTTTTATTTAGTTTACAATTTGATAATAAACTTTAATTTGGTACAATTATATACATGAAATTTTGATTGTAGTTCAATTATATACATGGAACTTTAATTTTGATTTAATTATACGTTAAAAAATAGATACATCAATTTATTTTTATATTGAATAAGTATAATTACTTACGTATGCGATATAAAAACATGAAATGATGCTATATTAATAATTACGTTAATAATTTGTGAAAATTGAATCAAATCAAATTTTCATGTATAAAATTGCACAAAATCAAAATGAATGTATACAATTGCACATTAAACCAAAGTTTATGTATAGTTTTGAGATTTATCCTTAAATAAAATAATAAATTTAAACCCTAAACTCAAAACATCTTATACCAAGCCACTTCCTTTCTCTCTCTACTTAATAGAGGAGTTCATGAGTTGGGTCAATCTGGTTTTGGGTTAGGTCTCATATATAGTTGCCCAAGTTCAATTTGATCCAAAATATGAACATCAATTTTTACCAAAACTCGTCAATATTTATAAATGATTAACCTAAGCCCATTTAGACATGCTCATATTATTTTTATTTTTCAAAATATACTTATTTATTATTTATTAATTATTTTAAATGTTGATACTATTAATACTATTAGTACTATTTTATTTTGAATATAATTATATTATCATCGTATCTTTTATATTATCTACTATTATTATCATTATTATTATATAGTATTATTAATTGAATAATTTTTATTATTATATTCATTATATTATTGTCATTGTATTTCATTATTTATGTTATTATTTTGTTAATGTCATAATTTTACGGGTAAATTACACCAACAGTCACTCAACTTTGGGGTAGCTAGCAAAATAGTTACCTAGGTTTCATTTCAGTTACTCAATTTTTTAAAAATAACAAAACAATCACTAACGTTATAAAAAAATGACAAAATAGTCACTAATTAATAGTTTCCGTTAGTGTTTTAACGAGAACACTGATGTGGCAAGTTAATTGCTGATGTAGCCAGTTAACTTGCCATGTTGGATGTACATAGTAGGGGTGTGCAAAATTCGGGTAAAACCGAAAAAATTCGGTTAACCGACCGAATTCGATTAATCGGTCGGTTAACCGAATTAATTCGGTCGGGGGTCGGTTAATAATTTTTTAAATTTTTAGTTAACGGTTAATTCGATTCGAAACCGGTCGGTTAACCGAATTTTTTCGGTTTAACCGAAAAAATTAATAAATAAAATTATAATATATAAATAGCCCACTATTCACTCAAACCCAATCCAACATAAACCCAAATACCCAATCTAATATATATTAACCCAAGTACCCAACCCAACCCAATTACCCAACCCAATCATAAAAATTACAAATACTTTAATAAATAAAAATAAAAATCTAAAACTAAAAGTAAAAATAAAAAACATATAATTTTATACAAATAATTCGGTTAATTCGGTTAATTTGGGTAATTCGGGTAATTTGGTTAATTCGATTAATTCGATTAATTTTATACTTATTTTAACCAAAAATTAAAAAAAACATATAATTTTCGGTTAATTCGGTTAACCGACCGAATTAACCGAAAAAATTTCGGTTCGGTTAATTTTTTTGAAAAAATTTCAGTTCGGTTAACGGTTAAAAATTTTGAAAGGTCGGTTAACCGATTGAACACCCCTAATACATAGTGGAACCCACACAATTTAGGAAGAAATTGATAAAAAAAAAACCTAAAAAAACCCCTTAACAGAGAAAAAGAAGGAGAAGAAGAGACTGTAAAAAAAAAAAGTCTTCTTTGCCTAATTTGGTGGGGTCTGATTCTTTGCCATTGAAACACTATTCCTTTGCTCTTCTTCTTCTTTGTGGCTCTCTTCCTCTATAACCTTCCGCCATTGTTGGCGGGGTTTTATAGTTTAGCCAAAAAAGAGCATGATTTCGAAGAAAATGATACACCAAAGGGAAGTTTCATGTTAAGGAATTTGCATTTTTGCTTACTAGATTTGATTAAATTTGGCATTTTCATCTTCTTCCCGAAATTTAATCAACCAAATCTGCACCAAAGATGAAATGCTTTAGTCGAAAGTTCATATTCTCAATAAGAAGCAATACGCTTAAGCACGCTACTCAAATGTTGCTTCTTCAGTTTTCTTCATCTCAGATTGCTTGACCGGCAACAGAACACAACCATAGCTTCAAGTGAATCAATTCTCCTACAACATATACCACTCTCTGCATATTTTTTTTAAAAAAATTTGCTAATAATATCATACAAACACTCTAAAAATGCCTCGTGCACTAGGGTAATTTTAGCATAATTATTGGAAATGGTCATTAGTTGTTTCATTGCAGACTTTGATGCTTCCTCATCTAACATACAGCCTTATGAAGATTAAGGTTGATTGTATTCACCAGTACTGATTGTGTAATACAAATGAGTCAGTTGCCACTTTTTTCCCATCATCATTGCAGTTCTAATGGTAGAATGCATGTGTCCTTTTTGAATCTCTAGTGTCGAATGACGATAACTAGCTTCGCAAAATGTAGAATATTTTGGTTGGGGATCTAAAAATTTGCAGAATCAAAAAACCATTTGCTTAATTTAGCGAGGTATGTAGTTTGTAACATATTAACTATAAACAAGTAGTTAAATATCATACTTGTCTTTATTGTAACATGCCATCAAACTAACCTTCCAGCTAGACTTTCTTGATTTCCACCATCTCCCATGTGATGTAAATGAAATGATTTGTCCGTGCACAGGTAACATTCGCCACTTGATACATTGTACCTTATATTTGAGATGTGATACTGAAAATTTAGAGGAAAGAAGCATGAGCCTTCCTTCCATAAGATAAACCAATGGTTGTACTGAAATAGATACAATGGACAACAAGTTATGCATGAAAGAGTTCAGTATACAGAGTTTATTAGGTGGCTCAAAAATGACTTGAATCCATTGATGATCTAAGACCTTCAGCTTTCTTGCACAATGCATGAAGGAACATATATCAGTGGAGATGACATCCATAATCTCACATCACATTAATTGAGTTTCACAGAAAAGATGAATAAATGGGATTCTAGGTGCTAATGCATGAACCAACCCATAAGTCAATTTTGGTTATTAGTCATAAAATTACAATGTGGCAACATGGTACTGCCAATTAAAGATAAACATACCAACATTATATCAAGTGATGACTAGTGTGGTTAACGTAGGGTGGGAGTGGCCTTACCTTTCAAGGAGACCTCTCCATCAAGAAATCTAAAAACAGAGAAGGAGACTTTATTTCGTACGGAGTCAAGAGCTTCAATAGCCTGAACCATGTCATTGGTCTTGAAGAAAAGACGCCCTAATGCACTTCTGTATCTGTATCCTGGTCATGTGGGATTTGAACAGTAAACCACATCCCAATCTAGAAAAACCACAAGACCCCACCAACAATGGCAAAAGGTTACAAAGGAAGAGAGCCAAGAAGAAGAAGAATAAAAAGAAGAGCAGAGACATGGTGTTTCAATGGCAAAGAATCAGACCTCGCCAAATTAGGCAAAGAAGACTTTTTTTTTTTACAATCTCTTCTTCTTCTTCTTCTTCTTCTTATTATTATTATTATCTGTTAAGGGGTATTTTTAAGGTTTTTTTTCAATTTCTTCTTAAATTGGGTGGGTTTCAACTGTGGACATCTAACGTGGCAAGTTAATCGGCCACATCAGCTAGTTAACTTGCCACATCAGCGGTCCCATTAAGACACTAACGGAAACTATTAATCAGTGACTATTTTGTCGGTTTTTTATAATGTTAGTGACTATTTTGTTATTTTTCAAAAGTTGAGTGACTGAAATGAAACCTATGTGACTGTTTTGTTAGCTACCCCAAAGTTAAGTGACTGTTGGTGTAATTTACCCTAATTTTGCCATCATTATATATTGTAAATATTGCTACATACATTCATCAGGTTTTTACACAACCCATAAAAAGTAATTAAAATTGAGGCAATGTTCGTTATTTTTTATATTCGAGAAGTTGTGCTCTTAACTTATGGAGTATGACCTCCTTCTAAAACCTAAATAACTAAACATCATATTTAAATTCAAGACGTATAGGATTTAGGTAATAATCAAACGATGAGTATTCTTGCTTTCGGGGATTCGAGACATTATGCTCTAACTTATGGGACATGATCTTTTTTCTCAATTAACTCGAAATAAGAGAGCCTCCTCCATAAAATTTAATTTAGATAGTGATATATTCAATGCCATTAAATAACATCATGTAAAAAGAGATCGCATTTTAAATTCTCTTTGAATTCTCAATTTTCGATGTTAAAGACATCAAGTAATCAACTAGGTATCAATTTTGTGCGTTATGAGGGTGCTAATCCTTCCTCATACGTAACCGACTCCTGAACCTATTTTTTTAGATTTTGTAGACTGAAAATCATCGTTTTAGTAAATTTAACCCTTTTATTAAAATGATCAAATTTCGAGATGATCAAATCATACTTAATAAAAGAATTGGTGGCGACTCTATCTTCGTTTAAAAAAAAAAGTCAAGATCCAAAAAAAGTTTCCACAATATTCATTGAAGGTTTGGTTCCAGATGTTGACTAGGATACTGACGAGGGGTATAATAATTACCCCTAATTAAGGGGTGGGCATAAAGTGTCTTTGCCTTAGATGAAATGCTTATGAAGAGGGGGTATTAGACTATATCGAGGAACTAATTGGTAATTTTTACGAGAGGTAACGACTAAGTTAGTTAATGATTAAAAAATTTGATGTCATAATTGCATTATGGTGCGTCCTTGTTACCCCAAAGTTGAAGAGCCATTTTTAACACGTGAGATTAGCCCTCATGGATGTTGTGTGTTTCTAGGAAGATGCGTGGAAAGTATTGCATTTGATGAAGAGAGAGAAAAGGAGAGGGGCATATGTTGGTACTGGACTTTGTTCTCATATAACACAATAATTTGAGGTTTTTTTTTTTCAAATTACTCAAAGATTCGACATCTAAACAAGTACAAGTTAAACTCACCCTAAAAATATTTTGAATTTCATTGTATTTCCATTTTTTTTTAAAAGGGGTGGGCTAATTGTCTTGGGTAGTATACTATTCATATAAATTAGGTTTGGATAAAAAAAAAATTATTCACATTCAGGGGCAAAATCAGGGGGCAGGCATGGCCCCGGCCCCCCTAAAATGGGAAATTTTCATTTAGGCCCTTTATATTTTTTTAAAATTTTAAATTAGTAAAGGTAAAATTGTACTTTGGCCCCCTAAAATTATAAAAATTTAATTTAATCCTTTAAAAATTATAAATATATAGACTATAAAAAATTAAAATTTCATTCGGCCCCCCAAAAAAATTTCTTCGCCACTGTTCACATTGTTCAATTTTTTTGAGCAACTCAATATTTCAACATTTTTTTATTTTTATTTTTTGGTACAATTCATATCCTTGAAGGGGAAAATCGCGCACACCACAAAAAAAAGATCTCTGTAACTCGAATCCACAACATAAATTATGGGATGAGCTTCATGACTTTTAACATATGAATCAAAGTCAATACAATTTTTTCCAATTTTCCTACAAGTATTGATCTAACGCGGGATTGTAATAGACACCGTAGAAAAACATGGCTCACTTACTTGAATTCCAGAAGTAGTTAGCACATCATATGTGGGAGTAGGCCTCCTACTCGGAAGTTTTGGCAATGGTGCCTCAAACTTAAGAACCTGAATTACCTGCCTTATCGACGGTCTCAAATTTTGGTCCGGATGGACGCACCACAGCCCAACCATCAACAAGCATTCCATTTGTATAGCATCGAAGTCCATGCCTAGTTTCAGGTCAACTGCACCAAGTATCTGTTGGTTTCCGTACAACTCCCACACCCAAGCTACCAGCGAAGCCTGAGATTCTTCATATCTAGGCTCTATTGACCTTCTACCACATGCAATCTCCAATGCAACAACTCCAAAACTATAGACATCAGATTCTTTACTAGCCTTTCCTGATGAAACACATTCAGGTGCAATATAGCCCATAGTCCCGGCTAAATGGGTTGTTTGTGACCCTTTCACATGATCGACTAGTCGAGCCAGCCCGAAATCCCCTATTTTAGCATTGAAACTAGAATCCAACATAACGTTGCTGGCTTTGATATCCCTGTGTAGGACGCAATGGTCACCTTCTTCATGTAGATAGAAAAGAGCTGATGCCAAGCCCTGCACAATTTGAAACCTCACATCCCAGGTCAATAAGGTTTTACCTTTGAAAAGATGGGAATCTAGGCTGCCATTAACCATGAACTCATAAACGAGTATAAGTTGCCCTTTTTCGTGACACCAGCCAATAAGCTTGACCAGATTCTTGTGCCTCAGTCGGCTAATGATCTTCACTTCAGATGCATATTCCTTGATTCCTTGCTTAGAGGCCTTTGAAATCCGCTTAACAGCCACATGAGTATCCAAGTCCCGTAAGTATCCTCTATAAACTGCACCAAATCCTCCTTCTCCAAGCTTTTCACCCTTGAAATTACTGGTCATTTTAGCTATTTCCACAAAGGAAAACTTCCTTGGTCCCATCCCATTTTGGAATTCACCACCAAAGAGCTCATCAAACATAACATAATCTAATTTGTTCGCCTTGTGTGTTTTCCTCCTTAAAATGAACCAAATGAAACCTAAGCCAAAAATCAAAGCACCAGCTCCAACAATCAAGCCGACCACAAGACTGAGGCTTAGTCGAGCAGCTGGAGGGGGAGGAGCAACGAAGTTATTTGGGCCATCAGCACCGACAGGAGGAGGAGCAACCAAGGTATTCGGGCCATCACGACCGACAGAAGGAGGAGCACGAGAAACCACCAGATTAGGGCCATCAGCGGGGACAGAAGAGCCATTCGAAGCAACGGTAACTGAAGCGTTAGCTGAATTATATGCAATTGATGCAGATTGCACATACATACGAGGGAACAAAGCTAAGCCTATGAAACAAAAGGTTATTGAAAACCTGGTCGACTCCATTCTATGTACTAAATATATGAAAATGGATTATAAAAGAAAACAGAATAAAGTTTGTTTATGAATCAATTAACTGATCACCACTCTTCAGAACCTAAGTTAAATATCGAATAAATATAATTTTTAATATAAAATATGTTCTTAAATCGCGAAGACTCAGACTTACTGCATGTAGTCGTCAAGGCTGACAAAGTCCTAACGTTCTCTTGGGGTTAATGACGAAAGTAGTGATGTAAGGACCGTGGCCGGCTACATGGAAAGTGAAACATTCCTAAGCTTTTTCTTCACTAACTAATAATTTAAAAGTCCATAATGGGGTGCTTGGGAAGCCAGAAACTTTTTTTAATGAGTTAAAATTAAATTTTAATTTTATGATAGTAAAATTATAATTTTATTATTTTTATAATTTTTAAAATTAAATTAAATTCTTATTATTTTTAAAAAAATTAAAATATAATTTTAATGTTACTAATTTAAAATTCTTAAAATTTTAAAAACTCTATATATAGAAAATTTTGTATTTTGAGGAGTGACCAGCCCCAGCTACAACCTGTGGGATGAAATTTGCGTCTAATATATTTCAATTTAATTAGTTAAGAATTTGGTAAAACTTGTGAGTATTTTAAGAAATATATTATATATATATATATATATGGAGCTTCAGGGTTATTTGATATGCCTCCCGCAAAGTATAACTTAATAGAATAGTTATATTTTATTTTTACATCTAATTAAAAAGATAACTAAAGATTAAAACTAAAACATTGAAATAAAATATAAAAAATTGTACTCATCTATATGAATCGGTATAAGTCGATATTGGTCAATGCGTACAAGTTGGTAGTCGATATTGGTCATCGGTATCTCTGATGCTAGTTGTTAACTCCAAAATTGATATTTGCAAGTAGAAAATAAGGCAGAAAATTAATGAATACTCAATATGTTTATGAAATTTGATTTTCCTATATTTGCAGTATCTTATCCAGAGAGATAATCTATTATCTTAGCAACACGTACAACAAGTTATTACAATCTCTAACACTCACCAGATCAGACTCCTCACTTTTGTACCTAAGATATAGACAATTATTCTCTAAGTTTTCCTCATGAAAACTTAGGACACTAACCAAGCCACACACTTGATCATTCACTCAATGTATTCAAAAGAGACGTTCCTCAATGAACAATAAGAAGTGTTCTCAGTTCAGTACAAAATATATAAGAGGCTCTACAATATATAAGGAATCAAGACTTGCTAACATACTACACCAATTACAATCAATCTTCCCTTGAAACTAGCAAGATAGTATCCAAAAAGAATATCTTCAATCAACTCAAGATAAGTCTTGAATCTCCAAATATACTTCCAATTGTTTCACCCCATTTAGTCCAATGCACCAAACTTGTGAAGTTGATTGCTTTGATCCAAATCCAAAACATCAAGATATGTTGCTATGTGAAGTTTGGATATCAAAGATGGGTTGGTTGTTGTCCAAAGTATTAACTCGAATCATAACCCAAGGAATTTTGTTGCCAAAGTTTGTCAACTTAAACATTGCAAGTTTTCTGAGCAGACAATTCCACAACCAGTTATCCCTAGTTTAGGCTTTACTCAAAAACTACCACAACTAAAGTTTATGTATAGTTTTCAAATTTATCCCTAAATAAAATAATAAATTTAAACCCTAAACTCAAAAACTCTTATACTAAACCATTTTCTTTCTCTATCTACTTAATAGAGGTGTTCATGATTTGGGTTAACCTGATTTTGGTTAGGTCTCATATATATTTGACCAAGTTCAATCTGATCCAAAATATCAGCATCATTTTTACTTAAACTCGTTAATATTTATAAATGACTAACCTAAGCCCGTTTAGGCATGCTCATATTATTGATTTTTAAAAATATAATTATTTTTTTGTTTTTATTTATATATAACTTTTACTACTATTATATAAATTTTCTTTTATTAAATTTCCAACCACAAACAACTTAATATATACTAGAAATCATATCACACATGTATACGTGTGGAAACCATAATTTTAAAACACAACATACAACAAATAATGAAACATATGGTTTAAAATTAATTGATAATAATACATGAAATATGTACATTATTAAAATAAAATATATATTAAATTGTTCATCAAAGTGTTGTCATCAATTTTAAGTTGGTGTCGAGTTAACTTATAACACCAACTCAATCAAATACATTATTAATACTAGAAATCCCATCACACACATGTATGTGTGGAACCCACATATTTAGAACACAGATGTTTGTGATTAAAAATATCATACAATAAACAATGAAACGTGTTGTTTGAAACTAATTAATCATAATAGCACATGAAATACACATAATATTAAAATAAAAAATTATGAATAAAATGAAATTTTAACATATAAATATATCGATAAACAATACTAAATGGATTACAATTATTCATCATAGTTTTGTCATCAATTGTGAGTTTGTGTTGAGTTGACTTTTGACACAAATTCAATTAACATCAATTATTAATATATACATTTGATGGAGATAATAATAAATTGTGCATCTTAAAATAAAAATGTATAAGTTACATTAAAATAAAGCTTTAATTTAGTGACAAATTTAAAATTTTACTAATCCAATTGGCGTAGGATCAAGTCCAACAATATGTATATTTTTATTAATTTTGTTAAAATGAAAAGATTAAAATACCCTCAAATAATGTAACTTATTTTAATTACAGAAAGGTATTTTTATAATTACCCTATCTAAGTTGGTGACCCAATTGAGGATGATACCAGCTCAGTAAAACACTTAATAAATAGTATAAAAGACATTCAATCGATGGAGATAATAAAGTGTGCATAATAAAACTAATATGTAAAAATATCAAAATGAAGCTTTAGCTAAATGGTAAATTAAGGGTATTACTAATGCAATTGTTATAGGTTCAAATTTACCACATATATGATTTTATATTGGTTTTTCTTAAATGCAAAAACTAAAATATCTTTGTATAATATTACTTATTTTAATTATGAAAGGACATTCCTGTAACTTTCTAATCGAATTGATAACTAAGTTGAGAGTGACACCAACTTAATTAAGAGTTTAAATAATAATAAAAATTTTAATATTCCCATTATAGTATAACTTAATATTTTTGAAAGGGATAAATATCTATTTCACACACGCTACATATAAATAATTCTTGTGATTTGAACTCACAACATGAGCTGTGGAGTGAAACCCATAACTAATAAGCCAAACACTAGATTCCAATATTTTAATACTTCAATAAGTATACATTCAATATTAATTTTTTCGATACTTCTTCAAGCATTTATCTAACGTGGGAATGTAATTGACACAGTAGAAAAGTATGACTCGCTTGCTTGAATTCTAGAAGCAGTTGATATATCATATATGGGAGTAGACCTCGTACGTGGAAGCTCTGGCAATAGTGCCTCAAAATTAAGAACCTGAATTACTTGCCTTATCGACGGTCTTCAACTCCGGTCCGGATGGACGCACCACAGCCCAATCATCAACAAGCATTCCACCTGCATAGCATTGGAGTCCATGCATAGTCTCGGGTCAGCCGCACCAAGCAATTATCGGTTTTCGTACAAGTCCCTCACCCAGACTATCAATGAAGCTTGGGATTCTTCATATATGGGTTCTATTGATCTTCGGCCGTATGCAACCTCCAATGCAACAACTCCAAAACTATAGACATCAGATTCCTTGCTAGTTTTTCTTGAAGAAATATATTCAGGAGCCATATAGCCTAAAGTCCCAGCTAAATGGGTTGTTTGTGACCCTTTCGCGTGATCGACTAGCCTAGCTAGCCCGAAATCCCGAGTTTAGCATTGAAATTAGAATCCAACATAACGTTGCTAGCTTTGATATGCCTATGTAGTACGCAATGGTCACTAAGGTCAATAAGGTTTTTCCTTTGAAAAGATGGGAATCTAAGCCGCCATTAGCCATGAACTCATAAACGAGTACAAGTTCCCCTTTTTTATGGCACCAACCAATAAGCTTAACCAGATTCTTGTGCCTCAATCGGCTAATGATCTTCACTTCGGATGTATATTCCTTGATTCCTTGCTTAGAGGCCTTTGCAATCTGCTGAACAGCAACAAGGGTATCCAAGTCCCTTACGTACCCTCTGTAAACTGCACCAAACCCTCCTCCTCCAAGCTTTTCACCCTTGAAATTACTGGTCATTTTAGCTATTTCCGTAAAGGGAAACTTATTTGGTCCCATTCCATTTTGGAAGTCACCACCAAAGAGCTTGTCATCATCATCATTATCTAATTTGATGGCCTTCTGTCTTTTTCTCCATAATCTGCGGCAGCAAAAACAGCAAATGCAAAGTGAGATAACAATCAACACCACGAAAACTGAGATAGTAATCAACGCCGCCACAGAATTGGTGTCTCTTGAAGCATGAGGGGGAGGAGCAACAACGGTAGCAGCAACAGGAGGAGGAGGAGACAAGAACCAACGGGATTTGAGCCATCAGCAACTACGGTAATTGAAGCGTTAGTTGATTTATAAGCCATCGGTGCAGATTGCACATACATACGAGGGAACAAAGCTAAGCCTATCAAACAGAAGGTTAGTGAAAACTTGGTCGACTCCATTTTGGTTTTCTGACGACAGAATATACGAAAATGATTCAAAAATGAAAAAAAAAAAAAGTTTGGTTATGTTTCAATCAACTCATCACCATTCATCAGAAAACTAGTCCAACTGCAACTATTCACAAACAGCCAATGGTTTGCAATACCTTAAGAAATGTGAATCAAACGTGGGAAGGCAGCACCCTCCGTATCAGCTCGCACAAGGTGGGAAACACTTAAACGACATTTGATCAAATAACAACAATCCATCGGTAATATGCAAACTCTGTTTAGCCATGCAATCTGCCACACTATTTCGCTGGCGAGGAATGTAGGAAATCTCACAAGTCCATTCACGTTGAAGGAGCTCATGGATGACCGAAACCAGACAGTGCAAAGGATGCAACCTACCAATCTCATTCGCAATACTTTTAAATTTTATTTTATATTATTTTGTTAATTCTCTATTATCATTTACCATAAATTTCAATTATTATTTTCATAAATATCAAGTCATTTAAATATAAAAACAATTTATTAATATATTCTTATATCTCATAGACTACGACTTAACGACACCGCAGGCATCGGGGCTGGCGTTTTCATGGGGCTAAGAAGAATTGTAGAAATACATATGTGGGCTACGTTAAAAGCAAAAGATTCTTTTTACATGTGATTATGGTCCCTCTACTCTACGAAACTTGTATTTCTGAAAAAATAGGGGTCTAATTGTCTTGGATAATGTTTGGATAAAAAATATTATATTTCTAACATTTTTTAATAATTTTTTTTACACAATTCACATACTCCAATCACTCATATCATAAATAGGCGATCTCTATTTATACAAATTTACTGTGAACCTCATGACCTATAAGCGGAATGTTTGGAGTTCCAATATTTCAATACTTAAACAAGTATAAATTAAACAATTATAGATCGCAATTAGATATGATATAGTTTTTAACATACAAATTAAATTCAACACTAATTTTTTCAATTTTTCTACAACAATTATTGATCTAACGTTGGATTGTAACAAACACAGTAGAAAAACATGGCTCACTTGCTTGAATTCTAATTATTGGCACATCATCATATGTGGGAGTTGACAACTCAATATTTCAACACTTTTTTTAATATCTTTTTTGGTACAACTCACACACCTTTGGTAAAGGTGAATTGCTCACATCATAAAAAGGTGATTTCTGTGACTCGAATTCACGATATAAGTTATGAGATGAGCCTCATACTCAATAAGTCAAATGTTAGAATTCTAATATTTCAATACTTAAACAAGTGTAACTTCAACAATTATAGATTTCAATGTCATATCAAATGGTTTTTAACATATGAATCAAATTCAATACAAAACTTTTCAATTTCTCTACAAGTATTGATCTAACGCGGGATTGTAATAGACACCGTAGAAAAACATGGCTCACTTACTTGAATTCCAGAAGTAGTTGGCACATCATATGTGGGAGAAGGCCTCCTACTTGGAAGTTTTGGCAATGGTGCCTCAAAATTAAGTACCTGAATTACCTGCCTTATCGACGGTCTCAAATTTTGGTCCGGATGGACGCACCACAGCCCAACCATCAACAAGCATTCCATTTGTAGAGCATCGAAGTCCATGCCTAGTTATGGGTCAACTGTACCAAGTATCTGTTGATTTCCGTACAACTTACACACCCAAGCTACCAACGAAGCCTGAGATTCTTCATACATAGGCTCTATTGACCTTCTACCACATGCAATCTCCAATGCAACAACTCCAAACCTATAGATATCGGATTCTTTACTAGCCTTTCCTGATGAAACACATTCAGGTGCAATATAGCCCATAGTGCAGGCTAAATGGGTCGTTTGTGACCCTTTCGCATGATCGACTAGTCGAGCCAGCCCGAAATCCCCTATTTTAGCATTGAAACTAGAATCCAACATAACGTTGCTGGCTTTGATATCCCTGTGTAGTACGCAATGGTCACCTTCTTCATGTAGACAGAAAAGAGGTGATGCCAAGCCCTGCATAATTTGAAACCTCACATCCCAGGTCAATAAGGTTTTACCTTTGAAAAGATGGGAATCTAGGCTGCCATTAGCCATGAACTCATAAACGAGTATAAGTTGCCCTTTTTCGTGACACCAACCAATAAGCTTGACCAGATTCTTGTGCCTCAATCGGCTAATGATCTTCACTTCAGATGCATACTCCTTGATTCCTTGCTTAGAGGCCTTTGAAATCCGCTTAACAGCCACATGAGTATCCAAGTCCCTTAAGTATCCTCTATAAACTGCACCAAACCCTCCTTCTCCAAGCTTTTCACCCTTGAAATTACTGGTCGCTTTAGCTATTTCCACAAAGGAAAACTTCCTTGGTCCCATCCCATTTTTGAATTCACCAAAAAAGAGCTCATCAAACATATCATAATCTAATTTGTTCGCCTTGTGTGTTTTCCTCCTTAAAATAAACCAAATGAAAACTATGCCAAAAATCAAAGCACCAGCTCCAACAATCAACCCGACCACAAGAATGGGGCTTAGTCGAGCCGCTGGAGGGGGAGGAGCAACGAAGGTATTCGGGCCATCAGCACCGACAGGAGGAGGGGCATTCGAAACGACCGTATTTGGGCCATCAGCAACGAAAGGAGGAGGAGGGGGAGGGGAACGAGGAGGAGGAGGAGGAGGGGAACCACGACGAGGAGGAGGAGGAGGAAGAAGGGAACGAGGGTAAATACCAAATGCTTTTTGCGCATGCATACGAGGGAACAAAGCTAAACCTATCAAACAAAAGGTTGGTAAAAATTTGGTCGACTCCATTTTGGTTTCCTGAGTACTAAAGATATGAAAATGAATTAAAAGAAAGGAAATGTTCGTTTATGATTCAATTAATTGATCACCAGTCATCAGAAAATAATTTAAATATAAAAACAATTTATTAATATGTTCTTATATCACGAGGACTCCGACTTACTGTAGTCGTCGAGGCTGCCAAAATCCTAACTTTCTCATGGGGCTAAGTAGAAAAGTAGTAATATATGGGCCATGGATCGGCTACCTTGAAAGCGAAACAATCCCAAGCTTTTTCTTAACCAAGGAATATATATGTTATTAACTTAATTGAATATATATTATAAGCAAACATAAATTCTAAATTTATTAAATAGATTCTATAACTTAATTGCATAATTATATTTTATTTTTATATGTAATTAAAAATATATTCAAAGATTAAAATTTTAAAATTGAAGTAAAATATCAAAAGTTTGTATTTATTAATATAAATCGATATTGATTAGTAGGTACAACTTTATAGTAATAGTATTGTTAATGCTAGTATTGTAGAGACCATCGTGGTTTTTATATTTCATAAGTTAAGTTAAAAATAGTGATAATATAATTTCTATCCCAAAATTAGGAAACTAGGTCCACTTTGGTACATGTAATTTTTTTGTTCATTTTGGTATTTGAACTAGACAACTAGATTCATTTTGATCCCTGAACATAGATTCCGTCGAGATTTGATGATGTGACCAGTATTACTAGAATAGAATCGAATTAGTAGATCAGATCGATTAGACTGGGAATCGAACGGTATAACAGTTCGAACATAGGAGTTGAACCGATTGAATCGAAAACTTCTTGAAACTGATAAAAATTGGAAGCTGGGACAAAAATCGGCAATTGAACCGGTTAAATCAATTTAATAATTATTTTATTTTATTTTATTAAATTAATTTTTTTCTAAATTTTTAATTATTTATTATTTATTATTATTGGTCTAGTAGTCGAACCGATTGAATCAAGAATCAGTGAAAAATGACCATCATGGTTTTATGTATTTTTTATTAGTTATGGGACTCGCTCCGGTAAAAAATTGAAATTAAAAAGTTTAGTAAAACTTTTGTAAAATTAAAATATCTTCAAAACAAGTGAATTTTTTTTTTTATTTCTTTACTAAAAATAAGTCATGAAAATGGTTAAAGATTTTCTAATTGCAATTAGTTTATTACTAATTACTATACTATAACATATTGAAAAATAATGCTCCGACCAAACACAACAAAATTTGATGTGATTAATTAGTCATTAGTGTAATGGTGAATGATTTGTGTTATTCAAGTTTTATTAATATTAAAAGCCGAATTCAAATTTACACTTGAAAAAAAATTAATGAGTTGGTATCGATTAATATAATGATGATGTATGATTTTATATAAGCTTAATATATAACATTTTGCACTGAACTATAGTGGTAGAGCATGACAAGGACTTTTGTGTACAAGAGGCCACTTGGCATGAGCGTATGTATTCGTTAGTGATCTTGTCATATAAGTATATAAAACTATAGTGGAGCTTGTTTTGAAATGGTCTTAAGTGCTTGGTGTGAGGAGTTCACTACGATCTTGTTGATGATTCACCTTGTTTGGAGAAGAGGCTAATGAAGAGCCATACAATGGTTGAGCCTTCTGAAGATAATGGTGATAATGCTTCTGTAGAAGTAAGAGAGAGAGAGAGAGTCTTGGTGTCTTTGTACCCAGGCTAGGATATATATTGGCTCTCATTGTCCCATTGAACCACCTAAAGGATTAGGATTAGAGGTCTGATGATCCCAATTTCATACTAGTGTCACGGGATTAGAACTTAAGTATATTAAATTGCGCGGCTTTAGATGATTTATTTGTTTCAAATCTACCTAAATTAGCCTTTAACTTTCAAAACTCCCGAAAATTCTTTAAGATACCGAAATAAAGTGGAAGCAGCTCGGAAAGACAAAGAGACTTGAATTGAACAAAAAAAACTACAAGAAAATAATAGCACGCCAAGTGTTTGAGTAAATGCTCTAAAAAATATTCTCTTACTTTGAATGGAACACAAGAGATGAAACGATTACAAATTAGGAAGAAGACCTCTATTTATAGTTAAGCTCCCCAGATCCAATTTACATTAAGCATGTTAACTCAAGTTTTACTAGAGTGTTTCACTAAATTACAAAGACTTCAAATAGATGAGCTTCTCGACGTGTTTAAATGGATCAACTGAGCTCAATTTAATTAGTTGACCTCCGTGGGACACTCTGTGCGCATTCGTCATAGACTTTGATCTGCAGTCCAACACTAATAGGTACAAGTAAAGTGGCGCTTGCAGAGTATAAATCTTTTTAGGTAGGGAGTGTTAAGTATAGGTAGGTTGTTATTTGTTAACAAAGATAGTAACAGAATCCGTTATACTATTAGAAAGTTAGTTAGCAGAGGTTAGTGAAGTTAGTCGTTCATAAATAGTATATAAACACTACCTACACGTGTACTGAATGAATAGAAAATTCAATAAACAAACAATTCATAATTTCAGTATTCACTTTTCATTTTAGCATTCCTTGTTATTTCTAATTCTATAGAGTAGCTTACATGGTATCAGTCACTGTGATTCTGTAGACCTGACCTCCGATTGTTTGTATGGCCACTAATATTTCCCCTAATTCAGCCTCTGTGAAGCACGGATGTCCATCTTTCACCCGTGCTCAGCTTGCCCAATTATTTCCAGGTCATGACACTATTAAGTTGGCTCCTGAAAATTTTGTTCAACGGCAGCAGCATATACCTCTCATCATCAAAGGTTATGAACTCACTAGATTTCTAGAAGGCACGTTGTCCACTCCACCTCGCTTTGTGGCGAAGCCAGAAGGCTCGCTCGTTTCAAATTCGGAGGCTTCAGTATTCATTCAACAAGATCAGTTGCTTACATCGTGGATCCTCTCTACTATATCTCCTTCTTTTTTGCCCTCATTCATGATGCACACACAACTTGTGATGTTTGGAACATAACCACTCAGCTCTTTGAGGCTGTCACCAGTGCGAAACTGTCACGCATCTGTCATGACCTCCATTCTCTCAAGAAATGTACTCTTTCTCTTTTTGAGTATGTTGCCAAGATTCAAAACATTTGCGCATTGATCGAAACCTTTGGCTCTCAGATCTCAGAATCAGAAAAAGTCAAAGTTGTTCTTGCAGCCCTACCTCCCGAATTTGATATTGTCCTCACACTTGCCTCCTTCTCCATCGAAACCTTGTTGTTTCAAAGGTTAGTCGATGTACTGTTGGAGTATGAAACGCGTCTCGCTGGTGTTGTTCAAGAGCTTCCACTTTAGGCTAATCTTGTGGAGTCTGCTTCATCCTTGACGGTGATGGCTCTTGGTTGTGGTGGTCTGTAACACCCCTATCCCGTAACCGTCGCCAGAATAGGTAAGGGGTATTACCGGACTTGTAACTCATGTCAGGACAGTAAAATTTTGAACTTTTTCTTGAAATAAAGATCGTTCATTTAAATAAGTACTAAGCACAGCTAGAGGTAAAATTTAAACTTCACTAAGTAAACATTCAAAAGATGCCATTTTCGCATTGCTTATATACATTAACCAAAAATATTCTTCCACCACTAGTCTATTCTATACATGCCATAAAATAATTCTAAACATAACAGTAACAAGCGGTGGATAGTGATAGTGTGACTAGTTGCTGACGATCCCCGAGCCTGTAGCTTCACAATGAGATCTATAAAACAGAGGAACAGAGTAAGCGGAGTAAGCATTACAATGCTTAGTAAGTTTTAAGCAAAGGTCAACAGATAACAATCAAATTATAACATAGTTGTTCAGATATTTTATTTCACTCTTCCTTGGGCATACCATCCCTTTACCGAATATGCACATCTCATCATATACAATAGGCGGATAAACTTTCACATAAAAGTGAGCTCATGTGATGATATATTGTATGATTTCACATAACCTCTCACACTGATCCGATGTCACATAATCATAGGAATAGTCTCATAGATTGCTCTCGTATGCATCACATAACTACCTTATGATTTAGTTCAAATCAAGCTCACATATAAACTTGGAGTACATACCTGTTTAACCTTTCGCATTGAATATATTTATAAGCAATTCTTATTACGAAGTCTTATAGCTTTAACCTCTACTTGGATTATCAGCGAGACCTTTAGCTCAGACGAAATCTCCACACGAAGTTATCGGGTCTTACCCGGACAAAATCTCCACACATAGTCATCGGGTCTTACCCGGACATAATCTCCACACGTAGTCATCGGGTCTTACCCGGAATATATTTCCAAGTTTCACGTATATTTAATCACATGTTACAACATTCACATCGACTGTCATATTTGCAATTCATTTGCCTCATCAAATATCTAATAATACACACCTTTCACCTTTGGTCGTTCGGCCACAATATACGCACATCGCCTACATATTTCACACTAGCCATTCGGCTTTACCACATATACATATCTCATATATATATTTCACATTGACCATTCGGCTTTACCGCATATGCATATCTCATACATATTTCACATTAGCCATTCGGCTTTACCACATATACATATCTCATACATATTTCACATTAGCCATTCGGCTTTACCACATATATGCATGTTCATATTCACCACATTGGCCATTCGGCCTTATCACACATATGCATGCTCACATTCATCACATTGGCCATTCGGCCTTATCACATATGTGCATGTTCACATTCATCACATTGGCCATTCGGCCTTATCTCATATATACACATTCACATTCATCACATAAAATCCTAAATCAAAATATAAATTTTCATGTATTCACATCACAATTATCCAAATATACTTCACATACCACATATACTATCATGTATACACTTTGTCTTGGTCGAATCTACATCAATCATTTTCCAATGAATAATTAAATTTCACGCCATACTATCATTTCATATTCGAATACTCATAAACTTACAATTTCACAAATTTTAATATCAAAGATCCGTCTAACACTCGTATATCGTTTTACAATATCACGATTTAGAATTCACGTATGGGTTTAATCAATAGCTTATGAGCAACTAAAACAAGTTTTATCCATGTTTACAACAAAATCACATATTCACTATGAGCTGTTTTCCTGAGCAATAGTCACTAAATTATTTATAACTGGAGCTACAAAACTCCAAATCACTTGCCGTTAATTTTCCCTGAATATAGACTCGTATATATTCCATCCATAAAATTTCCAGAATTTTAGGTTTGGCCAATCAATACCAGATTTTTCTTAAAGTTTCCCCTGTTTCACTGTTTGACTAATCTGACTATTCTTCACTTCGAATCAAATTTTTCATTGTACAGAATTCATAATGTGTTCTATTTGATTTCATTTGAAACTAGACTCATTAAGGAGTCTAAGCATATAAATATTATCTTATAACCATTTTTGTACAAATTATAATGATTTTCCAAAAACAGAACAGGGGATTTCGGAGTCATTCTGACACTGTCCCACACAACTTTAAATATCTCTTTATAGGAAATTTCTTTGCTTCCACGGTCTCTTTTATAAGAAACTAGACTAACTAAGCTTTTATGACATATTTTATTCAGCCTATAATTCCACACCAACAATTTATAGTGATTTTCTAAAATCACGTTACTGCTGCTGTCCAAAGCAAATTATTACAATTTGCTCTTAAATTTCCAAGTCCAAACACTTATGAACTTACCATTTGAGTTTAAGACATATCATGGCCACATCATATCTTATTAAATCAACTCATTATGTCCTATTATGATTGAATTTACTCAACGTTTAATCACTTAAAACTTACCTCGGAAGTGGTCGACGATTAGATGTCCACGGCTATTCGTTTACTTTCTCTTTTCCCCTATCCGACTTTGATCCTCTTTGCTCTTAAGCTTAAGTAAAACAATAGATTTGCTTAAGTACTTAACTAATATTATTCACTTAACAATCACATTTGGCAATCACATATCATTTAATCTTTGATTGACCAATTTAACACATACCAAAATCCAATCATACATCTAACCTTTATCTCAATACCAAACCGAGTTATAAGATCATACATTATACTAAGCATATCATTAAACATACCTATTCAATTTAGCTAATTCCATAGCCGATTAATCACCTTACCCCACATTACTCAATGCCGAATATTAACCCAACATCACAAGCATAATCACCATGAAACTTACCTTAATTCACATTTTATCCCATTGCCGAATACATATATATATATCATCAAACAAATATTTATTCACATAACAACAATTCATTCACATCTCTATAAATGATCATAATCGGACATTATAAACAAATCAACTAGTTTAGCATTCAAATTCTTCTAACCATTCCTCAATCATTTACTCAATGAACAACAATCCAAGCACATCAAAGCATAGTCGAATGTATCATTCTTCTTAAATTCAAAAATAAATACATGGGCTAACTTCAAAATCTATTTAACAACTCAACTTTATAAACACATATTCGGCTAGGAAGAAAGATTGATAATTTAACAACCTTAGCTTAACTTATAATTTGTTGTGACACATCTTTAAGCATTCTTTTATTCCATCAACTCAAAACACATTCATCACTCTCAATAACTAAACTCATATTCGGCAATGGCCTCCAATATAGTGACCGATTCTTCTCAACTAGCACCTAGTGTACACACATGATCATTTGTTTGATTCAAGCACCTATCCACCAAAAATTCATCCAAATTAACAAGAACAACAACCACATTCTTTGTTATCTACAATAACCGAAACCCATATTCATTCACCAAATATCAAAAATTTATCATCAATTTGACATATAAGGACATAACCAAATGTTTCTTGCAACACAAACTCAAAAATTAACACATGGTTCATGTTATGAGCACCAAAACAAACTCAACTTCACAAAAATTCCAAAAGAATCACATGATATCATACCTTAATTCCCCCCACACAAGATGGCCGAATGCCTTAGGTGTGCTTTCTTCCATTTCTTGGTTAGTTTCGGCTTGAGAGAGGTAGGAGAAGAAGATGAACATTTTTTTTTTCTTTTGTTTTCTTCCTTCAATTCACGGCAATGAAGGGGGGGCATGGATGAGACAACTTTGTTTTCATCACATGGATGAGACAACTTCAAAAATTAACACATGGTTCATGTTATGAGCACCAAAACAAACTCAACTTCACAAAAATTCCAAAAGAATCACATGATATCATACCTTAATTCCCCCCACACAAGATGGCCGAATGCCTTAGGTGTGCTTTCTTCCATTTCTTGGTTAGTTTCGGCTTGAGAGAGGTAGGAGAAGAAGATGAACATTTTTTTTTTCTTTTGTTTTCTTCCTTCAATTCACGGCAATGAAGGGGGGGCATGGATGAGACAACTTTGTTTTCATCACCCCTCTCTTTTCATTACTTTATTACTAACCTCTTATTTTATTCTTTGTAACATAACACACTAACACAACATGTTTCCAACATGTTTCACCCCATAGCATGGCCGGCCACTAGCTCTAATTTTGGGTAATTTGACATGCAAACCCATCATTTTCATAACATGCATTAATAGGCCACTTTACATTTGCCTAGCACATTTCTAAATTTTCTCACATAAGTCCTATTTAATAAAATTCACTTACAATTAACAAAATTTAAACATGAAATTTTCACACATGCATATATACAAATAATAAGCATCAACTATGACGGTTAATTATTTTTAAGACTCGATTTTGTGGTCCCGAAACCACTTTTCGACTGGGGCCAAATTAGGGGTGTCACATGGTCGTTCATCGTCAAGTGGCCGTGGCAGAGGATTTTGAAGCCGCATTCAATGCCAGATCTGCAGCATGTTTCAGTACTTAGCCTAACAGTGTTACTATCGCTTTGATCGTGACTACGGTAGCGACTTAGCCTGGAATACAGTGCCGGTCATTGTGCCGTCTAGAAGTGCTGGTTACAGCTCGTGCGATGCCACTTTCAAAAAGTATGGATGGTAGTCAACCCATGGTGCTCCGGTCTCGTTTAGTGCATGTGGTGGTTCAACTTCGTTCGGTCATCTTGGGCGGTGCATTGAACCTTCGGCAGTCCCTCTGATGGTATGCCCTTATGGCTTTGAGATGGGAGCCTCATATGTGCTGTTTCATAACTAAGCTAGGGTGTCTAACCCTTTTTTCTTTTATTACTAATGGTGCTACAGGTGGGTTAAATAATGCTACACGTGGGCCACATGTTTTAGCACCAATGCCACCCCCTATGGACAATCAGGTTGGGTCGCATGAGCTTGTCCTACCCACACACGTCAGAACAGAACAAAGTAGCTGAAAGAAAATATAGATACATTGTTGAGACTGGTCTTACTATTTTGGCTCAATCTAATCTACCTATGGGTTACTGGGGTTATGCCTTCTATAGTGCCATCCATATTACAAATTATCTACCTACTCAAGTCTTAAAAGGGTAGTCTTCTTATCAAGTTTTTTACGGTCGTGAACCCACATATGATAACTTATAAGTTTTTAGATGCTGTTGCTTCCTATATCTGCATCCGTTTACACATCAAAAACTAGATTTTCGCTCTCAGCCGTGCACATTCTTATGATATAACAATGAACATAAAGGGTATCACTGTCTCACACGATATGGTAAGGTTATTATGTCTCGTCATGTTATTTTTTATAAACGACAATTTTTGTTTGCTTCATCTACTATAGTCTCGGTTGATAATAGCCCGACAGTTTCTAGGTATATTTCTCTAGTTAATGCTAGTATTCCATGTTCTGTTGCCACAAGGGTGGGAACAGTAAATAATATACCATCTCAGCCTTGCTCTACTTTCGTTCTATCTATGTCAAGAGATCCTAGCCCTTCGATCACGTTAGAGACTACTCATGAGGGTCTTTGTCTCTCGGGTTCCATAGATGATGGTGGTTGTTCTGCTAAGGGACCTGCTCCGGGTCTGTATTACTCAGTTCCTAGACCTATTCTGACGGGTAATACTCATAATATGATAACTAGATCTAAGGCTGAGATTTTTAAACCCAATGCTCTAACGGCTAAGATTCTTAACTATGAATCACGTACAGTTGACGGGGCATTAGCTGATATAGAATGGAAGTGTGTTGTTCAAGCAGAGTTTGATGCGCTTATGGCTAATTCCACTTGGAAACTTGTTCCTCTGTATATTTTTGGGATATAGCACCCAACAAAAAGGGTATCACTATCTCACACCAGATGGTAAGGTCATTGTATCACGTCATGTTACTTTTGATGAATGTCGATTTTTATTCGCTTCATCTACTGTAGTCTCAGTTGATAATAGCCCGACAGTTTCCACGTATATTCCTCTAATTAAGGCTAGTGTTCCATGTTCTATTGGCACAAGGGTGGGAACAATAAATAATATACCATCTCAGCCTTGCTCTACTTCCGTCCCATCTATTAAAGAGATCTTGGCCCTTCGGTCACATTAGAGACTACTTATAGGAATCTTCGTCTTTCAAGTTCCACAGATGATGGTGGCTATTCTACTTAGGGACTTGCTTTGAGTCTACGTTCCTCGGTTCTTACACCTATTCTGACGGGTAACACTTATAATATGATAACTAGATCTAAGGCTAAGGTTTTTAAACCCAAGGCTCTAACGGCTGAGATTCTTGACTATGAACCACGTACAGTTGATGAAGCATTAGCTGATCCAGAATGGAAGTATACCGTTCAAGCAAAGTTTGATGCGCTTATGGCTAATTCCACTTGGAAACTTGTTCCTCTGCCCCATGGTCGAAAAGTGATAGGATGCAAATGGCTTTTTAGGATAAAGAAAAACCCTAATGGTACAATTGCTCGATGAAAGGCTAGACTTGTGGCGAAAGGATACTCATAGGTTTCTGGGTGTGATTTTAAAGAGACGTTTAGCCCAGTGGTCAACCTGTGATGATTCGAACCATATTGACGGTTGATGTTTCTCGTGGCTGGCAACTTCGTCAAGTTAATGTTAATAATGCCTTTTTAAATGGTGATTTCATTGACAAAGTCTTCATGTAACAACCTCTAGGCTATGTTCAGACCGGTCCAGATGGAGAACAGTTGGTGTGTCGTCTAATAAAAGTTTTGTACGTGCTGCGTCAAGCTCCAAGGGCATGGTTTACAAAGTTAAATGAGTTTCTTGTCTCTATTGGATTTCTCACTTCCAAGTCTGATGCATCATTGTTTGTTCATGTAACGGTTGAATCTGTCCTCTATGTTTTGGTTTATGTAAATGATATTATTGTTACTGGAAGTGCGACTGACAGTATAAATAGTTTTGTTCAGTTGTTAACATAGTGAGTTTTCCCTGAAGAACATAGGGGATCTTTATTACTTCTTGGGTATTAAAGTTACTAGATCTGCCACTGGAAGTTTACACTTATACCAACGTAAGTACATCAGAGATCTTCTTAATAAGAGTTCATTGATCAATGCAAAAAGTGTTCATACTTCAATGGTCAGTTCGTCTACATTGACTAAAGATGAGAGCGAATGTCTTACTGATCTTACAAAGTATCAAAGCCTTACTGGTGCTCTTCAGTACATAATTTTAACCCGACCGAATATTGCGTATGTAGTAAATCGTGTGTGTCAGTTTATGCATGCACCCACTTCAGTTCATCTGGTGGCTTTAAAAAGAATTTTACGGTATTTACGTGAGACTCTTGATCATAGTTTAATTTTTCGCCCATCCGATAGGTTGTCTCTTGTTGGCTTTGCTGATGCCAACTTGGGATTGAATTTTGATGATCGTCGGTCTACAACAGGGTTTTGTGTGTACTTTGGCAATACGCCAATGTCATGGAGTTCAAAAAGCAACAAGTTATGTCTCAATCAACAGCAGAAGCAGAATATCAAAGTATTGCTACCACCACTTGTAATATCCTAATTTTGGGCCTAGTCGGAATAGTGGTTTCGTGACCACAAAATCCGAGATAGAAATAATTATTTTATGATTATTTTAAGGTCTATGATATGATTGCATGATTGTGTGAAAATTTCGTGAAGAAATTTTATGCATAAAGTGCTTAATTTGAAATTTGGGACTAAATTGAATAAATTGCAAAACTTGTGTTCTAGAATTATTTTGCATAAAATTGAATTAGATTATTAATTAGAGGTCCTTAAAGAGTAATTTTACCAATTTCTAAGTCTATGGACAAAAATTGGACATGGATGGAATTTTTAGAAAGTTTAGTAGTAAGGGTATTTTGGTCATTTAGGGGTAAAATGAATTAAAATACAAAATTAAAAGCCAATTTTGCTCATCTTCAACCCCATGGCCGAATATAGCAAGGAGAAACCATGGCTAGGGTTTTTCAAGCTTCCAAGCTCGATTAGCAAGGAAAACTGAAATTCGGGCTAAAATGGGGAAAATACCAAGTTGTGGACGAAATGGTAAAAATAGCCATTTTCGCATACGAGTGTTGACAAGCCAGCTCGGAAATCGGAAACGGTCGGAGGCACGCTCACACTATCCGTATACCATCTTGGCATAATGGCTTGTATATTTTGAGTATGGCATGTATAGCATTATAATCATTTTGTATATATGGTCTTATGATATGGTTATTGAGTGGTATGGAAATAGAAATGCTTGGTAATGATTAGCCATTGGAATGGCTAATCATGATCATATTTGGTATTATGTATGTCAAATTGCTAGCTAATCCATGGAAACCATGAAATAGGTAAAATTTACTATAAAATAGATTCAGACAGCAGCAGTGACGTGAGTTTGAAAAATCACTAAAAATAGTAGAAATGTAATTAAATAATGAATAAGTTATGGAATCGAAGCTTGATGAGTCTATTTTCATATGGAATAAGCGAAACAGGTATATGAGCTATATTTTATGAGATGTTTAAATTTTTGTGAAACAGGGCCAGAGCAATTTCTGGATCCCCTGTTCTGACTTTGGAAATTCACCATAAATTTTACAAAGATAATTAGAAGTCACTCTTTATATGTACAGATTCCTTATTGAGTCTAGTTTTATTAGAGACAAACGGCATAGTCATTGAAGCTCTGTACAGGGAGATATCTGATTTGTAATACACAGAGATCAGAGTAGTTGAACCCTGAAATAGGGGAGACTTTAACTAATAAACTGTACTAATTGGCCCAACCAAAAATTCTAGAAAAAAAATTAGTAGATATATATATGAGTCTAGTTTCAGGAAAAATTTACGGAATTGGATTTCGAGTTTCGTAACTCGAGATATGATTTTTAAAGCGACTGTGATGCAGTTAGCCAGCTTGTCTGGAAATTTTAAAATGAATTGTATGAGCTGTTTAATTAATGAATTAAGTCCGTTAACACCTCGTGTTCAACTCCGGCAACGGTCTCGGGTACGGGGTGCTACACCACTAATGATATTACATAGATAGTTTCTCTGCTTAAGGAGTTACGAATTCAATCTGCTGATTCTCCTACTGTTTGGTGTGACAATTCTAGTGTCGTTGCCGTTGTTGCCAATCTGATTCTACACTCTAAGTTCAAACATGTTGAACTTGATTTGTTTTTTGTCTGTGAGAAGGTCGTTGATGGTTCGCTTATTGTTGGTGAAGTACCAACTTGTTATGAAGTTGCTGACATCTTTACAAAACCATTGTCTGTCTCTTTGTTTACTCGATTTCTTTCCTCACTTCGGGTCTTCCCTATTGAGAAGTTGGGTGAATGTTAAGTATAGGTAGGCTGTTAGTTGTTAACAAAGTTAGTAATAGAGTCTGGTATACTATTAGCAAGTTAGTTAGCAGAGGTTAGTGAAGTTAGTCATTCATTAATAGTATATAAACACTACCTACATGTGTACTGACAGAATAGAAAATTCAATAAACAAACAATTCAGAATTTCAGTATTCATTTTTTATTTTAGCATTTCTTGTTATTCCTAATTCTATAGAGTAGCTTACAAGGCGAGACAAGGACTTCTATGTACAAAGGGACAACTGTAATGAACGCGGGTATTTGTCGATGATCTTGCTAGATAAGTATAGAAGGGACTACAGTGGAGCTCACTGCCAAATGATCTTGAGGGCTTGGTGTGAGATGTTCATTAGGATCTTGAAGGTATTCGGGCCATCAGCACCGACAGGAGGAGGGGCATTCGAAACCACCGTATTAGGGCCACCAGCGGGGACAAAAGAGGCATTTGAAGCAACGGTAACTGAAGCGTTAGCTAATTTATATGCCGTTGGTGCAGATTGCACATACATAAGAGGGAACAAAGCTAAGCCTATGAAACAAAAGGTTAGTGAAAACCTGGTCGACTTCATTCTATGTACTAAATATATGAAAATGGATTATAAAAGAAAACAGAATAAAGTTTGTTTATGAATCAATTAACTGATCACCACTCTTCAGTACCTAAGTTAAATATCAAATAAATATAATTTTTAATATAAAATATGTTCTTAAATCGCGAAGACTCAGACTTACTGTAGTCGTCGAGGCTGACAAAGTCCTAACGCTCTCTTGGGATTAATGACGAAAGTTGTGATCTATGGACCATGGATCGGCTACATTGAAAGTGAAACATTCCTAAACTTTTTCTTCACTAACGAATAAATTAAAAGTTCATAACGGGTGTAGGGGGAAACCAAAAAATTATTTTAGAGAGTCGAAATTAAATTATAATTTTAATATAGTAAAATTGTAATTTCATCATTTTAATAATTTATATCTTTATAGTTTTAAAAAATTAAATTAAATTTTATCATTTTTAAGAAAATTAAAATATAATTTTATTTTTACTAATTTAAAGTTTTAAAAGTCTAAATAGAAAATTTTTATTTTAAGAAGTAAATAGCCCCACTACACATGCTGGGTGAAATTTATGTCTAATATATTTGAATTTAATTAGTTAAGAATTTGGTAAAACTTAGGAGTATTTTAAGAAGTATATTAAATATATATGGAGCTTCACGATTATTTGATATGCCTCCCACAAAGTATAACTTAATAGAATAGTTATATTTTATTTTTACATGTAATTAAAAAGATAACTAAAGATTAAAAGTAAACTGTTGAAATAAAATATCAAAAATTGTACTCGTCTATATGAATCGGTATAAGTTGATATTGGTCAATACGTACAAGTTGGTAGTGATTAGTATGTATCGCCTGGTATCTTTGATGCTAGTTGTTAGCTCCAAAATTGATATTTGCAAGCAGAAAATAAGCAGTGTTATAAGCAGTGCCAATTGCTTAAGGCACTGAGTTTGAACAAGGCAGAAGATTAATGAACACTAAATATGTTCATGAAGTTTGATTTCCTTACGTTTGCAGTGCCTTATCTAGAGAGATAATCTACTATCTTAGCAACATGTACAACAAGTTATTACAACCTCTAACACTCACCAAATCAGACTCTTCACTTTTGTACCTAAGATCTAAACAATTCTTCTCTAAGCAGAGGCGAAGCCAGAAAAATTTTTTAGGGGGGCGGATGAAATTTTAATTTTCTATTGTTTATATCTTTATAATTTGCAAAGGATTAAATCAAATTTTTATAATTTTAGGGGGGCTAAAGTGTAATTTTACATTTACTAATTTAAAATTTTTAAAAAATTTAAAAGCCAAAAATATAATTTTACATTTTAGGGGGGCCGGGGCCCATGCCAGCCCCCCTAGCTATGCCCCTGTCTCTAAGTTTTTCTCATGAAAACTTAGGACACTATCCAAGTCATACTTGATCATTCACTCAATGCAAAATATATATTAGTCTCCACAATATATAAGGAATCAGGACTTGCTAACATACTACATCAATTACAATCAATCTTCCCTTGAAAGTAGCAAGATAGTATCCAAAAAGAATATCTTCAATGAACTCAAGATAATTCTTGAATCTCCAAATATACTTCCAAGTTTCACCCCATTCAGTCCGATCCACCAAACTTGCGAAGTTGATTGCTTTGATCCAAATCCAAAACAATCTTTAAGATATGTTGCTATGTGAAGTTTGGATATCAAAGATGGGCTGGTTGTTGTCTAAAGTATTAACTAGAATCACAACTCAAGGAATTTTGTGGCCAAAATTTGTCAACTTAAATATTGTAAGTTTTCTGAGTAGGCAGTGCCACAACTAGTTATCTCTAATTCAGGCGTTACTCAAAAACTGCCTCAACAATCTCTCTCTTTAACAAATTTTTAAACAAAACCATAATAGGAGAACATACTTAACAACAGAAACAAATGCTCCGCTTAATTAACTCCTCTTTAATCTATCATATTCAACTAGTAACATAATTAAGAAAATCAATTGTTAATGTATAAGAATTGAAAATCGCATTAATAATCAAAATATTTAAAATTATATTATAATAAGTATATAGAAAAAAAGGCTCACAAAGCAACAACCAAAGTAAATATTATACAAGTTTAAGGTCTCCAAATTTACAACCCAAAAACTTCAATTTAAAACTAAAAAACAAATATAAAAGAACTTCAAAATAGGCAGCATCAATATAGCAAAGTCGAACATCAGTGTCCAGCTAGGCACTTCTTGCTCTCCGTTTTTGTTTAAGAATTTTTCCAGTTAGGAACTTGTATCGGTACAAATAAACTTGTTCCTGTAGAAGTCTCAAAAATTATGATCGTTGAAGTTTGGTGTATCGGTAGAAGTCCACTTGTATTAATAGAAGTATGAGGGTCTCAAGGATTTAAACTTATATTTGTAGTTTTATTGGTAGAAGGTGCAGGAGACCAAAAATTATTCACTGATTTAATCGTATCGGTAGAAGTACTCCTAAATATCGATAAAAGTCTGATACTTGACTTGGTATGTTCTCTGGCTTACTTCTACCAATAGAACTCCATCCAAGTATCAATACAATTCAAGTTGTATTAGTAGAAGGGCTTCCAAGTATCGGCAAAACTCTAGAAGGATTCTTGGTGTGCTTACTGACTTGGTTCTACCGATACTTCTATGCACTTGTACCTGTAAAGATCCCCTAAAGTTGTATTTTCAAAAGCATTTTGTAATTTTAAGTTTTTAAGCGCTTTGAAAATAATATTAAAAGTTTTATATCAATTATTTGAAAATTCGGCTAAGGGGAATTTATAATTTATCTTTGTTGTATCAAAATATTTAAAAAAATTAAAGTTAACAAAAGACATTTTCATAATTTTTTGGTTGAATTGATACTCGATTGATTCGGACACTAACTCAATCAAAAGCTTAAATAATAATATAAATAAAAATTAAATCTCAAATTACGTTAAATTAGATAAAATTATTAAGAATTAAACTATTTAAAGTTCAAGACTCAAAATACATGTTGAGAATTGAGACCAGATTGATATATGTTCTAAAACATTAACAATGTCTATAAAAGTACCATGGAGTTCTTATATTAAAGGTTAGATTGCATTTTGTCCCTTTATTTAAAAATGAGCAAATTAATCTCTACACATTAAATTAAAGAATAAATTGGTCCTTTTTATTAAAAACTAGTGTGGCTGACGAAATAATCAGACAAGTACACATGGCATGTCATATGTACTTTATACTAACATACAGGGACCAATTCTTAACAATAGAAATGAATGAAATTTTTCATAGAAAGACCAATTTGCTTCTTAATCTAATGTTTGTTAATTTTTTAATAGAAAGGATAAAATGTAATCTAACTCCTAATACAATGACCTTTATGGTAATTTTACCTTGCTTATCTTCCTTTAAACTCAAAAAAACATACCAAAACCAAACAATTCAGTACAACAATATTTCTGGTCTACCAAATCTTTTTAGCTTCTAACAATTGAATCTTCTGTTTCCTTTTCTGGTCTAAAACCAAGTGAACTAACTGCTCACCTAAATCTATTTCTAAATCTCCGATATATAATTTTAAAACCAAAACATAAAATTAATAATATATTTTATCATCACCGAACAAAGAAACGTGATTACTACGGGTGAACTCTTTTCCCTTTCTTTTTTATTACAAAAAAATCATTAAAAAAAATGTTGTTGGAAGATTTAATTATTATAAACATGAAGCTTCTGAGAAATTACACCACATGTCTTCCTTTCCCTTTAATCAAATAATCCCATATTGTTTTCTTCACAAAGTTTCCTTTTCCCAACATGTTTTGTCATGTCTGAAAAAACCGATCGAATCTTGATTTATTTTATTGTTTTCAACATTTTTTGCTAATATCTGATCTGGGTTTTTCTTCTTTCTGCTAAAAGTTATGGATTTAGCTCAGATTCAACCAGCTGGAGATAGGGAAATGGAGGAAATGGATTCCAGTACTGTTCCAATCTTGGAAAACAATTTCCAGAAAACACATTTTCCTGGAATGGTGAGACAGAAATCTTACATATTTGATGGTCATGGAAATTATTACAACAAAGAATGGGATCTAATCGAAGGTAATGGCAAGCAGTTTTGTTGGTACCATGTTGAGCTTCCTAAAGGGAAACAAAAGCTTTCTCAATCTGCACAGCACCTCATTGATGTTCTTTGTCCACCATTAAAGCTTCAAGACATTCTTTCACTTGTTAGTAATGGACCCTTTTGTGGACATGTTGATGGAGCCCTTGTTTTTAGGGTTAATTCACCTGGTCCTCCTTCTAGTAACTTCACATTTAGGCTAGCTGCAAGGGTTACCGAGAACTCGGTGATTACCGTGTCGTTAGGACGTGTCCCGAGACTCGGTTTCTCGCCGGTCGGCCGGTCGCTTCTCTCTGAGATCCCTAGTATTGAAACTCCTAGAGGGGAGAGGCAACAAGGGAGTAGCATTGTTATTAGAGAACATGTACTTGAGTTCTTATTGACAATGAATCACTCTGAGGAGGCGGATAATCCGGTTCCGAAATCCGTCTCGAACCTTGTGGTTCACGTTATCGACACTCATGTTGATCATCTTCAGGATGTTGTTACCCAACTCGAGATGGAGTTGGACTCAGTCGAACTCGAATTGGATCAAGGTAAATTCCGTTCAACTCTTTAATCATTCCACATATCTGCAATAAACACTAGCATAGTGGCATGAGTCTCATATTCAATGTTCATATGTGCATAACATCGGCTCGATTTGAACTGCGAATCGAAGTACTTATTGCTCTGCTTAATCACAGGGGGATTTGCTTTAAAGAAAGAGATGCTCGATGATCGACGATTCCCGAAAATGCATCTCAATTTGCAACGTCTCCTGCAGGTAATCTCCATTCGAAACGTCCATTACCGAATGCAGAGCCATAGTTAATAGGCTCAATGAGGTCCCTTATGTATGAATGTTTAACTCTGTACTTGTCAAACTACATTTTAATAGGCTGAAATTGCTTTGGTTTCACCATAGCCATTACATTCCGATGATAACCGAAAATCCGATGATAACTTGTGCTTGAAGTCATGGCTAAACCGTTTTTACTTCCTACGTATTCTCCAAAAAATGCAGGTAATTGCGCATGGTGAGCAAGTATTTCCTCGAGTGAAGGAAAAATGTAGTTCGAAACATTGGTTTGCAAGTGAAGACATTAACTCCCTCGAAGAGTTGATCGGACGGTTGAGGAGGCTGAAAGAGAATGTCGGGTTTCTAGCAAACCGTGTTACCGCGATTCAAGCCGGTTTAGATAGCTGGCAATCAGAGCAAATCAACCGAAAACTCTATTATCTCTCGTTCCTTTCCATAATATTCCTTCCTTTATCCACCATCACTGGAGGTAATAATATTTCGATTCTCGTCTCTAGTGTTTTCCCTTACGAGCTCGAATCGGATTTTTCAATAGATCTTAGGTTGCCTGCATTGAATTATTTGCCTTTTGTCGTGAATATCAGTGTTTGGAATGAATGTTGGTGGTGTTCCATGGACCGTGCAAAAGGACCCTGCATTGAAAGACGGTTTCCGAAACGTCATGGTACTATGTTTAGCAATGCTGATTCTAGTGCTGCTATGCTTTATTTTCCCGGCTCTTTATTCCCGATTGTCCGCCTGGAGACAGAGACGGTCCTTGCGGAGAAACTGGTCGTATAACCGGAGATCGTTCCTCAGGAGAAGTGTAGGAATTCAAGAAAGTGGCAGTGGCGGTTACCTCAAGATTTGACGAGTTTGGATATCATCGTATTTTTCATTCGATTAAAGCTTAATCGATGTCCAACTGGTTCGGCGATCGCGTATACGGAATGTAGCATCGGAGGAACATAGAGAGTTTCGAATAGCATCATCGAACGGGGCGAAAAACAGAAAATTTCATCATCACTTGCTGTTTAATGAGGCCAAGTGGTGAGTCTTTTCTTTAGGCTATTCTGTTGTATCATTCTTTGTTTAAGGTTTAATTGTACAAAGCACCCATTTTTAAATTGTTGCAATAATAATAATAGTGTTGATTAACTCGATACAACAATTTTAACAATGTCTTTAGAATCGGATCGAAATTAAACTATCAATCTTTGGTCCAATTGATTCAATTGCCAAAAATAAAAAATATATATATATATATCTAAATGAATTATAAATACAAATAAATGACAATAATAACATAAACATCAATTAAACATTTCAAACATTAACATTATCATTCCTAAATTCCAATTTAAGTATTGATATGGATGAAAATTAAAAGAGTAAACTACATTATTTAAATTACATTTGGGGCGCTGAAGTTTAATTTTTACAATATTGTCATTAATATTATTAATTTGTAGTTTTTTTTGTTTTTATTAAACTGTTAATTCTCATCAACAATATAACAGTAAGGTATTATTTCAAATGAAAATTTTAAGCGAAATTACACATCCATATACTATTTCTTGTGAGAATTTTTTTTTTTACTTTTCTTTATTTCTTTATTTTACTTCTATTCTATTTTCTCAATTTCCTCTTCATATTCTCTTTCTTTTAACTAAGGTTGTTAATAATTGCAATGGAAAAAGTAATGAAACAACACATTTAGGTTGTTAAGGTGTTAGAGCTTTTAGTAGAATTAAGATTGGATCAGTTCAGATCGGATCAATAAAAAGTTTTAGATTCATTTTTTAAGTTTGGACCCAGCTTAAAATTTTACCCAAAGAGGTTAAAACTCGAGCCCAACTCAGTTTGTCCATATTAATTTTTTATATAAAAATAATTTTAAAAATATAATACATCAAATACACTACAAACATTAAAATAAATATTTTGCAACAAATTGAAAATACATTTAAAAAAATTATACTTAAATAACATTAAGATAATTACAACTAATCAAGCAAATGCCTCCAAAATAGTAGCAAAACTAATAATAAAACAAAAGTTATATAATATCTAAACAATAACAAAGAGTAATAATATAATAGAAAAATGACAACAAACAACATGAGAATAGAAGTAAACAACAGAGAACAAAATTAGGCAAATTTGGGTTGAGTCAAGCTAGGCTTAGGCTAAAAAATCTTATCCAAAACTCAGTTTGTTTAAAAAACAGGTTTTATTTTTTGTCCAAACTCATTTTTTGGACTTATATATTTTATTAAACTCTCTCACTTTTCGAATAAATGACCCAGTCTATGATCAAGTCTAATAAAATCGAACACAATCATCTTAGGCACAATGCTAGACCTATTAAGAGGTCCACCGACTCCCAATTAACAAAGCCAAGTGATTCCGGCCTCCCTTCTGAGAACAAAACTTTTCTGGAAGAGGGTTTCAATTATTTGTTGGTATTCTGAGGGGTCCCTTGGTTGGATCATAAACCATTTGAAATTAACATGTGGTTGTGTTTGGGTCCTAAGAAAACTGAAGAAAATAGAAACAAAATTGAATCACATGTTGGGCCTCGTGTCAGAATTAACCAAAGCTGATTAATTGGACTAAATCATCCTTAAATGCGTAACATAACAATGGACAAATGTACCATTCACTTTAGGTTTGATTCTTGGTTGGGTTGATTTTATGTTACTTCTTTATATTATTTTAAATCCACAAAATCGAATTCACAAAATTTTTTAAAAGCGGAATTAAATAATAAATTTTTGAAAGATGAAAAGATAATTTTATAATATATTAATTTATTATTTAATTATTTTTGAAGAGTTTAAATATGAATTTTTTTATTTTGAGTCAAAGTATAACTTTATTAATTTTTTATTTGAGGGACAAAGCTCCTATCTGTCTCCTCAAATATGTCCGGGCAAATTTAAGTTATTTTCTAGTTTGAATTATTTTTCAAATTTGAGCTATTATTTTTTATAATTAAATAAAGTTTGATTGAATTTTACTATTATTTTTAGAATTAGACCAAGAATTTATCAAAGTATTAATTTGAAATATGAAATTAAATCAATTAACAAGTGGATTTCAACCAGTCGATGGACTGAATCAATGATTAAATTGATTCAACTTTTTTTTTTCTATTTTCTATTTTAGAAAACCTTCAATTTTCACGTTAGAAAATTGACAAGAGAAACGCTACATAAGATCTCACTAGATATTGAAAAACCAGTGTGGCTCAATGAATTTTCTAAGTTGACCCACTTTCAATGGAATTTCCTCTTTCCTTTTAAAGTGAATGCTCGCAATGGAGCAAACAGTCTTGTGAAAATGCTTACTTTAAAATTATATTCGTGACATTGCAGCAAAATTAGATTAATATATGAATGGTGTTTTAAAGATTGGGACGTAAAATTTTGACATAATTTGAGGAACAATAATAAAATGACAAATCGCATTGCCAAAAATATCAGAAGTGAAATGAAACAGTTGATTATTCATGTGAATCCACTAACATATGTGAAAATTTTATTAAAAGAAGATGTCTAACACGTTATACGCATAATGATTGATGGAAAATAATGTTTCACATTATTAGTATGATAAATAAGAAAATGACATTCCAATTTTTTAATAATTAGATTTCATTAATTATTAAGATATTTTACATTTACGTAAATTTATTCGTATAGTACAAAATGTTAATATTTATTCATTCATTTTTGCTTTCTTATTATATAATATATATACTCTTTGCATCGTATCTAAATCAAGCAAGTGGCATGTTACAAGTCAATACCCAAGACAAAACACCAAACAAAATTGTGCCACCGCAACTACAGGATAATGTAAGCAAACAGGGACAAGTCCCATGTTAGCACAGATTTGGTGATATTATATAGTTTTTGTTTTATATAAATAATAATGGGAATTTTGAATTTTGACAAAGAAAGTGACATTCTTTTTATTTATGTTTTTTCCCTCTTAAGCTTCCATTGAAAGAAAAAAGAAGAAGAAAATTTTGAGTGATGGTGGGGTCAATCATTGCATGACGATTGTTTGTTTGTTTGGTAGCTGGGAAAATGAACAGTACACCTGTATGTGGATTTTCTTAGTGTTCATACACTATTTGTGTAATGTAAAGAAAAAAAATTTTTTGAAAGAAGCTTTCTTTATCGGATATTATAATTGGTAAACGATTATCCTTTTATTAAAATATATTATTAAAAATTAATTTATTAAATAAGTTTTAGTTTAAGTAAAATCATATACTCGGAGATTTCATAAAATGTTTATTTATTTTGTTATTTTAGTTTTAATTTTTCATTATTTTAGTTCTCCTCTTAATTAATTTTGTTTTAAATGTTATGATTTTAATGACGTTGACATGATAGCTCACGTAATAATTTATATGTATTTTATTATTAAATAAGATGAATTAAAAATTTTTATGGAGACCGAAATTAAATTGTAAATTTTAAAGAGGTAAATATATAATTTTATTATTTATTAAAGGTATCAAATTACAGTTTAATCATATTTAACTTAAAATTTCATTATTTAAAAAGTAACTAAATTGAATGTTGTACCTACCTCCATTTAAATTTCGCCTATGTTATATATTTTTAATATATATTATTTTTAATTTTTATGTAATATATGTCAACACCCAATTAAAATAAATAATTTAAATAAATTTCAAAAACTATGACCTAAATAATAAAAAAATGAATTAGAGTCAAAATAAAAAAATTAAAATTAAAATTTAATTATACATTGATTTAATTGAATAGATGAAAGTAGAGGTATTTATGGACCGAATCAAGCCTAAGTATGATATTAACATATTTTATTGTTTTCCAAGTCTAACTCATTAAAACCGAGCTTAAAATTTTACCTAAAATCACTCATATTTGCAAAAATTAATTTAATCCCATTTTAAGCCTACTTATATTATTTTTAAATATTTTTAAAAAATATTTATATTATATTATTTTAATATTTAATAAATTTATACATTTTTTATTAAAATTTTTACATATTCATCTTAACAATATTTTAATATTTATAGTAGAGTAATAATATATATTTAGTATAAATTTATTTTTTAAATGTGTTTTAAATTACATTATAAACTTAAAACGAGCTGAGTTGGGCCAAGCTCAAACATTTCAAATGGGTCTATTTTTATTTTGTTCAATACATTTTTGAATATAATATTTCTACTTAAACCCTCTCAACTTTGTAATTTTGAACTTAAATATAGAACTTAGAGTATAAATAGTTGTAGACGGAAGGAATTTATTTGTAGACATATATTGTCAGGCAAAAGACGAGTGTTGAATAAATATTTGAATTATCAACAAAATAATTAATCTGCAATAATTTTGAAGATTGCATGCCTAAAAAGGCTTTAATTCCCCTTTATTTTCTCTTATTTTCTAATCCCAACTTGATTGAAAAATCTCATGTAGTAGGGCCCCTTTCTTATCTAAAACACATGAAAGATGAGACCTTAGTTCACAATAAAAGCAAAATATAATAATAATTGCTTTCAAACAAAATCAAAATCCCATTCTCCATTTCCCTTCTACCTTAACCTAATTATTTGTCTCTATTATTTTAAAGTATTCCAATTCACTACTAAAATCCGATCATGATATGATCCTAATTTTTAAATATACTCACATTCAATGTTTGTTTTGGGGGAATTTTAAACGTGCACATGAGACTAAGCAAGTAAAAGTGAGAATTTCACTAGGGGTCAAAACAAATAAAAGTAATCAACTTGAAAATGCTTAGATTCTAAGCTGCAAATTTCAACTCCAATCTTTTTCCTGTTAGCTTACCTTATATGCTACCAAAAGAAAATGGAGATCGCTAAATAATTCAAATCAATTCCAGAATCTTTTGATTTGTTCACATAGGCTTCATTAATGGTCCCTGGAATCAAAGGAGAGACAAAGACAAATATATATATATTCCTTAATCAATTAACTCAAGAAAAAGAACGGAAGAAAGAAGGAAAACCCAATACTCAGATTCAGTTAATTTAAGATATTCAACGAATTTAAAGTTAACCCAGAATGTAAATCATAATTTTTCAACACAAACTCATAATTTCATATAGCATAAAATAAAATTAAGTGCTAAGATTTTGATTTATACTTGATATATATAGTAATACGTAATAATACCAATTAAAACTAACAGATATATCGTAAAATCTTTCATAATTTTAGAAATTAAACTGAACCTTGTGAAACTTTATATACCACTTTGCCATCGACGTTGCCTCTTTTGTCACCACTAACTGCCACACCAACGCCTTGATACTGAGAAGGCACGACACCCCCCTGTGCAGTATAGTAAGCCTGTCTGTCGTACGCTGCCACGTGTCCATATCCAGCATCTGTTACACCGCTGCTCGGCGGCCTTACCACCTGTTGTGCCATCGTTGATATCGGCTGGTGTTGAGTGGGCGGAGGTTGAGGTTGGGCCACCATGTTGTAAACGGGTTGCTCCCGGTAAACTTCATGAGGCATTCTCTGCACGTTGGTGTAGTAGCCTTGACCGGCTTGTCCGGTTACTGGTCGAACCATTTGTGGTGCTGCTGATGCTGATGCAGGTGCAGGTGCTGGAGCTGGAACTGGTGGAGGTGCGTGATAGAGGTTGGCCGGAGCCGATCCTGGAACTGGAGCTGGGATCATGTAAACAGGGTGATCCGCCGGCGGTGGTGGTCCTGGGGCTGCAGTTACGGTTGCTGGGAAACCCCCGGCTGAAATTTGTTTATCCGACCAGATTCCGGCTGTCGCTGGCACATGCTGTTGTACGGTCACCGGTTGTGGTTTTTCAGGTAACTTCTGGGCGTAGTATTCCCCTGTATAAGGGAAAGAAGCAGCTTCTTCAGTCTTCTTCCTATACATAGCGAGCTGTTCTTGATCCCGAATTTGAAGCCTCTGTAATTCTTGTAGATGTTCTTGATCCCGAATTTGAAGCCTCTGCAATTCTTGTATCTGTCTTTGAATTTCACCTGGACTCAAAGCATGATCCGTCCCAACGACTTCCGGTACCGGAGGTGGCGGTGGTTGGATCACCGGTTCCGCCACGGGATCACGGATTTTAACCGGCGGAGGTGGAGCCATCCCCTTTTCAAGTCCAAACAAGAAATCCACATTGCTTTGCGGGATCGCAGCGGTTTTCTCGCCTCCCGGAGTCGTACCGGAATTTAAAGCCTCCACGAACCGCTCACGGTCCAATTTGGCCCCTTCGCTCCCGTAATTCACGGAACCGGTCGCTGGAAACACGAAAAGCCGCATTCTAGCTGGCTTGGCCGAGGCTCGATAAAGCCGATCATATTCTAACATCATGTGTTCGAGATCATCATCGTTAGTTACCGAAATAAGTGCATCGAGGTCCTCACCAGGGAGCTGGTATTTGAACGAAAAATCACCGTCGCCACCGCCGCAGAGAGCGGAGAGCTTAGAGATCATGGCGGAGAATTTGATGTTTCGATCAGCGGCCAGGATCTTAGTCTCTCCACCGATGTAAGCTAGCTGATTATCATGAGGCCGAGGATGGATCTTGCCACCGTAGCTGCACATAAACTTAGCCTTATAACTCTGCGGTTGTTGCGATTGATCCTCCCACGGCGGAGGATTTTCAAAATCGATTTCCCGAGATCGCGGCGAAGAATCGCCGGAATCCGGGTACGAATTATAAGAGTAATTCTCCATTTTTCTTTGTTTTTTTTTTTTTTAATTCAAAGAAATAAAGCGTTTTGAAATGTCTTGGGGAGTTTATTAGAAGAAATGGAGAAGAAGGCTAAAAAATGGTCGTGCCGTTTGTTAGGGCCTAATTGGGAGGGAGGAGAGATATTGTGACCAAGGGGAGTATGGAAATTGTGTGCTGTGGAGAGTATCAAGGTGGGGTTAGGGACAGGTGGCGAGGTTGGAGGAGGATAGGATGGAAAGAAGGTGAGTCGGGTGAGTTAAGAGAGAGTGATGGTATTGATTGAGAGAGAAGGGATAAGAGAGTGATGTCTTGGCTGTGATTGGACAATCAACGCTCACTCATACTTCACAATACAGCCTTTTCGCCGTGGGCAATCCGACTCTTAATTACATTTACACTTTACATACTCCTCCATATAATATTATCTTTCCGAAATTTGAAGACTACATATTTTAATTTATAATAAAATTTATATATAAAAATGTACTAAAAAATTATACAAAAATTGGATAAATATTATATTTATAATTATTTTGAATTTTATCATATAAAGTTTGTTCAAAAAAAGCTCCTTAAACATGTCAGGAAAAAATAATTTGCCACGTTAATTTATGGAAGATCAAAGGGACCATAAGATTCAAGTTAAATCACAAAAGTGAAGCCAACCTTATCATAAAGAAGTGGCACCGACAATGAATCTCGTAACCCTTCTGTCAACAAAAGGATCCAATAGCCTAAAGAAAAACATAAAACATAGAACAAGGATCAATTTACATATAAATAACATATCCTTATCAACAAAAAGACTAGATAGTTGCAAACTAGTTAGGATTAAAAGCCTCATCGAAGGATTCAATAATATTAATCATAAGAACTTTTTCAAAAGACGCATTCTTTAACACCAAATAAAGAGATAGAAATTGAGTATGTTCTTCAAATCGGTTTCTTTCCTATTTAAAGAACTTGAGTATATTTTCCTCCCTTTACTTCTCATAGTGGGCTTTAAGGCAAATTTCCTTCTTTAATTTCAAGAAACTCTTGCTCCCACTATTCTTCTTTTGCATAAAGCTTTCCTAATTCTAAAATAAGATTGATCCTTTAAAACTTTGCTCAACATTTATTTTTAGACGAACATGGATTTTGTTGATGGTTGAAACATGATGCTTGATTGATGTCTTTCCAAAGTCTCAAACCTCATGCCTTATTTCTTCAATCAACCTATGCAGGCATTTGTTCAACCCAACTTTTATTTTTTTTCAAACCCAACCCATACTCATCAGGCTTGTGATATTCAATAAAACGTTTAAAAAGGCTTCAACTCATGCCTAGTTTTTTTACCCTTAAAAGAGAATTGATGCTCACATGGGCTATGTAAAGGGGTAGGTTTAAATGGACAATAAGGGCTTAGAATGGGTCCAAACGAGAATGGTTTGTTATGGAGAGAGGCTTCAATAAATGAAATTTCACTAATCTCCTTATTTTTGGAATCAATATTCGAAGAATAAGTCTCATCCTTCTTGCCCTTTTTAATGTAATTCCCATTAGAGTTGTAAGTGATCGCATCTTCAATAATTCAGGGTAATAGGCTTGAAACAGAGCCAACCTTCTTGGCCTATGTGTGATGCTCCCTGCCTCCTTCAATGGCCAAGAGACTTGCCTTTTCAAAAAGCTTTCTTAGGGTTACTACTAAATTCATGGACAAAAGTGAAGGTAAGGGCCCTAACCCCCTAAATAGGATAATTATGCTTTAACCCCCCTAAATAGGATAATTATGCTTTAAACCCCCACAAATCTATAAACTTATAAGTTAATACATGGTAAAATTATTGTTCCCCAAATAATAAAATTTTGATTTAGTTCTTCTAAAAATGATAAACATGTAAGCCAATACAATGATGAAATTTCATTTTAGCTTTTATAAAAATATATAACTCAATTACATCGCCCCTCTCCCTAAAATATATAACACAATGTTGGAAGTTAACTTGAGGTTGTTTTCGTTGTGGGTCTATAGAACATTTTGTTAGAGATTATCCCAAGAATGAAAATGCTACACCTATTACTTCTCAGAGATCTATGCCTGCTTCTAAGGGTCACGGGTCAAGTCGAAGTAGTTCATTTTCGAAAGGTGGTGCTAGAAGGGAAATGATGTTGTTACTCAATAGTTGGAGGCCAAAACGCAAGCTCGTGATTATGTTGTGCACGATGCTAATGATGTTGTAACAGGTATATTTTTATTACATTCAAAACATGTTTATGCTTTGATAGATCCGGGATCTTCGCATTCATATGTTAATACTAAATTGGTTGAGTCGGGAAGTTTAAAATCGAGACATCTAAAGTATCGATAGTGGTGTCTAGTCCATTGGGACAATCGTGTCGTCATGGTGCGGATGTGCAAGAGATGTCCGTTAATGATACGAATATAACCTTCCTATTGATTTGTTGATAATGTCATTTGGCAATTTTGATATGATTTTGAGAATGGATTGGCTTACAGAGCACGGGGTGATTCTGTACTATTGTAAAAATAAGTTTGTTGTTCAGAATGAAAGTGGTGATATGATTGAGGTGAATGGTATTCGAACAAGTGGTTCAACTCGTATCATTTCAAAGAATTCGAGCTAATAAACTTCTTAATCAAGGTTGTGAAACTTTTCTAGCCTATGTTATCAATTCAAATTCTGTTGATAGTCAGTACAGTAAAATTCAAACTGTTTGTGAATTCCCTGATGTGTTTCTAGAGGAATTACCGAGATAATCACCGAATTTGGAGGTTAAGTTTATAATTGAAATGTTTCCTGGTACGGCTTCGGTGTCAATGCCCCTCTACCATATGTCACCTACAGAATTGAAAGAATTAAAAGTAAAATTGCAAGACTTATTGGATCGTGGTTTTATATGTCCTAGTATATCGTCTCGAGGAGCTCCAGTACATTTTGTCAAAAAGAAAGATGGCTCGATGTAGCTTTGTATTGATTATCGACAATTGAATAAATTGGTAATTAAGAATAGATATCCTCTACCTCGTATTGATAACTTATTTGATCAACTAAAAAGAGCTTCCGTCTTTTCCAAGATTGACTTGAGATCGTGTTACTATTAATTGAAAGTGAAAGAAAGTGATGTATCTAAAACGACATTTCGTACACGATATGGTCATTACGAATTCTTAATGATGCCTTTTGGATTGACGAATGTTTTGACAGCATTTATGGATCTCATGAATAGTATTTTCTAACCGTATTTAGATCAATTTGTGGTAGTATTTATTAATGATATTTTGGTTTATTCGAAATCTGAATCCGAGCATGAACAACACCTCAGAATTCTTTTGCAAGTGTTACAAGAGAAACAGTTATACGAAAATCTTAGTAAGTGTGAATTCTGGTTATCAAAAGTTGTATTTTTAGGTCATGTTATCTCAGCAGATGGAATTAGAGTTGATCCGAAAAAGATTGAGGCAATTGTTCAGTGGAAAGCACCGAGGAATGTGTTAGAGGTTCGTAGTTTTCTTAGACTAGCTAGTTATTTTCAAAGATTTGTAAATAGATTTTCGAAGATAGCCTCGCAGATGAAAAATTTATTACATAAGAATGTTCAGTTCGTTTGGGATGATCAGTGTCAAGAAAGTTTTGAGAAATTGAGTAGATGTTATCTGAAGCACCAGTTTTGACTTTACAAGAATTGGGAAAGGATTTTGTCGTTTATGGTGATGCTTTCTTGAGCAGTCTTGGTTGTGTTTTGATCTAAGAAGGGAAAGTGATTGCGTATGCGTCTCGTCAGCTAAAAATACATGAACGCAATTATCTAACACATGATTTAGAATTAGCTGCCGTGGTTTTTGCTTTAAAGATTTAGAGATATTATCTGTACAGTGAAAAGTGTTATATTTATACCGGTCATAAGGGTTTCAAATACATATTATCACAAAAGGAGTTAAATTTGAGACAACGTCTTTAGGTAAAACTTCTAAAAGATTTTGATTGTGTTATTGATTACCACCCTGGTAAAGCTAATGTTGTAGTTGATGCATTGAGTAGAAAAACTGCAATTGAATTACGAGCAATGTTTGCTCAACTCAGTATCAATGATGATAGAAGACTATTGGCTGAACTAAAAATCAAACCGGTAATGTTTGATCGGATCAAGTCAGCGCAGTTAGAAGATGACAGGTTAGCGAAGAAAAGAGAAATGGTTCAGAATGGTATATTAGAAAATTTCAGTATTGATGATTATGGTTGTTTGAGATTTCATAACCGAATTTACATTCCAGATGTTTCTAAATTGAAAGAGTTGATACTTCGCGAAGCTCATGATAGTCCTTTTGCTTTGTATCCTGGAGGAACGAAAATGTATCGCGATTTGCAAGAATCTTATTGGTGGCCAAGAATGAAAAAAGTTATGGTCGAATATGTGGCTAAGTGTTTAACTTGTCAACAAGTTAAGATAGAACATCAGGTTCCCATCGGATTACTTTAACCTATTTCTATTCCTGAATGGAAATGGGATTGTATCATGATAGATTTTGTAACATTGTTACCTTTATCGGGAAGTAAGAAAAATGCTATTTAGGTGATTGTTGATCAACTTACGAAATCGGCTCATTTTATTGCTGTCAGGACTGACTGGTCACTTCAAAAGCTTGTTGAAGTTTATATTCAATAAATCGTGAGATTGCACGGTATCCCTATGTTGATAATTTTTTATCGAAATCCATGGTTCACTTCAGGATTGTAGAAACATTTGCACGAATATCTTGGTAGGCGACTTAATTTTAGCACAGCTTTTCACCCGCAAACTGATGGATAATCTGAACATGTTATTCAAATTTTGGAAGACATGCTTCGTACTTGTGTTATTGATTTTGAATCAGGTTGGAAGCGTTACTTACCTTTGGCAGAATTTGTATACAATAATAGTTTTCAATCGAGTATTCAAATGGATCCGTATGGAGCATTATACAATCGTATATGTCAATCAACTATTTGTTGGATGGAATTGAGTGAAAGAAAAATGATCGGGCCGAAATTAATTCAAGAAACAGAAGACATTGTTAAGAGAATTTGAGATAGATTGAAGACAGTTTTTGACAGACAGAAATCATATACAAATTTGAAACATCGAGATATTGAATATTATATTGGTGATAAAATATTTCTTAAAGTTTCGCCTTGGATGAAAATTTTGAGATTTGGCCAAAAGGCAAACTAAGTTATTGTTTTATTAGACTGTATGAGATCATGGAAAGAGTGGGACCAGTTACGTATTGTTTAGCTTTACTTGTGGAATTACAGAAAATTCATAATGTTTTTCATATTTCAATGCTTAGAAGATATCGATCGAATCCATCTCATGTTATTTCGACGGGAAGATATTAAGATTCAACTTGATTTTTCATACGAAAAAGAACTAGTTGAGATTTTTGCATGTGAAGTGAAAGAGTTGCGTAATAAACGAGTCTGTTAGTGAAAGTGCTATGACGTAGTCATAGTGTTGAGGATGCGACTTGAGAATCAGAAGAGACGATGAGATCTTAGTAACCCCACCTCTTTTCAGGTAAATTTCGAGGACGAAATTTAATTAGGGGGAGAATTGTAACCACTTAATAGTCAAAGGTATCGGAAAGTGCATTTTCAAGACTCTATTTTTGTAAATCGGACTCCTAAATATTTATTACGAAGTTAGTTGTGTAGTTAATTAGGTTTTGGTTAAGTGAATTTGCACGAATTAAGAGTAATTAGGTATAATGACTAAATTGCATATAGGGTGAAAGTTGAATTATAGATTAAAGAATAATTAAAGGGGCTAAATAAGCAATTATGCCATTATTTTTAGTAATGTGGCATAAGTGTAAAATTATTATATATGTTATTAATAAATTAAAGTTAAAATATATATTATAATATGTCTTTTACTTAATATTTAAGTAAATATATATAATATAATAATAAACTAATGTATAATAAAACAAATGAATAAGTAAAAGAAAAGAAAGATAAAAACGAAGCAGAAAGGAAAGAAAGAAAAGAAAAGGGAAAGAAAAGAAGAAAGAAGAAGACGAACAGCCCTAGGGGTTTCAAAGCTCCAAGTTTAATTGGTTAGTCAATGTAGTTCATTTTTCTTGCAATTTTTATGTTTTTTGAATCCCGCTGTTAAGTACTACCTGATCTATGTCAAAATTTTAGCAATTATTGAGTTTTTAAATGTTGTTAATATAGAAAAATTTTAGTATTAGGGATTAAATTGATAGATTTGAAAGTTAGAAATGAAAAAGGATTCAATTGTAGAATAAATTGTAAATTTTGAGTAATAGGGACTAAATTATGAAAATTTCAAAATTTAGAAACTTAAGTAAAAATAAGGAGTTAAATTTGGTCTAAAGTGAAATTTGTATAATATAAAATTAATTGTGAAGAAATAAAGTTAGTCTTGGTTTAGGGACTAAATTTAAATTTAGGTAAATATTGAGTCAAAATTGAAATATTCAATATGAAATTGAATTGTGTTGTATTGATAAATTTTAATTGTTTTAATTCCGTAGCTAACATAGTACCGAAATCCTCGACTAAAAAGGGGAAAGATCAAGTCGACATCGAATAGCTCGGAATTCTTAGTTTGTATCTCTATAATCTGAACTTAGTGTGTTAATTGTTATAATTCCATTTAATGCATATGGTAAGTGTTGAGGTGAGAATTATTGTGATGAATTTATTGAATTTATATTGATTGAATTGAATTGGAATATATATTATGAATATATATACGTGTAAATGTGATATTGTGTAAATATGATAATTGGATATTGGTTGTATTCGGAAAGTGAATTGGAACCCTATTAACTGTATCGGGCTGAGTCGGGTATAAATGGCATGCCATAGGATTGAAAGAGTTTAGGGATTTCTTCGACTTCGAGTCGATGAGGCACTGGGTGTCAAATTTATATAGCGCTGGGCGCAGTTATTATTTCAGATTTATCCAACGAGGCACTGGGTGTCAAATTAGTGTGTTGGTTGGATCTATGTATCCATCCGAGTCTGAGTCATGTTAATAGGGATAATTAAATAAACGGTACTATGATTGATAGTGGATGATATTGTATGTGAATTGAAAATGGGATAGTGAATTGAAACATGAAAACGAGACACATGAATTATGTATTCATGAATTGGATATTGTTATTGTTTCAAATAATATGTGGATCAAATTGTGAAAAGCTATTATATAACAATAAATGAAAATTGAATATGGTATAAAATAATGTATTTATGTTTTGAGTTTTGAATTGTTAATGTTATTGTATAAATAAATGTGGTTTTAAATGTTCAATTGTGCTTAAAATTTAATCGTGCCTATTATATCGTTTGTCTTTAAATATTCGGATTATAGAAATACTGCTGAGTTTTACTTAGCATATGGTTTTGTTTTTTGTGCGCAGTTTAGGTACTTAACTTTTGATCACCAATTCAGCATCTAACAACAATCCCGAACTCAAATGTGGTAATGTCTCAAATGTGGTAATGTCTATCTTTTGTGTCAGCATGTACCTAAGGTGTCTAAATAATAGTTATTTTGTGGTTTGATTGTAAATGAGGTTATAAGTTTAATAATGGTTTGGTATATACATATGAATATGTGTTTGTGTTTGAAGTTATATTATGGCATGTTAAATTGATGTTTAAGTGTTCATAAACTAGGCAAAATGGATTAAATTATGTATGTTTATAATTTGGAATTGAATAATGCTTTGATGATATGTTTTGATGATATAAATGTGGTACCAATGATGATACATTGGTTAGACACCTAGGATGATTGGTTTGACATGATTTGAATGTATTTGATTGTGTTTTGAATTGGTTAAACGAATGATTTTTGAATTAATTGGTGTCCAAGTTTGCAGTGAATGGTAAACTTGTTGTTTAAGGTACATTCTGAATCTACACGGCTAGACACACAGGCGTGTGACTCGGTCGTGTGAGACATATAGCTAGCATACGGGCGTGTGAGGCCATTTCAAAAGGGCACACGGTTTGGTACACGGGCGTGTAGCTTGGCCTTGTGACCCAAGTCAGAGAGTTATACGGGCACAGACACGGGCTAGGACACTGCCGTGTGTCCCTATTTCGAATGCCCACACAATTTAAGACATGGGCGTGTCTCCTGACCGTGTGAGTCACATGGCCTGACCACAGACCGTGTGAACCTTGCATCTTTGAAAATTTTCAATATTTTCGAAAAATTCTCTGAGATTTCGAATTAGTCTCGACTTGTTTCTAACTCGTATTTTGGGCATCGAGGGCTCGAATAAGGGACAATATATATATATGAGTTTGACTAGTTTATGACTTGAACATTATATGATATGAAATGTTTATAATTTATGCCTGTTTGATCGGTAATGCTCCTAAACTCTATTCCGACGACAGATATGAGTTAGGGGTGTTACATAGCTAGACTTCATATTTGCATTTGTCTTCATTGTTAGTCACCTTATCACCTGAACTCTCTTGAGTTCGATCTTCAGAATACTCCGTGTTTTCATTGTAATACAAAAATATTACAACTAACCTATCACGCTTACAGATAAGCCGTTTTAATTCTGATAATTTTGTGTCAATTCTCTACTCAATGTTTGTACGCCGTGGCGCAGTCATCAAGCTATTCAAAATCTACCCCAAAAGGCAAATTTCTAAGACTAAATGCTTTCCTATAAGTGACTATCGGGAGTTCGCTTCAATATATATTTTTATCAACCATTTCTTCCAAAACAAACATGCAAAAGTTGTGGTCCAACTCATAGACCTCACGAATACCCTTCGCCTTCCAAGCCTTTTGGACAATCGTTTTCAATGGTTGAAGACGAATAGGTTTCAAAAAGATTACCTTACCAACCAAAGATATGTTGTAAATCATTTCATTAATGAAATCATGAGTGATGAGCTCCTGAGTTTCTATTTCATGCACGATATCCTCTTGTAGCACCAATCCAACTTCCATGTCCTCATCAATAGCCATAATCTAGAGAAGTAATGAAGAAAACGACCAAGCAAATAATATAGAAACAAACAAGAGCAAATTAAAGAAGAAAGGAGGGTTGATAGATCATTAAAAAAAGTGAAACAAGAGAGCAGAAGGGAAGATACAAGACGGTTCTACAAAGAGAATAGAAAACGATTGATATATGCTTGGACAAAGCTATCTTTGTTAAAAGAAAAATAACCCCCAATATTAAAAATATAATTAAATTTAATTCCATCAATTCTCTAATTATTTTATATTTTTAAAAATCTTGCAAAAAAAAAAAAGAATTTTATGGACATGGGAACTTGTGCTTTGTAGCATTCTTCAATCCTTAGTAATAGGTGTAATAGAGAAGTTAAAGTAAAGTAATTGTGAAGAGGTGGAGAAGATGATGAATACGGAGATAATATCTGACTTTTATACTTGGCTGAGAAGGTATTATTGGTTTTCTTTGGCTTGTAGAAGTAGTGGTTATGAAAACTTGATTTAATTAAAAAAAATTAATTTTTTTTAATTTAAAGTTAATTGAATCAAATTATTCGAATAATTCGAGTTTCAAGTCGAGTTGAAATTTACAATTTGAATAACTCGAATAACAGATTGGTGTAAATGCTCTTTTGGTTCCTGTCAACTTTGAAAATGAGCAAATTAGTCTCTCTCTCAACAAAAATTAGAAAAAGTTCAAAATAATTTTAAATTTCAAAATATTTATAAAATTTCAAAATTTATATTTTTAAAAATTATAATATATATAAAGAAAGTTAAAATTTTTAAAATGTTCTAAAGTAAAATTTTAAAATGTTTTAAAGTAATAATTTTAGAAACCTAAAAAGTTAATTAATGATTCAAGCTTATCATATTAAAATATTTTTATTTTTTCTTTATTTAAAATAATTTTAAATACATATGATTTTAAATTTATGTAGCTCTAACATGGAATTAATTATACTACAACAATATTTTAATTTGAGATGTTTAATTTTTTTAATTTAACTCTAACAATTTCATCGATTCGATTCGACTTGACTTGAATTTCATTTAATTCGAATCGATTCGGGAAAAAATTTAATCAAATTAGATTAATAAAATAAAACTCGTAAACTTAATTAATTTAAAAAAATTTCACTCAATTCAATCGTTATGATTATGTAGAAGAAAAGGTATTAGCTGATTCCTTCATCATAGCCCACAATATTTTGTAGGGTCCTTTTATTAGCCTCGCCGTCTATGTGTGTCAATACTAAGATGGCATAAACATGGAGGATTGAAAGATGGGTTAAAAGCACCATTGTCTTGAGTTGGCTTGCTGCTTGCCATCCTTTATTGGTACTTGAGTATTAGGTTAATATTTCTTTTTGTAAATTTATTTATTTTTAAACATCTTTTTAATTTTATTTTCTTTATTAATGTTTGTCATATGTTATATTCTGGGGTTGTTATATTTTATTATAATATTAGCTATCAATATCACATCATTATATTCAAACGATATTACAATAAAAATATTAAATTATATGACTAATTCTAAGTTCAAATATCAATTAAGTTCAAAATAATTTAGATACCAATTAAATAATAATTACCAAATTTAAGGAGCGAAGTATACATTAACCTTTTAATATTAACCACATAATCATTGAGCATTTTACCTATTTATGTGGTCTTATGTAACATAAATTACGTTAAACTAAAATATTTATATATGAATATGTAATTTTATGATATTAAAATTTAAGGTAAATCATACAAATAGTCACTAAATTAAGGTTAGATTAACGCTTTTGTTACCTAATTTTCAAAAGTTACGTAATAATCACTATGATAATTCATTTATTAATTGTTGTTAAAGGGGAATCCATACCATTTTTATAACTTCAACCGTTCTTTATAACACTCTCATAACTATGGTGGTCAGTTTCGTACCAATCTTAGTCGTATTAGCCGATGTGTATTGTTTTAGTACTAAGTATAACAAGTAATATATTTTTTCACACTGATAAAAATTTCAGTTTGTATCGATTATAGCGATCGATGCATAAATAATATTAAAAATATAAATGTTGTTAACTATTTGTTAAAGACTTAATTAGGATGTATTACCCTATAAAAAAAACTACAATAAAAAGTAAGGTTTAACATTTAAATTTTAAAGTTTTTTTCCTAATACATAGTTTCACTTTTAAATTATAATTTTAAAAAACTCAACTTACGTATTATTAAAGAAAACCAGTGCCATTTATTTGATATTTATAAATATTTTATATATATATTAAATATTTTTTAAAACATCAATAAATCTAAAATGATACAAAAAAAAATAGATAGTACTACTGGTACATACTGATTTCAATAAAAAATGATGTATCCACCGATATATTACTAATTACTACCTTGCTCATAATGTAAACCAACATATGTGACAAAATTAACATGTCACATAAACTTGTCATTTACCCCTTAACAATAATTAATAAATAAGTGACTATAATATACTAATCTAATAACATTAATTACTATTGCACAACTTTTAAATATATTTTTTGTAAAATGATTTCATAAAAATTATAAAAAAATAAAAAATAGAAAAATTTCTAAAATAAAAAATTATTAATATTAAAAATATATATGAAAATTGATATAAACTTATAAAAATTATAAAAATTCATAAAACTTAAACTAGACTGGATTAATCGTTGCTTCGATTAAACTAAAACTAACAAGGGTACCAGTCTAGAGAGAGCCATTTGATTGGTTGACCTGGGAACTGAACAGTTGAATAATTTTTTTTTTTTAATATATATATATATTTTATTTTTAATATATTATTTAATTGAACTAGACGAACTGACAAATTGATGGCATAACCGGTTCGATCACCAGTCTAGTTTTGAAAACCTTAGTTAGAATATTTCATTCTAACATATGATAATAGTTGGATAATAAAATTTTGTTTTGATAAAAGTATTAAAAAATAAAAAATCGTTTCAACTGCCCAGTTCCTAAGTTAACTGGTCTATTGGCTTTTCTTGCCGATTTTGGGATAATCAATCCAATTCAAATTTTTATTATTTTTCTTATTTTTATAATTTTATATCGTTTTAATATTTAATATTTTTTATAACTTTTATGATTTTTAAAGAATTCTAATACATTTTTAAAATTTTAAATAAGTTTTATTAGTGTTATAAAACTTTTTTATATTTATTAGATTTTTATATTTTATTTATATTTTTATAATTTTTAATATAATTTTTTATAGTTTTAATAATTTTATATCAATTTTTCTCGCTTTTAATCATTTTATGGGAAAACTATTAGATTAAACCATAAATTGCACGTGTTACCATCTGATCGATTTTTCAATTTATTTTAATAATCAATGTGGTCAATGACAGAAATCATTATCAAAGAGGTTTAATTGATTATTTTAATTAACGGCAAGGCCTTAATTGAGGACAAAATTAATACATAAACTTAATTGATTTTTTAAGGGCTTTTTTGACATATAAGCCTTGAATTTATTTTTTCATATTCGTTTTGCACTCCATATTCGAGATTCATGATTATCTCTCTCGACAATATAATCCTTAAAAGTTAAATTATATTTTTTATCAATATAATATATTTTACCATTACACGTTATTTTTTTTAATCTATTTTTTAATAAAAAAGAACAATGAAAGTGGCCGCGTACATATCGCGGGGAAAGAGAAAAAAGTGCGGATACCGCGTAGCACCCGATCCATTATTCTGACGTATTTCAAATCCCCTTTGCTTTTCGCAGTTTTTTCGAATAAGAAGTTTTGAACACAAAAAGGTTGGAATTAGTAGAAAAGTAGATTCCTAAAAAATTTATTGTGAAATAATACGCACATTTTTTTCTTTAAAAAATATTACTCTGAAAAATGTGTTTTTAGGTTTTTAGATTTTTAAATTTTATCGATTGAGTTTTAATTCAATTGATATAAGTATTGTTACTAATATAAGAGAATGTGGGTTTGAGTACGTTGAAACACATTATCATTCTATTTACGGATTGGAAAGGGTTATGGATAGTTTTAAATATTACATAAACAAAAATATATATGATCGAGTCTATAATGAAATTATTAAAAAAAATTAAATTTCAATTACGAAGAATAATAAAATTTATTTCAGTCAATAGTTAAAAATTTTAACAGTAATAGATTACTTTTGTAAAGAAAAACTTTTGTTTGAGTTATTGGATTATAATTTTAATCACAAAAATATTCTTTTATGAAATTAATATTGTGTTTACAATAAAAATATAAATAGTAAGGTTTTGAAAAATATTTGTTACATTGTTAGTAAAGTTTTTAAACTCTACAAGTAAAATTAAGGGTTGACCAATGTCTTATAGGGATATAGTAAAATATTTAAAAATAAATATTTTAAAAATAAATTATTAATACTTCTTGTGAAATAAAAAGTACAATAACAATATTCCAAATATTAACCGTAATTTTTTTTAGCTTAAAGCTATTCTAGTAATAATTTTAAACATGTATTTTACAACAATTTTTTTTCACTTTTCAAAATTTGAATTTATTCGTAAACAGTCCATGATTCTAACAAAAGTTGCTCCTGATGTGATTCCAGTCACATAATGTGATTCGTCTTGAAGGTCTCAAGATTGGGCCACGCTCGAATGGCCCAAATGCAAGATGAAAACGTTCAAAGCCCATGCAATGTTTGCATGTGAACTTTTAAAGGCCCAAACTGTCCATCTTTAATTTCTTTAATTATTTCTACAACTTTTGTTTTTAAAATATAATGGTGTCTTAATTTTGTCTAAAATAATTGATCAGATTCATGGACGTTTTTATGAAGAAACATTTATGATACTAAAACTCATGCCTTATCGAGTATGTTATCCCATTTTAAAACAGGTTTATTCTGTAGCAGCAAATGCTCGTCACAATAGAGGTTTTAATGAAGCGAGTTTAGTCATTACTCAAGTCTCAATAAATGAGGGAACTACTCTGAAAAGATTAAAACCTCGAGCTCGAAGACGGAGTTATCTCATAAAAAGACCCACTTGTCATATAACTATTGCATTGAAAGATCTTGAACTTGAACCACTTGACAGATATATGCCGCACCTAAAACCAAAAAACATCAAATGGCTAGGATGGCTAAAAAAGGGATAAATTAAGAACACAAATATGACATATCCTAATATATAGTTGTGGAGGATTATGGGACAAAAAATAAATCCACTTGGTTTCAGACTTGCTACAATCCAAAGTCATCATTCTATTTGGGTTATACAACCTAAAAAGTATTCTGAGGGTTTACAAACTGTATCAAGAATTATGTACGGCGTTATTAATGCTATTAGTTGTTAGTTTATTTAGTTGGTTTTAGTTGCATATTAATTATGTCTTCTTCATATGTCTCAAAATTGTTTCCTCAACTTTCATATTTTTATTCCTTTGTTAAGCATTTAGTTTTGAAAGAATTGAGTCTAGTTTTGGCATGCGTCATTTGAGTAAGTGTTTATGTCTTGTGACTTGTTTATAATAAGGTCGTCCTTGTGTATAAGTATGTTACATATTTTTAGTTATATTAAGATATCATATGCATGTCAAAGTATCTTTCATGATTATGTGTGTTGCTATATTGAAGTGTCATATGTTGTTCTTTTGGTGTCCTTTGTGCATTTTGAATTGTGCTTCTTTGAAATGATCTCACATTCTTTTTATACTTGTTTTGTAGGATTGTTGGGTTGGTCACTTTAAACTCCAACATGAACTTACATTTAAAGTCGAATGCAAGCACAAGTACATTCAAGGAATTATCAAAATCCATACAATTTTTTTGGTTCAAGTTCATTTTTTTCAGGCTTTATATTTTTGTTCAAACTTTTTTTATTTTTCGAGCGAATTTTCAAGCCTAAACAAATAATTCAACTAATGAGTAGATCTATTTTTAACTTAAGATAAATTCTAAATACTTGTCGCATGTACAAATTTTTAGATACTTTTTCAGATCTATTACCAATACGTGACACAAATATTTTATCAATAAATTACTTTTTTATCTCGAGCAAGATTACTTTATAACATTTCCTTCTATTAGGAGGAATTGTTATATATAAATAAATCTCCCAATAAGACCCACCCGATGATAGTCACCACTCTAGCAGCACCTAGGTGACTCTTCTGATTGAGGAAAAGGAAGTGGACATATTTACAATGAACTGTCCTCTCTCACTTCAATAGTTCACAAATTGTGTGAAACACACCTTCACAAAATAATTTAAAACTTTTAATTATAAATATATAATCATGTTCCTGAAATGATGCAAAAAATTATAAGTTAATACATGGTAAAATTATTGTTCCCCAAATAATAAAATTTTGATTTAGTTCTTCTAAAAATGATAAACATGTAAGCCAATACAATGATGAAATTTCATTTTAGCTTTTATAAAAATATATAACTCAATTACATCGCCCCTCTCCCTAAAATATATAACATAATGTTGGAAGTTAACTTGAGGTTGTTTTCGTTGTGGGTCTATAGAACATTTTGTTAGAGATTATCCCAAGAATGAAAATGCTACACCTATTACTTCTCAGAGATCTATGCCTGCTTCTAAGGGTCACGGGTCAAGTCGAAGTAGTTCATTTTCGAAAGGTGGTAATAGAAGGGGAAATGATGTTGTTACTCAATAGTTGGAGGCCAAAACGCAAGCTCGTGATTATGTTGTGCACGATGCTAATGATGTTGTAACAGGTATATTTTTATTACATTCAAAACATGTTTATGCTTTGATAGATCCGGGATCTTCGCATTCATATGTTAATACTAAATTGGTTGAGTCGAGAAGTTTAAAATCTGAGACATCTAGAGTATCGATAGTGGTGTCTAGTCCATTGGGACAATCTGTGTCAGTGGTGCAAATGTGCAAGAGATGTCCGTTAATGATACAGAATATAACCTTCCCTATTGATTTGTTGATAATGTCATTTGGCAATTTTGATATGATTTTGAGAATGGATTGGCTTACAGAGCACGGGGTGATTCTGTACTATTGTAAAAATAAGTTTGTTGTTCAGAATGAAAGTGGTGATATGATTGAGGTGAATGGTATTCGAACAAGTGGTTCAACTCGTATCATTTCAGCAATTCGAGCTAATAAACTTCTTAATCAAGGTTGTGAAACTTTTCTAGCCTATGTTATCAATTCAAATTCTGTTGATAGTCAGTACAGTAAAATTCAAACTGTTTGTGAATTCCCTGATGTGTTTCTAGAGGAATTACCGAGATAATCACCGAATTTGGAGGTTAAGTTTATAATTGAAATGTTTCCTGGTACGGCTTCAGTGTCAATGCCCCTCTACCATATGTCACCTACAGAATTGAAAGAATTAAAAGTAAAATTGCAAGACTTATTGGATCGTGGTTTTATATGTCCTAGTATATCGTCTCGAGGAGCTCCAGTACATTTTGTCAAAAAGAAAGATGGCTCGATGTAGCTTTGTATTGATTATCGACAATTGAATAAATTGGTAATTAAGAATAGATATCCTCTACCTCGTATTGATAACTTATTTGATCAACTAAAAAGAGCTTCCGTCTTTTCCAAGATTGACTTGAGATCAAGTTACTATTAATTGAAAGTGAAAGAAAGTGATGTATCTAAAACGACATTTCGTACACGATATGGTCATTACGAATTCTTAATGATGCCTTTTGGATTGACGAATGTTTTGACAGCATTTATGGATCTCATGAATAGTATTTTCTAACCGTATTTAGATCAATTTGTGGTAGTATTTATTAATGATATTTTGGTTTATTCGAAATCTGAATCCGAGCATGAACAACACCTCAGAATTCTTTTGCAAGTGTTACAAGAGAAACAGTTATACGAAAATCTTAGTAAGTGTGAATTCTGGTTATCAAAAGTTGTATTTTTAGGTCATGTTATCTCAGCAGGTGGAATTAGAGTTGATCCGAAAAAGATTGAGGCAATTGTTCAGTGGAAAGCACCGAGGAATGTGTTAGAGGTTCGTATTTTTCTTAGACTAGTTAGTTATTTTCAAAGATTTGTAAATAGATTTTCGAAGATAGCCTCGCAGATGAAAAATTTATTACATAAGAATGTTCAGTTCGTTTGGGATGATCAGTGTCAAGAAAGTTTTGAGAAATTGAGCAGATGTTAACTGAAGCACCAGTTTTGACTTTACAAGAATTGAGAAAGGATTTTTTCGTTTATGGTGATGCTTTCTTGAGCAGTCTTGGTTGTGTTTTGATCTAAGAAGGGAAAGTGATTGCGTATGCGTCTCGTCAGCTAAAAATACATGAACGCAATTATCTAACACATGATTTAGAATTAGCTGCCGTGGTTTTTGCTTTAAAGATTTAGAGATATTATCTGTACAGTGAAAAGTGTTATATTTATACCAGTCATAAGGGTTTCAAATACATATTATCACAAAAGGAGTTAAATTTGAGACAACGTCTTTAGGTAAAACTTCTAAAAGATTTTGATTGTGTTATTGATTACCACCCTGGTAAAGCTAATGTTGTAGTTGATGCATTGAGTAGAAAAACTGCAATTGAATTACGAGCAATGTTTGCTCAACTTAGTATCAATGATGATAGAAGACTATTGGCTGAACTAAAAATCAAACCGGTAATGTTTGATCGGATCAAGTCAGCGCAGTTAGAAGATGACAGGTTAGCGAAGAAAAGAGAAATGGTTCAGAATGGTATATTAGAAAATTTCAGTATTGATGATTATGGTTGTTTGAGATTTCATAACCGAATTTACATTCCAGATGTTTCTAAATTGAAAGAGTTGATACTTCGCGAAGCTCATGATAGTCCTTTTGCTTTGTATCCTGGAGGAACGAAAATGTATCGCGATTTGCAAGAATCTTATTGGTGGCCAAGAATGAAAAAGTTATGGTCGAATATGTGGCTAAGTGTTTAACTTGTCAACAAGTTAAGATAGAACATCGAGTTCCCATCGGATTACTTTAACCTATTTCTATTCCGAATGGAAATGGGATTGTATCATGATAGATTTTGTAACATTGTTACCTTTATCGGGAAGTAAGAAAAATGCTATTTAGGTGATTGTTGATCAACTTACGAAATCGGCTCATTTTATTGCTGTCAGGACTGACTGGTCACTTCAAAAGCTTGTTGAAGTTTATATTCAATAAATCGTGAGATTGCACGGTATCCCTATGTTGATAATTTTTTATCGAAATCCATGGTTCACTTCAGGATTGTAGAAACAGTTGCACGAATATCTTGGTAGGCGACTTAATTTTAGCACAGCTTTTCACCCGCAAACTGATGGATAATCTGAACATGTTATTCAAATTTTGGAAGACATGCTTCGTACTTGTGTTATTGATTTTGAATCAGGTTGGAAGCGTTACTTACCTTTGGCAGAATTTGTATACAATAATAGTTTTCAATCGAGTATTCAAATGGATCCGTATGGAGCATTATACAATCGTATATGTCAATCAACTATTTGTTGGATGGAATTGAGTGAAAGAAGAATGATCGGGTCGAAATTAATTCAAGAAACAGAAGACATTGTTAAGAGAATTTGAGATAGATTGAAGACAATTTTTGACAGACAGAAATCATATACAAATTTGAAACATCGAGATATTGAATATTATATTGGTGATAAAATATTTCTTAAAGTTTCGCATTGGATGAAAATTTTGAGATTTGGCCAAAAGGCAAACTAAGTTATTGTTTTATTAGACTGTATGAGATCATGGAAAGAGTGAGACCAGTTACGTATTGTTTAGCTTTACTTGTGGAATTATAGAAAATTCATAATGTTTTTCATATTTCAATGCTTAGAAGATATCGATCGAATCCATCTCATGTTATTTCGACGGAAAGATATTAAGATTCAACCTGATTTTTCATACGAAAAAAAACCAGTTGAGATTTTTGCATGTGAAGTGAAAGAGTTGCGTAATAAACGAGTCTGTTAGTGAAAGTGCTATGACGTAGTCATAGTGTTGAGGATGCGACTTGAGAATCGGAAGAGACGATGAGATCTTAGTAACCCCACCTCTTTTCAGGTTAATTTCGAGGACGGAATTTAATTAGGGGGAGAATTGTAACCACTTAACAGTCAAAGGTGTCGAAAAGTGCATTTTCAGGACTCTATTTTTGTAAATCGGACTCCTAAATATTTATGCTTTAAACCCCCACAAATCTATAAACTTATAAGTTAATACATGGTAAAATTATTGTTCCCCAAATAATAAAATTTTGATTTAGTTCTTCTAAAAATGATAAACATGTAAGCCAATACAATGATGAAATTTCATTTTAGCTTTTATAAAAATATATAACTCAATTACATCGCCCCTCTCCCTAAAATATATAACACAATGTTGGAAGTTAACTTGAGGTTGTTTTCGTTGTGGGTCTATAGAACATTTTGTTAGAGATTATCCCAAGAATGAAAATGCTACACCTATTACTTCTCAGAGATCTATGCCTAAGTGACTCTTCTGATTGAGGAAAAGGAAGTGGACATATTTACAATGAACTGTCCTCTCTCTCCACCAAGTGAACAACCTTAACCATGGTCTCTCACTTCAATAGTTTACAAATTGTGTGAAACACACCTTCACAAAATAATTTAAAACTTTTAATTATAAATATATAATCATGTTCCTGAAATGATGCAAAAAATTTCCTATACATATACCTATTAAACTTTTTCAAACTGAAGCAAGGCTAGCACATGGCTAAAGTTAATTATCTTTAAGCATGTGTTTTGAGTATTATATAAATACACCGTAAAAATGATTGAATGATGTTATTAACTTTTTGTATTTAATATTGCATTTTGAGTAGTATATATACATATATATTAAGAGTTAAATTGTATTTTGTTCGCTCTATAATTAAATAGATAAATTAATTCATGTATATTAGATTAAAAAGTAAATTAATATTGGTTAAAAATTTCATTCAGCTCTACTATTATTTCGTTAGTCATGTCAATTTTTAGAGGTATAAATAAATGAATTTCTTAATAAAAAGAATCAATTTATTATTTTCTTAGTAAAAAGACACAATACAATTTAACTATAATATGAAAGTCTTCATGATACTTTTACCTCGTAAAATATATTTTAGCAACTCGATATAAATACCAAAACTAAATTTAAACATATAATCTCAAATTTTAAATTATTTTTAACATTTTTTTGTGGAATCTCTTTTTACCATTAAACTAATATTTTAATTTTAAATTCAAATAAAATATACATATTCACTTTTAGATGAGAATAGTATAAGCTTCTGACTTTAATCAAAACTAAAGAAAGGGACATGTAGTGGTGGCAATCATGAAAGTCTGCTAACCATATTATAAATTAATAATTTAAATAGAAAAAAAACTAAATATTTCAGATTTTATAAAATATGATTTATTAAGTAAATTAAAATATCTTAAATTTTGGAGACGGTTCACTTTATAAGCCGAAAAATTATATGTCGTTATGAAATTAGGGTTGAAAGAGTAAGATGAATTGGTTGAGAAAGGGTGAATTCCCTCCTCTCATGGGTGAGAGAAAGTTCATATCGGTGTATCTAATGCGACACATAGCCATCTTTGGTTGGTTTATTAGTCTGTTCAACAATTTTTATTAGATAAATAACATGATATTACTTAAGTCGTAAAGTATATAGGTAACAAATGATAATTATCTTACTAAATTAGTATATTTGTTAAAGATGATAGACTTGCACGTTCTCCACATTTGATTAAACAGATCTTATAACAAAGATAAACAGATTGAAGTAACCCAATAATATATGAAATTCAATATTAGTGGAATTTATTAATATATAAGTATAAATAAACCATGTAAATAATATTTTATAATAAAGTTGAATCCGATTAATTACTCATTGCAATATATACATATGATAATGTGAAAAAGTCAAAGTCAATTCTTTAGTTTTATAGGTGCAAACCCATGTGATAACCACTAAGCCATAAAGATGTATTGCGGCTACTACCAGCCAACGGAGGCAGCTTTGATGACTACTGTTATGACAGTGTGGCTCAGTCACTGGTCACAACTCACCAACCACAGAAATGTTACAATCTACTATGTTTTCCATGATGTCCAAATTATTTACTAATTTATTCATAGTTATTATAAAATCTTTGAATATGTGTCAGTGATGGGTTAATCGAGAAAAAGAAGTTTTGATCTTTATTATATCAAGTATTGTTCAGAATCAGCATAATGACATAATTGAAGGAGTTAGTATTGTTCAAAGTTCTAACGGTTTTCGACTTCTGTTTATCTGAAGCTTCAAATTTACTTAAATCTCACAATCTTGCTTCTTGTGGGTTGGTAGAATCTAACAAGAAATTGATGAACATCATTCTTAAGTGCACCAAAACAAGATGGAAACTTTAACATACTTTTGAAGACGTCAAATTCCTTTTTTAATATGTCAACATTAGACACCAATCAGCAGATAATATGTTACGAGTGCTTCCAAAGCTTTCATTAATTTTTCATAGATTTTATAAATAAAAAAATATTATAATTTTTTTTCCCTTTCCCATGCCCTGTCGCTGTCACGTAAATGTTGAAACATTTAGGACTTGTTTGGGCAAGTTGAAATGGGCTAGTCCTCCCCAGCTTGGACCAATCAATGGCTATTAATCATGGACCATTTTGTGCTAGTCCAAAACTTATAGGATATAAAAATGCAAAGAGAAAAGAATTGGGGATTGGGGGAGGGACTATAATTAATTTAATAAAAACTAAAATCATTGTTAATAAATTCATGGTTTAACTTGTAAATAGTCTTGAGAATAAAATTTTTAAAGCTGAAAATATTATTTTTGAGTTTTTTTTTTTTATAATTGCGGAGGAAAATGGAGTTGTTTGGGATCGAACCCACACTCGTATATCTACAACATAATGCTTTTGTCACTAAACTAATAGATTATTGAAATTTTTGGGTTTTATTTCATATTTATTTTGAGTTCAAATTTTATAATATCTAAATCCTATTTCAATTTATCCTAACTATGTAACGGTAAGATGATGTAACACGTTAAATCAATATTTCAAACAAAAATTTTAGGTTAATTTATAAAATTAGTCCCCATATTTTTTTTATTTTGGGCAATTTATTTTTTTCTTTTATGTTTTTTAACTTTTTTTCATTATTTTTCATTCTCTTCTGCTTCTCCCTCTATTTTCCTCCCTTCTCCATTTCTTTTAACCTAGTTTTTCTATATTTTCCATTTGTTAAAGCTAGTGCCTATGCATTTATATTTTTGAACAAATTATTTTTTTCGAGTGAGGCGAGCTTATGGACTAGTTTTAACAAATGGAAAAAATAGAAAAACTATGTTAAAAGAAATGAAGAAGGGAGGAAAACAGAGAGAGAAGCAGAAACGAATGGAAAATAAAACAAAAAAAGAAAGTTAAAAGAACATAAAAGAAAAAAAATTAAATTACTCAAAATGAAAAAATATAGGGACCCGTCAACTATTTAACATAAAATTGCTTAACCTAAAAATTTTGTTTGAAATGATAATTTAATGTACCGCATCAGCTTACTGTTATATCGTTAATGTCAATTAATGGCTTAGTAACTAAAATTTTACAACACAATAACGTAAGTGACTAAAATATAAACTGAGGCAAACAAAAGTGACTATTTAGATAATTTATTCTATTTTAAAATTATAAATATAGAATTCAAAATCGATTAATTTAATTAATTCAATTTTAGTTTTTCATAACTGAAACTAAATTAATATTTTAATTTAATCTGAATTTCAAAATTAATTTTAAACCAAATTGATTAAACTTAATCCAAAAATTCAAAATCAATCTTTAATCATTTTGGTCCAACTTTTACACTCCTCTAATATATAAATAAAACATTTTATTATCATAGTAAATTAATATAACGAAGCTCAAAATCATAAATTATTAAATGTAAGCAAAGAAATTAAGGTTGATCATTATCTATAATGGAATACAAAAACATTATACTCCACAATAGCACGGGCTTGATTGATTGATTGAGTCCTCACCTGAGCATAGCCACGTGCAAATCGGAAAACGCCGCTCCCACCGACAATCGGTATCTCTCGCACGGCGGAAAGAACCTCATTTCGCCCCAAAACACTGAGGGTGCTACCATTGTATTTGCCTTCCGTGAAAGCAAAATTAGTCACCATTAACAAGCTTAATTCACCTTGCGATGCAACTGTATATGTTCCCTGTGCTTTTCCCACCGTTTTGGAGTTGATGTCGGGCTCAATTGTCAAAGGGTCATCGATGACATATACATCTCCGAAGATAAACTGTGAGGAACTATTGGTTGATGGTTTTCCGTCTACGACACGAATCGCAGTGACGTTTTTGCCCGAAAGTACGTCGTGTAAGTAGAAGTGAAGGTGGGATAACTTTTCTCGCTTGAGCCCCAGTGATGATGGAGATATGTATTTACCGAAAAGCTCGGAATATCCATAGGCAACGGTGAGTCTTGAGAAGGAGGAGATGATGGTGATGAAGAAGAGGATGAGGAAGATGATGAAGCTTTGGGTTTTCAGCACTGATGCCACCATTGTCGGATTGGATCACTAGTAGATAGATAGTTCAAGACGAAGGGGGGGTATTTATGCTTTAAAATACAAACCTAACATGATGCAAATTTTAATACAAAAATCACCAAGCCATTGACATTTGATGCTCTATTTTGGCTCTACTTGACCTTTTGATATTGATGTTTGGATTATTAATTACTGTACTTTGGCATCATCCTTGAATTCAAATGCAAAGAAAAAGAAAAGAAATTGGGATTGAATTGAAAATTGGTTGAATTAATGATAGACAATGAAAATAATCAAATCATTTCAATTAGTACAAGGAAAATGGGAGATTAAAAAGAACCAGTTAAAAATCGATTGTTAAATAAGTTTTTCAAAAATAATTAAAAAAATCAATTAAATCTCTCGATAAAAAGTATACTCAATTGAACTTTTTGAATCATGATTTGTCACAGGTTTCGGCAAAAAAAATGAATTTAAGAAACTTAATTAGATACAAATCATGATGCAGAAGACTCAATTGGATGTACTTTTCATCAAGGGGTTTAATTGATTTTTTAATTATTTTCGAAAGGCTTATTTAACATTTTAGCCTTTTGTTTTTAACAACTTTTTATTTTTCCATTATATTTTACAGTGGCAGACTCAGAAAATCTTTTAGGGGTGGAATTAAATTGTGCATTTTTACGATAGTAAAAATATAATTTCACCATTTTAATAGTCTATATCTTTATAATTTTTAAAGGATTAAATCAAATTTTTATATTTTAAGGGCCAAAGTGTAATTTTACCATTACTAATTTAAAATTTTATAAATTATAAAAGGTCTAAATAAAAAAAATTCCATTTTAGGGGAGGCCGGGCTCCTACCTGCCCCCTTGACTCCGCCCCTAATATTTTAATTCATTTTTATCTTCGGTTTACTATAAATATATGTTTCCTATTTTTTCTTCTAATTTTTAGTTTTTTTTAAGTGGTTGAATCTTCTTATCCAGTCAATTGAGCTAATTGATTAATGTATAACATGATTAAATGTTCAAGTATTACAAAACTGTTTAAATAGTAACTAAATAAATTCAATTCCTAAATTCAAAAATTTTCGAAAAATCAACTATATCATTAGTATTAGACTAATAACAACTTATATAAGATGAATTTTCTAATCATTTGATTTATGCATACGGTTTTTATCACTTGAATTGAAAGAAAATCTCGTTTCGCAATTCTCGCTCATAGTTACAAGATAAAATACAATTCTCTTAACAAAATTAAAGGTTACTTAAGTATTTTCATATGCAATGAGAATTTAATATGTAAAACATAAGATGAATACAAATATGAGATGCACAAAATCACACCAGCAACAATAATTTTTAAAGAAAATGCTAATTTTTAATCTATATTCAAGAAATATAAGATTATACAGACAATTAATCTCAATTTCTTGAATGATTCGTATAATGTTCCTTAAAAGTATAAATCAATCAAGATAATAGTGATCTCATGAAATATTAATATCCCAAAATCATTCCATCAATAAAAATTTAATTTTACATAAAATCCTAATTTATCATAAGCAAGCCACAATTTTAATTTTTAGAGATTAATCAGTAAAATTAAAAAGGAAAAAGGATTATTACCCGTATTATACCATTTTAATTCGCAACTTCTAAAAAACTATAATTATATAAATATCAACTAGCCATCGACAAAACTTAAACTTTTAAATTCATGACTCCACAATCATTGGTAGAGTTCTACCCAGGATATGGAAATACTAACCTGCCAATACAATAATTGGTTGACAAATAAATGATACTATGTTTATTTATTTTTAATGGTAAACCTCTAAATAAATTGGGGCAAATTTAGGTGACTACCACGTTTAAGTTTTAGAGTTTTAAATTTATTATTTTAAATTTAAATTAAAATTATTAAAATTATGTATTAATAAATTAAAAATTTATTGAAATTTCATTAAATAATTATTGAAATTATGGAGGATGAGGTATTTGTCAATAAGTGAAATACAAAAAATAACAAGTAAAATTAATATAAACAAAGAACACAAACAGGTATTTATCTTACTTTTCTCTCTCATTTTGAGCTCTCGAGGAGGAGTGTTTGCCACCACCACCAGCGGCTGTTTTTTTTTTATGGCTAAGGTCAACTTCCTTCTAGAGCTCTTCCTCTCCTTCCTTTGTCGGGCCCTTAACAGTTAACACATCGGTTCGTTGAAATCTCAACGCCCCCCTGCGAGTAAGGTTCCTTGTCCTCTTCTTCTCCAACATCTTTTAGTCCAGCCAAGGAGCTTCAACGTTTATCCATTAGGGCGGTGCTCGTCCCACGTCTACGCCACTGCTATTCTAGCCAACTACCACTTCTCTTAGTTGTCTCTCCTTCGTTTCTGGTGGTCCGCTCAAATATTTTTTAGGAGATCCAGGGCGGTTGCATTGTGTGCTTAGACTCTAGGTTTAAGTGTTGAACTAGTGGTCAGCTCTTGGTCGTGGAACATCTGGCCACCGACCACCGTTTCATCCCTGATTTTGTCCCATTACTGTAATCCCGCCAATTTTTCCGATAGGATGAGGTCAGGTCGGAAAAATAAGCTTTGTGGCTTATGATTTGGGCTGTGTTTTGGTCGTACCAATTTCTTGAGGTATAGTAGAAATATTAAACTAGACTTACGTAAATGAGAGTCCATAAATAAAATTGAACTTGAAGATGAAATTTAAAATCAATTTTTTTTTCCTCTTTCCTTTTCGATGTCAAGAAAATTTATAATCAAAACCCTTTACTCATTTCGTGCTAAAGGAGAAACTTATAGAAGCTTCTTGCAAAGGTTTTTAGAACAACATCAAGGTCCAATAGTTACACTAACAATTTTCGGTTCCATTGATCCGATTGATTTGATTAGTTCTACAGAATAAATTATTAAAAAGAAAAAATATAATTAAATAGATCCATTTAATCGATTCAACAAATTCAAATCAAAACCCAAACAACAAAATCCATAAAGAGTTTGAATTGGTTGAATCGATTGAATGATATTAATATACTTTATACTTACTCATGAATAGAGAGTATTAATAGAGGTGTTCATAGGTTGGGCCAAGTCGAGTTTGGGCCGAGCCTAATGATGATATTAACATACTTTAAACTTGCTCAAGCTCAGCCCGACCCGAAATATGAGTTTAAAATTTTGTTCAAATCTACTCATATTTACAAAAGACTAACATAAACCCATTTTATGTATGCCTATATTATTTTTTAAATTTTTAAAAATATATATTTATATTATATTATTTTAATATTTAATAATTTTATACATTTTTGTTTATTGAAATTTTTATATAATCATCTTAACATTATTTTAATCTTTACATTAGAGTAGTATTATATATTTAGTATAGATTTATTTTTTAATGTGTTATAAATTATATAATATATAAAAATAACATAATATAAAGTATTATAAACTTAAAAACGGGCCAAGGTCAGGCCTTAAATGTTCAAGCTTGATCTCGGCCCATATTTTAAATGGGTCTAATTTATTTTATTCAAGCCCTTTTTTCGAGCTTAATATTTTTACCTAAACCCTCCCAAATTTCGAACGGGTCTTCAGGCTTCGAAAGATAGCCCCACCCATTAATAGGTGTAAGTATCAACCTATGAAATATTGGCTATTACCCGAGAAAGAAAATTATATCAACAATAATAGCAATGCTTGAAATGATAAGCTATTGCGTATGAAGCAAATTCAACCCTTCAAATGTAGGCAATAAACTATAAGAGAAATTAAGTTAATCATCATCAATAATGGAATACAAAAACATCATACTCCACAATAGCACGGATTTGGGTGATTGAATGAGTCCTCGCCAGAGCATACCCTCAAGCGAATCGGAAAAGGCCACTCCCCCCGACAATTGGCATTTCTCGCACGGCGGAAAAAATCTCGTTGCACCTCAAAACACTGAGAGTACTACTATTGTATTTGCCTTTCGTGAAAGCAAAGCTGATCACCATTAATAAGCTTAATTCGTTTAGCGACACCAATGCATAAGCTCCTTGTGTTTTTCCCACCATTCTCAAGTTGACATCAGGCTCGATCGTCAAAAGGTCATCAATGAAAATCACATCACTGAAAAGCAATGATGAGGAACGATTGGTCGAGGTTGTGACACGGACCACAGTGGCATTTTTACCAAAAACTACATCGCGAAAATAGAAGTGAAGGTGGGATAACTTTTCTCGCTTGAGCCCTAATGATGATGGAGATATATATTTGCCGAAAATCTCAGAATTCGATCAATATTTGGCAATGACAGTGATAAAGAAGAGAAGAAGGAAGATGATGAAGCTATGGATTTTGAGCATTTGAGGACGCCATATTAGCACATAAGTGATAGTTCAAGAGTTGAAAAACAATGGGGGTATTTATTTTTAAAATACACACTTAACATGATGCAATTTATAATACCAAGAGTATCCCACCACGGCATTGACATTTGATGTATCTATTTTTTACCGTCTTTGAGTACCTTTTATTTCTCAATATAGTTATTGATATATAAATCATCAGTTAGTTTATTTTGACATTATCCAAACATAAATATTTTCGGTCATTGTTTGAACTAAATGTCAAAATCTAAATGTTATAACATCACTGTTAATGTAACACCCCAAACCCGACCTAGAAGTTTAAACAGAATTCGGGATGCTACATTGATCGCCGAAGTGATCGTGGGAAAATTTTACAAATCAAGTCGTTCAAAATTTTATTTTCGAAAACATTTATCCCAAAGTAAATCTAGAACGTTTAATTATTTAAATTCCGTCAGTAAGTTTAACTTTATAAAACGTAAGAATGAAAACTTAAAACAAAAGTTGCACCACAGTATTATGAAGTTTACAGTTCAAACTCAACAAATAACAATTAAAACGATAGATTTTAAGTTTACAGTTCAAGCCCATGTACCAATTTGTAAAAATGTTAAAGTTTTTGAAAGTTTTAATTATTGATTTCTTGAAGTTTTAGGTGTTAAATCGATAGATTTTAAGCTTAGATATGAAAAAAAGGACTAAATTGTAAAGCTTAATTAATAGTTTCGTGCATTAGGAACCAAACTAAATAAAATGTAAAATTGACTGTAGGAATGAGAAATAGGACGTCCCTAATGGGTAATATTGAAATCAAATTTCAATTTAGAGCTTTAAATTGGAAGTTATGTTTCTCCCGGTTTTAGGGATTGAATTGAATCAATTGCAAAATATGTATGATTTTGAAATTGAATGTGTTTTGATATGGAATTTGATACTGTATTATGATTGAATTATTATTCGTAGCTAAATACGACATAAGATCATCGAAAGGTAAAGGAAAGGTGAGAACCGACGACGAGTGGCATTAGCTTTTGATTTGTATTTCTATGATCCGATTCATTTTAATTATTGCTTATTCATGTTAAATTACATGATTTATTTATGAGGTAAGTATATAATATTTGTATGAGTTAAGATGAGATGTTTGATATGGTATATCGAGATAAAAGATTAAATTGAATAAAATATAAAGTTGCATGGCTTATTTGATATATAAAATTAATATGAAATTGGGTTGAGATATTTTATATATGGTACTAGAATGGTGAACTATTGATGAATTGAGATTGATAGATTGTGAATTGAACATATAATGACATTGGAAATCGGTTGCCTGTTAAATGTACATGTTATAATTCGGTTCATCCGATGATACAATGTATGTGCCAGTATAATTGCTTTGGCTTGTCCGATGATGCATTGTGTGTGCCAATATAATTGTTTCGGCTTTTCCGATGATGCACTACGTGTGCAATGTATTTCCTTCAGTTTATCGGATGATGCACTGAGGTGCCAAATTAGGATATAGGTTGGTTAATTCATATATTCGTCTTGAAATGCGACTAAGGTTAATTGGATTATACAAACATGATTTGGCTAGGTTGTATGGTAGATTGAAATGAAATATGAATTGATTTGGTATGAATTGTGATATTTGATAGCATGTGAAAGACCATGCGAATTAGCTAAAAATGAGTCCTAGGGTCTAATTGAGTATTTACGAGCCAATAGACTCAAAAATGATTGAATTGATGAGATGAAATTAAATATGTAAATCGATGAATATATATATATGAGTATATGCTTATAAATGGTGATATGAAATATCCAAATGAATTTATCACTAAGTCTATGTTACAAATTGGTATACAAATTAGTTGAATAATAGACTTGAATTGATTATTTGTATTTGAATAACATTTATGTTATATTGATTTGATTTATAGAAATACCACTGAATTTTATCACTTAGCGTGCGGTTTGTTTTTTTTGTACGCAAGTTAGGTCCCAAATGAGACCCAGAGCATCAACTTCAGCATTTAGTTAAAATCTCGGACTCGATAATGTTTTATATAAAGTTATAAGGAGTGTACCTAGGTTGAGTCAAATTTAGTATATGAAATGGTGCAAGTATATATATATATATATGAACTTGGTGAAATAGGCAAGTATGCAAATGATTTAAATGGCTTGCATTAGGCAAATGGGTTATAGGCGATAGGGTATTGGCCTAATGTTAGAAAAGGCATTAGTTTGCATAATCTGATGTTAATATGTTGCTAATATAAGATGATTATAATGGTTATATGTTAAGGAACTAGTTCAGAAAATTGCAGGTTGCTAAACAAAGGGAAATTGCAAAAACAGTATGTAATGTTGCAACGTCAAACGTATGTCCTTGCAATGAGAAATGGCTTATAATGCCAGGATGAGACGAGGAACCCTATCATCCCAACAAGACCAAAATAATATGTCACATCGCAACAAGGAACTCCCTCATGTCGCGACATCAAACCTGTATTTTGAATTCTTTACAATTCAGTCCTGATTCGATCTCTTTCATAAGCTCACATAAGACGCATGAATGGTTTTTTATTGTAATATTTGCTTATGATATTTTTATTTATATGTCCAACGATATGAATTTTATTTAAATTTGATTGTAGTTGCTCTGACAATGAATGTGGCACCTTATTGCTCGAACTCAATGATCAGGTCGAGTATGAGGAGTTACAATAGTAGTATAGATTAGCACGTCTCCCCATCATTTCAAAAAATTAGGTTCAAATTTTGAATATATTATTTATAATAAATATATTTTTTGGTCCTTGAACTTGGCAAATAGGTCTATTTTGGTACTTGTACTTGAACTGGACAATTAGATTCATTTTGGTCCCTGAACTTAGATTCTATCAAGATTTGATGACGTGGTCAGTGTTATTAAAATATGACTAGATTGAACCGAGAACTGATTAGTATACTAGTTTAAACAAATTGAATTGGTAACTGCTCGAAACGGGTAAAAATTAAAAACTAGGACAAAAACTAATAGTTAAGTAGGTTGTACGAGTTCAATAATTTTTTAAATTTTTTTATGAATTTTTAATTATTTATTTAATTAGTATTGGTCTAGAAGTTGAATTGATCAAATTAATTGAATAAAAAACTAGTGATTTGAATGGGTTAATTATTAGAACACTATATGTGACGCTCTAATATAGTACCAAATCATCACCTAAATTTTATATAAGTCTTTTAATTTTCAAGTGATGTTGTAGCATAATTTCAAAGTGTCACATCATCAAGCTTTTATATTTTCCAAGTTTAGGGACCAAAATAAATTTAGTTGTCAAATTCAAGTACTGAAGTGGATAAGAAAAGTACAAGTATGAAGTAGACCTAGTTATCAAGTTTAAGGGCAAAAAGTTACATTATCTCAAATTCTTTTAACATTGTATTTATGTTGTATATATAAGGTTTTACCAATAAATTAGCCTCTAAACTATATTTCAATTCTTACATTGGTCCTTCAAATTTTTTTGTTAGAAATATATTTAAATTATTAGTTTTGTTCATGTTTACTCAAAATAATACCAACCAATAAGAAACTCATGGTACATTCTTATCGGACACCATATATTTTTGAGTAAAATGAGATAGAATTAATAATTTAGTGTCATTTTGACAAATAAAAACCTTTAAGAACCACTATAAAATTGAATATAATTTAAGGGTCATTTTACTAATAAAGCCTATATATAATGATTTGAACCATTGTTATAAATCAAACAAAATATAATAAGTATCACAATGGAAATAATATAAAAAATAACATGAGCATGGTATGAATGGGTGAATATGTTAAAATTATATAAAATAAAGGGTAAATATATTAGTAGTCACTTAATTTTAGTAACTTTTCTTTTTTGGTCAACTAATTATAAAAAGTTACAAAATGGTCATTCAACTAGTCGATTTCATCTTTTTTGGTCACCAACTATTAGAGGACTAATGAAAAGATAATGTGACAACTTTTAAAATTAGCATAATAGAAATTTTAACTCTCAACATTTATACATTATGTCAATTCAGTCTTAATTCTAAAAAATTTAACCTCCAATATTTACATATCATGTAATTTGTTTTTTTTTTTTTTGCAGTCTTACTTTTCTCTGTGACCTTTCCACTGAAAAAGCTATAAAGATAAATTTATTAGTTATATTTAATCGAAAATATACCAAAAATAGAAACACCAAAAAATCCAATATAATAATTTTATTTTTTTCTCATTGTCTTAAATTTAATCCTTAATGTCACAAAGAAAAGCAAAACTGCAAAAAAATATCAAATTGCATAATGTATAAATGTTGAAAGTTAATTTTTTTAGAATCAACACTAAATTGACACAATGTATAAATGTTGAAAATTAAAGTTGCTAGTATGCCGATTGTAAAAGCTATCAGGTAACTTTTCTTCAATATTTTAAATGTTGGTGAACAAAAAATAAAAAGTTGAATAGTTAGGTGATCATTTTTATCTTTTCATAATTAAGTGAAAAAATTACTATTGAGGAGACTATCAATATAGTTTACCCTATAATAGATTATTTTATAAATATTTAGATAAAATTATAAGGGAATGATTTATATTAGGATGATCCTAAAATATATAATTTTTAGGCACTAATAAAATAGTGTCACATCATCAATTTTAAAGATGAACAAATATTATTATACACTCATTTTGTGCTAATAGTTTGAGTTGAAGGAGAAGCTTCTTGGAAAGATTTTGAAATCGGATAAATGGTCAAATTGATTACACTACCGATTTTGGCTTTGATCAATCCGACTAGTTTGACCAATTTAATTAAATAAATTATTAAAAATAAAATAAAAATCAATTCAAATGATCAGTTCAATCAATCCAACGCCTTATTCTGAAATAGTACCTCAAACACTTATCAATCCAACTAATCCGGTTTTGGAAACAATGTTTCTTGCTCCTTCAAAAATAATGGAGAATGCTTTGTGAAAAAAGTTTGTGCTCCATAAGGTAAGATTTCTTGTGTGACCTTTGAGTCCAATTATGTGTTTAGGCTAATAACCCTTTACTGACCTTGTTATTTAGGTTAATCAATTCATTTGATCTAAATTGTTTGTATTTGTTTGGACTTGATCCCATACCTTTTTTTTGTCTAAATCTATGATATATTAGGTATTAATAGATCCATTATCAATAGTGAAGGAAAATTATATGAACAACAAAATAATCATGTGATGAACAATAGTAAATTCAACCCTAAATGTAGGCAATAAAATATGTGAGAAATTAAGCTAACCATCAACAATAATGGACTACAAAAACATTATACTCCACAATAGCATGGATTTGAGTGATTGAATGAGTCCTTACTTGAGCATAACCTCGAGCGAATCGGAAAACACCGTTCCCACCAACAATCGGCATCTCTCTCACTGTGGAAAGAACCTCATTACGCCCCAAAACACTAAGAGTGCTACCATTGTATTTACCTTCCGTGAAAGCAAAGTTGAGTACCATTAACAAGCTTAATTCCCCTTGCGACGCGACCACATAAGATCCTTGTGCTTTTCCCACGATTTTTGAGTTGATATCGGGCTCGATCATCAAAGGGTCATCGACAACATATACATCTCCGAAGATGAATGGTGAGGAACGGTTGGTCAAGGGTGCTTCAGCTGTGACACGGATTGCAGTGGCATTTTTACCGGAGACTACATCGTGGAAGTAGAAGTGAAGGTGAGATAACCTTTCTCGCTTGAGACCCAATGATGATATAGATATGTACTTGCCGAAAACCTCATAATCTGACCAACGATTGGCGATGACATTGATGAAGAAGAGAATAAGGAAAAAGATGAAGCTATGGGTTTTGAGCATTGAGGAAGCCATGATATTAGCACATAGATGATAGTTCAAGAGTTGAAATTCAAAGGGGGTCGGTATTTATTTTTAAAATGCACACTTAACATGATGCAATTTATAATACCCAAAGTATCCCACCAAGGCATTGACATTTGAGTTTTCACCTTTTATTTCTCAATATAGTTATTGATGTGTAGATTATTAATTATTTTATTTTGGCATCATTCTTGAGAAGAAAATAATTTAAAACTAAACTTGACGTTGAATCATAAAATAGATGGTTTAAGTGATTCAATTGATGGTATATAATAATTAATAATTAAAAATATTTTTGTTAATTGAGTCTTAATTCGATTAGTATTGATATTATTGTCAATATAGGAATATGTGAGTTCGAGCATACAAAAGCGTGTTTTTCTTCTTATTTAAGGGTTAAAATAGATTATGAAAAGTTTATAAAATAATAATTAAAATTCTTTTGAATCAGTAATAAAATAAAATAAAAATTGTTAAATTTGGGTTTTTATTATTTTATTTTTAATAAAAATATTTTTTTATTCCAAATCTTTTATGATTTTTAAATTATTATTAATGTTTCGTTTTGAACTTTTTTCCTTTTTTTTAGTGCCTACAGCCTACCAACCTGCCTCTCTAATACTGCCAGACATTGCCTCCTAAATTATATAAATTTCTTTGGATTATTTATACAATCATTTCTCAAATAAGGTAAATTAATGTTTAAGCCCTCGAAAACATATTTCTATTCGCCCTTCGTATAATATTTAGTGTGGAATTATATATTTTGTAATTCTTTAGGTGTTATTTTTAAAGAAATAATTTTTTGATCTTAATCTTAATTTAATTTTTAATCAATCAAGTGGTTAATTGTTAAGTTAATATAAAATGATTTTAAACATAATTTAATTCTTTTAATTAGATTATAATCTTTTGATGTTGTAGTTTTAACAATTCTGAATCTGCAACATGATATTTCTCAAGTTCAATTATTATTTAATAAATTTCATTATGTTTTTAATGGTAAATGTGAAACACTGTATAAAAATCCATAACGTTACAGTAACCTTCTAAATAGAGACCAAGCCCTATCATTAAATTATAAATTAGTAATAATAAAGTCGTACATTAATTTTTCAAATGATAAAAGTTTGATTTAATTCTTTAAAAATTATAAATATATATATTATTAAAATGGTGAAATTATATTTTACTAACATAAAAATATATAATTTAATTTCGTCCTAAACAAATTTTCTAACTTCATTTCTAATTTTAAGATATAGAAATACTATTATCTCAACCAACTAAAATAATAATGAAAAGGATTGTATGAAATTGCAATTCCACGTCATCCCTATTCCTTTTCAATAAGAAAATTACAAATCAGATTTTTAATTCTGACTTTTAGCATTTTTAGTTGGATTTAAATTTTTTTCAGGAGAAAAAAATATAATTTGTCACTCTTCTATTTGAAAGAGATAAGGATATTGTAAAATTACAGTTTCATACTGTCCATTCTTTACAATTATAATAATTGATGAAAATTTTGCATCATTAATCATAATTATAATTAGGAATAATGGCAAGTTTTACCCCTCCACTTTAATAAATTTTACTATACATATACTCTCAATTTGTCTCTTATATTTTTGTTGGGTCCAACCTTTGGGTACATTACCCTAATACCGTTAAAAGTGATGACTTGACATGGTGGTGCCATGTGGCACTTATTGACTCATTGACTATGACTTTATGGGCATCTCAGCAACAAGCCCAACAATATTTTTCTTACCCAAATTATTGATTTTTTTTTTCACGTTTTTCTTGCGTTCTTTTTCTTTGGTTTTCTTCTGTTTCCTTAAACCACTATTTATGACATAAACATGGTTTATTTGCATATAAGCCCTTGGTACAATTACCACTCAAGAATTTGCTCAAATTCAAATTAACTCCAACTAGTTTTTAATCACTACATAATTTAGTTCTAGCACTATTTATATAATAACTTAATCAATTTAATTACTACATTAATTATATTTAATTAATTACTAAATATTTTTATTTCTAATTTAATTACTAAAATTTCTATTTTCTAATTTCACAATTTGTAACTACTCGATAAAAAAAATTTGGATGATTCGATTTAATAAATTTGACTTGAAACTAAATATTTTTCAACATCGATAAAAATCTAGTTGTTACAATTATTGCTTATAATTATAACCACATTAATATACTAAAAATAAATTATTAGAATAAATATAATAATTATAATTTTAAAGTATCACATCTACTGTTTCACGTAAATAAAAAATTGTTTTTAAATAAATTTAATTTTTTAGAACAAAAAACTAAATTGATTAAAATAATAAAAATAATGAACAAATTTATTTAAAATATAGAATTATACTCGTAATTTAAGATATTCTAAAAATGAATTGTAATGAGATTATACCTTATATCGAGCATTTTAACACTATTAGGGAATGTAAAATTACGTGATGGTGAAATGTTAAAAATTAAAATAATGTAATGTAATTGTAAAATGTACATAATATTACTAGCCATAATATAATTTTTGGCCATCCAAATGTACCTAAAGAAAAATTTTATATTTACAATTTTATACTTTGAAAAAATGTGAGATCTTTTTCCTCTCAACATTGGTTCTTTAAATAAATTCGTAATTTAACCTATCTCATGGATAAATGACATTAAAAATTTAATTTTAGGTTAAATTCTTAGAAGAAACATTGTTGGGAGTCTCGAACCCCAAATATGAATCGTAAAACGAATATGAAAATACAAAAAAAATGAGCTTCTTTCTAGTTAAAAAAACCTATTTAATACATTATTATTCATTGTTAGTAGAGTTTTTTAAACTCCATGAACAAAATTAAATGATTGACAATTTTCTATTTTAATTCATTATTAATTTTTAATATTTACCGTTACTACACTAGCAATGGACCAAATAATTTTGAATTAATGTAAACTTTGACCCTTGAATTTGGCAACTTGATCCACTTTGGTACTTATAGTTTTTAGGGTCCATTTTAGTACTTGAATTTGATAATTAGGTCTGTTTTGGTCCCTGAACTTGAAAATTGTAAAAATTTGATGATGTGGCTCAGTTTTAAAGTGCCACATCACCAAATATTAACATAATTCAAGTTTAGGGATCAAATTAAGTTCAGATATAAAAGTGAAAAAAAATTATAAGTATCAAATTGGACCTAGTTGCTAGGTCTAAGGACAAGAGATTATATTAATCCAATATTTTTATACATTAGGTATTAAAATAGTTGTAATAATATCAATGCTAAAATAGTTCAGTATTTGCTAGAAAAAATGTTGAATAAGTTAAGCTATTACTTTATGAAATATCACGTTTGTCTTTTCTAAAGCTTATAAATAGAAGTATTATGCATTTCAACGCACTAAAAATTACGTACTTTTGTATTGATAATAATATCGATACTAATCAAGTAAAATTAATAGACAAAGTCTTGCAATATTTGTTTTTAAATTAAAATTAATAGACAAAGTCTTGCAATATTTGTTTTTAAAATTAAAAGTAGGACAAAATCAAAATAAATCTGAAAAACTATATAGTTTCAATATCTCATTGAAACAATTTTATAATAGAATTTGCAAGATTGTTTTCCATGACCAAATAAGTGATTGTGGATAACTAATATAACACTTAAAAATACATATATAAAGTCGATTGAGTCTTAGCTCAATTGGTATGGGTATTATTGTTAATGTAGAAGAATGTGAGTTCGAGTGCGCTGAAACATATTATCCTCCTATTTATAGGTTGGAGAGGTGCTATGTGTAGTTCTAAATATTATATAAAAAAGAGTAAGCATGATCAAAACGTATAAAGAGATTGTTCAACAAAAAATACATATATAAAAAAAAAAGTGAAAATATACTATTCAACTTAAAATTCATAGTCCGATCATTGTCACATGAAGGCAACCTAACAGATATGTTAAATTGACAAAATTTGATGGAAAATACTTACAATTTTAACCATTTGACCGAGATTTTTAAATAAATAAAAAAAAGAGTAAAAGAACTTAATTTTTAACTTTTTTAATATAGAGGTTAAATCTAAAATTTTATCAAAGTACAGGGGCTAACAGCATATTTTAACCAAAAGATAACAAGCCCAACCCAATAATAAAAGGAAGGACTGCATAGATCTAGACGTAACCCAAAAACAAAGGTCACCTGCAGTTCTCGTTTGCCTTGGCTATATCCCCTCCTAAAAACTCCTCTCTCAATCTTCTCTAAAGCTCTCAAATTTTCTACTTTGGGTTCATACAATTTTTTATATAATGGTAGCTTCAGCTGTTTCATCTTCTTCGAGTCTATCACTCTATTCTCGAACCAGACCCACTTCCATTTCGTCCCCTTCTTCGAGGTACATAACCAGACCCACTTCCATTTCGTCCCCTTCTTCGAGGTACATACATGTTTTTATGTTGTTTGCTCTCATTGTTCTTTCTTTTTTCCTTTTGAAATCTTTTAATTTTTCAGAAGCTCGACTAGGTTGGTAATCTCCGCATTGCCAACCCCATATGGCGACTCCTCTACAATGGGTAACTTTCGGATTCTTGAAATTTCAATTAGTTGGCCTTTTTTAGCTACTTTTTAATTTGAGTTTCACGCCATTGATTCGATTAAAACTTTGCCAATGGTTTTGACGAGCTATAAATGTAATTTTGTGTTAATTATATTCATTTTTTTAATTACATGTGATGTATGGTTAACATATAAATTGAATGAATTGTGGATTCAGGGTTATCTAGTAAAGTTTCTGGGCTACCTTTGAAGATCGACAAGAAGGGTTTCGGTGACTCTGATTTAAGGTTTGTTTACTCTTATCTTATTGCTTCAGTTTCATATCACTGCTTTATGTCTTATGTCATGAATGCATATACATATGATGTGTATGAAGTTTGTCTCCTGTTAACCACTCACGACCCTTAGTTTTTGACTCGTACTCATTGGTTTTAAAAGGATAAATTCGTTGACAGTTTAGTTATGAAGTTCGAATGTGTTCGTATATACCTTGTTGCTAGGATGGAAACGTTGAATGTTGTAGGAAAATCCTTTGATCGAATACTTAGGTTTCGTTTTGCTACCTCCTAATTGATATCATACATTACTTATTGTACTAGACAGCATCATAATAGCTTTTAGTTGTTGACTTGTACTCATCGGTTTTGAAAGGATAAATTTGTTGACGGTTTAGTTATTAAGTTTGAATGTGTCATGTTTACTGCGTTGTTAGGATGGAAAGGTTGAATGTTGAAGGAAAATCCTTTGATTGAATGTTTAGGTTTTGCTACCTCGTAACTGATATCATACATTACTTATCGAACGAGACAATCATACCATAAATTCCGTTTTATTTGATATATATACATTATAATACTTTTAATGTACAGCTATAGTGCAATAGAAGCCAGAAAGGGTAACCCACCTGTAATGCCGGCAGTAATGACACCAGGAGGACCATTGGACCTTTCAACGGTGTTATTCAGGAATCGTATCATATTCATCGGGCAACCAGTCAATTCACAGGTTGCTCAAAGAGTTATAACACAGCTTGTGACCCTGGCAGCCATTGATGAGAATGCAGATATTCTGGTGCGATCATATTTTTTACTATTTCTCTCTGCATTCTTTGTTTTTCCTTTTGGGATGTAGGGTTTTAAATCGAGAATTTTGGATCCTGGTATAGTTTATAACTTTAACCAATATTTTGTCAGGTGTATTTGAACTGCCCCGGTGGAAGTACATATTCTGTCTTGGCAATTTACGATTGCATGTCTTGGGTAAGATTTTAAACATTTTGGGGTCCATTGTTTTGTATTTTTTCTGCCCTTATTACTGCATGTTATGGCATCATAGTACGTATTTTGATGAATACTATGCTGCGTGCTTTATTCGAGCTTCTTATTTTGCAAGCATCAATTTGTCATTATTTCAGATAAAGCCAAAGGTTGGCACAGTTTGTTTCGGAGTAGCTGCAAGCCAGGGAGCACTTCTTCTTGCCGGTGGAGAGAAGGGAATGCGTTATGCGATGCCAAATGCACGTATTATGATACACCAACCGCAAAGTGGATGTGGGGTATGATTTAACTTCTTGGTTTGCAATGTTAGTGGCTGGATATAGAAAAGAAGAGTTTTTAAAGGGTGATGAGAAATTTTATAATAGCTAGTACACATCTTGGTTATCTTGTTCGAGAGGCACGGTTACTATTGTGACTGAAGTTTTTAATGTTTGTGGACAAAATCTACTTTAAGCATTTAATTTTGTTTAGGTTCTATGATTTTGATTCAATCACATGTTAGCATTTGAAAACTGATGGGATGCGGAGAAATCCCATCTGGATCTTCTGGCACCAGTTGGATACGGATTGAAATATCGAATTGTGCTTGTTATAGTTTATATTTTAAAAAATACAATTGAGGTTTTGAATAGGGTATGAATATAAGCTTCAAATAGGAATCTGTATACTAGCAAAAATACTTGTCCTTATATGTTTAGACAAGTATGTAGTTGCGATGTCTTTATACAACTTAAAATGAAAATCGTGTGGATATCTGACTGTTTTCTCTTGTGGAGTTCTCTTGTACTCTTGTGTCAATGAGACATTTGACTGACAACTGCAGCATTGCATCCTAATTTGACAACCACTTATAGTTAGACATATTTGACATCCAGATTCCTCTTTGATTTTGCTTGTCACCTGTTGACATTTATTTGCATGTTTTGTTGTAGAAGATGCATTCACCTTTGTAAAAATTTGAGACGCCTTGAAATTACATTTAAGTTCTTCAACTCTGTGTGACAAACATGAAATATTGTCTCATGTACTAATCGAACTCAGTTCATCATGCATTGTTTTGAAGGGTCATGTTGAAGATGTCAGACGTCAAGTAAATGAAGCCGTTCAATCTCGTCATGTAATTTCCTCTTTCTTGTATTTTGCAATTTTCCGAGTAAGCTAGCAATGAATAAAGAATGATAGATTTCCCTGTCGTGCTTTCTAAATCCTATTCATATAACAGCTTTTGCTATCGTATGCTTTCTAATTTGGCCTTTTTTCCCCTACGTTTGTTGCAGAAAATTGACAAAATGTACGCGGCTTTCACCGGCCAACCTCTTGAAAAAGTGCAACAATATACAGAGAGGGACCGCTTCTTATCTGTTTCCGAGGTAATGTTTGCCTTCTTGTTTTGTTAGAAACACGAGGTAACGGGAGCTCGGCATCAATGCTTGTTGAAAACATCTGTCCCGATGCCCATCCCCTTTCGTTTTCTTCTTGGTCCATATGAGTGGGAGTTCCGAATTTGCGTTTCCCTCGGGGAGGCCTAATAGTGATTACCTTTGTGTTTAAAATGGCATTGACATTAAAAACCATTTCAACAAATTGAAGAAAATGATTAACCATTCTGTTCTCTTCCTCTGGTTCTTTCACAGGCTATGGAATTTGGGCTCATAGATGGTGTCTTGGAAACAGAATATTGAAACTCAAATTCGATATTTCGATTTTACAAAGTCCCCTCCTTGCAATGCTGCAATTCATTGCCAACCTTGAATTCCAGAACTTAACTTTCATAATTATATACATTTATATTGGCAAATTGTAATCATGTTGTGAATTGGTGTTTATAAATTTACATGCTAATTATTTGAAATTATGATTCTGTATGTCTAAAAGAACTACTATGATAACAGAATCAAATTTTGATAGTAAAGGATTTTTGATAAATTTTGGGATAATGTAAAATTTAGCCTTAAACTTTTATATCTTTTATGAATTATCTTTCTTTAGTTAAATTTTGTTCTCAGTCTTTTAAAGGAAATCAAATTTGACCGTCAACTTTTATAAAAGGTTGAATTGTTGTTTTCTAAACGGAAATATGGACTAAAATATTAAATTTTTAAACATGTTTTTTATTTATAATTTTAAATTATTTACTAACATGGTATGTAAGAAAAATAAAATAAAGTACCCATATACTGCCATTCATTTGGATTACCAGACTAACATCATTAAAAATTAATATTTTAGTCAAAATTTTCATTAAAGAAAACTATTTATTTTTTCTAAAAGCTAATAATCAAATTTAGCTCAAAAAATGAGCAAATTAATTATATATATTGATTGCTAAATTTAATATTATAGTTTAAATTTTCATTTACATTAATAATGCTAAATTTTAATTAAATAATGCTAATCTTTCTATAAACTAACTTGGGACATTCCCAAGCATAGACAATTAAAAATATTAAATACATACATTAATTCTCAATACATTGAATCCCATACTAATCTCATACATGCATTTTTCTTATTATCTTGATTTCCATGCATTAAATTTCATACATGCATTTGATCCTCTTACAAGAACAAGCTTCTCATTTTTCCCATTAGGCTTTCAAAATCCAAAATGTGCTTAACTTGTTACTAGCAAATTAACAGATGCATCTACATCTAGGGTAGGTAAAATATAGGTGTATTTTTGTAAATTTAGAATTTATTTTTACACTTTTATTTTTAGAAATTTAGTTATTATTTATATATTTCAAAATTCAAATCTAATTTTTGACGTCATTAAAATTTTCCGTTAAATTTATTGATATGACATTTTGAAAGAAAAAAATATTCACCTAAAAATCATGTAACTAAAGAAATGATATTATAATGAACTTGAATTTATCGAAAAATTTTATGATATTAATAATTAATTTTACATTTTAAATAAAAAATAGAGGACTTATACCATATTTTAACCTAATGGTATGTATATACATATATATATATATATATATATATATATATATATTGTTGACAATCTTTTACTAAAGGGAATTTTCTTTTTAAAGCCAGCTGAATATGATGGTTGAAATTAAAGGTGTGTCTGTTGATTGGATCCAATGGCCATTTTATTCAGACACATTTTACTTTTAAGACGAGATGTAAAGTCGAACTTTAAATATAACTTTATTAAAAGAGATAGCTTCAAACTTTGAATATAAACTATAAAACCAACATAAAAAAATTAAAAAAATTTACTACTATGTCTCGGCAAGGAGAAATTATTTAATGACATTTCAACAAATTTTTTCATGTCATTGACAATTTTTTTTTACTCTGAACCAATAATCCTGAACTCAAAACCCTAGATCTTGAAACTTGAACCATGAATCTTGAACCCGAACCTCAAACAATATCGTTAAAAAAAATTAATGTTTTAGTTAGCATTTTCATTAAATGTTTTGACTCTTTTTTGAAAGGTTGAGCTAAATTTAACTCCAAAAAAAATAGAATAATTACCAAATTGATAAAAAAATTGTAAATATTGAGAGTTTAATTTGATATTATACCTTTTATGAATTAATATCGTGAAATTAAATTTTTTAGTGAAATCAATTACTTAATTACAGTAAAAAGAGTCTACTAAATTTTGAGTGTTAATTTTTATGTAACATGATATATTCAAGGGATTATAGTGAAGCAATTATTAACTTCAATTAATTGTGTGATTAATCTCACTAAAACCAACAGATTATGTTTTTTTTTAATTCACACAATCTATTTATTTTCAGGTTAAATTGTAAAAATAGTCACTCAACTATGATTTTAGTTTCATTTTAGTCATCCAAGTATTAATTTTTTCGATTTAATCATTCATTAAAATCAAATATATCTTAATTGTAGTTGGATTAGTGACGAAAAGATAACGTGGGCCAATTATTGGCTAATAATAAATTTAGCCTTTAATGTATACATATTCTATCAATTTGATTCAAAATATACCAAATCAACAAATTTAGCCCTTAATGTTTAAAAATTTATCATTTTAAATTCTAAAATTTACTAAATTTAACTATCAACATCTATAATATTTATCAATTTAGTTTTAAATTTAAAAAAAAGAGATAAACTAGTGATTCTTTTGGTGGTAAAGAAGATAAATTAGAGATAATAATAATAATTTGAAATGATTTTTATCTTATAATGTATTATTTTAAAATTATAAATGAAAATTTTAAGACAAAAGATTATTAGTAATAAAATTTGAACTAATTTTATGTACTTAAAATGTTTATTTATTTATTTTGAACTCATTTTTATATTATTTATCCTCTTATTTAATATTAAAAATTCAAAATAAAATATTATAATAATAAAAAAATTTATCTAATATTTTATCCTAATCATACTCATGAGTTGAAGAAATTTTTTTACAATAAATTATTTTATTATCATTTTATATAATAAACTATCACTTTTATCACATAATATTAATCATTTTAATTATTATTTAAGATAAATATCAAAACTATACATGAATTTTCATCCAATATGTGATGATGTACATGAACTTTGATTTGGTCAAATTTTCACAAATCAACGACAACATTATAATCGGATTAACACTATTTTATGTTTATATATCACATGTACAAACAATTATACTAATTAAATATGAAATTAAATGCATGTATTCATTTCTTTAATATATATACAATTGAATCAAAATCAAAATTTGATGTATACACGTGAATAACAATTCAAGTTTCATATATATAATTACCTCAAATCAAAATTAATGTATCAAATTGCACATTAAAAAAGTTCATGTATATATTTAATATTTATCCCATTTAATTCCAATATATACTGATTAAATTATGATATTAGTCCCTGCATTATGTATAAATTGCAAATTTTGACATACATACTGAATTATAGTATAGTTTATATTGAATTCAACATTTTCTTTGTACGAACAAATTTTGGTTCTTCTTCTTTTTTATCTTTTATTTGCTTGAAATTAGAGGTAGAAAAAATTCAAGTAATTTTATCTTTTTAAAAGATAAGTTGGAAAAATTTTATATTAAAATTTGAAGTAATTTATTTAAATTATGTCATGAACAGAATTTGTCCAATTTTTTTATTTTTTTATTTTATGTTAAATTATTTGAATATATATTTGTACTTATATTATATTCGTAAATATTTTGTATTTATAACTGTGAAACTTTAGATATATATTTAAAATCTCTAATCATTATTTATCATATTATTTAGTATTTACAAGGGTAAACTATAAAAATAGTTATTTTTGTTTGCTTCAAACTACTTTTTAGTCACTTATATTTGAAATGTTACGTTTTAGTCACTTATGTTATCGTTTTGTTACGAAGTGGTTATTCTACTGTTAAGCTTCGTTACCTCCCTAATGACGATCTTACGTGGCAGTCCAAATTAAATTTATTTAGTTAAAAACCTATTTCATCTAGCAATTGGATATTCAAATTGGCATTTAAAACTCATTTGGACTGCTACGTAGGGCTGTCGTTTGGGAGGTAACAGAGTTTAACGATAAAGTAACCACTTCGTAACAAAACGATAACATAAGTAAATAAAATGTAATATGAGGCAAATAAAAGTGACTATTTTTGTAGTTTAGCCTATTTACATGAAATAAATGATAAAATAAAAATTAAATAGTAAATTATTTTATTTTATTAACTCATTGCCTACAAGATTATCATTTTCAATTATTCTTGTCCATATTTTAATTATTATTTTAAGATAAATATAATTTTTTAAAATTAAGATAAATATTTATCTTCCATAAAAAAAGAAGATTAAATATTAAGATAAACATGTACCGTTATAATAACTGCTATCACAGCATTACAAAAATCTCCGCGGCCAGACCAGCATAATGGTCAATAGACCCGCAGTCACCGTATTAAATCGTTCACGCAAGGACTAAAACCCTAAAAGAAAAGGATTTGAGTAGTTTCTTGGTTTTTTAAAGAACAATTCCAAAATATTTGTTCTCCATTTTATTATTATCTCAATCCCCAAAAAATCTCTCCATTGTATCATTGAATTTCAAACCCACATTCATCTTCTTCCATTTTTACAAAAACCCATCAATGGAAGAACGAGAAATCAACAAGAAAAGAAAGAACAATCATCAAGAATTCACTGGTTTCAATAATGGAGGTGATGATGGTAATGAGCAGGACAACGATTTGCTTGAATTATCTTTATCGACGACGGCGGCGGCAAACAGAGTTTCATTTCCGATGGATTTGGTGACGTCGGCAATGTCTTTTCCGGTGGTACCGTACCAACGAGAACAGCTACAAATGGTTTCCCAACCGTCGTTAATGGAAACACTGCTTTATCAACCTCCACCTTCGTTACCACTACAGTTATCCCCTAACCATTCTATTATATGCCCCTCACAAGAGCTTGTCTTGTCTTCTTCTTCATCGTCGTCGTCTCCTGTGGCTGTTTCCGGCGTTGGATCAGTCACTGTCCCTGTCCCTGTCCCCTCTCCTGGACCTGGACCTTCACGGCCAATACGTGTTCGGAGGAACACAACAAACGCCTTACGAGAAGGTCAAAGCGAAACGGTTCCTCCACCGTACCCATGGGCTACATCCCATCGAGCCACCGTTCATACCCTAAACTACTTATTGTCGATACCGATACCAACCATCACCGGCGACGTTCAATGCAAGCGGTGTGAGAGACAGTACGAGATGGGGTACGATTTGAAAACCAAGTTCACTGAAATCGCCACTTACATTGCTCAGAACAAAGAATCCATGCACGACAGGGCACCATCTGTTTGGCGGAATCCCGTGTTGCCCAAATGCAAGTTTTGTGACCAAGAAAACAGTGCAAAACCAGTCATCTCCGACAAGAAGAAATCCATTAACTGGCTCTTTTTACTCCTCGGCCAACTCCTCGGTTGCTGTACACTTGAACAGTTGAAGTATTTTTGCAAACACACCAAGAACCACCGCACTGGTGCCAAAGATCGTGTCCTTTACCTCACTTACCTAGGCCTTTGCAAGCAACTAGACCCTAATGGCCCTTTCGATAGATAAAACCGCTTCCCATGGAGGATTGCAACTTGGTACGTATATCAAGCTACTATGTTGATGATTTTACGTTGATTATGTCGTTAATGCATAAACTATATTATTGGCAACATTTTCTTGTTCCATGAATGGGGGTACATATATATAGCAAGACAAGTGTTTGATAAAAATATTATTTTGCCTTTAAATATATTGTTTTCAGCTTGTTTCCTTTAATAGTTTGGTTAAGTCCATAAATGAATCATAAATTATTAGGAGATAAAAGTACAATTTTCTCATTATATTAAAATGTAATTTCATTTAAGAGGTCAAATAACAAATCTTCAAAGCCACTACTTGCACCCTTATCTTCATACTTGCCTGCAATATGAAAGGATGAAACTTTAATAATGTAGTACTTCTATTATCTATGTTATCCTGATTCGAAGAGAATGTTGAATATCGTATGTATACTTGGAGAGGGTGTCCGATATATGTCTATATCAGTTTGGTTCATAAGTAATGCTCAATGAAGCATGACGCTATCTAGATTCGAAGAGCATGTGCTATATTATATGTATATACACCGACAAGAGTATAAAGTTTTTCTTATATATAGAAGATTATAGTCTCCTGGTTATGTTTTAACATTAATGGAAAATGTAAATTTTGACTAACATAAACTATCTAGTTGAGGTTTTTTTATTCATAGGTTTATTTTTGGATGAAGGAGACATATGCTTTGAACCAGCTGCAAGGGAATTTGGTTGAATGAGAAAGGAGCAGAAAACAGTACCAAATTTTAGATTTTTATTTTGTGGAGGGTTAACCATCTTTGTTTTCTTAAATTCTCCAATGCAAAAACTCAAATATAGAAAGTAATATTTGTTCAAATCATATATAAGAAGATTGGTTGTTCTTTCTTTATCATGTTAATTAATATCTATATTACTCATACTATTCAGCATTGAATGTTGTATTCTATGTTTAAATATATATATTTAAAGGATGGTATATATCTTTAATCACAGAGTTGATTCTAATGGTTAAGGATTCAATCCTTATTTTAGGTATGTAACGGTTTTAAAACTCATGGCTAATATCTATTATTTTAATGGATTTACAAACGCATGTATAGTATTAATCACATTGGAAAACCCTAAAAAAATCGTATGTTTATAATTATGTATGTGTTTATGTTTTATGCAAATGTCATAAACATTGTGATATTTTAATGGGTCAATACTTGGCATTAAGAGGTAAACGAGACATAAATTAAAAAAAACTCTTAAATTCAGTTAATTTAATGTTAAGTTGAGTCTATAAAATATCCTCGTATTTTCATTATTGGCATGAATATTCTCAAATCTAATCCAACTTTTAAATTTTTTAATATGTGTTTTTAGTCTAAATTAATGTTAAAAATTTCAATTACAACTTTAAGTAACTCACACGCAAATAAATAAGTTAAAAAGTGATAATCATGAAGTTAATTTCTTTTTAACTAAATAAGTGAATAATAAAGTGAGTTCAAGTAAGTTAAAGGAATTTTATTTATTTAAGTCTTGAATTTTAATTAGAATTCCAACTCGATTGAGTTACACCTTTAAGTAGATATTTGGAAGTGTTTTTGGAGATAGAAGTACAAACTCGATTTTGTTGCCTTAATTCCTGTACTTTTATTATGTTAATTATATATTTTGTTTATATTTAATTTTATATATTTACAAATATTTCATTTTTTTCATATAATAATATGTTTTTATCACATTTTAATCACTCTTTTCGAAAGATTTTCCTTTATATGTTAATCATATAAATAATAGTTTACAGCAAATTGGAAACTAAAAGTTGGTGGAATTAGTTTTGAATAGAATTATATTGGTTCGTCAAATTGATTGGATTAAGAATTGATCGAAATATAGAATATTAGTCCGGAAAATGTTATTGATTAGTTGACTTAAGAATCAGTATTGATCAGTTGAATTGGACAAAACAACATTGAACTGGGTGATTAAACTGATTTTTTTTTTAATATTATTGAACTTTGTAATGATATATTTAATTGAAATGGACAGACGAATTGAACTAGTTGAATCAATGAACTGATGGCCTAATCGATTCGACCATGGATCCGATTTTGCTTTACAGTATATATATATTGAAGTGGAAAAAATTATCTAACAATTATATTTATAAAATATTGATAAAAGAAATAAATTAATTTTGATTGAAATGTTAAAGTTGAAACTTTGAAGATTATGATGTTTTTATGTAAAACTCATCATGTGTGTGCAATCTTATAAAGGCTAAAGAGGTATATATATAAGTCCCTTTGGTCAAAATATCAATTAAGCCCCTTCATGAAAAACACATTCAATTAAACCCTCAAATTCTTAAATTGCGTAAATTAAGCTCTTTAACCAAAGTTTTTCGTCTTTGATCATTACAACGCTAATGTGGCCGTTAATAGTGCAACGTGACGTTTCATGTCTAGATTCATTCTAGACTTAACTTTTAAATGGTTATTATTATTTTTTGAAAATTATTTAATATTTATATTGATAATGTTTTACAAATTTATAAAAAAATAAAAATCTAAAATCTTAAAAAATATTTTCTATAATTTAAAAAAAGTTTGAATGAATGAATGTTCAAGTTCATTACAGTAAACAATGTTCAAGTTCATTACAGTAAACATTTTTAAATATATTTTTTAAATTGAACCTTTTTTACTTACATGGCAGTTGGTGTGGCGTTGCCACATCAGCGTTGTAATGGTCAAAGACGGAAAACATTGGTCAAGGGACTTAATTGATGCAATTTGAGAGTTTGAACGCTTAAATGAGTTTGCTTTTCGTAGAAGGGCTTAATTAATTTTTTTTGCCAAAGTTCAGGGGCTTATATACCCCTTTAGCCTTTTATAAGGTTTATATAAAATGTAAAAGAGAAAAAACTATCTTAGTAATATTTGTTACTTTGAAACAATAATGAGTTTTTGGTAAATTCCCAATTAAATTGGGACTTGCTTGAAAGGTCACACTAACTCAGTTAAGGACTTATAAAAAAAATAGTGTAGATATCTATATAATCTATTCTAGTATTTAGTATTCATGTTGAATTCTGATTAAATTTAGAGTTAACTCTGGATTAGATTTTAAATGAGAGAAAAGTTCTTTAAGAACGTATTTAAAAAGCCATATTATAATTGGATATTTTGACTATAATTATATAAATGTGACCTGTTTGAGTAACCACTATAATTAATAGGTCTCACTGAATTGGGTGTAATCGAAACGTTCCACTAACACTCTTCAAATATCAAAATGAGGGTAAGAATTAGAGTAATTATGTGAGTAATTATAAACAATTACACTTAAATCTAAACACGTTCATACAATATTCAAGTTTTAAAAGTTGATTTTTATACAATAATGATTATATTTTAAATTTTAGGGTATATATTATATTTTTAAATGTAATTATATATTAATTTATTAATCTCATTTAAATAATTAAATAATTGAAAATTTTATTGACAGTAAAATAATTTTCTATACATTTTCACTTACTAGATAATTAACTAAATTATAGTTTATTTATACTAAATTAACTAAATTATATAGTTTTATTATTAATTATTTATATTTGGTTAATAATTAATTGATGATAACAATGAGTATATATTTAATGTTAAATGAAAATAGCTCAATAAATATGAAATTATATAGCGATAAAATCATAAAAATCTAAAAATGTAAAAATAAAAATAAAATCAGATTTATTTGGATTTTAGATTTTATAAAATTTTAATTATTTATTTAATTATTGTTGGTCGAACGGTCGAACTAATGAATCGAGAATTGGTGATCTAACTTATTCAATCATCGTTTAGTTATTAAAAACATTTAATATAAAACACATTGAGATTGTACCACATCATCATCTTTTTTTTTTAAAGTGATGATGTAACACAATCTCAAAGTGCGACATTATTAAACATTTAGAATTTTCAAGTTCAGGTATCATAATGGACCTAGTTGTCAAGTTCAAGTTCTAAAGTGAACAAAAAAAAAGTACATGTACCAAAATGAACCTAGTTGTTAAGTTCAGGGGCCAAAAGTTACATTATCCCTTTTTTAATACGCTCATTAATAGAATGGGCTTAAATGAATAATGATTTTCAAAGTGAAATTATTAATTAATTTTATTATTAGTAATTGTATTGTCAAATACTTTTTAAGACTAATGTATTACATATGATAGCTTGATTTTAGGTTTTGTTCCTTATTTAGATTTTTTTCCTGAAGTGTTATTGATGATTTTTATAATGACTAATATCCTTTTAGAATTTAAAATTATTTAATTATATAATTACAATTTTTACTATCAAACATAACATTGAAAATTACAACATAATTATATTTTACTAATGTCTAAAAATAAAAATTTCTATAATTATAAGCTAACGTAATTATTATTTTATTTCATCCGACTACTTTGTACCATCCAAACATACCCTAAATAAATAATACTTTGGGCACAAAATTCATTATCATTAGTATCAATTGGGTTGATAAAGTTGTTGAATATAAATGCGATTTAAATAAAAATAAAGAGTTAATTGCACTATTCATCCTTAAAACCATGACTTTCATTTTAAATTGTTTTTCAAGTTTTAAAATAGTCTAATTACATCTAAAAATATGGAGGTTATATTAGTTAGGTCATTTAAATTAGCAAAATTGTTAATTTAATCGTTAAATGACACGCCGATTTTATGTGGCATAATTTAAAATTAAAAATTTAAAGAGAAATGATTATAGTAAAATTTTTGGTTTTGAAGTTTTTAAAGTTTGGGGACTAATTTAAAATGTAGTTCATAATTTGGAGGTGTTTGATGTAACTATATCATATTATTTAATGTATTATTTGATGGTTTAGTTAACAATTTTAGTAATAGGACATAATTTATATAATCTCAATAGTTTAAAGATGTAATTAGAATAACTAGAAATTTGAGAACCAATTTAAAATATGTTGCCTGTCTTAGAGTTTATAACAATTTTACACTTTCTTTTCATCATTTTGGCCCATTATTGCTTATTCTTCACCTTTTACTTCAATCTTTTTCCTACAATTTAGTCATTTATTTAATTTCTTATCTTTTTAACCATTAAATTTATATTGCTTGTCAAATTATCTTAAAATAGATAAAAATAATATTATTATTTATTAATTTTGTTGACGTACAATCAAAGTGGATTGTTACGTAAACAATTAATTATTTTTAAAATTAAAATTTTAAAATTATTTGAAATATATTTTAAAAATTTTAAAATTAATTTATTGTTAATATAATAATTGATATACACATAGACTACCACGTGAATGTCGATCAAGAAAGTTAACATTTGCACTTCAATTTCACCAACTTTATCCAAGACTACTTTTTAATAGTTTTAGTTTTACATTTGAATTAATACTATGTATATTTATCATAATTTTGTTTTTTATTTTCATAAGTAGAAATAATTTTATTTAGAAAAACAATTTTCAATAAAATTTAGAGATATTATGCTAATTTTAATGTAAAATTCAAATATTCATTACTAGTAAAGAAAAGGGCGAAAACATCAATTAAGCCCCCTAAAAATAATTTTAAAATTAATCAAGTCCCTTGTCGAAAAGTACATCCAATTGATCCATTTGAACCATGATTTATACCCAATTGAGCCCCTTAAATTCATTTTGCTGTTGAAGCCCTTGATAACTGTTAACTGCTGATGTGGCGAGTGATATGGAAAAAATAACGACTTTTATCAAATCAACCTTAAAACTCGAATTGGATACTAAAAAGTTAACATCGACATTTTTGAATACCAAAATATATAAGTTTTATCAAATGCATGTATCGAGTTGGATAAAAATAATAATACAAATACTATATTAAAAAAGTGTCAAACTCGAATACCAAAAAATATATTAAACCTTAAAGAAATGGATATTTTAATTGAACTAATATTATATATTTTTGGTAGAAAATATTGTGTTTAATTCATGATGATATTCTAAAAGAGTGAGGTGGCGGATCAGATCTATCTATGCGAAATATACGAAATTAAATTTAATAATTAATACACCTGTGCCAGCCTGCCAGTTAAGACAAATTAAAGAACAAAAAAGAATCCGAGAAGCTCGAGGGGTAGGCGAAACAAAATTCGGCTTTAAATATTAAAATAGAAATGAAATGTTATATTTTTTGTATTAGTCCCTTTACTTTGTAAAAGTTACTAATTTAGTCTCTATATTTATTTCGATCAATTTTAGTCCCTACACTTTTTGAATTGGCCAAATTTAGTCTCTATGCTTTTCAGAATTTTAAATTTTAGTCATGACCCAAACAATACCATTTAAACACATTTGGTTATATTCAATTATTAGTCACATATAGGGGTGTAAATGAGACACTAGTGCTCGTAAGTTACTAACATTCGCCTCGAAAAAAAATTGAACTAGATTCGTTAGTTATCAAGTTGAGCTCAAGCTACTGATCGAGCCGAATTCAAGGTTAGTAATACTTGACTTGAATGATTCACGAGACTTATCGAGCTTTTTATGTGTTTATATTATTAAATTATGTTATGACCTTTAATATATATTATTAACCTAAGCTTAATTATTATTATTATTATTTTTTGGTGAAAACCCTAAGCTTAATTATTGAGTTGAGTTTGAGTACAAAAATTAGTAAATGAGCTTAATCGAGCTTGAGTAGTTCAATTATATCTCAAGCCGAGCTCACACTTAAAAATAAATGTTCTATTGAGCTTGAGCCGAGTATTGAGCTCCCAATTTTGAGTCAAGCTCTACCTCGAGCTCAGTAATATTTAGGCTCAGCTCGATTATTATTGGATCATTTGAAGTCCTTTTACTTTTTAAAATTTTAAATTTTATTATTGATGCAATTGATATTTATTAGTCCATTAACTGAATTTTTAGTGAGTAATATGTGAAAATAATAAATTAAAAATATAATTTAAGTTAATGAATTTAACAGTTATATGGATGAAAATTAAAAATTTGAAAACTGAAAACTACAATGACTAAAAGTACCAAATTAAAGTATGGGACTAAATCTACAACTTAAAAAAAAGTAAAGGACTAATAGCAGAAGTTAAATTCATTATAAACACATAATAAGAGGAAAAAAAGAAAAGAAAAAGAAGAGTACATGAAAAGCAGAGAAAGAGAGAGGAAATAAAAAGAGGCGACAATGGTAACAACGGCGACAAGTACATAACTGAACTAACAGCGACGTTACGAAGCTGCTTCTTCATATAGAAGAAGATATATGAGAAATCTGAAACCCTAATTTCTTTTTATTTTTTCTCATTCAGTTATGCGATCTTTTTAGTGACGAAATCTGGTGGCGAGAGTTGATTTTGATCGGATTTTTTCAGTCAGAATTTTGGTGATCGGAGATGGAGTCGATGATCGAACTGTGCGACATTATAGCGAATAATCCGGAGAAATTTAGCGATAAAATTGCCTGGATTTGCGGGAGGTGTCCACAGTCGGAGTTGTTACTGGGCGGATCGCCTAGAGTTTCGAGGTCACAGCTCAATGCGGTGCTCGTCGTCGCACGATTGCTCTCTAAGTGCCCCCATTCTACTGACAACCGCCCTAAATTGGTGATATTAGAGTTTATTCGGGCAATTCCGACTTCGTTTCACCGTTCCTTTTGGCCGCAGTCGTACAACAACGACTCAATTGCTTCCTTCTTCGTCGATTTCTTGAAATACGTGTCTGAATCTGCCGATTCGTCTCCTGATTTCGGTTTCGAGATCGCAGGGTTGGTTGGGGAGGTAGTTATGGCTGCGGTTAATAATCACGATACAAGCAGCAATGATTCGGCAATTTCTAGGGCTTTCTTGTTGGCTTTATCGCAGAATTTCCCTCCAATTTTACCGTCAGATGCTGATAATTTGATAAATTACCTTGTCGAGCAGTTGGCTATATCAGTTCCGGAATCACCGAGGGAGCTAATTCCAGGAAGCTCGGAGACATCGTCTTCTCAAAGTTCACCTTTGAGCGCCAAGCATTTTCAAGGCATTGAGATTTCAAGCCCGGCCAACGACTCATCCAGAGGGTCTTTGATGACAAATGGTGGTGGGGCTATGTTTAGGCAACAAGTTGCCTCCTTCGAGGAGGAGCCTGTGGAGAGTATGGAGAAACTAGAAATTGCTTTTAAATTGATTGCTCATATTTTGCACAAAGTAAGTATTGATCAAAAGCTTTTGGAGCAAGTGAGATTTATTGCTAAGAAGCAGCTTCAGTCTATGTCTGCATTTCTAAAGGTAAATGCCAACAAATATCTCGTGGCATTTTATTTCTCCTTTTTGGGCAACTGAATGATGAATTTTTAGGGAAAGTTATGAAATGAACACTATACAAGAAATGGTTAAAAAAGAGATGGGAGATAACTTGCGCTCGCAATAAATTTGTGTATTAAGTTGGTCTTTCAAATTTATATGAGCACTTAGTAAGGAAAAATGAGATGGACGTACTTTTTATTTTGACTTGGTTTGCAGATAAGGAAGCGTGATTGGACTGAACAGGGGCCACTTTTAAAATCCAGAGTAAATGCGAAACTTTCGGTATATCAAGCTGCTGTTAGGATGCAAATTAGAAGTCTTCTATCTCTTGAGGCAGATGCTAAGACCTCTAAGAAATTGGTTCTTGAGACTCTTGCGTTGTTGATAGATGCTGCTGAAGCATGTATAATCTCTGTATGGCGAAAGTTGAGAGTTTGTGAGGAGCTTTTCAGTACCTTGCTTTCTGGGATTGTACAAATTGCTGTCCCTAGGGGAGGGCAGCCTCTGCGTATTTTGCTCATTCGCCTTAAACCCCTTGTACTGGCTGCATGTATGCAGGTTTGTTTTATAGTTGGGATTTGGGTTCAGAATCTCTAAAATGGTCTTATAGGTTTATATATGTATTTTCTTTTCTTCTTTTATGTTTCTTACAACAAGATTACAACAGGCTGATACTTGGGGCAACAGCCAAGGAGCCATGTTTGAGAGTGTTCTTAAGACATGTTGTGAGATTATAGAATCTGGCTGGGCGAAAGACCGGGCTCCAATGGATACATTTATCATGGGATTAGCAACCAGCATTCGTGAGAGAAATGATTATGAGGAGCAGGTCTGTGTATAATATTAGCTTTATATTACCATATCTTCTCCGGTTGTGTTGTTATACAATCTCTTTTATCAATTTAGATTAAAATTCTTTTTTTTTTTTTCTTTTTCTGTCATTTCCTTTAGCTTGGATATTCTGTATTTTCATGTATAGAGGCTGCTCTCTCTCTCTCTCTCTCTAGGTGGTGGTTATGTTGCCTATATCTATGCTTGTATTAACCAACAAGTGATAACTATAAACTCCATTTAGTTTTGATATCTTGCAATGCCTACATGGGCAATTTGAATTGCAGGTTGATAAAGAGAAACAAGTAGTTCCAGCCGTACAGCTTAATGTAATACGTCTGTTGGCTGATTTAAATGTTGCTATCAGCAAGCCTGATGTGGTGGACATGATACTTCCGCTTTTTATTGAAAGCTTAGAAGAGGGTGATGCTATGACTCCTAGTTTACTACGGCTTCGAGTATGTATTTTCTAATCATAGATTTGAAAACTTTTTCCCCACTATCTACATATGCGAGTAACTTGAAGAGTTGACGTAATAATCATGCTTCTTTGAATATTGTTGGCATGTTTTCTCGGCTTTGACCTGTACTCTCAATTTGCTGCAGCTTCTTGATGCTGTTTCTCGCATGGCAAGTTTAGGTTTTGAGAAGTCATATCGGGAGACAGTTGTTCTAATGACAAGGAGTTACCTGAGTAAACTATCAAGTGTAGGGTCTGCTGAAAGCAAAACATTGGCCCCAGAGGCCACTACAGAACGTGTTGAGGTATGCATTATTTGTGAGATATACGTTACTATTTAGTTGTCTGGGAGTTTTTCTTCTTGATTAGATACTCACTGATTCAATCACATTCTAGACTCTTCCTGCAGGATTTCTTTTGATTGCTTCTGGTCTAAAGAGTGCTAAATTGCGTTCAGACTATCGCCTTCGCCTGTTATCTTTGTGTTCTGATGTAGGTTTGGCTGCTGAGTCAAAAAGTGGAAGGTAGATATTTTCTGAATAGCAATATATTTTTCTTGTTTAATATATTTCAAACATTGTGTTCTGCTGGTTCTGTGTCGTAAGGCTTACTTTCTACAACTTTTTTTATCCACCTTGTTGTGCATGCTTTAGATATTTTATGCTCGGTATTTCAAATTTTGCAGGAGTGGAGCTGATTTTCTGGGGCCCCTACTTCCTGCTGTTGCTGAAATATGTTCTGATTTTGATCCTACGCTAAATGTGGAACCTTCAATGCTGAAGTTATTTCGCAACTTGTGGTTCTATATTGCTCTTTTTGGACTGGCACCTCCTATACAGAAGACTCCAACACCTGCAAAACCAGTTTCCTCTACATTGAACAGTGTGGGAAGCATGGGTACCATTGCCCTTCAAGCAGTGGGTGGACCATATATGTGGAATGAACTTTGGTTTGCTGCTGTCCAGCGTATTGCTCAAGGGACTCCTCCCCTTGTAAGTACATCTTCAAGAATTCTTCCGTGAGCGCTGACATTATTTCCTCTGACAAATGAGTAGCTTATTTGAGAAATCATTAGCTTTTTCTTTAGTCTGCTGTCTTGCTAGTAACCTTTATCAGGCTGATTTATATTTAATAGTTGTATTTGACACTTTTTCTTATGTTTTTGATGTACTTGTTTATACACAAATAAGTTTGACATTAACACATTAATAAAGTTCTAATTGTCTAGTTGAAATGGTCTTAATCAGGTGCCTACACTTAGTAGTTGAGTTGATTAATAATATGTTGAACATTAGAAACTTTTTATGTTGGGCTGACTCATAGTGCAATGTCTCTTAAAGGCTTTTTCAACCTTCTACGTCTTTGGAGCAATGTGTATATTTTTTTGGATTGTGCTTGTATCAACTCAGTTTGAGTTTTTTTTGCTTCTGAAAATAGAACTGCATACCCATGCGCACAAATTATATCTAAGTTTGTGTTTCTTTGCAGGTTGTTAGCTCAGTGAAGTGGCTTGAAGATGAGTTGGAACTAAATGCCCTTCACAACCCTGGAAGTCGTCAAGGGAGTGGCAATGAGAAAGCTGCTGTTATCCACAGAACAGCTCTTTCTGCTGCTTTAGGTGGGCGAGTTGATGTTGGAGCAATGAGCACAATTTCAGGTCTGGTGAAGTTAATGCACTTTTACGGTGGATATAACTCTGTTCTCCATATTAATAATTCCTTGTGTTATAATAGCTTGTTATTTAGTGGAACTTATCATCTGCTGCTGTCTATACCATTATTTATTTATTTATTTGGGTTTTCTTTCCTAGGAGGCTCTTTCTTTTGTTGATAAAATACAATATTGGGGATGGGGAATGGGGGATTACAGGGTTTGAACCCATGTCATCTAGGTGACTAACGGGAGCTATAACCACTGCTTCACTCAAATGTCGGCTCCTAGGAGGCTCCTTTGATCAATGTCTCTTTTTGCTTTTTTAATTTTCAGGTGTAAAGGCAACATACCTTCTTGCTGTGGCTTTCCTGGAGATAATACGGTTCAGCAGTAATGGTGGCATCCTTAATGGTAGCACAAGTTTGACCGCTTCAAGAAGTGCCTTCAGTTGTGTCTTCGAGTACTTGAAAACTCCAAATCTTATGCCTGCTGTCTTGCAATGTTTGACAGCAATTGTGCACAGGGCATTTGAAACAGCAGTGTCATGGCTTGTATGTCTTCAATTAACTTGAAGTTTTTGGAGTATTATTTTATTCTTTTTTGTTGTACTTGTCAGTTTGAATACGATCTTCTTATTAGGAGATTTTATGAGGCATGCATCTACGCATCTTTGTTGTTAAAATTATAATTAATAATCTTATAATCAATGGACTTCTACTTTATTGAGCACTAGTTCCTTAACAAGTTGGATGTTCAATCTAGTGAACTGTCTCATTCTAAAAATATTTTACACTTCATTTCACTGGCTTACTTTACCTTTTCAGTTAGACATATGAAAAAGACACTTAGTGAAGAGTCATATACAAGATAGCATCAGGGCCCAAAAGCATAAGAGAATCAGTTATGCATCTATCATATATAAGTTCCTTGTTTCTTTTCCACTTTTTATTTAATTTCTTGTCAGCCTCAAATAAATTAAATAATCACTTTGAATGCTGATATATTTAAAGGGCCCAAATATATACAGATTGTTCTGCACATGATATTTTTTAGGAGAAGTACATTGAGAAGATCAGCATGTGCCATAAACTGTGGCTGTAGTATGAGGCACCTGTCTCTGGGATTTGGATTTCTACAACCATTTTACCTTCTTCTTTTTTTTTTTTTTATACTTATGATATTGTTGTTTTATTTTACTAATAAGCTCCCTTTTTCTTAAGTGCTGAAGATGGGATGATTCTTCTTGGGTAGTTAAGTTTCTTGTGCTCCAAAAATAGATTGTTCAAAAATATGTTATCCCTTGACGTCCTTTATAGTGCTGTCTGGGAAACTATTTGTTTTTGTGCTCAATCATCTGATTAGTTTATGCACAAGTACTCTGTTACTTTTCTTTCTCCTGTAAATTTTAAAATAAGTGCAACATTCTTAACGACAATGGTAAATAAATTTGTCTTTAACTTAATCCCTTCTTCCAATTAAGTTACATTCTCTTGGATGACATTACCAAACAGTACAAGGGCATCGTGTCTTTTGCTACCAGTACAATATTGGTTTCTTGTCCTGTTCTTTTATACACTTTCTTTCTGTGTTTTTCTGATTTGTGCATGCGCACTTAATCATACTATATGAACCTCACAATTTCTTCATATGCTTTCAGGAAGACCGAATAACTGAAACAGGCAATGAAGCTGTCCTTAGAGAATCTACCCTTTTTGCGCATGCTTGTTTTCTAATAAATAGTATGTCACAGAGGGAAGAGCGCATTCGTGATATTGCTGCGAACCTTTTGGTTCAGCTTAGAGATAGATTTCCTCAGGTGAAGTTATATTAGTGATGTTCTTCTTGCCTTGCAGTTATTCTACATTTTGCTTTCCCAGTATCCATGATTGGATTAACATGCTTGAGACAAATGGGCTAAATATGTGCAGGTTTTATGGAATTCATCTTGTCTTGATTCTCTGCTTTTTACTGTTCAAAATGACACACCTACTGTTGTCAATGATCCTGCTTGGGAAGCCGCTGTTCGCTCTTTGTACCAAAAAGTTGTTCGGGAATGGATTGTCATATCACTGTCTTATGCTCCATGTACTACTCAGGGTCTACTCCAGGTTGCTCACTGGATGACTGTATATGTTATTTGCTTTTTTGCTTATTATTCTCCCTCCTCCTTGAATATGTGAATCCTAAATGATTATTATGTAATATATCCATTGGGCATTGAATTTTAAACATCTCTGACAATTACTACTTTATTTTTTTGACTAATGACATTTAGTACTAGGATGCCTTGTCCCCCCCTTTTCAAAAGAAATTTGACTTCCCTTACATATATATAGAGACACACATACTCATTATTTAGCTTAACAAATTTCAGTTATGAATCTTTTGGTGGTTTCTTAGTTGTTTAAACATTAAGGCTGTTCTTTCTTTTTCTCTCTCCATCAAAACAATTCTCAAGATGACCTAGAGTTGTTCCTTTTTTCATATATCTTTTAGTAAGTTGTTTTTGGTTCCAAATATATACCACAGGAAAAGCTCTGCAAAGCAAATACATGGCAGCAGGCACGGCATAAAACTGATGTGGTATCTCTATTGTCTGAGATAAGGATTGGTACAGGAAAAAGTGATTGTTGGGCTGGAACACGAACTGCAAATATTCCTGCTGTCATAGCTGCAGCTGCTGCAGCATCAGGAGCAAATTTAAAATTGTCAGAAGCCTTCATTTTAGAGGTCCTCAGTACTGGTATTGTTAGTGCAACAGTAAAATGTAACTATGCTGGAGAAATTGCTGGCATGAGAAGGTTGTATAATAGCATTGGTGGGTTTCAATCTGATTCTCCACAAACAGGTCTTGGCGGTGGCCTCCAAAGGTTGATTGCGGGAGCATTCTCTCAACCGGCAGAAACTGAGAATGATTCATTTAATGAGATGTTGGTTTCGAAGTTCGTGCGTCTCCTTCAACAATTTGTCAATATTTCAGAGAAAGGTGGAGAAGTGGACAAGTCACAATTCCGCGAAACTTGTTCTCAAGCTACTGCTCTACTTCTGTCAAATCTGGTAAATCTGTCACTATTTTATATATGTATATACATATATATATTATATGTAGACTTAGTGCTGAAAAGTATTTTTAGTGCCATTCCACTCTTACCCTTTAAAAACATTCCAATTCTTTGCCAGGATTCTGACCGGAAAGCAAATTTGGAGGGCTTTGCAAAACTTCTGCGTCTTCTCTGCTGGTGTCCAGCTTATATTTCTACCCCTGATGCTATGGAGACTGGTGTCTTCATCTGGAGTTGGCTGGTTTCTGCTGCTCCGCAATGGGGGTCTCTTGTCCTTGCTGAACTTGTCGATGCATGGTTATGGACAATTGATACAAAACGAGGTCTCTTTGCATCTGATGTGAAATATTCAGGACCTGCTGCAAAATTAAGGCCCCACTTGGCCCCTGGGGAACCAGAGGCACTGCCTGATACTAATCCTGTTGACCAAATAATTGCTCATAGGTTGTGGTTGGGATTTTTTATTGACCGCTTTGAGGTAACAGATAATTTGTATTTGCTTTCTGACGCAAGTGTATTTCATGTCATTATGTTTATTGCTTCTTGTTTATCACTGAACTGCATTGGAACATAAATGGAGTAATATTTGTGTGTTTGTCAGCGTATATGCATGTGTGGTTGGGTTTCTTTTTCACCACCAAATGTTTTTGCACTTAATATTTATTATCTTGTGTTCTGAGGTCTGACTATATTTAGGTACATTCCAACATGGGATTCTCATTTTCTGATGGTAATCTCTTTATATTGTTTGGTTAATAGGTAGTTCGTCACAATAGTGTTGAGCAACTTTTGCTACTTGGTCGGATGTTGCAAGGAACAACCAAACGTCTCTGGAACTTTTCACATCATCCGGCAGCCACTGGCACCTTCTTCACTTTCATGCTTCTTGGTCTTAAGTTTTGCTCTTGCCAATCCCAAGGGAATTTGCAGAATTTCAGAGCTGGGCTTCAGTTGTTGGAAGATAGAATATACCGGTAACTGCAACTTACTCTTTTTTTTTTTTCGCTTTCAATATACAGCTTGTTAATTCTTTTGTTAAAATTTCTTTTTGGACAAGTAATTGACTTTTGGCTCCTGCTTTCTTAACTCTCTTTCACTTTCAAGCTATGCCTTTTCGATTATTTTTGCTTTGGTTTTCTTTTTGGACAATTCATTGACTTTTATTTCCTGGTTTCCTAGGACCCTGCAATCTCATTCTTCATATTATTCTAAAAATGTTTTTCCCCTTTGTAGTAAAAAACTTAAGAATCACTGTTTCAACACAAATGCACATGCAAATAAACACACATATACATGTACATGTATATGTACATATAATTATATATACCATTTACCCTGCTTATTTGAAGAATGTGCTACTGAACTTGTTATTAGACTCAAAGGATGATTACTATATATAGCCTATGGAAGTTTTGATTGCCAAAATGGGAATATAATGTCTGTATACTAGGCAACTGTCATGATTCCTAATTGGGATATTGCAATAAGTTTGGCATTTTATAAGATCACATATTTTTCCATTTCATTTTGCCTTTTCCATTTAAAATATCTATATGCTAAATGATAAAGTTCAAACACGTTAATCATGGTCCATGGTTGCATATGTTTTGCCATCAGGGCAAGACACTTATATTGATTTACACGGCTTCAGTTTCTGACCATTTACACATGCTTTTGAGTTCCATTTCTGGGACATTAATTGCTAATGGTGCATGTCAAGATAGAAGGAAATACAATTGATGATGGAGTTTTCAAACCCATCAAGGACTTTGGCTTTTGGTATTAAGGGATGAGATTGATTTTATTAAATTAAGTGTATTGAACAATCAGTGCTTGTCTGTTGGTCGTACCCCTTGTAAGGAGAGGTAAGGTTCTTAAGGTTTAAAACTGCCTTTTGGCCTCAGGCTTCATCATATGTGTGTGTAATTGCGTGTGTGTTATTAACTTCTATCTTTTGCAGCATACCTTTGCAATTGTATTCTAAGCTGTTTTTGGTGCATGCAGGGTCTCTTTGGGGTGGTTTTCCTATGAGCCTGAGTGGTATGACACAAACAATATAAATTTTGCACAGAGTGAGGCTCAATCCGTCTCTCTTTTTGTTCACTATCTCTCCAGTGGGAGGCTAGATTCTCTGCAGTCTGATTCCAAGGGGCGTGCAACTGAGAATGGGAACTCTTTGGTTGGGGCGGTAAGATGGTCATCTTTCAGTCCTGTGTTTTTAAAATGTTTCTACCTCAGAAAATTTATCTGGATTATATGCGTGTTCTGTTGTCATACAAATCCTAAAGTTATTTGAATATTTGCAGAATGATCAATATCACCCTCTCTGAATTGTATGTATGTTCTGTTGCCAATTGAATATTAAAGCTAGTAAAAAAATTGCAGAATGATCACCCTGTATGGGGCCAGATGGACAACTACATTGTTGGAAGAGAAAAACGAAAGCAGCTGCTTCTAATGCTGTGCCACCATGAGGTTGATCGGCTTGAAGTTTGGGCACAACCTCTTTCAAAGTATTTTCATTTTTCATTGGAATATATCTGTTGATATTTAGTTTCACAATAATTTTTTGGATCCTTTTGTTGCATTAATTTCTTTACTAATTTTTTTTTTTTTGTATTTATCTTTATATTCAGGGAAGGCACATCTTCGCGGCCCAAAATTAGCCCAGACAAATGGATCGAATATGCCAGGACTGCTTTCTCTGTGGATCCTCGAATTGCCTTTTCGTTAGCCTCAAGATTTCCAACAAACACTCATCTGAAGGCTGAAATAACTCAGCTAGTCCAGGTATGCCTTATAGAGTACGTAGCTGCATTGTAACGGCAAAGAAATGAAACTTGTAAATTACTGTGTGGCTATTAATTGTTTAGCTGGTAAGGTGATGGTTGCCACTGTCATTGTGGTTATAAGGCTGAGCATTTCAGAAACATCCATTGATTTGTTCTCTGATCTTCTACTTCTATTGTTATAGTTTTATTGTGCCATTATGGCATGATATTAGTTGATTGCTTCTTGATTTTTTGGCATTTCTCATGCAGTCACACATACTGGATATCCGCTGTATACCTGAGGCATTGCCATATTTTGTCACACCAAAGGCAGTTGATGAAAATTCAGTACTTTTACAACAATTGCCTCATTGGGCTGCTTGTTCAATTACACAAGCTCTTGAATTCCTTACTCCCGTATACAAGGGTCATCCACGTGTAATGGCTTATGTTCTAAGGGTTTTGGAGTCCTATCCTCCTGAACGTGTAACTTTCTTCATGCCACAACTTGTGCAAGCTCTGCGATACGATAAAGGGGTGAGTTATCACTGGAATTATGGGTATTTATCTATATTTTCTGTTGTCATTGAGGTGCAATACTAGAAAGTTAACCTCACATAGGGTAGTTTGTAGGCTTGATGCTTATTAGGTTAGGCTGAGAGCTTTCAGGCTCTATCTCAAAATTTTGACACAAGGTACTGAGCTATTCAAACGAATTTGGGCATGAGACATCATTCATACCAAGTGATAATCAACATTGCCTCTATTGCTGCATTTTGTATAAATTTATTTGGTACTAATCTGATTTTTCCATCCTCCTTCCCAAAACCACCAAAAAGACCTTAATATTTTTATCACTGTATGGTTTCCATTTATGTTTTCAAATGATTGGGAACTTGAGTCAGTTAGATGCATCAAAGTGTTTGATCATCGGGGTTAAAGGTTGGATAATCTTTCCTTGTCCTTATTGCCAGAATTGCAAACCTAAATTATCTTATTGCTCATACAACCTTCCTATTGTTTTTTACACATGTTAATTTTTGCATTGATGACTTTTCCTTTTTGCAGAGGTTAGTGGAAGGGTATTTGCTTAGAGCAGCTCAAAGAAGTGACTTATTCTCACATATTCTAATATGGCACCTGCAGGTGTGAAAAAAAAAAATATTTTTCCTGGAGTAGATAGTATGCCTTTTCAATTGGTTTTGTGGGGAATAGATGATCATCTTCACTTTTCATTACATCAGTTTTTGATTATATGTAAGTACTGAGTGCTTACTTTGTGATGGCAGGGTGAGACATGTGACCTTGGGAAAGATGCAAGTGGAAAGGTTTGTGTATTCGGTGTTCTCTTTTTATTGGAAACTTGCCTTATTGATTTGGAAAGCAGGACTGTACATTGGTTCCTAAAAGTGTCCGGATTTTGGGCTAGGGGACTGACTGCATATCTAATGGGGTTGAATGGTGACACAATCTAAGGTCATAAGCTACCTGTATTATATAACTAAGAAGGAAAATATGAATGAAAAATTACAGAGAAGTGTGAGGAGGTAACTAAAACTCTTCTCTGTATACATACTGGTAATTGACTCTAAAAGAGGGCATTTGTCTCAACGAGAAAAAAGTAGGTTATGAAAATGTTGATGACACGTGTACAGAATGGTAAAATTGCAATCTATCTTTAGACTAAAGGGAAACCTTGCATTCCTTTGGACAAGAATAATGTCAGTGGTTCTCTCAAATTATTTTTTTGTTCATATTTGAGGCTGCTTCAGATTGAACTCTAGTAACTGGAATTAAGAGTCTAGCACTCTACCAATAGATCACATGTTTGTTGGTAATGTCAATGGTTATCCTTGTCAAGTACCTTTTGCTTACTGTTGGTGAGGGCATATTGACTCTACTTAGCATCAATTCCGTACTTTCACTTCTATCGTTTGCCAAAAATTAAAAATTATATGATTTGAGTTATAGAGTCTACCGAACTGTTTTTTATAAAAAGTTAAATCATGCATTTTGTTCTTAAAACTAGTTTTGTAATTTATTAATTCTCCAATTTTGTTTTCTTTCATATCCAATTTTACCTTAGTGAATGCAAGGTTTTGATTGGTGATGGGTAGTGGAAAACTTATAATTGGGCTGGATTGGAATTTGATTAATGGTCCAATAAGATTTAAGGGTGTGGCATGGATTAGCATTGCTCAATCATATCAACAGAATTCCTTGTTATCAAGTGGTCATCTCAGACTGGGAATGTTCTGATGGGATTTTATGTTGAATGCTAAACATAACATGATTGTTCTGATGCCATTAATTTGTTGAACTTTTGAAGCTGTAAAGCATACGACTGTAGTCTTCCATTCTCTGATCAGTGACTTGTATACATTCTATTATTTCAGAATAGTGCATTTCTAGAACTGTTACCAATTGTTCGACAACATATTATTGATGGTTTCACGCCCAAGGCCCTTGATGCATTTCGAAGAGAATTTGAGTTCTTTGACAAAGTTACATCCATTTCTGGTGTCCTATTTCCTCTTCCAAAGGAGGAACGCCGGGCTGGCATCAGGAGGTATTTCCCTTTCTTAATGATTACAGTTATGTCATGTCTGATTTCTTTCTGGCAATTAAATTGGTTGAGTGGCATGCTATTGGTTTAGGGAGTTGGAGAAAATTCAAGTGCAAGGTGATGACCTTTATTTGCCAACTGCTCCTAATAAGCTTGTTAGGGGCATTCAGGTTGATAGTGGAATACCCTTACAATCGGCGGCAAAAGTTCCTATTATGATCACATTTAATGTGGTTGATCGGGATGGCGACCAGAATGATATAAAGCCCCAGGCTTGCATTTTCAAGGTAAACTCGTGTTTGAATTGGACAGGACACATTATGGGTTGAATTGCTTACACTTAAGCTCAAAATTCTATCTTGTACCAATAATTTTGGGATAATTCAAAACCCCCTTTATTTGCTTGGCTGCCCATGTTTGTACATTTATGCACCAATTATGGGGCCATCTCCCTTTTTTTCTCCTACAAAAGACAAGGGATACTGTGAGCACCAACCAGCTCTGAAAGGGGGTTTCCTTTTTAGTATGTTATAGGAGTTTTGGATTTTATAAAATTGATCTTTCCGCTGGATTTTAGTATGTTATAGGAGTTTAGCTTTCTTGTTTTGCTGGATAAAATGCATTATCTTGATTTCTTACATAAAGCCGCGCTGCCATCTTTTTATAATTGACTTTTATTCAAGGTTGGAGATGATTGTCGACAAGATGTTCTTGCTCTTCAAGTGATAGCTCTTCTAAGAGACATATTTGCAGCTGTTGGACTTAATCTCTATTTATTTCCCTATGGTGTTCTCCCAACTGGTCCAGAGAGAGGTATAATTGAGGTGAGCATATCTTCTAATCTGTTAAGCTCTTGTTTTGCATCTACATTAATTCTGTTACACTAGTGAAGGAACCTTTGTTGTGTAATTCTTTTTGACATAACTAATCTATAACAGCTAAATTTACAAGGAAAAAGACCTTTGAGGGAATATAATTCTCCCACTGCTGAGTTGTTTTTGGTTTTGTTTTGTCTTATTGTTGTCATTCTTGCAATTGTCTGTCCCAACTCGTAGGTCTTTCACCATCACAACAGAGAATGACTTTCTAAGAAGGTTTTGTTTAGTGAATTTAGGGAATACCACTGCTATTTTCACCTTGCTCCCCCAATGTGTACTATACAATCAAATATGACGATGTGGTTTGATTTATTAGTGAAGTTACTTGTGCATGTGTCTTGTTACAGGATAATCGTTCCTAGGGTACTATAATGAATATTTCACTTAATAAGTTCCCTCTCTTATTTTTTCCCCTTGATGCAGGTTGTGCCTAATACACGAAGCAGAAGCCAGATGGGTGAAACAACTGATGGTGGTTTGTATGAGATTTTTCAACAGGATTTTGGGCCTGTTGGCTCTCCTGGTTTCGAAGCTGCACGCAGAAACTTTATAATTAGCAGTGCAGGGTATGCTGTAGCAAGTCTTCTACTTCAACCGAAGGATCGACACAATGGCAACCTTCTTTTTGACGAGTATGACTCTGCTAGTTCCTTGACCAGTGATCGGTAGAATAGTTAAATTTTATAATTTATACTCCAAAACATGATTATAGATGATTGTAAAAACCGGCTAGGTCTTAATCTTTTACAAATCATTATACTTATGTTAATAAAAACTGTGAACAATTATTGCACTGATGTCATAAACACATAATCATATAGGAGTGAATTAGAAACAAACCAGCCATAGTACCAAACCCTATGTTGTCAGTTGATTTGCTTTTAGAAAACCTGAACCTGCGAAGAGGTAATCACTTAGGAATAGTTAAAAAAGACGCAAGTATTGAACTAATGACTGGAATACATAGCCATATATGAATTAATTAGATTTTAAATCCGGTTTGATGCACATGATTTTTTAATTATATTTTTTCATAACTCTAATTTGGCTTTTATTCTTTTAAATCATACTAATTTTTAGTTTATCTTAAGAGAACAATTAACATATTCTTCTAGATCTATTATTTATACAATCATATACATTTAAATTGTTAATTTTATGCGGCCATTTATTTTTTGGTAAACTTTGTACTTTTTTTTTTTTTTAATACAACTCAACCACTGTGATATGCATGCCAATGCAGTTTCGGGAGGCTTGTTCATATTGATTTTGGTTTCATCTTGGAAACATCACCTGGTGGAAATATGCGGTTCGAGAGTGCACATTTCAAGTTGAGCCATGAGATGACTCAATTACTAGATCCATCGGGAGTTATGAAAAGTGAAACCTGGGACAACTTTGTAAGGTGATTTCTTCTTTGCTCGATTTTATACTTCTATCTTATCTGCATACCCTTCATTTTATCTTTATTGTCCAAGTCGTGTTGAGTTTGTTCTTTGTCAAATGCTTGCAGCTTGTGTGTGAAGGGATACCTTGCCGCTCGCCGACATATGAATGGGATCATCAACACTGTGCTGCTTATGCTTGACAGTGGATTGCCTTGTTTCAGCAGGGGTGATCCCATTGGAAATCTTCGCAAGAGATTTCATCCTGAGATGAGCGAGCGTGAGGCCGCCAATTTCATGAAAAATGTCTGCACCGATGCTTACAACAAGTGGACAACTGCTGGCTATGACCTAATACAGTATCTGCAGCAAGGCATTGAGAAGTAGAGTCACGGGTAATTATCTTTGAGTGTACATTATCGTTTGTAATTTATAAATATTCTTTTACCCCCATAGTTACAGTTTTCTTGAGGAAATCCCACCTAAGCAAGGCTCGGAAGTATAAAATATGTGGCACAAGCAATTGATTTGATAAGAGAGAAAATGAGTTGAGTTCTTTGTAACCTAGTGGTGGACATCCTTGTTAGTTAGGTTTGTAAACGATTCCCCCCCAAAAAAAAAATGTTTGGGAAAGTAATAGTTTGAATGCACGTGGGGGATAGTTTCTGTTTGAAACAAAAATTCTATTGAATTCTTAATGTTTATGAACTGAGCCTGAGTTCCAAGGCTTATGATCTCTGTAGGAGATGATTGGTTAGCTTAGCTTCAGTTCTCAACTTCGATTGTGATGGATAGGGGTTCTTGATTGTACTGAAGATAGGATGTTTGGGGTCAGACCCTTAGCACGTCTGGTATTGTGTTCTTGCGGAGTCTATGCTCTGTTTTAGCTCCGAGATTTTAGCCTGCCACCCAGAAGAGCGGCTCAGGTGCACCTTTGTTTGTGGTTCACATGATGATGCCAAGAGCTAAGGGGTTCACAAGACCAAGCTAAGAGCCACCCATGTCGCAAATATGTCCTTTATATGTTAGACGCATGGGTTCGAACCCCACCTTGCGCCAACTCGTCAGTTTCTTGGCACGGTTGTGTTAACTCTCTGGGCATTCAACACCACTGTGTGAGCTATGACAAAGGCGCCTGCCTTCTTCAAGAATGGGGGACAAAACACAATGCTGGATGGGTTGATGGCCTGACCCCTTACCAGATTTACATATTTATTTTTGAAAGGTGACATCTAACAAAATCGACGTTTGAATTTCATCACTTGGATCTTATTCAATGCTTAAAACCTTTGAATTTTTACATCTATTAATGTCCTTAGCTACGTTAATGTTTTGAAGGTAATCATGAAAGGTTAACAGGATTTCGCGTTTGTTATATGGAAAATGCCCCGAGAATATATCCCCATGGTTGACGCTAGTGCTTCAATTTCTTGTGGTGCACGTATAATTCTCACCATTTTTAGCCGCACTTAGCTATACATACTTTTATACCTTTTCTGTAAGATTAATATTGTAAATATTTTGTTGTTATATTCCATCTTCTAATCTTTTACGTAATTGATTCATGAGTAAATTAAAATGTCCACTTATTTTTCGATTTAATAATTTCCAATCACTAAATATATATAAAATTAATATTCTTAATCAATATGATAAAATATTAGATTAATTCCAAGCTTCATGTACATTAACTGTTTTTATAAATTCAATGTAAAATTATTAAAATATTAATCATATAAAAGTTATAAAACGTATAAGATTATTTTAATTTCCTCTTCTCATAATTAAATGTAGGGTTAATGTTTTAATGTTTGACCTTGGTAAGTGTTCTTGAGATTTGAATTTTTATTTTCTTCAACTTAATTTTTAATTTGATTTTTAATTTGATAATTATTTTCAGGTTGAGACTTAGAAATTTATTTTCCTAAAATTAATGCCTAATATTTTTTTGAAAAAAAATTAGACGAAAGAAAATCCACATCCCAATGTAAGAACAAAATTCAAGATTAATTTATATATATATAAATTAAAACAATGTGGGAATCATGGCCAAGTATTTTCCTGTTAAAAAAAGTTTGAAGGAAAGCATATATATTAGTGCAACTACTAGCAGGGTTACTTTTGCCATTAAAGGAAAAGGAAAGAGAGATATAAACCCTCCACCTGGTCTTGGTTCCCAAGGGTGGAATCCCCTGTGTCATGATCCATTCCCGCCCTGTTGCGCTAGCCTGAATGTTCGTTGTTTAGTTCCCAATATCCTTTCTCTCGACACTGTTTCTGGTTGAAGACTTTAATACCGATTTCCCATTCCTGTTTTTGCATGAATGAGGTCGTTGAGAGATGGTTTAATATTCCACGTTCAATCAATCAAAGCTGGCTTGTCACCGCCCATTCTCACATCCAATCAACTCATTCATTTGTATTCTAAACATGGCCGTATTCATGAAGCTCGAAAACTGTTCGATGAAATGCCCGAACGAAACGTTTTCTCTTGGAACACAGTCATATCCGCCTACATAAAATTCCAAAACCTAACTCAAGCGCGTGCTTTCTTCGATGCTGCACCAGGGAAAGACTTGGTCACTTATAATTCCATGTTATCTGGTTATGTAAGCACCGATGGGTATGAAACTCCCGCGCTTGAATTATTTTACGACATGCAAACGGCTTGTGAGGATAAGATAAAAATCGACGAATTTACTGTAACTACAATACTGAACTTGAGTGCGAAGTTGGGTAAATTGAGCTATGGTGCTCAGTTACATTGTTTTATGGTGAAAACAAGGAATGACAAAACTGGGTTTGCTGTGAGTTCTCTCATTGACATGTATTCTAAATGTGGGTGTTTTAAAGAAGCCTTTCAAGTTTATAAAGGCGGTGGTGGGTTGGTTGATTTGGTTTCCAAGAATGCAATGGTGGCAGCTTTTTGTAGAGAAAATGAGATGGAAATGGCTTTGGAACTTTTTTGGAAAGACCCTGAGTTGAATGATGCTGTATCTTGGAATACTTTGATTTCAGGTTATCAACAACATGGTTATTTAGAAGAGTCCTTGAAGTTGTTTGTTATGATGAGAGAGAATGGGTTTAGATGGAATGAACATACTTTTACAACTGTTCTAAGTGCTTGCGCTACATTGAAGAATTTGAAAGCTGGAAAGGAAGTTCATGGGTGGGTTTTGAAGAATGGTTTGATTTCGAATCCGTTCGTAAGTAGTGGCATTGTTGATCTCTATTGCAAGTGTGGTAAAATGAAGTATGCAGAGTTAATGCATTTGTGTAGTGGGAGAAACAACTCCTTTTCAGTCACTTCAATGATTGTGGGATATTCATCTCAAGGTAATATGGTAGAAGCACGGCGGCTTTTCGATTCATTGGCTGAGAAGAATTCCGTGGTGTGGACAGCATTATTTTCTGGTTATCTCAAATCACGGAATTGTGATGCAGTGTTTCAACTCTTGAGTGAATATTGGGACAAAGAAGCAACTGTTCCTGATGGTTTGATACTTATGAGTGTCCTTGGTGCTTGTGCCATACAAGCTGCTCTGGACCCAGGAAAGCAGACTCATGGTTTTATGCTGAGAGTGGGAATTGAAATGGATGAGAAGCTATTTAGTGCTATGATTGATATGTACTCGAAATGCGGGAATATTGCATATGCAGAAAAGATGTTTCGAATGGTTAAGGTTAAGGATTCAGTCATTTATAATGTAATGATGGCTGGCTATGCTCACCATGGGCATGAAAGTAAAGTTTTCCTGCTGTTTGAGGAAATGCTGCATCAAGGAATCAAACCCGATGTTGTTACCTTTGTTGCACTTCTATCAGCTTGCCGTCACTGCGGTTTAGTAGAACTCGGAGAACAATACTTTAATTCCATGAAAGAAGTTTATAAGATATTGCCTGAGAATGACCACAATGCTTGTATGATTGATCTGTATGGGAGGGCTAACCGATTAGACAAAGCTGTGGCATTTATGAAAGCCATTCCGATAGAGCATGATGCTGCTATTATGGGGGCATTTCTGAATGCTTGTAGGGTAAATAAAAATGTGGAATTAGCCCGAGAAGCAGAAGAGATACTACTAAGAATTGAAGGAGATAACGGGGCTCGTTATGTTCAGCTGGCTAATATTTATGCTGCAGAAGGTAACTGGGCTGAGATGCGGAGGATAAGGAAGGAGATGAGAGGGAAAGTCAAGAAGTTTGCTGGTTGCAGTTGGGTTTTTGTGGAAAATGGAGTTAATACTTTTATCTCTAGTGACAGATCCCACTCGAAAGCTGAGACTATTTATGCAACATTAGACTGCTTAAGCAAAGAACTACAAGAACCTGTTGAGGCATTCCTTTGAAAGAACTCGAACATGTCATTCCATGTTGTCATCTGGTTTTTGTTGCTCATTCAGTGCCATGAATATTCAGGAGGTATGTTAATAGTTTCATTATGGTGAACAGGTTGTTCTTATACATATTCATTGTAGAATAACCATTCTTCATCTCTTTATTTATTATGTTTTTATTTTTAGATTGTTAAATGCAATACTATAACAGCATTTTTGCATCTTTGATGTCCTCTTAATACAAAGTTTGTACAACTTAATCCTTTATGGATGAAAATCATGTCTGTTTGTAATACTTTTTAGCTAAAATATTGGCACAATTATCATACTCTCCCTTTGTACTAGGAGTTGGATTGTATTTTACTTTTACTAAAAAATGAGCAAATTAGTCTCTGTACATTAGATCACATAGCAAATGACCAGTGTGTAGTAAAAGGAGCAAAATGCAATTTGACTTCTAGTAGAGGGCCTCCATGGTACTTTTACCATCATTTTTTGTTTCTCATCTTCATTTGCTTGCTTTTCCGACTCAAGGTTGTTGAATGTTACTCGGATTCAGGTTTGTGGGATCACATGGAATGTTGCATTGACAGTATTTTATTAACTTTGGCCTATGAAATCAAACTTGAAATTTACTGGTTTCATTGTTTTCTTTCTGAAATAGGTATCCTCTATTCGTTGTTTGGCGAAGAGTCGAAGCCAGAGATTCTTTTTAAGTGTCGTAGTTTTATGCATTGTATTAACTTATAATTTCATTATTTTTAAAGGAACTAACCCTTAAAAAATTTACAGGGCCAAGACTTTGGGAGCTTAATGATATAAACAATCAATTATCATTGAATTTGGTTCCATGGTGTCCATTCTGGTAATCCATTCATTTATCTTGTTTCTTCATAAAGATAGAAATGACATTTTACAACTGCAACAGCAATGCTAAACTAGGCCAAAATATGCAGAGCAAGACAAAGGTAGAGGCAGAGTTTATGTGAATATAAATTGATGTGTATTTGATTAACCCTTTATCTTTACAAATTTTATTCCAAATTTTATAATCATTGATTCCAAGGATATTATTGATTGTTAATTTTTTTTACACTCATATATCTTTTTTTAATATTTATTTTTAATATTTTACTATAACAACACTTGTCAAAAAATTTTACTTTAATATTAAAATCTAAAAATATTATATAAATATAATACTTTAAATATATAACAGAAAAATAACAAAATATTATATAAATATAAAAATTTTAAAGACCTTCAATTTACAAGGCCGATGCTCTACCACTAAGCTATTGGTACTTCCTTATAAAAAGCCCTTAAACATAAAAGATAGTTGGCTAATATACTAAAAAGCCCTTAAACTACTCCACTTTGTTTAAATAAGTCTTTAAACTATTTTTATAATTAAATAATCCTTTGAATTTTTACCCATAAAAGCATTTGATTTACATTTTATGCTGGTTCAAAATTTTTTTACTTTAATTTTAAAATCAAGTGTTTTCATGATAAAAATTATGGGTCATTTTGGTAGCAATACCAAAAACTCAAGCACCAAACTAAACATTAGAGTCAAATTCAGGTACCAAATGATAAATTAACCCATTTATTAATACTTAAGATTTTATGCGTTATACCAAATTGGAAAAAGTTTGTAACTACAGAGGCTAAAAGTTGTTTTATCCCTTTCTGGAAATAAAAGCAAAGAGATTAAATTGCAAAAGTTTGAAGATTTATGCGACTGGGGAATAGTAAAAAGACGAATTTTCTTATTGAATCCTGCTTCTGATTGTGAGTCCTCCAGTTTCCAATTCGAATTAGGGAATTCTTTAAAGCACCGCAATCGAAGTAATCAAACTTTCAACTGTACTCTGCAAATTCAACAATCTCCCTTCAAAACCCAATCTCTCTCTACAATTTCCAGAAAATTTCATGGATTTACCGAGCGAGGTCTCTCATTTCTTTTTTGTTTTGCAATTTATTTTTAATATTTAACTATGTTAACAAGTTTGAAATGGTTATTTATCAGTTAATTTAGGGTTTAGTTTATACATTTTCTGCATTCAATTAAGAATTAGTACTGTCTGCTTATTTTAACTTAAAAAGAAACGAAAAGAAAAGAAAATCATTGTTAAGAACAATTAGGGTTTAATTTATGTCGAGTTAGAAATAATTGGTTATTGAATTTGTCTAGGTTGGATTAAAACTGCTTTTCTCTCCAATTAGTTCCAATATTGTTGTTCGAACGGCATGGTAAGCTCTTAGTCAAAAATTTATCAAATCTTTTCTCCATTGATCATGATTCTGTTGCTAATTTTTTTTTTAAATTTTATTTCATAGTTGTACAGTTGGGACTGTAATACCAGTTTACTCGACTTTTAAGGCGATCGAAAACAAAGATCAAAACGAGCAGCAAAAATGGCTTCTTTATTGGACTGGTTACCCTGCTATTCCAATTTTTCAACTTATCTCTGTTTTACATGCATCATGAATTTGTTCAATTATATTATTGTCTAAAAGATGGCTTTTTATTGAATTTTGTTTCCGATGGACAAGTTATAGTTGGGAACAAACACGCACGATAAAGCACACAATGAAATCGCCATTTCACCGATGCATATACCCTATGCAAATTTTATTTTTATGTACTACTGATGGACTATGGAGTTAGATTATCCATTTTTTCATGCCCTGCTTGTCTTGTTTTCTTGTGCTGTTAATGTGTTTTAGATATTATATATTAAGATACATTTTGAGAAGTTAATAATGTGTTATATAGATTTAGACACATTCATACGTGTTCATGTTCCATTTTGTGTGTATTGTCTTCGTTTTGCGTAATCATGTCATATCCAAAAGTATTTGGTCTACTTGAAGCTGGGGCTAATGAACTTCATACTGATTAAGTTGCTTGAATGCATTATTCAACTCTGTTTTTACGTTTCACAGAAGTTCTTATTTTTTGTTTGCAGTTTATGGATCTTTTAGTGTTACTGAAGTGTTTGCTGACAAAATACTCTCCTGGTACCTTTTCTAAAACTTAATTGTTGCAGAAATGGTTTTTTTTTTTTTTTTTGGTAAAAAGACCTCTCCAGTCATTCTCAAATTTGAAATTGCGCAAATTGGTCCTTCTAAAAAAATCAGAGCAATTTAATCCCTATCAATTTCGAAAGTGAGCAATTAAGGACAATCAATCACGTCATTAATGTCTTCAGTCAATTGTACATAATTTTGATTGGTATAATAACAAATTTAGCTCTCGATGTTTACATGTTTTGTCAATTTGGTCTAGATTCTAAAAGATTCAACAAATGTTGCAGGCTAAATTTGTTTAATCATTGACAAATTGACAGAATGTGTAAACATCGAGGGCTAAATTTGTTATTATACCAATCAAAATTATGTACAATTGATAGAGGATTTAAACATAATGATTAGTTGTCCTTAATTGCTCACTTTCGAAATTGAGAGGAACTAGAGAGATCATTTTACCTTTCTTTTTTTTATGTTGTTCGGTTTTTTGCTTCATATTTACAAGTGAACTATCAGAATTAAAGTTTCATAATGAATTGTTCTTGCTACACTTTTTATGCAACTAATTTATTACATATATGGTTGATCAATGTTTGGATTTACTGATTATTTCTTTTGGTGCTGGTTCTTGCTTATTTCTAGGTTTAAAGCATTCTCTTTCAAGTGTTATAAGGAAGTTCATTTTGTTTGTTTCCTCAGGTTTCCTCTCTACTACCATGCAAAATTTGCTTTTCTAGTTTGGCTTCAACTTCCATCTTCCAATGTAAGCTCAGTTTTTGCTTCTGTTTCACAGATAGGATAGTTTATTACTTTGATCCTGCACGCACCAATTTTAAAAGGGTATCCATGTTTATTAGGGTATAATTGCACTGTTAAATCAAACCGAAAAAATAGATACTGTTATTCCGTATTTTTTGCAAACTGTATTTGAATATTCCTTTTTTGTTATTGTTTTTATATGCAACTAGATGAACAATATACACTTCATAACTGGTTGGTCTCTAACAGGGGGCCAAGCATTTGTATAAGAGCCATCTCCGTCCATTTCTACTTAGGCACCAAGCTACATTTGATAAAATATTGGAGTTCATTAACAGTGAAATGGTAAGAATTTGTTCCTTTGTTATATTACAAGTGTTTGTTGCGGCTCATGCCGATAATTTTCACTCATCAACCACTGGTTCGATCTTCATTCTTATTTCCACAAACATGATTTTGTCACTAAACTGGAGGGTGATTCCCTGGTTTCTATTTTAGACTAGGAATTTAAACATTTAACAGTAATTGTAAAATGTTGGAGGCCTGATTGATTTAATGAAACTGTAGAGCAAAATCGTTAGCGCACGCCAAGCAGAAATCAAGTTTGCAAGGACACTTATCGTGAAGCTCATGGCATCAGGTACATCATTGGACCATTATTAATTTTATTCTATGTTGGAAGTACCACGTTCACCTGCAAAGCTATATTTAAAGTTTCTGTATTTACATTTTTTTTAATTAAAGTACCTGGGAGATCCTTATATTATAGGGATTGGATCAAATTAGTCTCTCTTTCATTAAATTGATCAATTTACTCCCTATACTATTAAAAAGAATCAAAAAAGTCTAAATTGTAATAACAAAGTTAACATTTACAGTGTAAAAAATGTCTTGAAACTTATTTTTTCAGTTGCAGTTCAACAAACAGAAGACAAAAGACTTTGTTTATAGAACCATAAAAACTTAAAAAATATCAACTCTCTTAAACAGTAAATGTTAACTCTATTTCAATTTGGCCTTGTTTGATTCTTTTTAATAGTATAGAGACTAAATTGATCCATATAATAGTAGAGGGGCTATATTGATGAGGTCCCTATAATAGGGGGACCTCTTAAGCACATTCACCTATTTTTTTCTTAAATCTACCACTTCACTAAGCATTTTTCTAAACACATTGCTAGGTTTTAAGGCTCTAATTTGTTCTTATGGTTAGGTTTGATGCAATATAAAAGAAATTTAAAAAATCAAAATAAGTGTAAAAGCTTCAATGGAATTGAATCTCTCGTTTTCTTCTTATTACCAGTGAACCAGATTGTTTGGTATCTTATTCACCCTATGCAAACACCACAAAATCGTTCCATCGAAGGCCCAAGACAAGTAGATTCTTCAGATACACAATCAAACAGTGAAGACTGATGCGGTCATAATAAGCCTTAATTTGCAGACATAGCCTCTATTGGTAACCTCCTTACTCTACCACTTTTGGTTAAATACTTGTTTGTACCGATATTTCTCGAGTTTCGGATAAGCTTTAAAAAAGGTTCAGTATATACATACAGAGTTTCTGTTGGAAATATGATTTCTTGGATCCATCCTTCTATCATGTTTGTGTGTGTGTATATATATATTTGTAAATAGGAGTTTTTTATCTGTAATTTTTGCCTTTGCAGCTTTTGCTGAGGGAAAATGTGTACAAGGTATAGAAATTGTTATAGTCAACCCTTCTTCAATATCAATGTAAAACTAAAATATTCATAATCTTTTACATGATTTATATTTGTTTAATTTGGTGATTGTATTTCATCCTCTATTGATAGATTGTGTGCCTCCAGAATCATATATAATATATATATATGCATGCATTTAAGATTGTGGAGAGTTATATTTTGATGATTGAAATTTCAATATGCTATATCAAAGATTGAAGAGAAGCGATTAATTTAACATCACATAACATATCAGAAACATCTAATTATATAACAATATTATATTACATATTAAAAACAATCAAAATCTAGTGAAGTTTTTGAGTTGTTTGCTACTCTTGCACGGCTTGCTAAATTTTCTTGAAATGCATGCCAAACCCTTGGGCGGCTTTTGTTTGTCTAGGCAGAAAATATAGAGCCTTTTACAGCACTTATATCATCCATGCATAGTATATTGGCTTACCTCAAACTACACACCATTTTGTTGATCCGTGCAGCAAACATAACCATCGAAAATCTTGCTCGTGTTACCCGGAAACTTTAACTCATTTCCATCAACTCTAACATTAGATAGTGAGAAGGCGAGACAAAGCACATATTAAAAAACGAGGTTGATCTAACGGTTAGCAATAGAGAGCTGGAGTTAAGTGGTTCTAAAGTTGATTTTATTTCTAAAAATTGAGTTTTGAAGAAAAATGAGTGGGGATTTGTGAAGAAGCCATTGAGAGAAGCATTTTGATGCCTATTTTCGCTGGAGAAGGAACAGTTAAGATTCCAGAAAAAGGGAAAGGGTTAGATCGTCCATTGTTGCAGAGGAGGAAAGAAAAGAAATAATTTGATCAATAGTTTAGGAAATAATTTTTTAATCAAAGAAAACAATTCAGAAATAGGAAAAGGAAATAATTTTTTAAAATATGTGGAATAGTTAACATGTCACCTAAGATAAATAGTGTTAATGACACTGTAACAATTGGATGATTATTTTGTAATAATTTAATAATGTTAGTGATAATTTTATAAAATTTTGAAAGTTGGGTAGCTGAAATGTAATTTAAATCAAAGTTTAGGGATGGTTGTTGTAATTCACCCTTAATTATAATATTGTTGTTTAAAATAGTGTTGTTTAGTTTTAACTTGAAGAACACAACACCCCCACTTTACTCTCTCGCCTTTCAATATTTCCAAATTTACAGTTAAAAACACTGCAACTCCCCCCCGCCCCCGCCCTACCCAAAAAAATGATAGGCGGACGAAGGGAAGGTGGGTTGATGAGAAAAGCATCGCAGTCAGTGGTGAAATCAACAATATTAATAGCTGTTGCCATTGGGATTTCCATTGGTTGCCTCTTCGCTTTTCTTTATCCTCACGGTTTCCTCTCTTTCTATTCCCCTGCTTTCCACTCCCAGGTTCCTTTCATTTTCTGCATTTTCAGGAATTCAATTCACTTGCTCTTTAGATCGAATCTTGATTAACTTTATGCCTTAATTATATACCCTTTACTTCAATTTTCATTCCTTTGTTAATTGGGATGCTAAATTTGTTATTTATTTATATTTTTGCTTTGGACTGAAACTGGAGAATTCTGTATCGAGCTTTTAGCAATGTTAAGTAAAACTCCTCTATGTCCTTCTCAATCTCGATATTGATCAAATTGATCCCTCTCAAAAGATTAGAACAATTTAATCCCTCTCAGTTTTGAAAGTGAGCAACTAAGGATAGTTAATCATGGGGTTAACGTTGTCTGTCAATTGTACATAATTTTGATTGTTATAATAGCAAATTTAGCCTTGGATTTGTGTAAATGTTGCAGGCTAAATTTGTTATTATACCAATAAAAAATATGTTGTCTTTAGATGCTCGCTTTTGAAATTGATGGGACAAATTGCTCTAATTTTTTTTAGAGGGATCAATTTGCTCAAGATAGAATTTAAAAGTGACCAGAGGGGTCTTTTTACCGCAATGTTATGACTGACTTCTGCTCTTCATTTTTGTTCTTGGTTTATTGGAATTTTGAACCACGTTATTTAGTTAATTTGGTATTGAGAATTGATATATTTATGTTGTAAAATGTTTCTAAATCTGGTAATGGTTTATTTGGGTTTTTACAGAGTTTGTTGATGTTAGAATTGATCATCTAATCTAGTGTTTGTTAAGTGGGAATTTTTTTCAGCTCCAATGTGGTGATTAGTGAACAAAATGACTGCAATTTTTACTCGTCTCTGTGTTAGGTTCTATCTTCCAAATGTGAATCATCTCATAGGTTGAACGAGTTGAAAGCAGAGTATGCGGCCGAATTGGAGAAAAACGAAGAGTTGAGACAACAAGTTAAGGAGCTTACTGAGAAGGTTAGGTTGGCTGAACAAAAGAAAGATCATGCACAGAAACAAGTCGAGGCATTGGGTAAATGGCGTAAAGCGGGGCCTTCCGGAACTGTTAAAGGTTTAAGTACAAACCCCACAGTGATTCCAGATGAACCCGTTAATCCGAGATTGGCGGAAATTCTGGAAGCTGTTGCCGTCGGAAGAGAGCTTATAGTGGCACTTGCAAACTGGAACGTGAAGGAGTCGTTAGAGATTTGGTTCACAAACATTAAGAGAGTTGCCATAACTAATTATTTGGTTGTTGCTTTGGATGATAAGATCACTGAATTTTGCAAGTCAAATAATGTTCCAGTGTATAAGAGAGATGCAAATGATGGGATTGCTTCCATTGGGAGGACGGGGAATAACCATGCTGTTTCGGGATTGAAATTTCATATCTTGAGAGAGTTTTTGCAGCTGGGGTATAGTGTTCTCCTTTCGGATATCGATATTGTGTATTTGCAAAACCCTTTCGATTATCTTTATAGAGATTCAGATGTGGAATCCATGACCGACGGCCATGATAACATGACAGCTTATGGATTCGATGATGTCTTCGACGAACCTGCAATGGGATGGGCTCGATATGCACACACAATGCGTATATGGGTTTTTAACTCTGGTTTCTTCTATATCAGACCTACAATCCCTTCAATCGAGCTCTTAGATCGTGTGGCTGGTCGCCTTGCTAAGGAACCAAAGTCATGGGACCAGGCAGTTTTCAATGAGGAACTTTTTTTCCCTTCACATCTCGGGTACGAAGGGCTTCATGCTGCTCGGAGAACTATGGATTTCTATCTCTTTATGAACAGCAAAGTCCTTTTCAAGACTGTTAGGAAAGATGATAGACTGAGTAAGCTTAAGCCGGTCATTGTTCACATAAATTACCATCCTAATAAGCTCAAACGAATGAAAGCTGTCGTGGAATTCTACGTTGATGGCAACCGCGATGCATTGAAACCTTTTCCCGATGGTTCAGAATGGGAATGGTAAACTGTGCTTTACCCATCACAACTTCACAAGTCAGCAACTGGTGCGAAGGACTCATCCTGTAAATGGCTCAAACCGAAGCATATTCATTACACAGATACGAGTACACACATACACAAAAAAAAGGTGGTTCATTCTGTTTATTCCCTACTTGTGCAGAAAGTAAAAGCAACTACCCAAAGGTACATAGTTTTACTTTATTCTATCTTTGCTATTAAGATTTGTTCTTTGACTGCTTTGAGTTTTTCCTTTTGTAGCAGTTCAAAGTTTGTACCAATCGATACGAACTCCTTGATTCTTTCACCTTTTGATATGTCTATTCATGTGAAGAAGGCTTAACTAGGGTTTATGCTTGAAATTTTGAATATATTGAAGAACCTTTTTAGAACATCTACACTTCTTCCATTTAGAGTAAAAATATTACCCTTTTTCTTATTGAAGGATTCCCAAAAATAGGCGTATAAACGAGTGGCATGATCGTAGTGGATGTATTAATCTCATTTCGAATAAGAAAATGAAGACCTTTGTGTATATGAATGAGCGAACTACACATTTTATTAGACAAGTCTTTTTTGGTATATTCGATTTTGAATTAATCGGCTAATGGTTAATGATCAAGTAGAACTCACTTTTGGGATTCAATTAGTATCGAAATGAGCAAAGCCAGTGGATATATTGGTAAAACAATGAGAGTGCCTGAGAGGATGTATAGTAAGAAATTGTGGCTGCAATGCAATGCAATGGTCGCATTGTAACAGAAACGAACTTCTCCAAATCACGTCACGACTATTGCGGTCAAAATTCGTTACGTAACAGCCAATAAATAGTGGGACAACATTGCAACAATTTGTTACAAAGATGAGAGATCCTTAGGCAAGAAAGCATTAAAGCATAGCCACCCCCGTCTTTCCTATCTCTAGGCATTTTGTTGTATCTGTAAATTTTCAAGAATCAACAAGTTTCGTAACCGAATATCATAGTGTAAATTTTGGCTGTGACACAATGCATTTGTAACAAGCTTTTCAAAATCGAATTGAAGTTGAAACCGGTTCGACTATCAATTTTAGATTTGATCAGTCCGATCGGTTTTGTTTGGTTCAATTAATTAAATTATTAAAAATATATTTGAAAAAAGCGATTCAATTGGTTTGTATCGGTTCATGGATCAATTGGTTTAACCCCTTATTTCATATCAATATCCTGATTTGTTTGGTTTTGAAAACAATGTTAAGTAGATGAAAAAACAAAGAAATAGTGATTCTCAAATATCATTCTTTTATTTCTTCTTCTTTTTTTTTTTTATCATTCTTTTATTTCTTTTTCTTTTTTTCTTTTTAAGGGTGTTCTCCGATTTTCTATTCAACGATATCTAATCTCCTCAACAATTTGTAAATTTTATTAAATTGTTTTTCATTATGCTATTATGGGTTAATGTAATTTTTGAAAGAAAAATATCAAATTATAAATTTAAAAGCAAGTCAACCCTCAAGCTTTCAATATTAGAATTCGAGTCCGCCTATTTGGCTTATGTCACAATTTGACTGTTGAATTATATATATTTTCTCACTTTAGTATCTAAACATTTTTTTTACCAATTTAGTACTTAAGTTCAACTATCATTTCGTCTCAATTTACTAAAAAAAATAAAAGTTGCCTATAAGAACATAAAATGTGACATATTCGTATTGAACATAAGTAATTTTAAGGATAAAATGGGACAAAAATGACAATTTAGGTATCAAAGTAGGACAACAAAAGTTTAAGTGCCAAAATGATAAAAAAAAAATAGTTTAAGGCAAGGTTTTCAAAATCGGATTAGTAGTCAAATTAGTCAAGTTATCAGTTCGATCAATTCATTTAGTTTAATTAAATAAATTGTTAAAAATTTATAATAAAAAATAAAAAATCCAATTCAACTGATTTTTGTCTGGTTTAATCGCTTTGTACTAGTTCTTGGGTCAATCAGTCTAATTCTTTTCTCCTGACTAATATCTTAGTCGGTTCTCGATCTAATCAATCCAATCCAATTCAAACAACCATGGTTCAACGGTCTAATCATGACTTAAGCTTCTTCTTTTTTGTCAAAACTAATTTTTCGAGTCTAATATTTTTATCTAAATCTACTATTTGGTATTTTTTTAGCTATTTAAATTTGTCGGATAAAGTTAAAAATTAAAGTAGTTAACTGTAATTTTGTTAAAATCGCAGGCAATATTTGTTATTTTACCCTGAAGTTCATGGAAACCAGAAGTCCCCGAATCAAAGGCTAAGTCAACCCGGTGAAATAGTGGTAGTATATCCCAGAACCTGCCAAAATCCTCACACTTCACAGTTCAGTTCACACGACAAAAATCCCTAATCAAAAAATGGGGAAATTGTGGCTGATTTGCATTGCTTCGATCTCGATCCTTCTCCCATTTCTCTGCAATGCTTTCTCTCCCGAAACGCCGACGGATCGCCGAGTCCTTGTTCTCCTCGACGACTTCGCCATCATGTCGTCACATTCCCTCTATTTCAATGCCCTCAAATCACGTGGCTTCGACCTGGAATTCAAACTCGCCGATGATCCAAAGATCGCCTTGCAACGCTACGGCCAGTATCTTTACGATGCCTTGATCCTCTTCTGCCCCTCCGTTGAACGTCAGTTATTTCACATTACCTTTTTTCTTTCTTTCTTTTAATGTTTTCGAATTAATTAGAAATGTATTTTGTTTTATTAGGATTTGGAGGATCTATTGATGTTGCCGCCATTGTCAATTTTGTTGATTCGGGTCATGATTTAATTGTTGCGGCGGATGTTAATGCTTCGGATTTGATTCGGGAAGTTGGTACTGAATGTGGAGTTGATTTTGATGAGGTCTGATACGCATATATTTTTGTATAATTTTATGCTTCAGTCTTTGTTATCGCTTCGCTTGATTGTTCATTAAAGCTTGGTTGTTTGCCGTGTAGGATCCTTCGGCTATGGTTATTGATCACATTGGCTATGCTGTTTCGGGAACTGAGGGAGATCATACATTGATTGCCAGTGATGATTTTATTAAGTCTGATGTGATCTTAGGAGCCAAAAAAATTGAAGTAAGTATAAATGTCAGCCAGCTTTGTTACTCTTATCCTCTTATTAGGTTCTGGATACTTTTATGACCAAGTAAGTTTGGGTTGTTCCGATTATGATAATGATAAAATGTTATATGCTAGTGCACCTTTCTGAAGATGTTTTCTAGTTTGTTGTACTGAATTGGGGTTCTGGAGCCACTTGCTGATCATCTTCTAGGATGGATGCAGGATGGTAATCAATGGGACAAATTTATCGGAAGAACTCTGAATAATTTTATATAAATTTGTGCAAGCAAAATTATTGAATCATTTGCTTAGATTTAGTTTAAGTTGTAAAGAAGAAATGAAGTATCGAAACTTTTACCTGATTCTACTCATAAATGAAGATTAAAAGAAATGAAACTTTTAATCACTTATGATAGTTGTTAGAGATTTTGTTTTCAATTTAAGGGAACACAATTAATATATATATTGTTGACTGTTAACCCAGGAATATTCATATGCTCCAAATGCTAAATTTTGATAAATATTAGTGGGGAAAGTATTATTTTCATTAGAAGTTTTAAAATTTTCGATTTGTGGGGACTAAAATACTACTTCTATTAAATTTTAAAATTTCTATAATAATTTCAATATTATTTCAAAATTTAAGGGCATGATGACCTTTGATTATTTTTACCATAGCTGTATATTTTATGAGCCAACAGGAATTCTGATATATTTTTTTAAGCTCGTTGCATATTATGGACTTCTTAGATTACATCGATATTTCTGATTAGTTTTCATTAAACTTGCTGCAGGCTCCTATACTTTTCCGAGGCATCGGCCATGCAGTGAGTCCTGCCAATAGCTTGGTATGCTGCTTCCATCTGCTCTGAGGGAATTTAATCATGTACAATTTATCAATGACCACAATGGTCCTTTTTTCCCCCTTAACACATGCACTATTTTTAGGTGTTGAAAGTTCTCTCAGCTTCTCCATCTGCCTATTCTGCTAATCCCAAGTCGAAGCTGTCAACTCCTCCACCATTGACTGGTTCTGCTATCTCCTTAGTTTCAATTGTCCAGGTACATCTATGTAAACTGTTCATATATCTGCATGTCTAGAACATGAAAGTTTTGTCCTTTCCATCGTACTTTAAGATAGTTTCACTAAGGATGAAAGGAAGAAACTTAGGTTGTTGTGACTCAAATAACTATGCTGTTCAAATAAGTTTGTGATACTTTTTTTTTTTTTTTTTTCCTTTTGTAGGCAAGGAACAATGCACGGCTTCTGATTACTGGCTCACTAAGCATGTTCAGTAATAGGTATAATAACTGTTAACTGATTCCTCCATTGATGATTTTTTTTCTTTTTATGTTTTCTTTTATTATGAATTTAATAACATGTCATGTTTCTTAATGAACTTTTAAATATTTTCAGGTTTTTCAGATCTGGTGTGCAGAAAGCTGGGAGCCAAACTAAGTGAGTGAATTTTTAACTTTCTAAGCTACCTTTTCAATATAAGAACTTGAGTAATATTATCCAAAATTAGCAGTAATCTATCCTGAATAAATAAAAGGAAACAAATAAAGAAGTTTTTAGGTTGCCACCCTCATCATACAAAGTCCATATTAAAGCTTCAGCTTTTATATGGATCTTCTTATCTGGATGCATTTCCCAACTTGAGATTACGTTTTATATGTCTTTGCAGTTGCACCTGAGTGCATACTGGGTTTGTTGTTTAACTGATGTACTTAAAACACGATATATTTGAGAATGTTCTTTCTGATGGCAGACATGGGAAATCAGGCAATGAACAATTTTTGACTGAAATTAGCAAATGGATTTTCCATGAAAGAGGTCATCTTAAGGTAGGCATGTCGATCAATTTATTCATAAATATATGATTCTTTTATTACGGCATCATTTTAGGGCATGTTCTTGGTCTTTTTTATGTATATTTTGTATTCGTGTTTTTTACCCTTAGGCCATAAATGTGAAACACCACAGAGTTGGGGAAACAGATGAACCTGCATTATACAGGATTAATGATGAGTTGGTACTTTTTCTACCTTGTCTATTTTGACGTAATGCTGAGCTTCATTTTGTAGAAATTAACTGAAAAGAAATCTGTATATTTCAATCAGGAATACTCAGTTGAGATCTATGAGTGGTCTGGAACAAGCTGGGAGCCATATGTTGCTAATGATGTCCAATTGCAGTTTTACATGATGAGCCCCTATGTTTTGAAAACTTTATCATCTGACAAAAAGGTATTTCATTTGTCTCTTGAGCTCATATGGTTTGTGATATCAGTCTTCCCTCGATACGAAGTCATCCATGAATGGTTAAAAAAAATATTGGTCCATATTTTGTCTTGCAGGGTCTATATTCCACATCATTTAAGGTTCCCGATGTTTATGGTGTTTTCCAATTCAAGGTCGAGCACCAAAAGCTTGGTTATACAAGTTTATCCCTTTCAAAGCAGGTAACTAGTTTTGTTTTCTCATGATCCTGGATACAAATTTCTATCTTGAGACCGAAGTCTCTTACTAGTTATCTCATTTTATTCGAAGAATGGAAGCTTGTAACAGTAGAAGTTTAAATTCGAGAAACCTTGTTCTTTTTCTCTGTTCTTATTAGAAAAATTGTCTCAATTTCCCCTATCCAAATATTGTCATCTATGATTGCCTTTGTGGAGCTATTCCTTTGTGTCTTTCACAATTCGTGGTATATATTTTTCGAATTTGAGCGTAATTTGCTAATATATGGAATTGGATTGCAGATTCCTGTCAGGCCATATAGACACAATGAATATGAAAGATTCATACCTGCTGCTTACCCCTATTATGGAGCTGCATTTTCTATGGTACCACTTTTTTACTCTCTCAACCATTGTTTACGTTATAGCTTATAAGTAGACTTGTTAACACTGATCCGAACTTGAAAAAGCAACATGATTAATCTGAAACCGATTCAACCTGATATGACTATAAAAAGGCAACAGCCAAGAATTTGAACCAGGAATGATCCAAACTTGTTATGACCTGAATTAATCCGAAATGACTTGAACATGTGTCAAACTCAAATGACAGAACCCGAAATGACTTGATTGGCAATCCTGAATGTCTCTGACCCAAAATGAGGAATCCTGAAATGATCCGAGCTGACATCACCTGAATATTTTTGTAGATATCATCATCATCATCATAACTATGAGCTATTGTTTCTCAGAAAAATCACTAGGGTGACATATTAACTTTTGATATGGCCTTTTATTTTTGTAGATGGCTGGATTCTTTATCTTCTCGTTTGTTCATCTCTACAGCAAGTAAAACTGTAGCATCTCTAGCTTGCAGGCCGTGGACCGTTGGATTCGAAATTTTTGAGTGGCACAAATGATGCAATAGAAATGTTTAGGGTTTTGAAATTTATGCGTTATGTTATTTACTGGTTAGAGGAAAAAAATATGCCGTAGAGTTATCCGTTCAGTTTCCCCTACTTTCTCTTTTACGCTGTTATAATATTTCAGAAATACTATTATTATTTTTCATTTTTGACTTTCTTTGCTCTTTCTGGAAAACTTGCCTTTTACACATAACTTGATAATATCAATATATAAATGGAAAAGAAATGAGACAACAAAAACATCTAACAATGAATTTCTTTTCAATGAAAAATCATCAAAATTTGTTTTAAGACAAACAAATAATTAGACTTGTTCATGAGTAAAATTACTTGAAATTTAGAAGAGTTTAGATAAAAAATTTAGGTTTGAAAAATAAATTTAGGCAAAAAAATTAAGTTCGTTTAACATATGGATTGAACTTAAGCTTGAACATTTAAAACTTGAGTTTCTTGACTATTTTTAAGTTTATAATACTTTATATTATGTTATTTTTATATATTATGTAATTTATAATACATTAAAAAATAAACATATATTAAATATATAATACTACTCTAATATAAACATTAAAATAATATTAAGAAAATTATATAAAATTTCAATAAATAAAATTTATAAATTATTAAATTAAGATAATATAAAAAATTTAAATTAAACAAATATATGGTAGGCCTAAAATGAGCTTAAATTAATCTTTTACAAATATAAATAGATTTGGAGAAAATTTAAAGTTGATATTTCGGGTCAGGCCAAGCTTGGTGCTTAGCTAGACCTATGAACTATTCTACAAAGAATTTATTAAAACTTGGCAAAGAAGCGAAACTTTTCACTTTTTTTTACTTAATGCTCAATTTGACGCCCAAACTATGTTTCTTTTTTCACTTTGGTATTTAATTTTTTTGTCTCAAATTAATACTTAAACTATCATTTTATTATCTGGTTCAACTTTTTTTTGTATCGATGTTAAAAAAATTGGTCATCATGTGATGCTAATCGCAATATGTCATGTGGCATATCTAATCAATCACAATGTACCACATGATAGTTAAGTTTATTTAATTTAAAAACATTAAATTTAAATTAAAAACATTTTTTATTTTAACTCATCATTAAACGGTGTTGACCAATCATTGCTCGACGTTGGTCGTTATTAACCAGTCATTGATTAGTATTGGTCATTGTTAATAAGTCGTTGATTGATGTTGACCATGCACGTGGTCTATTAGAATGCATCAGTGTACTTTTTAAATTTTAATATTATATATATATATACTATATATATTAAAAATGTTAAAATTCATATATAATAAATTTTATTTTTAAATTTTCTTAAATTCTAGATTTAAAATAATATATTTAAATTCAAAACAATTTAAGTTTTTATAGAATATATATTTTTAAATTTAAGTTTTCCTTTTACAAATTTTTAAATTTAAATAATTTTTTAAAATTTTTTAAAATTTTTAAATATTATTTTGACATTTAAAATTATATTTATATATTTTTAATTTAAAAATTTAATTTTTATATATTATATATAATTTCTTTTACATTTTTAATCAAAATAATATATGATATATAACATATAATATGTAAGAAAATAGAAAAAGACACATGAAATGTTCTAATAACTGCATATGGATACTTAACAATGATAAAGGCCAATTAATGTTTGGTCAACGATAAATCAAAATCAAATATTTTTAAATTTAAATTTAACATTTTAATTTTAAATAAAATTAATTACCATGCGACATTTTGTGATTGATTGAATATGTTACATATATATCTTTATAATTTTTAAAAATTAAATTAAATTTTTATAATTTTAAAAAAGATTAAAATAATAATTTTTATTTTAAAGAAGCCATAATTTAAGTGTCAATATGAGATAAAAATAATAATAATAAGTATCAAAATGAAACATGAATAGTTTGAGGGTTAGCATTAAGCTTTCATTAATTTTACCTACCCTAAAACCTGAATGCAAAAAAAAAAACCAACCTTCCCTGGCTCCCTGCTGCAGTCGTTCCCCCGTCGCCTCCGATCCCCGTGCTTCACCTTTGTCCGTCGGCCTCTCCTCTCTTCTTTGCATCGTCATCGCCATCTGTCGGCTATCGGCCTCTGCTCCTCATATCTGTCCGTCGGCGTCGGAGTAAGGGCTCTCTCTCGTTTTCTCGCTGCCGCTGGTCAGTTCGCCTAAAAACTAACGCCTCTCTCAGTCTTTCTTCTTTTTTCTTTCTAATTATCATTTTCGTTTGCTGCGTTTTGGGGTTTATTGATATTTGAATGAAATGATTTCTGCTGTGATACCCATTACTTCATATTTGCATTTTGCAACTTCAATATTGGTTTGCAGGTTTGATAAATGATTTGAGCGTTAAGATTAAAAATAGTGGCTTGTTTTTTTGTATTATATATGTGTGTCTGTGGTTGATGGTTAATTGTTTGAAGCATGCATGTATGGCTGCTGCACAAACGCAGACAGAGAAAGCATATTAAACTCGGTTGGGTTGGTTAACCGACCGAAAATGACTCGGGTCGGGTTTTTTGGTTTTCTCTCATAGTCGGTTCGTTGTCGGTTTTCAGTTTTTCTGCACCGAACCAACCGACCTGACCGATTGCTCACCCCTACTTGTTTTAACAAATTTCCGTTCTCATTACTTTTTTTATCGGTTGTTTCTACAATAGGTGAAGCTTCAAGGTATCAAAGCAACGCGTCAATGTCCAGCAAGAGGCCTTTGGTTCTGTCCTTCAACTATCTCACCGCTTTATCTAAGGTACGTTCGTCACGGCGTTTCCCTCATTCAGTCACAATTTTCAGTAAGTTCCTCAGCACTGCCCCTGAAAGGTGGGATTTTCATAGGCCTAGTAGCACCTCTCAGTTTGAGGATTCTCCTTATGATACCCCAAGTTCACTAGGTTATGAGCAGAAACAAAATGGACAGGCCTTAAACCCAAACCAGGGTTTCATGGTATGTCCTATGGATGATTATGCGGGAAGTCCGGTTGGGGACAACCGTAATCGCTACAATAGTGGTTTGCAGCCAACAAGAAATCAGATGGGTGCCATGGGTCAAACTGGTTGGTATCATCATAGCCATGGGGAAACTAACGGGAACTTAGAGATAAGTCCAAACGGAATTTATGTAAATGGTTCTTGGAAGGGTGCTGAGCAAGGGTTTCATCAGAATCATGATGGAATGGACTGGGGAAACAAAAGAAATGAACTGCAGGATAACTCAGTTTATGGAAATGGAAACTTAAGAGGATATGAGGCTGATGCTCAAAGTACTTCCAATATGCAGAATCAAGTAGGTTCATATTGGGAAGGGCCTACAGAAATCAGACAGAATCAATATGATCTTAATTTACCAAGGTTTACAGAATCTCAAGGAAGCCATATGAATTCACAAGGCCCAAATTTCAGCCAGTACCGGCAGAAGCCACAAGATGTTTATAATTTTACTTCTTTTGGTCAAGTAACAAATAACATTAATTTTTATGGTCAAGTGTCTGCTACTTCTAATCTCAAGGAAGAGTTAACTGAGGATCCTGAAACTAACTCAAATAGTGCTACAGTTGAGATGCTAGAGGAATTTTGCAAAAAAGGGGATGTTAAAGAAGCTGTAGATGTTTTGGTGTTGATGAAACAGCAGGGTTTTCATGTGGATTTGGCCCAAATTTTGCAATTAATGAAGGCATGTGGGGAAGTGAAAGCTTTACAAGAAGCGAAAACTGTTCATGAACACCTCATAGGATCATTTTCACCTCTCAAAATAAGCATCTATAACAGGATTTTAGAGACATACTTAAAATGTGGTTCTACAGATGATGCATTTGATGTGTTTGAAAAGATGCCAAGGCGCAATCTGACATCTTGGGATACTATGATTACAGGGCTTGCTAGGAATGGGCTAGGAGAGGATGCCCTTGATCTGTTCTCTCAATTTAAGCAGGCAGGCTTGAAACCAGATGCCAAAATGTTCCTTGGAGTGTTTTACTCTTGTGGTGTCGTTGGTGATATTAATGAAGGAATGCTTCACTTTTCATTGATGAGCAGTGATTATGGTATTGTCCCTTCCATGGAGCATTATGTGGGTGTTGTTGACATGCTGGGAAGTACAGGGCATTTGGATGAAGCATTGGAATTCATTGAAAAGATGCCATTTGAAGCCAGTGCTGATGTCTGGGAAACTTTAATGAATCTCTGCAGAACTCATGGGCTCTTGGAACTTGGGGATCGTTGTGCTGAGCTTGTGAAGCAGCTAGATCCCTCTCGCTTGAATGAACAATCAAAGGCAGGTCTCATACCTTTGAAAGATTCAGACCTTAAAAAGAATGAGAAGAAGAAATTGGCAAGTCAAAGTCCTCTTGAAGTCAGAAGCAGGGTCAACGAGTATCGTGCAGGAGATACATCACATCCCGCGAATGATAGAATCTATGCACTGCTAAGGCGTTTGAAAGAACATATGAAAGAAGCTGGTTATGTTCCAGAAACAAGATTTGTTTTGCACGATATAGATCAGGAAAGTAAGGAAGAAGCTCTTCTTGCTCATAGTGAGAGACTTGCTCTTGCTAATGGTCTCCTCACTAGTCCAGCTCGTGGACAGATTCGTATTATCAAGAACCTTCGTGTTTGTGGTGATTGTCATGCTGCATTTAAGATCATGTCCAAGATTGTTGGCAGAGAGATCATAATGCGAGATGCCAAGAGGTTTCATCATTTCAGTGAAGGGTTATGCTCTTGTCGAGATTTTTGGTGATCAAAAATAGAACTTGAGGTATCATTTATCTTGACATTCTGTTTTACTTCTTCAATTTAAAAAAAAAAAATGAAATTTAGAAGCATCTGAAGCGAGTAATTTATAAGATAGTAAATTTATAGAGAAGATATAAATAACCTATCTAGTTATAATTCTCATCGTCTTGTTTATGATATTTACCTGCAAACCCTGTTTATATATCTTCTGCGTGTCTAGAACATGAAAGTTTTGTCCTTTCCTCATACTTTAAGATAGTTTCACTAAAGATGAATGGAAGAAACTTTTATTCTTTTATTCTTTTTTAGGCAAGGAACAATGCTTGGCTTCTGATTACTGGCAGTATGTTCAGTAATAGGTATGTGGTATAATAACTGTTTTAACTGATTCCTCCATTGATGATTTTTTTTTCTTTTGTTTTGAATTTAATAACATGTCATGTTTCTTGATGAACTTTTAAATATTTTCAGAATTTTCAGATCTGGTGTGCAGAAAGGTGGGAGCAAAATTGAGTGAATTTTTAACTAAGCTACCTTTTCAATGTAAGAAAGTGAGTAATATCATCCAAATTAGCACTAACCTATTCTGAATAAATAAAAGGAAACAAATAAAGAAGATTTTTTAGGTTGCCACCCTCATCATACAAAGTCCATATTAAAGCTTCATCTTTTAAAGAAGCTTTTTAGTTTTTTTTTTTTTTTGTCTTGCAGGGTCTATATTCCACTTCATTTAAGGTTCCCGATGTTTATGGTGTTTTCCAATTCAAGGTTGAGTACCAAAAGCTAGGTATAAAAGTTTATCCCTGTCAAAGCAGGTAACTATTTGTGTTTTTCATGATCCTGGATACAAATTTCTATCTTGAGACCTAAATCTCTTGCTAGTTATCTCATTTTATTTGAAGAATGGAAGCTTGTAACAATGGAAGTTAAAATTCGAGAAATATTTTTCTTTTTCTCTTTTCTTATTCGCAAATTTGTTTCATTTTTCCCCCATCCAAGTATTGTCATCTATGATTGCCTTTATGGAGGGAGCTATTGCTTTGGGTCTTTCACAATTCGTAGTATATATTTTTCGAATTTGTTACGTAATTTGCTAACATATGGAATTGGATTGCATTTTCCTGTCAGGCCATATAGACACAATGAATATGAAAGATTCATACCTGCTGCTTACCCTTATTATGGAGCTGCATTTTCTATGGTACCACCTTTTTACTCTCTCAACCGTTGTTAACTTCATAGAAGCTTATAGGTAGACCTGTCAATTTGATTCGAACTTGAAAACCCAACCTGATTAATTCGAATTTCAACCCAACCCAATTTGACTTTGGAAAGCCAACAAACCGAATCTGAAAGTGACCGAAACTAGGAATGATGGAGCCCAAAATGACCTGAACAGGTAATTCGAAACGACTTGAACATGAGTGTCAATTCTGAATGGCAAAACCTGAAATGACTTGACTGCAAACTCAAATGACCCAAACTCAAAGTAAGGAACCCATAAAAGAGCTTTAAATCCAGAATGATCCAAACCGAAATGAACTAGAAATTTTAGACCCAACTCAGACAGACATGATCACCATAATTATGAGCTTTGTTTCTCAGAGAAATCACTAGGGTGAAATATTAACTTCTAAAATGGCCGTTTATTTTTGTAGATGGCAGGATTCTTCATCTTCTCCTTTGTCCATCTCCACAATAAGTAAAGCTCTAGCATCTCTAGCATGCAGGCCATCGACCGTTGGATTCGAAATTTGAGTGAAACAATGATGCAATTGAAATGTTTAGAGTTTTGAATTTTATGCGTTATGATATTTATCGGATAAAGAAAAAAAATTCCCGTAGAGATATCCGTTCAGTTTACCCTACTTTCTCTGTTACGCTGTTATTATTATTTTTCATTTTTGACTTTATTTTGTTTTTTTTTTTATTGAAAACTTTCCTTTTACAAAATAACTTGATAATAACAATAAATAAATGGGAAAAAATGACATAACAAAAAGTATCCAACACAAATGTGATTAACTATTAAATTTTTCCAATAAAAATTGTTACTTAGTCAATTTTAATTATTAATTATTAAATCTTAGTTAAATTAGTCATATATTTTTATTATTGGCATATTTGATGAAATTTTCAATGATGTAATTCCTCAATTTATTTGATAATTTCTGATAAGCATGATAGACAAGTTCTGAAGTTGCAGGTGGTAAGTAGATGGAGTTAGGAGGATATCTTAAGTATTCAATTTTTTTATTTGAATTAAATTAAGGATAAATTATAAATTTTTGTTTGTCTTAGATTACATTTTAGTCACTTATATTAGAAATGTTAACTTGATGTTTAGTTGTTGAGATGAAAATAGGTTTTTATTTAATTTGGATTGTCACGTATGATATTTAAGTTAACATTTAAAACCTATTTTGATTGTCACGTAGGACCGTTGTTAAGGAGGTAATAGAGATTAACAGTAGAGTGATTACTTCGTAACAAAATGATAACGTAAATGAGTAAATGTAATATTTTAAATATAAGTAGTTAAAATATAATTTGAGGTAAATAAAAGTGATTATTTTTATAGTTTAAGTAATATCATAAATCAAGTTAAAATGAATGTTTATTTATTCTGTTTTTGACAAACTATTCAGAACATTACAAAAATGTTATATAAATAAAATTAAAATCTTAAAATTAGCACTTACAAACATTTGCAATTTATCAAACAAAAATAAAATTATATTTTAATAAATTATATTTAATTGTACTTTGTATTTTACAAAATCTGAGCAATGATTTTTATAGTGCTTACTAACTTCTCGGTTTTCTTTTAAGGATTAAATTGTGATAAATTAAAATAAAGAAGCTAATATCTCAATTTTTATAAAGTAGAAGATGGAATTCAAATTACACCAAAAAAATACTGTTTTACTTTGACAGTGAATAAAGAGAAGAAAAGACCGGAAAAGAAAAGAAATCCCATTAAATTAAAAAACAAAGAGAGAATTTATAAAAACTTGGCAAACAAGCGAAGCTCTTGACAATTGTTTTTTCTTTCTAATATTACTCCAATTTTAAAGAGATTTTTCACCGGTTTTTGTCACTCCCTAAAACCCCACGATGAGTTCCATGGAAATCGATTTCAAGCAATATGAACTCCGCTGCCAATTACGAGGCCACGAAGACGATGTAAGATCTCTATTTCCTTCGTTTCCTCTCAATTCCATTCGCCATTTTCCTTTTTAATTTCGAATCAGTTAGGTTTTGAAAAAAAATAGGGTTGCTGGAATTTTTATTTTTTAGGTTCGCGGAATATGTGTTTGTGGAAGTGAAGGTATAGCCACTTCTTCTAGAGACAGAACGGTTAGGTTCTGGTCTCTTGATTCGTCAGATAAGCGTAAGTATGTTTCGTCTAAGATGCTATTAGGGCATTCGAGTTTCGTCGGTCCATTGGCTTGGATTGCACCAGATGAGGAGTTTCCTGAAGGTAGAATTGTTTCCGGTGGGATGGATACCATGGTTTTTGTTTGGGACTTGAGGACTGGAGAGAAAGTGCAGTCATTGAAGGGTCACCAATTGCAGGTTACCGGTGTTGTATTGGACGGTGGGGATATCATTTCCTCATCGGTTGATTGGTGAGTTAATTACACTGTTGGATGGGAAATGGTTTGCATTTTGTGTGAAATAGTTATGTTTGGTTTTTTCATTTAATCTTCAAAATAGTTAACCATCTGTTTCGCAGCACTTTAAGACGATGGAGGAAGGGTCAACCTGTTGAATCCTGGGAGGCACACAAGTCAGCCATTCAAGCTGTAATAAAGCTTCCTTCAGGAGAGCTAGTTTCAGGTACATCTATTCTCTATGACATTGCAAAATTTAATGACACATTTTTTCATTGATCCTAATTCATTTACTTTGTTGGTATAAGTGTTGCCTTCTTGTCTGTCCATGCAATATAATCTTGCTGGCATTCAGTCTTTGTTATGCAAATTGACAAAAATTATTTGGTCATAACAGTTTTATCTGAATTGTGAATGCACACAAAAAGTTGGGGAAAAGAGTGTATGGTTTAAAATTTTTAAATTTACTCCAGGTTCAACTGACACAACCTTGAAACTTTGGAGAGGCAAGACTTGTTTGCACACTTTTTCTGGGCATACTGGTAAGTATCCTGCTCCCCAAATTTACCATGCTTTATTCTTACTGGATAGGTAGTTAGGTATGAACGCATTCTGTGTTTAATGGAATGCAATTACTCAGGAAGAGCATTTCTTGTTATAAAATGATGATATTAGTTTGCACAAGCACTCTCACACTTGTGGATTGTGCAGATACTGTTCGGGGTTTGGCAGTTATGCATGGATTGGGGATTCTTTCTGCGTCCCATGATGGGTTAGTATCCTTTACCCTTTCTTTCATCATTCTATCACTACAAGTTAAGACTACAAGGAGGCTTCTCTTTCAGTTCTAAATTCATCTTCATTTTCCCTCCTTTATCTCTCTTTTAGTTATTTATCATGTTTTTATTGCTTGAATGTATAGTTGCATTAACTCCTACCTGTTTTATTTTCGTACATTAGTTCCATCATGTTATGGGCACAAAGTGGTGAAGTATTAATGGTGATGGTTGGTCATACTTCCATTGTCTACTCAGTTGATGCTCATGTTTCTGGGCTTATTGTCAGTGGTAGCGAAGATCGTTTTGCAAAGATATGGAAAGGTGATTGTTTCTGCCATCTTTATCTCTGTTTAAAATAACCACACTCATGAATTAGTAACTAAGGGCTGAACCATATCTCACGGGGTCATAAGACAGAGTAATTTTTTAGTTGACTTCGGAGGACTATCAGTTCCTCATCATTAGATAGCTTAGTGAAGTTTTCAGGGAATCTTATTTGGTATTATTTATCAAGCATACCTGAAAGCATAACCTGTTCCTTAACTTGGGTATATTTCATCGCATAAGGGAACATATTATCTTCTTCTTCTTTTCGCTCTCGGTGGTAAGTTTTACTGATGTTTTACTTATCCCAAATACTCTGTAACTAACATAACTGGTTATAGGCTTTTATCTTTCTTATACTTATAGCTAAACATGGATTTTACATCATTGGAATTATTATTATCACAAGGATAAATCTTCTTATTGCAGATGGGGTCTGTGTGCAAAGCTTAGAGCACCCTGGTTGTGTTTGGGATGCTAAATTTTTGGAAAATGGAGATATTGTGACTGCATGTTCAGATGGAGTTGTAAGAATTTGGACAGTAGATCAGGAGAATATTGCAGATCCTGTGGAACTTGAGGCATATGCTTCAGAACTTTCCGAATACAAATTGAGTAGGTATGATCATATAACACTTTCCAATATCTTATGCTTACCTTATTGTTATAGTATGATCATCTCTGCTTTGTTCACCTTTTCTTAGTACAAACATGGGGACTGTTTGGTAACTATTTATGCCTTTTCCAATTCTCATTCTTCTTCTTGAATTTCAATAAAATATATTCTTCTCCCCAGTAGTTCATTGTGTAATTTTATGATTTGTATGTGGTCTTCCGGATCACTCAAGAGTTCTAAGGTTTTTAACTTTTCAGCTTTGCCTGATATCCATCTCTTACCTTTCTGTTTGTATTAGGAAGAGTGTTGGTGGCTTGAAATTGGTAGATTTACCTGGGCTTGAGGCTTTGCAGATTCCAGGTGTGTTCCCAATTGCCTGTACATAGTTAGTTTTCTTATGCTGTGCTTGAGTCATTCTTATTCTGTTTAATCTAAAGATGTAGAAATACTTAATTTCCCTTCTCATTGCATTTCTTTCTGATGATATCTTTGCTAGTAGCAGTTGAATATTGTTTAATGATTGGTGTATTTGGCCAGGAACTAGTGATGGCCAGACAAAAATTGTTAGAGAAGGCGACAATGGTGTAGCTTATTCATGGAATATGAGAGAACAGAAATGGGATAAGGTAACTTCATTCTAATACTTTGCAGTTATTTTCCTTATCATTTAGAAGTTTCGTTCTCACTCATCTTGAGTGCACTGTTCATTTTGACAATTAATATTCTGTGAGGAACATGAAAGCCTTGATGTTTTTGTTCCTATTTATTCTGCTCTTTTGTTTCATAAGTTGTTTTTATCAAATTGTTAGTGGTTAACATAAAAGAAATGTCTTTGTTTTTTTTTTTAAATTTCAAGACAAATCTGTTCCCATATAGAGGTAAAATTTCTGGTGGACCATTAACTGGTGATGTGGTCTGCCTTCTTGTTAATTTTGGCTTAACCATGCATCTACAAATTATTATATTTTGCATGTTGCTGTCTGATTCAGATTGGTGAAGTAGTTGATGGTCCAGATGACAGCATGAAGCGTTCAGTTCATGATGGAGTTCAATATGATTATGGTTAGCAGCTTTGCTTCTTACTCATTTAAGGTTAATGAATTAAATGTAAATGCATTCTTAATTTTATATATTCTGACTCAGTATTCGATGTTGATATTGGCGATGGGGAGCCTATTCGTAAGTTACCTTATAATCGATCAGGTATTTCTCTATTCTTAGCCTTGTGTTTTCTGTTTTTTCCAAATTAATGCATTTTGCTTCAGATCTTTTGGGTCTCGTTATCTTTTTGCCCTTCTCTCTTTCCCCAGCCTAGGTTCTTTGTAAAGCTAAAAAAATGACTACATCATCTTTTACCCTCTAATGAACTATAGGAAGCATGTGTTCTCCCAGCTTGTTATTCTTTGTGAAAATTTAACTATGGTTCAGGCATGCAATATTACCATATATAAACATGTTTTTAATGAGGAAAAAAACATTTTAAGGACTACCTCATTATTTCTTATGATCAAAATCATGATAGGGAACATGATTTTTAAAATTTACATTATAATTTGAATGACTTGCAAGTGGCATAAAGCAGACAAATTGGGAATGCAACATAACATAAAAGTGATAACATGGCCTGCTATCTTTCCAGATAATCCGTATGACACTGCTGATAAGTGGCTTCTGAAGGAGAACCTTCCTCTTTCTTACCGTCAACAAATCGTGGAGTTTATACTTCAAAATACTGGGCAAAAGGATTTCAATATTGATCCAACATTTCGTGATCCATATACTGGCTGTGAGTATAATATGTTTTCAGTCCTGAGCTTCGCTGTTGGAAGCCCTTTATGAGTTCCTACTCGTACTGGCTACTTTTTTGCAATGATTAATGTCTTCTTGTTTTTCATTGCAGCTAGTGCTTATGTACCTGGGCAGCCATCATATGCTTCTGGTTTGTACTTGGTTAATATATAGAGATAGATTCTTTTCTGTTTCCTTCTACCAGCTCTTGTTCTACTCTGCCAACATCAGGATTTCTTTTGAACCTTGATATATATTCACATCAATTTTGTATGCAGGTATTTCGGCTAAACCTACCTTTAAACATATCCCAAAGGTTTGTCACTACTCTCTACCTTTAAGCACATAACACTTACAAGTACAAAATAGATGTTCTTAAAATCTAACTCTTGCCTTCTCTACCAGAGGAGTATGCTCCTAGATGGAATTGATTGCTTAAAGTACCACAAATAATTGTGGTCAAAACTTTGCATTTAGTTAACTATGCTAAATATTCTCCCACTCCAAACCTATGTGTAAACTATCAGTATTGCATCTCTGAGCTGTTTTTTAACTTTCTTGTTGTCATTTTTCAATAAGAAAATTTGTTTTAGTTTATTCTTTGTTACTTTTTATTCCAGAGAGGAATGCTGGTTTTTGATGCGGCTCAATTTGATGGCATCCTCAAAAAGATTTCAGAGTTCAACAACACACTACTGGCTGACTTGGTAGGTTCTGCAATCAATAATTCTTATTTAAAAGTTTACATTTATTCTTAATTTTTGTCTATGATAGTCTTACGTTGTACCAGTATTCTTCATAATATTTTCTTAGCTTACTCTTTAACTTTTGAATCATCTTATACACGACTTTGTTGTGCTGATAGCTCATTCTTGTATATCAAACCTCAACTTGAGAAGCTATAACTTTTCTATTTGTGATTGCTTTGTGAGTCATAACAGTTCCCTTAATAGTATCCATCCCTGGTTTTAGTTTTATCCATTGGTTTCATAGGGACAAGTTTTGACTAGCCTAATGTTCTGTGTGCAATAACTTATTTGTCGGGATTTCCTCCCTGGTTTATTTTCGCTGCTACCTGCTATACCATTGTTATTCTGTTACATCTTTGTGGTTCTCTTGGATTGATATAATGGATCCATTGACATTCTTGTGAAGGAAAAAAAGGACTTGTCTTTGACAGAACCGGAGATCTCTAGACTGGGTGCTATTGTTAAAATTCTGAAGGACACATCACATTACCATACAAGCAGGTTTGCTGATGTTGACATTGCGTTGTTGCTGAAATTGTTGAAATCATGGCCAGTTGCCATGATATTTCCTGGTTAGTGTGGAGAAGATTTTAAGCTTTTAGTTTGCAGTCTCTTCTTTGGGTTGTTTATTTGGTATTGGGGTGTTATTTAAATTCTGCTTTGACGGAGTTTTGTTGGCAGTTCAACTCTATTTTATTCAAATTGAAGCACCACTCTATGTGAAAAGCTGATTTAGTTAATTATCCTTTCTTTTATTTTATGATTTTAGAGGGCTCTATGCTTGTTTATGTCAACTATAGTCCCCTCCTTACATGTTTCAAATCCTTTGTTCACCTTCCCAGTGGCTTGCTTCTATTTGTGCAGTTATTGACATGCTGAGGATGACCGTTCTGCACCCTGATGGGGCAACAGTACTTTTCAGGCATGTTGAAGTCAATGGTACCTAACTTAAAAACTTTCTCTGCTATTTAGTCTACCTTTCTCTTTGAAAAGTAATTGTTGCAACCAGAAATGTCTAAAAAATGTATATTTTACTTACGTCGTATAAATGAATCTATCCTAATATTATTTGACAAACTTCCAATGAACAGGTTAGCTCCTATTTTATTGGTGAAACCACTAGATAATTTTATATGCAACTATTCCTCTTTGTTATGTTCTGTTTTAAGTTTTAACTTTGAATTTATGTGCTGAACTAGATGCGGTGATGGAAATGATTATGAAAGCCACGACTGATCCTGCACTTCCTGCAAATCTTTTAACCAGCATCCGTGCTGTAACTAACTTTTTCAAGAATTCAAGCTACTATGGCTGGCTGCAAAAGCATCGTAGTGATGTAAGTTTGCCTCCTCTATTAACATTGAAATGTTATTTTGGTAAATCAAGGTTTTTGATATTGCTTTCGGATGCTTCTGGTCTGCTAGGTGTAGACTATTTTTGTTTTCCTCTTCAGTTTAGGGTTTTGCCTTATTCATCAAACAAAAAAATTTAATAATAATAAATTGTAATGATTTTATTCTCTTCTATTCTTGCAGATTCTTGATGCATTTTCAAGTTGTCTTGCATCACCAAACAAGAATTTACAGTTGGCTTATTCAACCCTGATACTAAAGTAAGCATTCTGTTTATGTAAATATGCTCACATGGGTTTACTTTAGTGAAACCATTTGGGACAGTTTAATTATTGCCCCTTCTTTTGGATATTGTTTGTCCTAAAAGCTCCTAGTTAACCTTTTCCTTAAGTTTTGTTAACTTTTTTACTATGGGTTTTGATGTTGAAGAGAAGAGGACGGAATTGCTTATATCTCCTTTATAAATTTGCTTTTATTTCTCAATTGTTTTATACATGTTTTTAGTTACACTCTTCGATGCAATTCTCATGAGTGTGCTTTGCAGTTATGCGGTGCTGCTAATTGAAAAGAAGGATGAAGAAGGTCAATCCCATGTTCTTTCAGCGGCTTTAGAGGTTTGCCTAACTCAATTATTCCCTAACTTTGGAATTGAATTCTATATATTCCTGATTTTATTTCTCTTCTCTAAGAACTCAACCTTGTGCATGTAGCAATCAAATGCACTGATATTTTGTTTAGTAACGATCTTCAGCTACAAAAATCATGAGCTTCTTTCATTGTTTTCCCTTTTGACACAGATTGCTGAACAGGAAACTCTAGAGATTGATTCAAGATTCCGAGCTTTAGTTGCCATTGGATCACTGGTATTGTCCTCTTAACTCATTCTTACCTGCAGCATGGTAGTTATGATTGACCCTGTTTTCATTTGGATTTGTTCACCACATGACTGCAAGCATAACAAACACTTTGTTCCTTTCCACTTGATTAGGCTAATAGTAAATAAAATATCCGCTAGCCCATTTCACAATCTACCTTTTGTTTCTTGGTTTGTTTGGCTTTCAAATGCTGTAATATATACATGTTCCGCCGTTTCATCTTTAAGGAAAAGAATATATTTAAACCCTGCATCAAAGTTGATGGAATAATTGATGTTTGTATCTTTGAGCTCATAAACATCTATAACCAGCTTTCTTTGAAGAAAATGCAATAAGATTTTTAAAATTATTTTTAAAAGGCTTATTCTCAAGAATTCTAAGCAGTGTTAAGTGATACCATTAGGCTTATTCCTCTTTATTTTGCAGATTTACTTGTTGGAGTTTTACTTAATTAACTTTTTTTCCCCAAAAGTAATTTTGGTTTTGTTTTGATAAATTAAATGCTCCATACAGATGCTTGAGGGTCTGGTGAAAAAACTAGCAATGGACTTTGATGTTGGGAACATTGCCAAAGCAGCAAAGGCTTCTAAGGAAGCCAAGATTGCAGAAATTGGAGCTGACATTGAACTGTTAACAAAACAGAGTTGAAAGCTGGTGGTTCCTAGTAAGTTGGCCTTTTATTTTCCTTTTCTTACCAAACTCGTATGAAGTTCGAACCTTCGAGTCACAGGGATTTTGTTGTATTATCCGAGGCATTTGCTGGAAAAGCTTAATACCTTTAATTTTTCCTAGAGGGGGGAAGTTTGGGGCTTTATTCTAGTTTGTGCACTGCAACAAAAAAATCCTTGTTCTATGGACTTATTAATAAATATGTCAAACTTTACATTGTTTGCAGGATGAGAGAGAATGGTCGAGAGTTTGGACAGATCTTCTGTGTAGGGATCAAATTGGAGATTGCGGAGAAAAGTGGGTCGGAAAAATTCATTTTAACCAATCATATATTCCGGGGAACTTGGGGGCATCATCTCATAAAACCCAACCGTTTGCAGCATATTTTGCTTGCTTTATATTACTGTTTACGGATGGTAAGACAGCTTGGGTGGTTGATCTTTAGGCTTCATTTGTTCACAGAAAACAGGCAAAGCAAAATGATGCAAAAATGGATCAAATTGCTGGTTTTCATTTGATTTAATGATGCGTAGTTTATGGTCACTTGCCAATAACTGGCGACATGAATGCACACATAAATAATTGAATACTTCTGCATCTGGATCGTATCATGCAAAAATGCCTTCATATTCAAGCGTATTCCAATTATAGTTTTAGTCCCTCGACTATGCTAAAATTTGAGATACAATACATTTGAAGTACATTCATCTATACGTGTGTTTGTATAAAAAAAATTAAGAGATCGTGGGTAAAAATAATTGTAAAAATGTTGCTAATCTAAATGAATGATAGTTTTGTAAATTATTGTATATTTGTAATTTAAACCCTCCAAATTTCATTTCCATTTAGAATAAAACCTATCATCACCTCCTAACAACATCCTATTCAATTTAATCCTAACATTCCTGTGTTTCAAATGCCAATGCCTTGGCTCAATCCTCTTATGCAAACTAAACCCAAAATACTGCGGAAACTCCTTCAATTCCTCCAAGCTCCTCTCCATTTCCCCCACTAAGAACTCATATTTCGGCCTCAAATTATCCTCCACATTGTACCCAAATATCGCTGGCATCCTCGCACAAACCATCGCTGCTTCTTCGTATCTCAACCCTATGCTCCTCAAGAACTTGATCTTAGCCTTCAATTTATCCACCCTCGTGTTCAATAGAAACGCCTTCTGTTTGCTCGGCTCGTTCAGTTTCTCGACGCCCAGTCCTTTGAGGTACTCGACCGTGGGTTTCAAACAGTATTCCACGTCTGAGAATAAGATGTAGGGGCAGTGAACGATCAATCCGCGGGATTCTTGTGCGGTGGCGTTTAGATCGGTGGTTAAGAAATCGAAAACCGGTTCGATTTCGGAGGTGGAGAAGTTGGAGGAGAAGAGTTGGGGACAAAGGAAGGTAAGGCGAGGGAAATCGGTATCGTGGATGCCTTTGGATTTGAGGAAGTTGACGGTGGAGATGAGGTAGTCGGCGGTTTGAGGGGATGGGAGATTGCGAGGGTTGGTGTTGGGATGGATAATGCCTATGGCTTTAAGGTAGCGGAGGTTTTCGCGGTGAGATGTGCGGAATTTGAGGTAGAGCGGCGGCGGAGGGGTTTTGGGTGGCGGGATGTGGAGACAAGGAAGCTGCATTGAGGATTTGTGTTTGGTTAGGCTGCGTTTATTGGAAGTAGATAAAGGAGCAAGTAGATAAGGCACGTATGAAGCTATGGTGCCACATAAGCCACTTGTTTATGGACTATGCTTCTTGCATGGGTAGGTAACAAATCCTTCTTGCAAGAATTTGAGATTTGAGTCATTTGACGACCATGATGGTGATTGGTGTGGCTGTCTGGCCTGTGGTAGCTGTGTCGGAGATCGGCACTCGACACTCGACAGTGTAATGGTTTAGCTTTTGGGAATTGGGAGAAATGAATTAGTCGATTAAGTTAGGCTTTTTACTTTTAGTTTTTTTAATTAAATTATTTACGTAATACATATTAAATTAATTATTAAATTGGGTTGGGTTTTAGTTTTATAAATTTATATTTATGTTGAGTTTATAATTAAATTTAGTTTATATTTATTTTTTAGGTTGGGTATAAAATTATTTTTTAATTTAAAACATTAAATTCGGTTTATTTGATTATTTCAGTTTAGATCCCAAAACCAAACTAAATTAATCATTTAAACTAAGATAATTAATCAAATAAATCGAAAACTGAGTTGATAAAAAATTTATTTATTTAATTCGGTGAGATCGATTTAATCAATTTTATTAACTAAGATTTCAACTGAAAAGATATGTTATGACTCAATTTTAACTGCAATATTGTAAGTGAAAGAAAATTACTATGAATACAAAATTATAAATTTATACCGTTTATTCAATTAAATTGATATCCAACATAATGGTTTAATTCAAAATTAACTATTAATTTATTTGATACAAAACATTATACTTGACTGGATTGATATGTCATGACTCATAATTTTAATATTTTTATATTTTAAATTAAAATACAAAAATAAGATTTTTTTAATGATTTTATTAATTGTTTTCTATAATTATGTTACAATAATAAGAATTTTATTATCATATATTAAATTAATATTATACATAAATTCGATTAATTGGAGAATTATATGCCCTACACCAGATTTCAATGGATGAAAAAATTTTAAAAATTTAATTGAATTCAAGTTTAGGGATAAATTAAAAATAATAACACGTTTTGGAATCAAAACGTGAAAAATTGTAAGTTTAGGACTAAATATTCGTGTTTTTTTTTCCCTTAACACTGAGGATTTGGTTAGGGTTTAAGGCCAGGAAACCCAGAGGTGAATAAAGAAGCACAAGGGAAAGAACTTAATAACCAAAAAGAAAAAAAAAATGGATACGGCTCAAAACCCAGATTCAGATCATAAAAAAACCGACCTTCCTTCATCGGCCTCGGTCTATCTTGATCCTAACTACTGGTAAACCATTTTTATGTTCTCCATTCTTGTCTCTCCATTTTTCTTTTGAATTTTTTTATTTATCCCAAAAAGAGAACTTTTTTTTTTAAAATTCTATGTGTGTTTTGATTTGTTATTCTTTGTTTGTATTTCAGGAACCAGCGTTTCTCTAATGAAGAACACTATGAATGGTTCAAAGATTATTCTCATTTTCGCCATCTCATGCAATCCCATATCAAACCCAATTCCTCAGTACATTCTCTCTCTGTCTCATTGTTTTAAATCCATTTTGCTTCATATTTTTTGTACTTATTTTGAAGGAAAACTCTAGTTATTCAGCTAAAAATCTATGCTTTAAGGCTTAAGAGAAAATGGGTAGTCGATTATTTTTGTTTCTGAGCTCTATTTGGGATACTGTATGAAATTCTTGATATTTTAGTTAAACATTGTAGCAAAATAGCAGTTAAATTTGTTGGGTTTTTGAGTTGGGGTTATAAGTTATTTGCTGCATTCATAATTATGGATTGCTAGTTCGATTTTCATTACGGTTTTGCTCAGTTCTGGTTAGAAAGGTATTCGGTTTACTTTAACATGATAATGATGAAAAGTTTTGCATGATGAAGGTGCTGGAACTGGGTTGTGGGAACTCACAGTTGTGTGAAGAGCTCTACAAGGATGGTATCACAGACATAACTTGCATTGATTTGTCATCTGTTGCGGTAGAGAGGATGAAGGAAAGGCTGTTGTCTAAGGGATACGAAGGTGTGTTTTGTGGATATTTTCTGAAGTTGCTATTGTGTTTTCTTTTCTTTTCTTTTCGGTTCGGCAGCCTATTAGAATTTGAAGCTTGATTTGAGTCTATGATGAGTATGCAAATATGAACTGTTGTCTGACTTTGTGATTCAATTTTATTGCCTTTGTCGTATGAGTTTTATTTGCTTATGTGGCATATCATTGAACTATTGCGCACAACATATTCAGAAAGAAACTCGTGCCGTATAATATGTTTATATGATATCTTATATGGTTAGTCTATCAATTCAATGTTCAAACTGAAATGATTGTATCGTAGATAAGTAGATGGCTTTTTTTAGTCTTTTCATTCGGAAAGTAGTAAGCCAGGCTCTAGAAAAATTGAGCATAAAACGATCATGTTGAGTGCTGAGGATATTAAGTGCTTGAGTGTGTTCGACCTCACATCCTCCAGGTTATTGCAACAGCAACAATGCCAACCGAGCTCAGACTCAATCGGCAGTGTCGGACTTTAACATTAAGTCTTCACTTGTTGGCCATATGAAAACAAAACTAGATAAGGTTTTAGGACTTAACCAAAAACCAAAACTAAATACCAGTGTCAACTTTCATTGGCAAATTCGTTCGTCAAATGTCCAAAAGATATCCATTTTCACTTAACTGTTACAAAAATATATGATTATTTTTCTTATTATCTTGATAATGGCGAAAATTGGTTTCATTCATCAGTTCTTTTTGCTTTCTTGTAACCTCTTTATCAGAAATAAAAGTCCTGGAAGCAGACATGCTAGACCTTCCCTTTAGCAATGAGTGTTTCGATGTGGTTATTGAGAAAGGAACCATGGTAAACCAAAAACCCAGGATGAATTTTCTTTCACATATCATATAATTAACATTTCTTTGCCACCAATTTACTTTTTAATTGCTTTCTCTTATTGAGTCCCATTATGCCGATACCTTTTTTCCCTCTTCGTTTTATCTTTTTTTGAAGGATGTACTGTTTGTGGACAGTGGGGACCCATGGAATCCACAGCCAGCAACAATATCCAAGGTCATGGCAATGCTTGAAGGTGTTCATAAAGTTTTGAAACCCAACGGCATTTTCATATCTATTACTTTCGGCCAGGTACAATAAAAAAATTCATTCAGATTGTCCTTTTAAAATGTTAAGCACATTGTTCTTACTTGGAACTTCATTCGTATAGCCACATTTCAGGAAACCTTTCTTTCATAATGCCAAGTTTACGTGGTCAATCGAATGGAGTACTTTTGGAGATGGATTTCACTATTTTTTCTATATATTGAGGAAGGTTAGTCTGGACTTCATGGTTGTTGCATGGCATTAATATGTTTAACAACTTTTCTTTCGAACATGCAAATTGTTTACTTACAGGATTTGAAAAGTCTGCTGTAAGCACTTCATGTTATATCATCTGAATTGCGTAATAAATAATACATCAACAAGTTTCTGTGATTAATCATCTTTCGAAGTTAAATTATGAACCGCGTAAGCATTGTATCTGCAATTTTCTGGTGTAAAATTAACACCTTTTCGCATTTTCAGGGAAGGCGGTCTTCAGATGATGAGGACTCCATCGAAAAGATCCAGATGCCATCAATTTCTCTATATCATGAAGAGTTAGAGGGTGAAGATTATATTTTTCGGACCAATATCGAAGAGTTAAACAGTTAGCTCGGGCAACTATCACTCTTCTACTTTCAGCTTCCCTGCCAGAACTGTGCTAATGAAGTCGAAACAAGGCAAATATGTACCTTGAATGCCATTCTATCTGTGCAATGTTTACATCGATGTGATAGGATTTAAGTTATCTGGAACTGTTGCTGACAATTTCGAGTCTGACTGGCTGTTCAACCTTTCAATTGTAAACTTCATCGATTCGGACCTTGTCTGAGTAATGTTACTATTGTAATGGAAACAAGTTACAGCTAAATGTAGTTTCTGCATTTTGAGCTAATGACTGTTCATTGTTGTAATGCAGGCTTCATCTAAAGGGTACTTTTATAGTTGTGTTAGATCCTGGATTGAGGTTGTCCCAAAAAATGGAAATTTTTTGATGCTTTATGTATCTTTTAGGTTTAAGCCATTTAGACTTCATCTCTGCAATAAATTTTTCACAATAAAAAATGGAACTTGTTTGTGATTTATTTATACTAGAAATCCTATCACACGTTTATACATGTAAAAACTTTGAATTTAGAATATTAAGGTGTATTTAAAACTTTGAATTTAGAATATTAAGGTGTATTTAAAAATCAGATGTAATAAATAATGAAAGGTGTGATTTAATATTAATTAATAATAACACTTTAAATATGTAAAATTTTAAAATAAAATTTAAATTAAATTGTGAGAAAAATTAAATTTAAACACATAAATACTTCAAGTTAAGAATATTAAATGAAAACAATTATTTATTATGGTATTGTTATCAATATTAAGTCAATATCGAGTTAATTTTGACGGAAGTAATAAAACTTTAATTGAGTGGTAAATTTAAGGTCTTACTAATACAATTTACATGTGTCAAAATTCTATCATATGCATATTTTTATATTTTTTAAATAAAAAGACTAAAGTATTCTCAAATAATATAACTTATCTTAAATATGAAAATATATTTTGTAATTTCCTCAATTGAGTTGGTGCTCAGTTGACTCGTGATATTAACTCAGTCAAGTTTAATAATAACATAGATAAGGTAGTCTAGTATAATTTGATGTGAAAAACCTTTAAATTAGAATGTAAAAATCATAATGTGTGAGTCTATCTAATTTTTAATCAGATTATGATTTGTGAGAAGTAAGCATGAGTAATACATTCAAATCCAAATTTTCAAACATTACCCAAACAATTGCTTCAACTTGATCCAAATATCCAAATAATTTAATTCAAAATAAATTTTGTTTATTTATCTATTAGTAAGTGGCCTTTTATCTTAATTATTTTTTCTTTTCATTTTAAATCACTTAACTGTAAAAATTATAAAAATATTCATACAATTATTGATAAATTTCTTTTTATCTACCAATTATACAAAGTTACAAACTAACTACTTAATTATTCAATTATTATTTTTAATCAATTTTTCATCTACTGCAATTTACTCTTTAAGATTCTGTCGTTTCCTCTCAAAACCCGGGCAAAATTGGTAGAAGAATTAACCGTTGAAATTGCCCAATTGATTGGTCCACACCTAGGGTCAAATAACCACATGAATCCATTATACCTGTTGAGCATTCACAAGTTCCCTTAACAATTTACTTTCAAATACACCCAACAAAAATATCAAGTTTCAACCCAAACACAAATAAAACATAAAACAGCATAACATACAGTAAACCATTTCAAGTCTTTAACAAGCTTCAAAGAATAGAAGCTTGCATAACACGGAAGCAACAGGTAATAAAAGACATCGTAAGCACACTCAATCACACGTACTTCTTAGTACTCATCATCTTCACCCTCATCACCCTCAGCTGACTCAGCACCAACTTCTTCATAATCCTTCTCCAATGCAGCAAGATCCTCACGAGCTTCTGAGAATTCTCCTTCTTCCATACCCTCACCAACATACCAGTGAACGAAGGCACGTTTGGCGTACATAAGATCAAACTTATGGTCAATGCGAGAGAAGACTTCAGCAACACTGGTGGAGTTAGAAATCATGCAAACAGCTCTCTGGACCTTGGCGAGATCACCACCAGGGACAACAGTGGGTGGTTGGTAGTTGATACCGCACTTGAATCCAGTAGGACACCAATCGACAAACTGAATGGTGCGCTTGGTCTTAATGGTGGCGACTGCAGCATTGACGTCCTTGGGAACAACATCACCACGGTACATCAAACAGCAAGCCATGTACTTTCCATGGCGTGGATCGCACTTAGCCATCATAGATGAGGGCTCAAAGGCACTATTGGTGATTTCAGCAACTGAGAGCTGCTCGTGGTAAGCCTTCTCAGCAGAGATGACTGGGGCATACGAGGAAAGCATGAAGTGGATTCTTGGGTAGGGAACCAAGTTGGTTTGGAATTCAGTCACATCGACATTCAAGGCACCATCAAACCTCAGTGAGGCAGTCAAGGAGGAAATGACCTGGGAGACAAGACGGTTAAGATTGGTGTAGGTGGGCCGCTCAATGTCAAGAGAACGCCTGCAAATGTCGTAGATAGCTTCATTGTCAAGGAGAACAGCCACATCAGTGTGCTCCAAAAGGGAGTGAGTTGAGAGAACACTGTTGTAAGGCTCAACAACAGAAGTGGAGACCTGAGGAGATGGGTAGACAGTGAAACCCAACTTGGATTTCTTGCCATAATCGACAGATAAACGCTCCAAAAGGAGAGAACCAAGACCTGATCCGGTACCTCCACCAACAGCGTTGAAAACAAGGAATCCTTGAAGACCAGTGCAGTTATCAGCAAGTTTCCTGATGCGGTCCAAACAGAGGTCGACAATCTCCTTGCCAATGGTGTAGTGACCACGGGCAAAGTTGTTAGCTGCGTCTTCCTTGCCGCTGATGAGTTGTTCTGGGTGGAAGAGCTGGCGGTAAGCACCGGTTCTCACTTCATCAATAACAGTGGGTTCAAGATCCACGAAGACAGCACGAGGGACGTGCTTCCCAGCACCAGTTTCACTGAAAAAGGTGTTAAAAGCATCATCACCTCCTCCGACAGTTTTGTCACTTGGCATCTGACCATCAGGCTGTTAACAGAAACAAAACCGTTCATAAGAAACTCAGCTTTCAAAGCCTAACAGCAATAAACAGATACATCCCTCATGGATTTAAAGCTAAAAAACAGAATACCAATTAAACCTGATGGGAAAAACCGACAAATTTAAAAACACAAACAAAGATTAACCGGATCCGGAGCAAGAAAAACCGACACCTTAAAGATTCAAACAAAGATTAACCAGATCTGATTAAACACGAACAACAGAGACCTAAAAACCTCAGATCTAGCTTTAAAACTTAACAAATCCAATAAAACCATATAAACGCATAGATAAAAACAAATACATCATTAGATTCAGAGGTAAAATACAGATCTGAACATAACTAAGCTACAAACGCTGAGACGAAGAAGCATAAAACACAGATCTGAATCAAAACGAAAGGTAACATTAACAAACGTAAAATCATAAAGAAAACGGGAAAAATACCTGGATTCCATGCTCGAGACAGTAAAGCTCCCAGCAAGCGTTTCCGACCTGGATACCGGCCTGACCGATGTGGATCGAAATGCACTCTCTCATTTTCGATTAAGAAAAATTCTAAAAAGCAATAAAGGAATAAGAAGAAGAAGAAGAAGAAAGAAGGCGTTTATTAAGACACCTTCTAAGATAAATTCAAATTTGAATATTTGGAGAGTGGTGAAGGGGGTTATTTATAGGCGGAGAATGGGGGGACAAATACAGGTATTTGAGGGTGATGTTGTAACTGTTGTGATTAAGATTAGGTCAAGACAGCCTTAAATGATGACGTGGCATAATGTTATTGGTCTGTTTAACTATCGTTTTAACTACGGTTAGTTGGCTTTTCTAATTTTTGAATATTTTCAAAATTTGCCGCCCGGCTGTGTAATTGGGTTTGTTGTAACCAGCAAGGTGAATCCACACGGTTGGATTTAACCAATGTTATTTGAATAGGGTAAATTGATTGGGTTAGAAATCAGTTAAGGTATCGATTTAAAATGTATTTTTGAACAAATTAGATTAGGAATAGTTGAATTGATTAAAATAATTTTTTAATTTTTTATTCTTTTAAGTTTTTAATCAAATTAATTATCTAAATGATTCAATCATCGATTCGATTTAAAAATATTAAATTTAATAGTTATGAAATTTGTATAAAAATAATAATGTAATTCAAAAATCAAAAATATATATTAAAAAATTATAAGTAGTTGAACTAATTAAACCCGATCCAACAACATTAAACTAGAAAATTCCTACACTCCACTAATATCATCAACGTTAAGAGATTAAAGAAAAAGTTTACCTTAAAATAATTGGTTGAAAGAAATAGAGCATAGTTATGCGGTAATAATGGAATAAATAAGTAAGAGGAATTATATAATTTTGTTGATTGAATTGAATAGATGAGTAATACTATTACATTATTTGGTTGAATAAAATGATTTAAGAAATATGTAAGAAATTGATAGAAAATGATAATTTTACTCTTTAATAAAAATTTTAATATTTTACTTAATATTCTTTTTAGTAAATAAAAAACAACAATAGCGAGATAAAAGTGCACTCTAATTCAAACTAGACAGATTAGACCCTATCATAAGCAGTTCCCTAATCGACGGCGGGGATCCTCCATCAAATTAAATCTCATTAACTCTGGACGTATAAATTTTGTCAACTGATCTACCATTGTAAGCGTACTATGTAACAACCTTAGTTTTGTTATCCTACCATTCGCAACACCTCCAGCAAGAATGGTCTCAACCAGCAAGACATTGTCACACTTCAACTCTAACTTTCGAAACCCTTTATCCTATGCCAAGCGAAGCCCTTCAAGCATCGCCCTTGCTTCCACCTGAAATATAATACCCTCTCTAATTGTCATTGTAAAACCACATCGCCTGTTGCCATTAGCATCTCTAACAACACCTCCAACAGAGGCATAATTCCTTAGTGAGAACACAACACCATCAGTATTAAGTTTAACGTAACCCTTCTCAAGACGAGACCAATGTGAAGCTATTGCCCTTGGATGAAAAAAAGACGGCCTAAGTTCCTAAGATAAAACACTCCGCGTTCAACTTGTGCCTTTATCCACAAGTTATTGCACACAACTGTGATCATTCGAAAAAACAAACTAATTCTGATTCTTCCAAAATAGCCAACACATAATGGAGAATAAAGAATTCCAAGGGATCCTATCATCAAAGCAAGAAGTAACATTTTCTAAATTCCATTTCAGCCAATCCTCAAGAGAATGAGAAAAGAAAAGTACATGGCTCTGACATGGTACTAACGTCATCCAAACTGCATGTGGAAAGGAGCAATCCCTCTCCGCATGGAGACTCGTCTCAACCCCACATCCACATCGCAAATAATGACAATCAGTAGTCATATGTCTTCTTAATCTTTCCCTATTAGTCAGGATCCTATTATGCCAAATGAGCTACAGAAAAACCTTTACTCATTGTGGTTTCTTGGCCTTCCAAACTATATTCCATTAAATAGAAGAGTCAGTAGAATCAACTTGGTATAGATTCTTAAACATTTCATTGGATGAAATGTAACAGCCTAATTTTCAATGGTATCGGGAATAGAGATTTGAGATCACCAAATCCGACGGGTGAGTTAAAAATTTAATAAATTAATACCTATGAGTCAAATGCGAATATAAAAGCATTTTTGAATTAGTGAATTTGGTGATTTAAAAGAATTAATTAGGTAAATATGGTCGAGAATGAGGTATCGAGACCTCAACTTCATAAATCGAGCCATAAATATTTTTAGAAATATTTATGGAGTGTTGGTGAGGTAGTATTAAAATTTAGTCAGAAAATTTTTACGTTTGGGTGGTTAATTAAATAAAAAGGACTAAATTGAAAAGGGTGTAAAAGTTGCTAGAAGGATTAAATAGCTCAATTGTCAAATGAGGAAGGACCTAAATTGAAAAATAATTAGGGGCTTAAATTTATATGTTTAGAATCATGAATGAGTCTATTTTCAAGAGAAACAAACGAGGACATCATTCGAATCCTGTACAAGAAGATAATTAATTTTTAGTGAAGAAAGGTTGGAACTATCAAACAGCAGAACAGGGGAGACTTCAATGAATAAACTGTATTAATTGGCCTAACCAAAAATTATGAAATTTTTATGGTAAGAAGGTATATGAGTCTAGTTTCAGAGAAAATTAGCGGATCTTAATTTGGAGTTCTGTAGCTCAAGATAAAAATAATTTAGTGACTATGACACAGATGTATAGCTTGAATATTCACATAAGTAGATAATGAAAATTATGGATAATGTTACTTACAAGTGTGTTGTTTATACTAAGGATGTGGATGGAGAGGAGGAGGAGGAAAAATATACATATATATGAATAACTCGTGTATAAATTGATCACATGCCCGGTTATAATCGATGAGTGTTGGATTAGAAATGATATAATGTTTTATTTGGAATATTTATTATGAAATTATGATTATCGTTATAATACAAAAATTGAACTTGTGAATTTATATGGCTAAATTTTAGTGATTATTTGTTAATTTTATGAATTTTATGATGAGTTATTTCATATGTATTGATGATAAAATCGTGAATAATGTAAAAGCATGAAAATTGAATAAATGATCAAATTGAGCATTTCAGTTCAGTGACAAGATGAATTGAAGGAAAAAACCATGGTTGGACCATGGAAACAAGTGATAAGTGATAGCTTCGGCTACACTTATCTGATCAAGGACAAACGAAAGTGATAAGTAATAACTTCGGCTACACTTATCTGATTAAGGACAACTGAAAGTGATAAGTGATAGCTTTGGCTACACTTATTTGATCAATGGCAAATGACAACTGAAAAGTGGTAGCTTCAGCTACCTGATCAGTGAAAAGTGGTAGCTTCGGCTACCTGATCAGTGAAAAGTGGTAGCTCCGGCTACCTGATCAGTGAAAAATGGTAGCACCAGCTACCTGATCAGTGAATAGTGGTAGCTTTGGCTACAAGTGATAAGTGACAAGCGATTTCTGTATAACACCATATCTGGGATATGGTATCAGTGTGATATATGCTACTGTATAAGACCATATCTAGGATATGACATCAGTGAGATATGTGATTACGTGTAAGACCATAGCTGGGCTATGGCATCATTATGTAAAGATGTGTGAGACCATAGTTGAACTATAGCATCGAAAAAAAACCCGAAATACTCAATTCCGTAAGATGTTCACTAATTTGAAGAAGTTTGGTAAGTATTACATGGAATTATGTGACATAAGGAAATACGAGTTGATGAGACATGAGCATAAAACTTGGTTGATGGATGAATTCATTTGTGATTATATATTTCTACGCCTTGAGTGTATTATCCGTATGAATTGGTATTCCAAATGGGTTAATGAGAAAACTTCTAGTATGAAATAATCTAAGTTCGAAATGAAATATCATGAAAACGTACTTGAAATACATTGGTATGTATTGTATATGCTATTTGAATTCATAAATGTGGAAAGCAAATGTATGTGGAAATATAAGATGATGATATTTGTACATGGAATTTATTGATGAATCGTACATCAAAATTTATATGATAAATTTTAGTGAACATTGAAATTGAAATTTGAATAAGTGATTTGGCAATTTAAATCGTAATTGGTAGGAAGAGTTAGTGAATTGCATATTTATGAATTGTTACACGTATTTGTGCGAAATACGAGGAAGTGATGGTAATTGATACATGGAAATATGAAACTATGATATATATATAAAAACATGGAATATGTTTAATAAATGTGTTCATTCATAATTATAGAATTATGTACCTCATGTGTGCTAATTGCATAAAGATGATATTTCAAATACTTTAGTGAATAAAGCTTAAATATGAAATAGTATGAAATCGAAACAAATTGTTATGAAAATGTATTTAAATTATCTGTAAGTGTTTCGTGCTTCTCGGTAATGTCTCGTACTCTATTCCGGCGACAGATACGGGTAGGGGGTGTTACATGAAAACTCATCACTTGCCCTCCACTTCCAAATTAATTGATCTGGCATGCTTAATGATGACGGAGGAATCATCTCTGCAATATAATTCAGAATCGAACAAGGAGCCACTTCTTCAACCGCACCCAATCCCAATCTCATACATCATAAATACACAACGTATCGATTGGTTATCCTGTACCAATATAGAAATCTCTAAGTGGTCTATGCAATATTAGCCAAATGTCATTCCAAAAATTAATCGTTCTACCATCTCTAATAGTCCATATGACATTATTTAGAACATCAAGCCAAACCTTCGACAATGACCTCCAAACAAAAGAGCAATTGGTTATTGTAATAGACACCAGTAGAATCCCATCCATCTTATACTTTTTTCCGCAGAATGCGAACCTAAAACGCCTTTATATTAGTTAACAATTGGTAGCCGAGTTTGAGGATAAAAACTTTGTTCTGATCAACTAAATTTTGCAATTCCAGGCCCCTTCTCTCAACAGGCCGACAACAATCTTCCAAAACTAAAAGTGTTGGTTTACGTTCTAATGAAGAAGATCCCCAAATAAAGTTCTGAGCGTGCTTCTCAATTTCTCGACATATGGAAATAGGCAAGTGAACGGTGCCCACAAAATAATGGGTATGACTAACAAAATAGATTTAGCTAAAGCAATCCTACCCACAAGAGAAAGCTTATTCGCATCCCATCCATTGAGCTTCTTTTGAACTTTATCCACTACAAACTCAAAGTTCTGCTTTCTAACTCTCCCATGAAACAATGGCATACCTAAATACATACCCAAATTATCTACATGTTCAAAAACGACTATATTGCAAATATCATTCACAATATCAACAGGAACATTAGGAGAGAAGAAAATTTGGGACTTACTTCTATTGACTCTTTGCTCCGAAAAATGGCAAAAATATTCAAGATATCGTTGATTAAGCAAGCTTGCCTCCTATCAGCCTCCCCAAAAAGGAACAGATCATCCGCAAAGAAAAGGTGTGTTAATGCTGTTCCATCCTTAGAGAAACGAAGCGATTTCCAACCACTTAAATAAATATAAATATTATGAAAATTAAATAAATTATATTCATTAAAAATATTATGCTTGTTTGACAATTGGCTAATAATTGATTGTTGATTGCAATGACTGGTTTGACCAACCGATTCTATTAACTAATTTGACCAACCGATTCTATTAACTAAATTGACCAACTCATTCTATTAACTGTTTATTTAAAAGTGTTTGCTAAAACTTAGCCGATAGTGAAAGTTGATACGTGTAAAATGACAAATAAGGGTATGATACATTTTATTTTTAAGTAATGTTTTGTTTATAATACTTTAGTCTTTATTGGATGAACTTGTTGAAATAAAACACTATTACCAATGAATTAAAACATCCATTATGGAAAGTAATTAGTGAATATTTTAAAATATTAAATAAAAACTTAAGTTCCTTATTTGTAAATATTAACATGTGGAAATTGATAAATAGCAATGGTGTATTAATATAATTGTAAATTATATTCTTATTGATAATTATGTCATGTTCTTAGTATGTAATTAGTGATAATTATGTCACACTTTGAATAAATTTGTCAAGTAACATATTTCAATTAATATAAAGTTGAGTAAGAAATCATTTTATACAAGTAAATTGAAAATAAATTAATAATACATAAATATTCAAGGACTTGATTGAAAATTTCTTGAGGCAATATTAATTTTTGTAGATTCACTGTAGAATTTTTTTTTTAGAGAAAACGAGAGAATGGAAGCTACTAATAAATTGAGTATTAGGTTTGAGAGCATGTGGCAAATGGGGTAATTTTTGAGTAAGCACGGTCAAATATGTCATTCCATATATCTAGTTCCCAATCAGCTGTCGAATCCCAATGTGTTTTGTTTTGGAGGTTTTAGCTCAACAAGCTCTTCTAAACCTTCATTCACCAAACACTACAATTAAAATGTTTGACTACTTAATCCTCCATTTGTGCCCAAATAAGCTAAAAAAGACTCAAAACTCTATTTACTAAACATCCTCGTTAACTTATTATCATAAATCATGTTAAAATTTTTTAACCTATTTTATTACAATATTTGTATAATTATATTAAAATAATCTGAAAGGTTATCAAAATAATAATTATTTAAAATTAAATAATTATATATTCATAATTTATATTTTTATTAAATATTATAACATATTTAATATTTAATAATAGATATTAAAAGTAATAATACTGTAGTTTCATTAAACAAAAGATTATTATAATATATTTATGTATATAAGTAAACTTGTCCATAATCGGGCTATCCGTATGCTATAGTAGGCTCAACTCGACTTGAATCAAGCTTAAAAGAAGATTTTTGTTTCTCAAGATGGCTCAGCTCGACCCAAAATCGATTTAAAAATTAAAAAATAGATTAAAATTCAAGTTTAATTATAAATATATAAAAATAATATAAAAATATTAATATTTGAACAGTGAAATGTTCTAATAGGTTAGGTTGGGTCTAGACTTGTACATGGGTTAAACAATTCAGCCCTGCTCAAAGGCCTTCTCGAAAAGTGGGAGGATTTGGGCAAAAATATAGGTATGAAAAGTGGGCTTGAGAAAAAAAAAGGACCATTTAGAAAACGAGTTGGGTCTCATGCAAAGTTTTTTGGCTCGGGCCGGCCAGACTTGAATTTGGAAAAAGGGAAAAAATTTGTTGTTGTTTTCGCACTATTTTGCTGTCATTTCACTATTATGTTGCTACTATTTTGTTGTTATTGTCTGGATATTGATAACTTTTATTTTATTATTATTTTTGCTACTATTTTAGAGACATTTACTTATTAAGTTGCACCTATCTTAGTGTTGTTTAAGTATAAAGACTTTTTTTAGTTTATTTTCAATTTGTTGGAGAACATTTATTTTAATATTTTTAGTTTTTTTTATGTATTATGTATTTAATTTTTTATATAAAAAATTGTAATATTGATGGGTCGGTTTTAGCATTTTTATATAGACCAAGTTTGGACAAAATTTTAGGTCCATTTTTGGACCAAGTACGACCCTATCAAACGAGCCTAAAATTTTGTTAAGGTCGGTCTTGAACCCGACCTGCCCCAACTCATGGACACTTCTAATCGGGTCAACCTGAAAACAAGCCTAGTTTTATCTTGTTTTTTAAATTGATTCACAACTCGACTTAATCTCTATATTTAAGTGATAATTTTAATTGAAATTATGAAATTATATTTAATATAATATATTTTAAAATTTACTTAATATTATAGGATATATTATTTATTTATTCATATAAATACTTTTAAAGGCAAACATGTATATTTTTTATTTGATATTCAATGTTGCGCGGAATAAGTATCACCAAATAATTGCTATTAGAAGAAAAAAATAAATAGAAAAGAAATAATCACCCTATTAAATGAGTTATTCTTCCAACCAAACTAATAAATCACATCGTTCATTATTGAATAAGAGTGAATAGCTATTCGATTTCCCCAACCAAATATGTTGTAAATGCAGTGATAGGGCACATCTCAAATTAAAAAATAAAATATTATTAGTAACGACAATCACAAAATTAAAAAAAATAATAATCTTTCATTCACCATTACATTCACGTTATATATAACCAAAAAAACAAATGCCCATAAACAACTCAATTCAGAAAAAACAAATCAAAACAACAAGCCAAGAGAAAGCTTGCCCTAAAGGAGCTTCGTCTGACCTAAAGATCCCATGGTCACTGCAAATTCCAAAGGAAATTTATTCAATATTATCTCACGTCTTCTCCCATCACTTCCCAAAGACTTTAGTAGTGATTGACTCCCCTAAAGTTCATGTTAGGTCCCATAATGTAACATTCAATTGCATCCTACTAGGATTATTTATGATTCAACCTTTAATCCTTCTCAATTTTTAGGGTACACATTTTAGTCACCCAAAAAAAAAATCATTTCAATTTTGTCAGATTAAATTTTCATTTTAGCCATTCAATCATTAACTTTGTTAATGTAAGTTGTGTGATTTTGTGCTAAATGGCACTCGATGGTGCTCACTACAACCTGCCACTAAGGTAATAAAGATACTTGTCATATTTGAGTTGACAATTTTATACAAAAAAAAATAATATTTGGACTAGTTATTGTGTTGATGTTTTAAATATACTATAGTCCATCTATGGAAACCAATTTGTGACTATTAAAGATTGGTTAGATTCGAATGAATCAACACGACCTCTGTTTTGTGGAGAATTGGTCAGGATTGTAATGCTGATTTGGAATGTCATATATTCATAGGATTGTGCTTTTGTTGGTTGTATTATAATTTTTATTTTCAACGAATTGCTTTGTATTCATTTAGATTCTATGTTCGCAAGCCGAAATTGATATATGATACGAGGTTTGTCTAGGTGATGTATGTGAACATATTGAGAACACTTGTATTTGTTCATTAAGGAACTATTTGTGTGAATGTGCAAACTAATTTGTAAACATTGGGTGTTTATTGCCCAAATTATCAGGGGAGAATTTAGAGGTAAGTGTTCTAGTATTTAGGTACGAATGTGATATCTCTATACCTTAGGAGTAATAGAGTGTGATTCACTTGGTGTATTATGGATTAAAGATAGTGAAATAACTCACATTGTTAGGCTTCGTAGACGTAGGAAAGCCGATTTATGTAAACAAACTTTAGTGTTCTTTGTATTTGTTTGCACAAGTTTTGCAATGTTAAGCTATAGTGGCTATTGCAATCAAACACTTCCATTAATTGTTGCATTATTCAATAAACATCAACCATAGGTAGCAATAAAGTTCACAATAACATCCGACTTAACACGCCGCATCATCATTTTTTTTACTATTTTCTTTTGCCATTTGATGACGGTAACTTGGTGGGTATGTATAAAAAGATTCAATTAGGGAGTTTAAGTTTCCATCTTGGATATCAAAGCAAACAAAAGCTATAACATGATAGGGTTTAGATCCAAATCCTATCACGAGAGTGAGTTTAGTGAATTTAATGGAAATTTCATGGCTTAAGAAAGCTTTAGCTGCATCATCAAACAAGCATCAATGAAGTTTGTTATATAGGAATAAGTTAAAACATGATTTAGTTTGTAGTGGAGTTAATGCTTTTAACATAATATGTGTATACGGTGATGGATTGTTAGGTCTTTTTGAAGGAGGGAATGATGTTAATAGGAAGGAAAAGAGGCATATTACTTCAATGGAGTTGGATGAGGTGATGGAGAAGGTTGAAGAGGTTGGGGAGAGATTAAAGTATGAAATGAAGAAAGGCAAGAGAGGGATTTCGGGATTGGAGAAAAGGAGGATGGTGTCGATTGTGGAAGTGGCGGAGATTGCAGAGTTGTTTGTTTTGTTTGAGGTTAAGGTGGTTGAAGGCATGGTGGAGTTTGATGAAGGGCAATGGTTGGATTTAGAAGGCAGCCTTGGAGACATTTGCTTATTGGGATAATTATGTTGTGAGGTGATGGTTTTATTTTGTAGTGTATGAAGGTTTTTTTTTCATTCCTTTATTCTTTCAGTGAATTATTTCAGGGTTGGTAAGGTTTAATTTTAGCATGAATCAATGTAAATATGATTTTAACTAATTTGATTTTTAGTTGCCGAATAAAAGTTTCTTTTGTTGATTTCTTGACAGCTTTTTATAAATTTCTGAAATTTGATATTGAGGAAGAAAGTTATGGTGAAGAAGAAGATGAATAGTAGTGAGTCCAAAATTGAAAAAAAAAAAAAGAGAATATATGGCATGCTAAGTCAATCATCATTATGGAATTTATGGTTGAGTGACTAAAATGAAAAAAAATTCTAATGGTGGTGACGAAATTGAAATAATTTATTTTTGGGTGACTAAAATGAAAGCATCTTAAAATTGAGTAGCCAACTAATTAGTTTACATTTTATTTTTTATACATCACGTCTAAAATAAACTTTTTAAAATTTTAGCAACATTTTTAAATTGTTAGTTGGTGGATCTGTCAATAGCAGAATGGTGGAGTTACGTTTGATTCATGGTATCATTAATCGTGAATGGAAGGTGCACATTCTTCATGTTCCAAGATCCCAAAACGCGGTTGTTGATCATATGACAAGGCTTGCATTATCTGATCCTCTAAGTCTAGTCATTTTTGAAGAGCTTCCAATTTCGGTCCAAAGACTTCTATTAACTGATAAAAAAAAGATGTGTGTTCTTTTCTACTACAAATAAAATTGACAACATTTTTAGCATTTTAAGTAAATCTTCACAAAAAAAACCTTTTTAACTACCTCTTAAGATGGATATTACAATGTAAATACTTCAACCAAATGACACGGTATCTTTTATAGTTTCATTTTAAATAACATTTTATATTTTTTATTATTTTATCATGATTTCTATTACGCTTCCTTTTGAGTTAATTGAATTTTTACTAAATTATAAAGCTTGAAGATTAAAATTATAAATTAGTCAAATGCAATGGAATTAAATTTAAAGATTAAAATATAATCTACATACAAAATGCATTACATTTAATAAAAAGTAAATGACCTTCCTTATAGATATACTGGGGTCACAAATAGATAGGTTTTAATTTCTTTATGGGAAGAGTAGCTGCTAAATTAATATTTAAGTTTTTATTTTCAATTTAATAAATAGTTTTTTAATATATATTTAATAAAACATATGATATATTTATTCATTTTCATTTAAACCCATTTATTTATTTGCATGTAGGTGTTATCATATCATTTAACTGTATATATCTATACAAAGATAAATTTTTACATACTTCATGTCTGCTTTTAGAATTTATGTTAGGGGTTCGTGGCTATCTATTCTAATAATGGTATTTTTAAGATTCGAATTGAGTTCTCTCATTGAGAGTGCAATATGTCTTACCATTGCACCCAACTACTTATTGGCATAAGAATAATTATTTGGTATACTTACATTAACTTATTTTAATTTTATCATATATTATTAGGTTGTATTTTATTTTATTGAAAAATGACATGCAAAATCTCAACTCTACTTGCCTTTTTCATATATATAAATATCATATTTTATTTGATGTAAGAGATTATTTGGTGTAAATAAAAATATTAATATGAGCGGGGATGAAAGAAGTTCGATGTCTTTTAAACAAAATATGAAGTTTGATTTTTCTGATTATGGATGAAAAAAAATAGCTAAAAGATATTTTCCTCAAATTACAGATAACTCAACATGGTTATTAGATACTAAAAAGTCCCAACTATAATAAAATAAGAAAAACTACTATTAAATTATTAGTAAGTTTATAAAATATCACTAAATTATTTGAGAATTTTTGTTTAAGTCACTAAATTATTCAAATTTTTTTACTTAGCCATTATCTTTGTTAATATTTTTTAAAAGTTCAACTAGCAAGCTCTAAATAACGATTTGACGACTAGTACCTATTGACTAGTAGAAGAACATATCTTAAATTCGAGTCAATCTGATGGTTAGTGTTGAAAATCAAATAAGAAAGCAGTTTTAATTTTAGTTTACAAATTCATGAAGTTTAAAATTGTTTCATGAGAAAAAAACCTAAACTATGAAAGAGATTGGAAGGAGAGCTTTCAGTTGGTGTAGGCGGTGAATAGAAAAAATCATATAACAACAATTTGAACAATTCAGTGACTTAAACAAAAACTTTCGAATAGTTTAGTAATCATTTTGTAACTTTTGAAGTTAAGTAACTAAAATATAAATTTATTAATAATTTAGTGACCTTGGGTGTAGTTTAACCAAGAAAATATAAACCATCAAATAAGTAAAATTGTAAAAGTATAGGAGCCTATTAGCAATTTAGCCATCATTTCTGATTCATCCCAGGAACGAAAAGTAGAAAGAACACAAAGGAGGCGCGCGGCTATATAAAAGTATTCTGCAGTTCCTTCATCCTTCTAAATTATTTTTCAGTGTAGTCACTTTCTTCGATTCACCTCACTCGTCTATTTATTTTCTATTATATAGTTATGCTTTATCTCCTTCACTAGCCTACGCTACAAAGTACGTTTTTATTTCAAATTTTCTTTTTAATCAGCCGCCCATTTCAAATTGCAGAGTGATATTTGAATTAGTTTGGTCATTAGGGCTGCGAATGTTTTTGTTGTTGTCTTTTTTAGTTCTTTGTTTGGGTTTTGGCATGCAATGATTTTGATTTTTGGGGTAATTGAGTAATCTGGGTTTTTGTTTGGATGGAATCAGTTAAAACCTAAACAAATTGATTTCATTTATCAACATTCTGGTTACTGTTTAAATGCTCTACCCAATGACTCAAAATTTGATCTTTCCATTGTTTCTTTGTATTTTGGGTATATGAAACTAATTGAGTCATATGCATAATGCATGTATGACTCTTTGTACATTTAGTTTTAGTTTTTATTTATAGAATCAATGGATGCCCAATAGGGATTTTATAGATGTATGTATTTTGCCGTTTTAGGTTTTCTACGGGTTTAATTAGACGTCTCTGGTTCTTGGTATTTTTGCAATGCTTTCTTGTTTTTGTTAATCTAATTAGTCTTAATCTAATTAGTCTTTTGATCAACTTTGTTATCAGTCAAGAGAAGAAACGAAATGGCAACTTAGAGTTTCTTAGACATGCATGTTCAAGGTGGACAAGTATATATATACTTGGTTTTTAATTATGCCTTTCTACTGAATTTGATGCAACCCGTTATTGTCTCAATTGCAAGTGAAAAGTTTTAATGCTTAATTACCTTTATAAGTTTGAACCTTGAACTGGTTTTAAGGGTTTTTATATTTTCTCTCAGCATTGCCTTTTGTTATTATCAGGACACTTAAGATAAAATCTGTATGATCTCTTAGGTGGTGAAAAAAAATGAGAAATATATGTTTGTAAAAGTGTTAAAAACTGGCCAAGCGCTAGGAGTAGACTATCTAACTCTTTTAGGCTTTCCAATTTTTATTTTGATTAGACTTATGATGAAAATATTATCTTATTCAACAGCTGACAAAAGGGAAGCAAGAAGCATTTGTATCTAAAGTGCATGGTGGAGCAATCATCTTGTTGTTTTGAGCTTTTAGTTGGTAGGATCATTAATTCATGTTTGATTTTTACTTTCCTTCATGTTTTCTATGGGACCTTGTGCAATTTGTAGGAGTCACTCAATTATATTTGACTATTTTCATGAAGTTTCTCAGTTTCATTCTTTCATTAATCTTTCTGAAAACACATGGTTTTTGGCCCTAGTTGCTGTTATTTTGCAAACTCTCTTCCCTCTCTAGATGCTGCTTAAAGGGGAAAAAGGGTTGCTCTGTTTTCATATGGAGGCTTCTAAGATGATCATGATGGTTGTTTGTTTTGTACTGATTTAGGCTAACCAGATTGCTGAGATGGCCAATAACCCTCAGGTCTACTGGTAGCATGTGATTGAAATAATGTTTTTCTGATAGAGGTTGGTGTGAATGTGGTTATGAAAAAATATTTTTTCTTCACTGGGCTTTTGTAACATTCATAACAATCTTCCCACGAGCACTGTGACTAGTTTTATTTTCCTCAGCTAGAAGTGGCCATGCTACAAATAGATGCTAATTGCTTCACTTTTCTTGAATTAGCCTCACCCGCCTCCTAGCGTTGGCTCAATGGACCCTTCTCAAAATTTCCCCCCACCTATGACTGGTCAGGTAATAACTTTTCTTCCAGTTATTCCTAATGTTGATGTCATATTATTCAGTGCTATCTATCTAAACTCTTTTTCAATTTTTGTGTGGGTGTGTATATATTATGCAGTTCCGACCTGTTGTTCCGTCTCAGCAGCCACAACAATTTGTTTCAGTGCCTCCTCAGCAGTTTCAACCCGTTGGCAGAGGAGTTACTGTGATGAATGCTGGATTTCCTTCTCAGACCCCACAACCCCAATTTCCTCAAGTAATGCAGCAATTACCTGCTAGACCAGGCCATATTCTACCTCCGCCACCCTCAGTTTCATTGCCAGCTGCTCAGCCTAATCAACATGTTAATCCAGGGGCATCGGTGCCTCAACCTAATATTCAAGCTCCAAACAACTATTTTCCTGGGGTCCCAGCATCACACCTCTCTTCATCATATACCGTAAGTGATTGAGAATTTACTGTATTTAATGCTACAATTATTTTGTAGAGTTTTTACCTTGATTTTCTACATTCATGTTGTTGCAGTTTGCACCGTCTTCTTATGGCCAGGTAACGGTGTCTCATAATGCCATGGCTCAATATCAACCCATGGCACAATTGCAGGCACCTAAGGTTCCTGTTGGAGGCCAGGTGGGTATCCATGTGAGTCAGAGTACTTCTGTCACATCTGCACAGCAAATTGGTGAACATCCTTCTGCTTCCACAGCTACTATTCCGGTAAGGACATTCATTTGCCTCCAGCATTTTCTACACATCTAAACCAAACACTTTTACTTGTTATATTTCTTCTGCTGCTATTTGTGCGAGTACCACGTTAAGCTGACAAAGTTGTGAACTTTCTGGCTCCTATCCTTCAGCCGAAGCCCACTGAAGAGGCTTTAACAGACTGGATTGAGCACACTTCTGCAAATGGACGAAGGTACATAGTACTCTAGGTTTGGGCTGCTAATAGATGAGTGCTTAAGGCTGGGATTTTGGTTTCAGTAGTGTAAAAAGGTTATATTGTATATTTGAGATGATTGCTTTGTGAGAATGTGGTGGGAATAAGGTATCCTACCAACTTAATTGACATGACTCCTGAAATACTCATTTTCCCTTGTTTGTAATGGTGTTTAGAGAATGTCCAATGTCCATCCAAAACAGGCTGCTTCTTATATCTTGGGTCAATTAATACTACGTAAAAAATTACTAGATGTATTTGTTATGACATTGCCGTTTTTAGCATAGGATTTTACCTATGCATTTTTCTACTTCGTATCCATCGCTTGCACTCTTTATTCTTGTATTTATTTAACCATGGATCCATTTTACCATATGCAGGTATTATTACAATAGGAAGACACGGCAATCTAGTTGGGAGAAGCCATTGGAATTGATGACACCGATTGAGGTTAGTAATGCTAAAGATACAGCTTTTTCTATATTTTTCAGTCTCTGGTTTCTTGCTTATACTATTAAACTGTGTTAGATCCATTGTCCCTTGTATTTTATCTGTTCCAGCCTTCGTGGCAAGTACTTTGCATGATGAGAAAATTAATCTAGGTCCAATGTGGAAATGTATTTCGTTAGCTTGCTTGTAAAGATTGGAATCAAGATTTCCAAGTGCTCACTAATGATTTTTAGCTCCTCAGTCCTTAGTTCTCGCTGTTTTTACAGAACTAGTAGAATGGACTGCCAAAATGTTGTGTTGTTAGGGGTTATTTGGAGAAGCTTTTGTCTATGTCTAGCTTTGATGGAGGAAAATAAATCTTGTACAGAGCATTTTGTCCTTCATCAAGTTTTACTTGATTTTTATGACTGAACCTTTAGAACTTGAGTTCTTTTTCTTTTTCTTTTTTTTTAATTTGTAATTTGTTGAAAGTCTCACTTTCTTGCTTGTCATTAGCTTTCTCATTGTTTCCTCTCTTTCTTTAATTATGCATAATAATTAGCTATTCTGCTCTTTGTCACAAAAAATAAGAATTCATGGGCAATGCTCTAGTAATTTTGACCAATACATCCTGATGAGGCTCTTTAGCATTTGTTTCACTTGCTAGAGATTTCCTGGAGAATGGTTTTGAATTATGTGGTAGTAATCACCATGATGCTTGTGTATTCTCATATAATTTTCTTTCTGCAACTTTCTACTTCAAAGGCATTCTTTTCTGCCTGAGTACTTAAAAAGGTATTTTGTTATTTATATTTTGCTGGTATCCGTGCATGTTAAGTTGTATTAGTCAAATGGTACGTTCTTTAAAGCTCATCTATTGTTATATCTTTAAATTTCTTGTATGACTTCCATAGCTTTAAAGGTGCTTACAGGTACATGCTGTGCTACTCTATTGAGAGGTAGGATATGGTGTGGGTCTTTGCTGCTTGCTCTACCTACTTTTTATCATGAATGTTAGTAATTCTGTCATTCATATTCTTTTCTAGATTCTTTCATTCTATAGAAGGATTGCGTGTTAATCTTTTGGTAAGTGTTGTTTACCATTTTTCATCTGTAAAAGCTGCAGTGCACTTCACTCCTAAGTTTGGTGCCATCTTTGCATGGCCTGATAAAGTAACATTTTTATCTGATTCCCGAAAAAAACTAAAATTTAATAGATTAGAAATGTGGCCATTAGTTATCATGCCTATGATTTTGCTTTTGAAGGTGAAGGCCGACTTTTTGCTTCTACTTCATTTGTTTTTTTAAAAAAATCCCATTGAAGACAAATAATTTAGTGGAAGGTAGAGAAATGGCTTTAAGGTTGTCATCTTAGTTTCTCACTTTTCTTCTAATGGAAGATTTCCTTTTTGTTGGGATGGCTTTTGAAGAATATGTTATGGTAAATCATCTTTGCTTCACCTGGAAGATTCATTCAATCTTGAAGGTCATGAAATTTAATAACCAATGATATAAATGGATGGATTTATGAAAGTGATGGTGAAAAGAGATAGGTGCTGAAAAGAGAGGTCTTTTTCCATTCAGAAATTTATATATAGCATTTTGCTTGTTCTTCCTTGTTATTTGGATTAAATGAAAGCAGTGTAGGTTTGCCTAAATTTGAACTGAACAAGTTTAGGAAGAAGAATTATTCTTATTTTTTCTAATCTGACTATAGCCTTTTAAAGAATAGCAGGAAAAATAAAAAGGAAATAATCTCTAGAAATTAGCCTATCCCTAAAAACTAGTAATTTGATTATGGCTAATAGTACAAGGAAATTCCTAGAACTAAGGTAGAAAATCTGCTTAATTTAAGGAATTCCAACACTCCCCCTCAAGCTGGAGTGTAGATGTTAATCAAACCCAGCTTGCCCATAATTTCTTCGAACATTTTTCTGCTCAAGCTTTTGGTTAACACGTCTGCTACTTGCTGTCTTGTAGGTAGATATGAAACACAAACTTCCCCTTTGTTAATTTTCTCTGTAATAAAGTGGCGATCAATTTCCACATGCTTGGTACGGTCACGGTGTACAGGGTTATGAGCTATGCTAACTGCTGCCTGTTTGTCACAGTATAATGTTATAGGTTTTGTATAGGATAATTTTAGTTCTCCCATTAGCCGTTGTAACCACATTCCTTCACATATACCGTGGGACAAAGCTCGATATTCAGATTCAGCACTGCTGCGTGCCACAACAGATTGCTTTTTACTCCTCCATGTCACGAGATTACCCCAAACATAGCTGCAGTAACCGCCAGGAGCGCCTGTCATTAACTGCCCTGCCCAGTCTGCATCAGTGTAGACTTCTATGCTTCGATTTACATCTTTCTTGAAATGCAACCCCTTACCAGGAGTCCCTTTTAAGTATCTCAATATCCTGTAGGCAGCTTCCAAATGTTTCTCCCTAGGAGCATGCATAAATTGACTTATAACACTTACTCCAAAAGCTATGTCCGGACGAGTGTGAGAAAGATAGATAAGTTTTCCCACTAACCGTTGATATCTCCCCCTGTCTACCTCTTCTCCATCCTTATCAGTTCCTAATTTAAGGTTGGGTTCCATAGGAGTCTCGGCTAGTTTGCAACCCAACAGTCCGACTTCAGAAAGTAGATCAAGAACATACTTTCTTTGAGAGATTGAAATGCCTGCCTTTGACCTTGCTATCTCCATTCCTAGAAAATATCAAAGATTCCCCAAATCTTTAAGTTGAAACTCAAGACTTAAGAACTCTTTTAGTCTTTCAATTTCAATAGAATCATCCCCTGTCAATATTATGTCATCTACATAGACAATGAGAATACAACACTTCCCATTATCCGAGTGTTTGTAGAATAAGGTGTGATCAGCTTGACCTTGAGTATAATGTCTACTAGTCATGGCTTTGGCAAAACGATTAAACCAAGCCCTAGGGGATTGCTTTAGTCCATACAAGGACTTCTTCAACTTGCATACTTGGCCCTTGCTTCCTTCGAATCCAGGCGGAAAATCCATGTAGACTTCTTCGTTTAATTCTCCATTGAGAAAAGCGTTCTTTACATCCAATTGGATCAAAGGCCATTCTAAGTTGACAGCAATTGAGAGAAGCACTCGAATAGTATTCAATTTGGCCACCGGTGCAAATGTTTCCTCATAGTCCAACCCATATGTTTGAGTGAAACCCCTGGCCACAAGTCTAGCCTTGTATCGATCAATGCTCCCATCTGGTTTAAATTTTGTGGTGAAAATCCACTTACAACCCACGGTCTTCTTCCCAGTAGGTAGTTTAGATATTTCCCAAGTTCCATTGTCTTCAAGAGCCTTTATTTCTTCCAACACAGCTTGCCTCCATTTGGTTGACTTAAGAGCCTCTTCTATGTTTTTTGGAGTTTTTATAGAGTCAACATTAGAAACAAAGGCATTGTAGGATTTAGACAAGTTTCCATAGGATACAAACCGAGAAATGGGATGTTGAGTGCAGCTCCTAGTGCCCTTTCTTACTGCAATTGGAAGATAGATGGAAGATGAAGGAGGTGAAACTTCTTCCTCAAGACAGTCCTCGGGTAAAGATGGCATTGGCACTGCTGTTTCTGTTTCAGGCTGCTGATGTCTCCGAGAGTATACACGAAGCCCCTGAGTTTTTTCTTGTTGTTTTTCAGAATGAGTGGGCTGTTTTTCTTCATTAGTATGGTTAATCACCCTTGTTTCTTGTTGCTGAACAGTGGAGATAGGAAAAACAGGTTCCAAAACAGGAAAAACAGTGGCTGTAGGATTTTCAGCAGGTTTTGTAGTGGTGGTAGGGCTGATAGAGTCTTGAGGTATAATGAGAAGATTGCTCAAGGTCTCATCTTCACTAAGTATCTCCCCCTGAAGATGAGAGGCTGAAAAATATGGCTCATTTTCGAAGAAAGTAACATCAAGGGACACAAACATCCGGTGTAAGGTTGGAGAGTAGCACTTGTACCCTTTTTGTGTAGGTGAGTAACCAATAAAGACACAAGTGTGGGCTCTAGGATCAAGTTTAGATCGGTTAGGTTGATGGTTGTGGACAAATGCTTTGCAACCAAATGTTTTGGTTGGGAGATTAGGAACACGAAACAAGGGAAAATTTTTTTGAAGAGTATGTAAAGGTGTTTGAAAGTTTAATACCTTAGATGGGAGTCGGTTTATAAGATAACAAGCAGTGAGGACAGCTTCTCCCCGTAAATACTTTGGTACACCCATAGTAAACATACGAGCACGAGCCACGGCTACAAGGTGTCTATTTTTCCTCTCGGAAACCCCGTTTTGTTGAGGGGTGTCAGGACAAGAACTTTGATGTATGATTCCTTGCTCAGAAAGATAAGGACTTAGGATAGAATTAAAGTACTCTCTCCCATTATCAGTTCTAAGGGTGTGAATTTTTGAATTGAACTGGGTTCGAATCATTGAATGAAAATATTTGAAGACTCTAGAGACTTTGGATTTTTCTTTAAGGAGATAGATCCAACAAACTCTAGTGTGGTCATCAATGAAAGTTATGAACCCCCAAGCCCCTGTGATGTTTTTTACTCGACTGGCTCCCCATAGATCACTGTGGATTAAAGAGAAAGGTTGAGATTGAAAATAAGGTTTCAAAGGATAAGTGACACGAGTGTGTTTAGACAGTTGGCAAACTTCACAGTTCAATGAACTTATTTTCTTATTTAGAAATAGTAGAGGAAACATTTTCTTCAAGTACATGAAATTTGGGTGTCCTAGTCTACGGTGCCATAGCATGATAGAATCTTCTTTTGATGTAGATAAGGGCATCCCTTCTTGTGAACTGTTTTTGTTCCAAAAAATAAGCCATCATCAACTTTAGCAGTGCCAATCATCTTCCCCGATTCCTGTTCCTGAACCACACAACCTAAAGCAGAAAATTCAACAAGTACTTTTTGATCCTTGGTAAGCTTGCTAATTGAGAGTAAATTATAGGAAAGATTTGGAATATGTAAAACTTTATCAAGGGAAAAATTTTCAGTAAGTCTAACTGTCCCAATTCCAGCCACCAGCTAGTAAGATCCATCAGCTATGCGAATCCGAGAGTGATCATGACAAGGTAAATAGGTGTGAAACAAACTTAGATTACCTGTCATGTGGTCGGATGCACCCTAGTCTAGTATCCAGGAAGTTGTGATAGGTTCGTGTGTAGTATTTAAAGCAGTACCTTGAATAGCTAGTGACCCACTGGCTGTAGGAGTCCTGAGTAGTTTATGAAGAGCCTCAAGTTGAGTTTTGGTTAGCCGAAGTTTATGAAGAGTCTCAGAGGAATTTTTGGTGTCACCCATGGGAGTAGGGTTTCTAACAGAGAAAACAGAACAAGAAAAGAGAAGAAAGAGTAGTATCAACTGAATTCCTAATGCTCTAGATACCATGAACAGGTTTAGGAAGAAGAATTATTCTTATTTTTTCTAATCTGACTATAGCCTTTTAAAGAATAGCAGGAAAAATAAAAAGGAAATAATCTCTAGAAATTAGCCTATCCCTAAAAATTAGTAATTTGATTATGGCTAATAGTACAAGGAAATTCCTAGAACTAAGGTAGAAAATCTGCTTAATTTAAGGAATTCCAACATGAACTGACAACTTCCTATTTCACTCCATTTGGCTAAGATGAGGATATTGAACTTGGAAAGATTGTCAGCTGGTTTAGTTGGGTGCAATTTGCAATGCTAGTTTTATGCAACTTTTTTTTTTTGCTGCTTCATTTAGTAATTTGGGCTGGTTAGAGTCTTTAAAGATATTTAATGCTCCTATATTTTAAAGTATTCTTCCCATTTTTTAACATCTGTGTTTTAGTTGCTACCTTCTGCAATTGTAGTGTATACAGATACATTATAGAGAATTTGCTGCTGAATCCCTAAAGAATTGAAAAGGTGGCCCAGGAAATGGGAAGGGGAATGTAAAATAGTGGTCTTCTTTGTGGTTTATTGTATCTTTCATTTTTTGTCACAGTAGATTCATAGTGATTATAAATTTTGATGTGAGCTTTTAGTTATTGTTGAAACTTTTCTTATTTGTTTGTTTACTAAATTCTGTCAATGGGCATTCCATTATGCATAAAAGTTGTGAAGGTTGGTGATACACTAGTCTTTTTTCTTATTTGACCTTTGTAAAGTTTCTAATATCGTCTTTACTATTGAAGTTAAACTTATATGATTGTCAAATAATTTTGTTTGCTATTTGATGGAGTTTTGGCCTGGAATGGGAACCCTCTGAGATTTTTCTTCCCTTTTTGAACTTTTTTCTTTTTCCTCCTCTCAATTTATTTTGGTGATTTTTCCCCCAAGAAAGTCGAGTGTCTACTTACCTCTTATCTTCATGACAGAGGGCGGATGCATCGACTAACTGGAAAGAATATACTAGTCCTGATGGAAGAAAGTGCGTAACTAGAATGATTTCTTTTAGGCTTCTATAAAATTTTGGCATTTTTTATCAGATTCCTTTTTGAACATTGCAGGTATTACTACAACAAGGTTACAAATCTATCAACATGGTCACTCCCTGAAGAGCTGAAGGTCTTCTCTTAAAACAACCTTTTAACTTACTATTCCTGTGATTCTTATCATGGCCATGGCCCCTTACCTTCTCTTTTTGCATTGGTGTTATAATATTCAAGTTGGCCCGTGAACAAGTAGAAATGGCGTCTGACAAAGGACCACAGTCAGAAGTTTCTTCTCATTTTCCAGCTCCTGTACCTCCTGCAAGTAAAGCACAATCTGGTGCTGATACATCGTCTACAATAATTCAAGGAGCTTCCTCAAGTCCCGTTCCAGTGGCACCAGTTCCTTCTACTAGTAAAATTGAATCTGTGGTGGTTTCTGGGTCAGATTTACCTGTTGCAACTTCTTCAACAGTGACCAATGTAGATGTGGTTCAGATAGTTGAGGATACTGTCACACCATCTGTTGCTGTTTCAGAAAGTTCTGAAGTTTCTCTCTCAGTGGCTGATGCTGCTACGACACCGATGTATTGTTATCTTAATTGGTTTTGAGTGATCTTCTTTTAACTTTACATTTTTCATCTTTGAATGATTTTCTGTTCCTTAAATTTTAGGAATAATATCAGCAAAGTTTCTTCTTTGGATATGGTTAGTTCTGAAGGAGTTTCAACACAAAATGCAGATGTATGTGATGGATTTATTCATATTTTCTTCGAGCAATAATTTCTGTATATGCTTAATTGGCAAGATCAGAAGTGATTTCTGTTTTTTCAGGAAACTGTAAAAGAAGTGGTAGCGAGTGAGAAAATTAACAATGCATTGGAAGAGAAAGCAATTGATCAAGAATCTTTGACTTATGCCAGCAAGCAAGTATGTAGCAGAATTTTCCATACCCTTCAGCTAATGTTCCTTTTACAGTTCCTGACCCTTATTACTGACAAAGTAATTTTCACTTCTAGGAGGCTAAAGATGCATTCAAAGCTCTTTTGGAGTCTGCAAATGTTGGTTCTGACTGGACATGGGATCAGGTATCAATAGGTAGTTTGAAGTATGTCAATACCGTTAAATGTATTTCTTGCATTTCTGCGAGCATCTGATATTCTAATTGATTATGATAGGCCATGAGAGTAATAATAAACGACAAAAGATATGGTGCTTTGAGAACACTTGGAGAGAGAAAGCAAGCTTTTAATGAGGTAGATCCTTGTACTGTTTTCAGTTTTAGTCACTCTTATTCAGTGTGCATGTAGCTTGATTGGTTTCAAATTAAGTGACAATTTATGTTGTTCATTATATTTTCATCAGGTGTTGTTTATAATTATCATAAAATTTTCCCATTTTTCAGTTTTTGGGTCAAAAGAAAAAACAGGACGCTGAGGAAAGGCGGATTAAACAGAAAAAAGCCCGGGAAGAATATAAAAAAATGTTAGAAGTAAGTTATTTGCCGCACTAGAGATTGTATAATCTCTTTTTACTAGATTTAATTTTTTTCTTACTCTTGTGATAATCATTGATGTTGTACAGGAGTGCTTGGAGTTGACGTCATCCACAAGATGGAGGTTTGTTTGTTTTATTCCCTACTTTAACATTGATAACGTTCTGGTTTGGGTCTTATACGAAGGTTTGGTATAGCATGGGTATTACATGGCAAGTGGTCTTTGCTAATCGGGTTGTTACACTATCATATTTCAGCAAAGCAGTTACTATGTTCGAAGATGATGAGAGGTATAAAGCTGTTGAACGGGAGAAGGATAGGAAGGATTTTTTTGAGAATTACATCGATGAACTCAGGCAAAAGGTCTTTTTTGGCCCTTTAACTCTCATTTATTTCGGCTGGTGTGTCTCTAAAATGTATATTACCCTCTCATTTATCTGCTAAAACTAGTGCTTTTGGTACATACCAATATGCTTGATTATTTGTGTTTACATGGATGCATGTGCATGCATCACACGTTGTTTGTCTCCTTCCAACTGTAAGCCAAACATCGGTTTGAGATTGTCTGTACTCAAGCCCTATATTCCTGCTCATTGTTTTACCCTGTGATTCCATAAAACTATGCTGTTGGCCCTCTTTTTTAAAGGAGAAAACCTAGGAAAATTGAAAATACTTGAACTTCTAAACACCTTAGTAATCATGTAATCATTTATCTTGGATGAGTTTAGTCGACATAAGCTAAGTTGTGTGTTTATATTTAGGCTTAATTCACGATTTAGACCCTAAAGTGTACTCATTTTCCCACTTTGGTACCTCAAGTATCAATTTCCCCTATTTTGGTCCATTTTGTAAGGCCGTTAAAAAAAGATCTGTTAGGCCACTTTGGCCAATGGAAAAGTGCCACGTGGCTTTTTTGGCTATTGGAATAGTGCCATGTAGGCAATTAGATTTATTTAAAATAAAAATATTAAATTTAAATTAAAAAATAGAAAATTATAATATTAAATATTTAAATACTAAAAAATACTGTTGACTTTGACTGACCATTGATTGGCCTTTACTGACTGTTGACCTGTGTTCCGACCATTGACCAACTATTGACTTGCTTCATGGTGCTATTAGAATCGCCATGTGTCCTTTTTATTTTTAATATTATATATATTGTATTGATTAAAATGTAAAAACATATATAATATATAAAAATTATAAAAATTTAATTTTTTATAAAATTATAAAATATATAATTATATATTTTAAAAATAAAATAATATATAAAATTGAAATTTGTTATAAAAATTAAAAAGTATTTAAATTTCAAGTAATTGCAAAAAACCTTGAAATTTAAATACCTTTTAGAATTTTATAAAAAATTATTTTAGACTTTTTTACAATTTTAATTTTTTTACATTTTTGTAATAATATTATCAATTTCAACTAATTTCTTTTCAATTTTCGTATTTTTGTAAATTTTATTTTTATAATTTATCTATAATTTATTTATTTATTTTCTAGATTTTATATATTTTTCTGAGTTTTTATATATTTATTTCCATTTTTCATATTTTTAATGTGTATATACATTTAATAAAAGAAAATATTTTTTTAACATAAAGCCGGTACATGGTATTTTGTGATTGGCTATCAGTTTCTTTAACGTCTGTAACAAAAAAAAGGACTAAAAATTATAACGGAGGCATACTTTAGTATCGAATTGGGAAGTGATTGATACTTTAGGTGCCAAATTGGGACACAAAAAAATTTTTAAGTACCAAAGTGGGAAAATGGGTATACTTCAGGGGTCAAATCATGAATTAAACCTTATATTGATTGATTTAATAGGCCAAAGGTTATGCCATCCTTTGCAAGTGCATTATCGTTTGCTTATTTGATAAATGTCCTCTTTGTGTGTGTTGGAAAATAGACTTTTTAGGCTTTTACCAATTTTGGGACTATGTTTAAAAATTTGTCATGATTTTTTTTTTCTTGAATTTGTTTATTGCCCAGGAACGGGTGAAGGCACAGGAGCAGCGTAAGCAGAATGTTATGGAGTACAGACGATTTTTGGAATCTTGTGACTTCATTAAGGTACCTTTAAGCTAGTTTCAAGTTTTGCATTTACGGTTTACATTGGGCTCTGTATGAGGTACTACTATTACACTGTAGGCAAATAGCCAGTGGCGAAAAGTTCAGGACCGCTTAGAGACTGACGAAAGATGTTCACGTCTTGACAAAATTGACCGCTTGGAAATATTTCAGGTAATATACTTCATTTGACCGTCAATAGTTCTTATTTTCTAATTGTACTTGCATTTTCTGTGTACTTTTCAATTCTAATTTAAGGAAGGTTTTACAGGAATATATACGTGACTTAGAGAAGGAAGAAGAGGAGCAGAGGAGGATACAAAAGGTGACCTCAGTTATATACTTTGGTAATCATACTAGATGTTTGCATTTTGGGGACTATGATCTGATTTGTGTCTTTTATCAAAATAGGAAGAACTGAGGAAGACAGAGCGTAAAAATCGTGATGAGTTCCGCAAGTTGGTGGAAGGACATGTTGCTGCAGCAACACTTACTGCCAAAACCCATTGGCGTGATTATTGCATGATGGTTAGCATAGTTTGATACGGTTTTGGGGGAAAAGTGCACAAGTAGCTATTATCTTGCTTTCTGATGTGTCTTTCCTGTCTTTTGTTTTCAGGTTAAAGATTCGCCTCCCTTTCTAGCAGTTGCATCCAACACCTCAGGTCCAACTCCAAAAGATTTGTTTGAAGATGTAGCCGAGGAGCTTCAGAAACAGGTGATTCTCGATCCTTTGTAGTCTGGTTCGTTTTCTGTATTTTACCTTGAAGTTACCACAGTATCTAGTAAACCATTGGCTTTCTTTAGCCTTTTCTGGACTAAAGAGCGGTCCAAATGTTCATGTCTTTTATGAGATGTATTATTTCTCTAGTTTTGTCCGAATCATTGGCTTTCTTTTACTGTGAGACATATGCTGGTGGGGTTTTCATGAAAGATCCTTTTCTAGTGCCTATGAAATTGTTCTTGTGACTGTCTTGGTAATCATGGTTACTTTCATTGAGCAAACAAGTAATACTTGTTATAACTTACCTACGTATGTTCAATTTACAGTACGATGATGATAAAGTTCGAGTAAAGGATGCAGTGAAGTTGAGAAAGGTGTGGCAGTGGCATTCAACTGTGTTATTTTGTCTTGGTAAAATGCCCTAATGAATTTTTTGTCTAATATTCTGGTATGTTTTCAGATTTGTTTGGCATCAACTTGGACTCTAGAAGACTTGAAGGCTGCCATTTTGGAGGATATTAGCTCTCCACCTATATCGGATGTTAACTTGAAGGTATATGCATGTTTTTGATAGTTCTCATTTGTTTATATACCAAAGTGGTTTTCCAGGGCATGCTGTTGGAATTTAGGGCTGCTCTAAATTTTTTTTTCCTTCTTCATGAACATTTACGTTGCTTATACTTGCATACCATATCGGCGTGGATATGCGTCAAAATGTCTACATTTTCATTGGAATTAGACACATCGGGTAAAGGGTCTGAAAAGAGGGCATGGGTTTCACGGATTCATTGTTCAAACTATGGCATTGTTATGTGACTTCAATTGATGTTGAGGTGAGGGAAAACCATCTGGCTATTTAATTGAATTGCTATCTTCAATTGCAGCTGATTTTTGAGGAATTACTTGAAAGGGTCAAGGAGAAGGAGGAGAAAGAAGCTAAGAAGCGTAAACGTCTTGCTGATGACTTCTTTGATTTGTTGCATTCTATGAAGGTAAGGCGGGCTTTCCTTAAAATTTGCTCTAATAGTTCAATTTCTTTTTATTCAATCTATATGATTGTTTAACCTTTGCAGGAGATTACATCATCTTCAGCATGGGAGGATTGCAAACATCTTCTTGAAAGTAGTCAGGAATTCAGGTACTTGCTGGTTAGATTGGATTGTGATAGTTTTAAATAATAACTGTTTATCACGTTGAATCTTTTCTGAGTATTTTCGAGAAGAGTCTTCTTAAGGTTCACAAAGGTTTATTAGATTTGGAAATGCTTGTGTCATTCTCTATCGGTGTCCCAGATCTTGACATGGACCTTCTGAGTTCGGAACTTTTATTAGTTGTTCCTCCATGCTTCTTTTATTTGTTGTTATGATGTCATTTCTGTGAAAATTTATGAACTTGAAGAAATAATAATTACGCTTCTTTCTCTGATGTTTTGCATCAAACTTCCTAAATTTTCCTGAATCATTTTCTGTTCCATCAGATAATTGCTTACTTGAAGATTATTTGTTGAATGCTTGCATGTAGTTCCATTGGGGATGAAGACATCTGCAAGGGGATATTTGATGAATACGTAAAACAGTTGAAAGGAGATGCAAAAGAGAAGGAACGAAGACGGAAAGAAGATAAGGTATTAGTTCAATTTGTATTACATATTTGCATATCATTTCCCCACTTAAAATACGAGCTTTTGTTTTCTTATTGTGAAACAAAGGGAAGTCTATGCTTTGATTTTCATTTGGATTTTGTTTTAGCCATAAATATGTCATTATTCTTTTCTTCGTGTGCTCAAGGGTCATGATACTCTCCAAAGTAACTATATGTACAAAAAATGAGTCCATGATCCTCCTTATTAATGTTTGTTAACACAAAATGATTGTAAAACTGCATAAATCATTTAGTATCTTTTACCCATGTCCAACCATATGTTAGATATGGGTTTTGGACACAGGTAGTTTTGACTATCCAGTCTCCAATTGCTGTTTAGAAGCGTGCAGAAATGAGGAAATGATGATGATTAGTATTATTTTTCATGTTTTGTCCTGCAGGCAAAGAAGGAAAAGGAGAGAGATGAGAGGGAGAGGAGGAAGGCGAAGCATGGAAGGGACAAAGAGAGAGGATACGAAAGAGAAAAGGAGGAACACTCGAGGGAGGGACCTTCAGAAGCACATGGTGATTTAAGTGAAGTTCATGATGAAAATGAAAATAAACGGTCAGGAAAAGAAGACAGCAAGAAACATCGTAAACGACATCAAAGTTCAGTGGACAATTCAAACGAAACTGAAAAAGATCGGACTAAGACCCACAGGCATAGCGGTGATCGCAGAAAATCAAAAAAGGTATTGATATTCACTTGTATTTTATATCTTTGAATTGGCTGCAACTTTGATCTTAGAGCACCTCACTAATGACTGTTACTGCCGCAGCACGCATCGACACCTGAATCCGATAACGAAAGCAGGCATAAGAGACACAAGCGAGACCATCGGAACGGTTCACGTAGAAATCTTGACCCTGAGGAGCTTGAAGACGGAGAATTTGGTGAAAGGGAAAGTCAGTAGGTATTATCATCCTACAAATTTCTAGCTCCTTTTTCATGATCATTTTTTAATGTATTTCAATTTTCAACAATGGAAGGTAGCATGTTTTTAGCAGTTTCTTGATTTTGACAGTGGCAATGTTGTATTAGTTTGATAATCAAATAGCTGGTTTATTGATTACAAGTTCTAAATTATCGTAAGGTAATTTCATGTTTGGATAAATTGCTCCTGTTTTTGCTAATCTCTTAGAACTTTTCTTTTTGAAAATTATTATTCGTAATATTAATTTTCTTGTTCCAAGTGATGATTTGCAATAATCTATGTTGGAAATTGGTTAAAAATCTTTAAAAGTTATTTTTTTTCATACATATATATTGAAATCAGTGTTCTATATATATTTGATACCAAAACATATATTAAACACAGGTATTTTAGGAAAAAAAAAATGAAGGCGACATGCATGCATGCACGCAAGTAATTTAACTTTACGTAATAAGGATATTATTTAAATATAAATAAAATACTAACTTGAAAGTAATACTATTTATTTATAATCTTGGCCAGGGTGTGTACACAAAGAAAGCATGGGAGAAGGTGTAAATGTCACTGTATACGTGACACGCCATGCTTGTATCTATACATCACCTGCCGATTATCGGTAACCATGTATGACGGACGGGCTCCCAAGTTATGACTTGAGCAGCTTCTTAGTCTTGAGACAAGGTGGTGGTGAGAGAGAGAGGGGGGCATTTTGATGCTAGTGATGAAAATCTGGTGGCCGCGAATACGACTGTCAAATTGAGGGCTGGTTACGACGGCCATGGAATGGGACAGGGGAGAGTATGTCAATGTTGGTGGTGGTATTTGGTTTAAATGGGGAGCTTTGCTTCTTGATTTTAAATCTTTCATAGTTTATTTTTTAATCGAAACATGTTAATTATTGTAATAAATAAAATGATTAAAGTGAATTAATTTTCCTTTTGGAGTTATAATTATATTAACAATTTCAATCATATTTTTACTAAATAATTCTGTATCCCATTTAGTTTCATTAATTAATTTTACTATTTCATATATACAGAAAAATAAGGTGTTGTAGTTCAAAGGTTTTTTTTTTAGTATATTAACCATAAAAATATTTTAATAATTCAATAAATTATTTTGCATAGAGTGTTTGTTTTTTCCCATCAGTCAGCAACTAAGGCCTTGTTTCTTAGGTGCTCTTGCTGCCGTCTTTTCTCCTCACAAGTTGAAAGGTTGCTTTTAGGTAATTTTCAACTGGTTGATTCAATTTTTTTAATAATTTATCCAATTGAATTGGATAAATTAATTTGATTGATTTAATTATCAGTTTGATCGTGAAAATCGTGTTTAACATGAGTTAGGTGGCTTTTTAGTAAAGGTGACAATTAACGGTATCATTATAGAAGTGGGAAAGTATGTGAAAAAGACATTATTGATAATTTTTAAAATTGTTTAAAAATGAATAAATAAATTGAATAAGAGAAACTAAAAATTTGTTAAAAAATATGATGGCTTTGAGACACGTAAAATACTTTTGTTAAAACTTCAATATAAAATTATTTATATAGGATACTAAATATATATATCTTTTAATGATATACATTTTCATAATGTTATATTGCTTTTCAAAACAATTTTATATAGTATTATGTTTGTATATGACAATTTTACATACAAAAGTTACATCTTTATAATACGATTGGTTATTAATAATTATAAGGGTAAACTCCATCTAAGATCACGAAATTATTAGTAAGTTTATGTTTTAGTCTTTTAACTTCAAAATGTTATAAAATGATTCTTGATCTATTCGAAAGTTTTCATTTCAATCACCAAATTGTTAAAATTGTTGTTATATGACATTCTCTGTTTGTACCACTTGTTGATGTAATCGATTTTTGCTACTTTAATTTCTTAAAAAAAGAAAGAAAGTTTACAACCATAATAATTAATAATTAATGATAAGTATTCACTAACTCCAAAACTTATTACTGTTAAATCCAAAAATAATAAAATAATAATAGTAGGTTTCTAATTTTAAGATTATTTCCAATTATAAGAGGTAAGTTTGTGCTGTTAGTTATTATTAGGCGCAATTAACACCCATAATCTGCTAATTTAATCTACACATCATTTTTCCCTTTTTAAAACCCTACTATTAATACTCTCCTATTTTCCTTCCTTTTTGGCTCATAACATTTTCTTTTCAACTTTCTCTCCTACATTTTCCTAGGAAAAAGGAAAAAAGAAAAAAAAAAACTTTCTATTCAAAGAAAAGAAAACAAAAGAAAGAAAAGTAAAATATCTCTCTCTGTGTCTTTTTTTTTTTTACGTAAAGTATTAGCAAATAATATAAAAAATAATAATGAGTTATTACGATCATAAACCACCTCCCGTTGGTGTTCCTCCTCAATGTTAGCTTTCGTTTTCTTTTTCTTATAATATCTTGATCATTGTGATTGAATGTAATTGCTTGTCATTTATTTTTAAATTTTTTTTGTGGATTGAATTATAGGTTATCCACCACCGGGATATCCACCGCAACAAACTTATCCACCGGCAGCGTATCCACCGCCAGGATATTCTCCTCAAGGTTATCCTCCTCAAGGATACCCTCCTCAAGGATACCCTGCTCAGGGATACCCTCCTCCTTATGCTCCTCAAGAGCAAAAGCATTTTGGTTGCTTACAGGGGTGGTAAGCTCCTCATTCTATACACACGTGTGTATATATATATATATGGTTATATTAGGAATACTTACCAATTCAATTAAGTATCTACTTTTCAATAAAACAAATACATTTTTCACTATAAACATTTTTATATATTTTCTCAAGACATCGCTAGGTCGACCACCACATATAAAGATCTCATTTTGTTAACCTCTAAGATAACCTTATCAAAATATTGCATGACTATGGTCACATAGACCATACATGACCTACACATGACTTTATGCAACCCAAAATTATTTTATGGGACTTGAGGGTTGTATAAACCACTATATATGATATTGAAAAAATTTTTATTCTCTCGATATAATCTATCAATCTCAGAAATAACCTTATCAAAGTGTTACATGACTACGAACGCATAAGCAATACATTACCTATACGTAACTTCATGCGCCCACACGGCTGTATAAATCACCCTTTATGATCTGGGACTTCTTCAATCTCTCGGCACAAGAAAATCATGAGAAAGGGGGAGTTTCCTCCTGCTCTTACAGGTCCACTTACAACTTTCGGCTTTCAAACGAACTGCCATCAATCGTTAAACCCATATTTGACCATCAAAAAACATAAATAATTATAATTTAAACCCTTTGAATTCTAACTTTTTATTATTATTTGCATTTGCAGTTTGGCAGCTCTTTGTTGTTGCTGCTTATTGGATGCTTGTTTTTGAGGAACCAACGTGGAATCAAATGGCATAAACTCAAATACTTCAAATCCTCGTTGTTATGTTGCAAAAAAAAGCAAGAACAAAAAAAAAAAAAAAAAACCCTCTCGTTAAGCATCAATAATTGAACCTTTGCATGTATTTCAACTTTTTTTTTTAAATAAAACGTAGTAGTATTTTCCATTTTATTTACTCTTTTTAATCTGAAAGTTCATGCATTTGAGCTCGCACCATTGTGGATATGTAAAGTTCGATGAAAAGAAAAAAGAAAAACAATTCGAGAAACAAGCTGACAATCAAAGGTGTCCATGGGTCAGGTTACTTGGTCCGGCTCGAAGATCCGCTTGAAAAATGAGAGAGGTTTGGGCTAAGCCTCGCGTAAGGATTTCTGGTCGAGCTCGACTTGAAATTGCAAAAAAGAAAAAATCATGTTGTTTTGTCACTATTTTGTTATCATTCCTTTATTATGTTGCTACTATTTTGTTGTTATTTTTCGGATATTATATAACCCTAGTTTTATTGTTAATTTTATTACTTTTTAGATGCATTTACTTACTAAGTTGCATCTATATATTAGTATTATTTAAGTAAAAATATTTTTATAATATTTTTTAATTTGTTAGGAAATATTTATTTTAATATTTGCAGTGTATTTAATGTATTATATTTTAATTTTTTAAATATAAAAAATAAAATAAAAAATTTTATAATATAGCCAAGCCGGTCTTGATCCGAGTTTTAGTATTTTTATCTTTGTCGGGCTTGGACAAAAATCTCATTTTTCAAACTGAGCCCAAGCCTATCAATCGAGCCTAAAATTTAGTTAGAACCCGACATGACCCATGAATACTACATTTTAACCTGGTTGATTGCAACTGGTTATATTATTTGTGTTGCTTAAAAAACATGTTTTCTACGTGTTAATTAAGTATAAATATAATATAAACATGGAAAATATCATTCAAATGTTGACAATATCAGTTTGGTGGGATACAAGGTGGATAATCTTGTATCCAATACATATTGTGATCAACGTTGAAGCTAAAATATAACTCGTACATAGGCTGCTTGGTTGCCTTCCCTTCTTGTATTCCATGTCAACGATGTTTCAATGGCGATAACAGCGGCCTATGCCTCGGCCATTTTTGGACTTGCTGTTTTGGTAATTGTAATAGCGGTGGTCCCGCCTAGCACAAAGCCGTCGTCGTCTCTAATAACTTTGGCCCTTCCCCTGTTGTGAACCTCATTGTAGCTGGCGTCGTAGCAGCAGTCGCACCTACATGGGCGAACTCTGTGAAGAAATGTTTACCATTCTTGAATATTCTCATCCGAGATTTCGAAAAATTGCAATATTCTTCGACTTGTAAAAAGACATCTAAAATTATTAAACTATTAGTAATTTTACTTTTAAATCACTCAACTTCAAAAAGTTATAAAATGTTTACTTAACTATTCGAAAATTTTCATTTAAGTTATTGAATTATTTGAAAGTTTTTATTTAAGCACGAGGTCGTTAAGTTTTTTTTTTTTAAATCCAACTATTGAGCTCCAAACGAAGATTTGACAATCGATGCGGTGGATCAGTATCTATTGATGAGTTTCATATACCTTAGATCCAAATTGATTTGACAATTAGTGTCGGAGATCGAAGAAGAAAGTTGTTTAGATTTTATTCGCGGCTTCGTGACGTTCAAAGTTATTTTATGAAAAAAAAATTGAATTATAGAAGAGAAAGGGAATGATAACTTTTTATTGATGCAGGCGGTGGGAAGAAAAAAGGTCAAACAATCGCGATTTTAACATTCTAATGACTTAAATGAAAACTTCTAAATTATTAAATGACTATCTTGTAATTTTTTGAAGTTGAATGACCAAAATATAAACTTACTAATAGTTTAGTAATCTTGAGTATAATTTACTCGATAAATAAAGATGAAATACCAAGAAGTGTTGAATGCCATAATAAGGCATATTGCATTACTTGGGAGAGAACTCATGTTCAAGCATCATTATGGGGTAGTTACAAACATTGAAAAGATTAATAATCATGAATCGTAAAACAAACATGAAAGATACCTTGATCATATAAAAAAAATGATGAAATCAAAATTGGTTTTGCTTAGTCTCTTCACTGCTCTTTCAACCCAATCTGCCCTGTTTTTGACGTAATGGTTGTGGGAATTGAGGAGGCTGAGGTGAGAGTGGAGGTACTGGAGCTAGTAGTGAAGTGGGAGATGGAGGGTTAAATTTATTATTATACCAAATTAACATAATGTGTAAATATTGATAGTCATTTTTTTATAAAAATGACCAAATTAACATAATGTGTAAATATTGATGGTTAAATTTATTATTATACCAAAATTTGAACTACCACATCATCTCCCATCACAAAGTTAACCACCATTAATGAAATTGGATAAAAAAACGACAAAGGCGATTAGATAGATGACTATTTTATAACTTTTTATATCTAGATGATCAAAAATAAACTTAGGGCTAGTTTAGCAATACTTTTTAAAAGTACTTTTGAAAAGTGAGGTGAAAAAGTGCTTTTAATAAGTGCTTTTGAAAAGTTCGGTTTAAAATTTAAGTATTTAGCATTGCTTTGGTTTAAAATTTAAGTGTTTGTAATAATTTGGGTTCAATACTGGGATTATAATAATTAAATTTTTTGAATGGAAGGAATCTCTCTGAACCCTGGTAACACTTCTTCGCATCCGGTTATAGATGATGGAGATAAGGCTAGGTCAGATGCCGACCGGACGACTGAGAAAGTTCGTTTCAAGGAAGGAAATGGTGAGCAAGATACTGACATGGTGGTGGTTTCTGGCTCGAGTATAATGATATCATGGAAGGATAAACTTCTGGGGGTCAATCCTGGAGCGACCGATAATGAAAAGTTGGAATCTCCTAGTACCGTCATTGATGATGAGTTGAAGTTTTTTGAAGGAGACATTCAGAGATCTATTGTTAATGGTATTCCTGCCATTGATTTTTCTGAGAGGATCCAAAAAATCCTCTTCAAAGAGATGGAAGTCACGGTAGTGATTAAGCTACTTGGGAGAAACATTGGATATGGGGTCCTGAACAACCGAATTAACAGTCTTTGGAATCCCATCAAGCCGTTCCATCTCATAGATATTGAGAATAGATATTATCTGGTTAAACTTCAATCTATTGATGATTATACTAAAGTTTTATCCCAGGGTCCTTGGATGATTTATGGCCAGTACTTGACAGTCCAACCCTGGACAAAGGATTTTAATTCCTCTCAACCTTACCCAAGCATTGTATTGGCATGGATTCTGTTACTAGGCCTTTTTGGTTTTTTATATAAGAGAAAAATTATTGAAGAAATTGGAAGCACCATTGGGAAGGTAGTTCGGTTGGATTTTAATACTGATAACAGGACAAGAGGCAGGTTCGCTAGAATGGTAGTCTATATTAATCTGAACAAACCTTTGATTGCTCAACTTTTTGTTAATGGCAGAATTCAAAGGGTTGAATATGAAGCTTTACCGACTATTTACTTCACCTGCGGGAAGTATGGCCATACAAAGGAGATATGTGGCTTGATGAAACCGATTTCTGGCCGGGAGAAGGTTCAAACCGATGGCACGTCAACGGAAAAGGGGGAAGAAAGTGAATCGATGACCTACGGACCATGGATAGTGGTCGAAAGGAAAAATCGGTGAAATTCTTGGGTCAAACAGGATACTAAAGAAAAAGGGAAATCGGGGTCCAGATTTGGTGTTTTGGCTAACATGGAAAGTATGGCTGGTTTGAAAAAAGAGCAGAATATAAGAGAGGAAGGGAAATTGGCTGATTTCCAAGAGAATTTTAAAGCTGGGGACTTGAAAGGAAAGTAGAAGCAAATACCTCGGGATAGTCCCATTCTCAATAGGTATATGCGATTGAGGGAAGATTTGATGGATGATGTGCCTTCTATTTTAAAATCGGTGGATCCAATTTTTAATGGGATGTGGGACGAAAGCCTGCTGTTGGGGATTTGGGCCTTGGAGCAGCTGGGTCATCTGCTAGTAAGCAGATTTTTAACCCATTAATAATTAATCAATTACAAGTCACCAAGCAGGCGGGCCCTAATGCCATGGATTTGGACACTATGTCCACTGAACCAGGGAGTATTTTAACGCCTATTTCGATTCCTGAGTCTAGTCCTTCGGTCTGCATTAGTTTCAGTAAATTACAATTTTCTAATCCTATCTCAATTCCTATTAATTCCATGCATATTAATCCTATTTTTGTTGGGCAGGAGCAGATTTTAAATGAGGATTCAGCTTTGGTTTCTAGACCTGTTTCTTTAGAACCGAACTAATAGAAGTCCAGGATATTAATTCCCAGGATAGATTAAAAGCCCCCAAACATACTGCTGTTTCTTTTAACGTTAAAGGGTCAGTTGATGGTGCCAGTTTGGGTAAGGTCTCTTCATTAAATTCGGTTGGTAGTAAAATTTGAATTACTAGAAAATTAATGGGGAGTAAAGAAGGGGGGATCCGGGCCACCAGAAAAATTAATAAAATCCCTTATGGGAAATGCATTAGTTATAAAAATAAAAATTCCTCAAAAGTTTCTTTGAGTGATTTTATGTCCAAGTTGGTCCAGTCTGTTTCCACTATTCAGAGCTCTAACCCGGATGCGGTGATAGACGATAGGATATTAGCAATTAATTTTGTCTTGTTTTTCTAGTTTGGTTGTTATTGTGGCTTTTTTCTTTTTGGATTTTTTCTTTTGCTTTATTATCATATTCTTATGGATATTAAACTTACAATTTTTTCTTGGAACTGCCAAGGTTGTACGAGCAGTAAGTTTCTCTGCGCTTTTCGGGAGTATTATTTAGAATATAATCTTGACATTGTATGTCTTTTGGAGTCGAGAATCAGCAGTAAAAAAGCTTATTCTATCATTGAAAAATTGGGGTTTGATTTTTCTCACCGCATTGAGTCTGTTGGTTTTTCAGGTGGCATTTGGGTTGGATGGAAGAATTATATATCCATTGATATTATTCATAATCATCCCCAATTCATGCTTTTACGTATTCAGGGCAATAAATTTTTTAACTCTTTTTTATTTTTGTTGTGTACGGTAATCCTGACAGTACTAAGAGGAAAACACTTTGGGTGGATTTATTAGAGGTTTTGCCTCAGGATCCTTTGCCTTGGGTAATTTTGGGAGACTTTAATGCCATTCTATCTGATAAGGATAAAAAAGTGATCGCTCCATCGGTAAGAGATGTAAGCTTTTTGGCAATTTTTTGACTCGTGTAAATTACAAGATCTTGGTTTTATTGGACCATCCTTCACCTGGCAAAGAGGTAATACGCAAGAGCGACTTGATCGAGCTATGGCTAATGATGCATGGATTTTGTGTTTCCTCAGACTCTGGTTTATACCACCTCCCTTGCATTAAATCGGATCATAGACCTATTCTTTTAAATACTAATCTTGAATTTAGTTCTCAGAGAGGGAGACCATTTCGTTTTCTTGCAGGTTGGACGAAGCATGCGAATTTTAAAGAATTGGTTGTGGAGAAATATAAATTCTCAAGTAATATGGTAGAATCTTTATCTGATTTTACCTCACATGTCAAAAATTGGAATAGGTCTGTCTATGGCTTTATTGGAACGAGGAAAATACAGCTTTTGAGATCGCTTGGGAATATCCAAAAGGCTAGTGACCAGTCTATTTCTAGGAGACTAGTTAATCTGGAGTTAGAGGTTCGTGATGAACTGGGGAGTGTCCTTAATCATGAGGAGCTTTTATGGAGACAAAAGGCGAGATGTGACTGGTTACAATTTGGGGATTGTAATACCAAGTTCTTCCATTCTCGCACTTTGCAGAGGAGGAAGTATAATCGCATTATGGCCTTACGAATCAGCAATGAGGAGTGGTGCTCGGATCAGTCTATTCTTAGTGATAAGGTAGCCAGGTTCTTTGAGAATTTGTATGGTGAAATTTTTAATTCCATGTCTGATCTTCCTTTGAATTCCATATTTTAAGGAACAGGACATTGAGTTTCTTAATAAGCCGGTGTTGAATGATGAAATTAAGAAGGCCCTTGTTGATATGGCCCTGCTGAAGACGCCGGGAAGTGATGGTTTCCATGCACATTTTTTCCAAAGTCAGTGGGACTCAGTTGGAGGAACTGTCTGTGAGTGGGCTCAAGAAATTTTCGCTGGTAATAGCATCGAGGTGGAATTAAATAACACTCATATCATGCTTATCTCGAAGAAGGATAGCCAGGAGGATTTTAGTCAATTTCGGCCAATTAGCCTCTGCTCAGTTATGTATAAGATAGTGATGAAGGTGATTGCGAATAGATTCAAGGTGGTGTTTCCTAATTTTATTTCTCCTGAACAAGCGGGTTTTATTGCTGGTCGGAGCATCTCGGATAATATCATCATTGCACAAGAAATCATCCATTCCATGCGTAGTAGAAAAACGGGTAGGAATTGGATGACCATTAAGCTGGACTTTGAGAAAGCTTATGACAGGATTAGTTGGGATTTCATTGATACCTCTCTTGCTGTTGCCGGAATCCCAGAGTTTCTTAGGAAGGTAATTATGGATGCTATCTCTTCCTCTTCTATGCAGATTCTTTGGAATGGAATTCCATCCAAGTCCTTTAAGCCGAAGAGAGGGATTAGACAGGGGTGTCCTTTATCGCTCTATCTTTTTGTCCTTTGTATGGAATGGTTAGGTCACTTAATTAGTTCTGAGATCTCTATTGGTAGGTGGCATCCTATTCAGTTATCTAGATCGGAGCCATCTTTATCTCATTTCTTTTTTGCTGATGATCTTGTCATTTTTTGTAAGGCAGAGATGAATCAAGCCATTGTGCTAAAGGAGATCCTTAATCAGTTCTGTACCTTTTCTGGACATAAGATTAGCGCTAGGAAGAGTAACATGTTTTTCGCTAAAAGGGTGGATACCAGTTTAAGTGATCAAATCAGTTAGTTTTTTGGGTATCAGAAAGTGTCTAATTTAGGGAGTTATTTGGGGGTTCCGCTTCTTCATGACCGGGTCACCAAGAGTACTTTGAATTTTGTGGTAGACAAAGTGAGGAGCAAACTTCATAACTGGGAAGCTAGGAAACTTTCTTTCGCAGGACGGATTACGCTCGCTCAATCTGTTCTACTTGTGGTCCCAAATTATTTTATGTAGTCCTTGTTGGTTTCTAAAGGTATTTGTGATGAGATTGAACAGATTGCTAGACAGTTTATTTAGGGTGGTTTAGTTGGGCATTTTAAAACAGCTCTAGTTGGTTGGGACTCCATCTGTCAGCCTAAATCTTGAGGAGGATTGGGATTTAGGCCTCTTCATGATCAAAATAATTCATTTCTTATGAAAATTGGGTTCAACCTTGTGTCTCGTAAAGATGCCTTATGGGTTAGAGTTCTTCGTGCTAAATATGGATGGAAAAGTCAACTTCCGGATTCGATTCATAAAAGTAATAGCTCTCATATTTGGCGATTTATCACTAAGGTATGGCCTATTTTATGTGAGAATCTTATGTGGTCAGTTGGAGATGGTTCTACGATCCGCGATTTGAAAGATACTTGGATACCTAATGTTGGACCTCTATCCTCCTATGTCTCTGCCCATGATAGACTCAATCTAGATAGTACGCTGAAAGATTAGAGACTTTAGGATGGCTCTTGGAATGTTGATATGTTTCGTATCTGGTTGTCTGATGATATGATTAGATGCATTGTAAGTATTCCTCCTCCTCACCCGGATGGAGGAGAAAATAGAATCATTTGGGCTCGCTCCGGTTCTGGATCTTTTTCTATTCAAAGTGCGCATTGGGCCTTAAAAGAAAACTCTTGGAGCCCTAAAGATGACATTTGGATGTTCATTTGGAAATATCAAGGTCCTCAGAGGGTTCGGCTTTTCCTTTGGTTGGTGGCCAAACAGAGACTTTTCACTAATTCGGAACGAGTCAGGAGAGGTATTGGGCAAAGTAGTGTGTGCCCGTAATGTGGGCATTATACTGTGGACATCTTGCATGTACTTCGTGATTTCTCGATAGCCAATGATGTTTGGAAGCTTGTAGTTCCTCCAGAGAAGCAAACCAGGTTTTTTTCTGATCCCTTTCAAATTTGGTTTTCTCCTAACCTTTGTTTTTATATTAAGATGCAGGATATGGGTACTACTTGGTCGTGTCTTTTTGGTCTTATTGCTTGGAGAATTTGGAAAAATAGGAATCTGTTCATCTTTCAAAACGTTAAGTGGACAAATCATGATGTCCTCAAGTCCTCGATTAGTTGGGCTCATCATTTTGAGCCTTTTTTATGTGGGAACAAGGATAGACCTAACTCTTCGGTGATTTTTCATCACTCTTCACAAGATTGGATGAACTTATTTACGGATGGAGCAGTGGCAAGAATCTCCGGAAATGCCTCAGTTGGTGGTGTGGTGCGAGATCGAAATGGGAGTTGGATCTTAGGATTCACACACTATCTAGGCAGATGTTCACCTTTAGATGCTGAATTGTGGGGTATTCTTGATGGTATTTTTATCTTATTAAACAAAGGGTTTAAGAAAGTTAGGATCCAGACGGATAATCTAGAAGTGATCAGGGCCTTGAATATAGAAGATAATGTGGATTCTGGTTTTACCTTACTTAGAAGAATCAAATGAATGTTGCGAGTTGATGTCTAGTGGGAAATCCAGTATGTGCTTAGAGAGTGCAATTTAATTGCTCACCAATTGGCGAAGATCAGTCTTCCTTGGCAGACTCCCCTTCAGATTTTTGAAGTACCTCCTGACGTGGTGGTTACAACTATTCAACAAGATAAAGCTTTTAGTGGCTCTTAGTTCCTCTTAAGTTTGTTGTTCTAAATACGTGTTGTTTTTTCACCAAATAAAAAATAAAAAAATTTAAGTGTTTAGCATTTCTATCAAAAAGTACTTTTGAGAAATAAAATGTCCATTTTAGACATGTTCTTATCAAATAACAAATATGCATTTAAATAATATTTAAATTAATTAATATTATTATATTTTAGTAAGAATATAAAAAATTATTATAACTTGTTAATATTTTAATATATGAAATATAAATTTTAAATATTTTCAAGCAATAAATATTAATTATTTATAAAATTTAATTAGAATATATAAAATATATTTTAAATATTTAAATATAAACATTAAACATTTGTAATTAGTATTTTAAAAATATTTTTTAATTAATGATTTTAACACATTTGTAATTAAGCACCAATAAAAAAATAGAAAGTACCATGTTATTAGAGGAGTCAAAAGGTAATTAAGCACCAAAAGTGCTTTTGGAAGAGAAAAAATTAAAATTTTTAGCTTCTCCTTTTCAGAAGTACTTTTGAAAAATTTTAGCCAAAAGCAGCTTGTTTAGCACATCTTTTTCTTTTAAAAGTGCTTTTGGAGTCAGAAACACTTTTTTTAAGAACTACTAAACAAGCTCTTAAGCATCGTTGGGTGACTTGGAATGAATGAAAAAAAAAAATTCTTCCTAATTTTCCATATTTCTTATCAAACACACTAATAAAAAGAAAAAGTAGAGTATTTTTTAAAGGTTAAATTTTGTTATTAGTCTCTATACATTATGCGTAAGTTGCGAGTTTTATTTTATACTTTAATTTGATTATTTTTATTCCTTATACTTTTTCAAATTTTTAAAATTTCAATTATGACTTAACAATAGCTTTTTCACGCGATTAAATTTGTTGAGTTATACTATTTTCAAAATCTTATGTAACAAACATATTATCACATGTGTAATACTATATTAACTTGCTATTTCTACACAATAGTCACAGAAAGCCCATGTTATTTCAGTTAATTTATTTAGCGGTTATTATCTCAGTAAGGATTTAAATTTCAAAATTCGAAATGCATAGGGACTGAAAATAATCAAATTGAAGAATATGGACTAAATTCACAACTTTAAGGGCTAGTAGTAGATTTTGACCTAGCAAATTCAACTATTAGGGTTTTATTCAAGACGAAAATTTTAAAATTCAAAAAGTAAAAATATTAAATTTGATCGATTTGAAAAATATAAGGACTAAAATTAACCAAAATTGAATACAAGACTAAATCTACAACTTATTCATAATACAATGATTAATACCAAATTTTGATTTTTTTAAAATTAAATACAGAAGAACATAGGGATTGAGAGCAAAGTTAGACCCTGAAAATAATTCTATGCACAGTTAAGATAACACATAAAAATAATGTTATTGAATCCCATATATTGACCTGATGGTCAGGGTATTCACAGCTTCAAGTGTGATTTGGGTTTAAATCATGTAAGTCATGTTGCTGTTAGGGCTTTAACTGTAATTCAACAAGAAAACATAAAAAACAATGTTATTTGACAGGTAGGGATGAATTTGTTAATAATTACAAATCGGGTATTCCTTAGCGTAAAAAAAAAAAAACAGAAAAAATACAAAAACTACAGAGAGATTCGAAAAAGATATGGCTTCTTACGAAATATAGTTTATTCTTGAATTTCCCCTTCTTATCACGTTATCACTCGATTTCTATTCAATCCGTAAGAAAAACCCTAATTTTCAGCTTTCCTCCTGGATTTCCTTATACCTGAGGAAAGATGGGGACGAGCTTAAACGACAACGAATCATTACTTGCTCGCATCAAACAGTTAGAACATGGTACAACATTCTTTTAATTTATGCTATTGTTGTTGTTTTGCCCCATTTATTTATTTATATTTGAATTTGTGGTTTGTAGAGCGTGACGAATTGCGTAAAGATATAGAGCAATTGTGTATGCAACAAGCTGGGCCAAGCTATCTTGGTGTGGCCACTAGAATGCATTTTCAGAGGTTTAATTTTTATTTTTATCTCGATATTTGATTGATAAATTCATTGTTTTGTTTCTTTTTCCTTTTTTTTTTCTGGGTTTGTTTATCGAAAAATTAATGCCCTATTAGGACAGCTGGATTAGAGCAGGAGATTGAGAATTTGAGAAAGGAATTAGCTGCTTGTGTCCGGAATAACCAAAATCTTCAAGAGGAGCTTTGTGAAGCTTATCGAATTAAAGTCTGTTTTTCTTTGTCGTTCTCAGTTATTTTATTTTGCCTTAACCTCTTGTACGAGTTAATGTGATTGCTTTCTTGTTTACAGACTCAGCTGGCTGATCTACATCGTGAGGAGGCTGCTAAGGTATTTCCTTTGTTTCTCTCATTGTGTGCAGTTTTCGTTTTTGTGCTATTATGTTGCTTCATTTGTGTTTTAGTGAATGAATGGAATTCCAGCTTGAGTTTTTCATTTGTCTCACTAATTTGTTTCTGTTTCTTTATCCAGAATGTGGAAGCTGAGAAGCAGGTTAAGTTTTTCCAAGGTTGTGTGGCAGCTGCTTTTGCTGAACGGGATCATTCAATATTGGAGGTTCTTCCCATAATTAGTTTAAGCTTAATGCGTTTGTGATTGGCCTCTTGTTATTGTATACTATTTTATAAATGTTCCCTGAGTTTCAAGATTCTACATGGATGGTAACAGGCTGAGAAGGCTAAGGAAAAGGAGGAGCTTATGGCTCAGAAGTTTAATGAGTTTCAGTCAAGGTATTCTTATATCTTTCTAGGAATCACTCACTTTTGGGTTTGGGGAGATTGCTGCCACTATTGTTGCTTTCTGTTTCATGTATGGTGGTGGGCTTTTGGAAGGAAAAATTTCGAATGTTAAGAACATATATATGAACTCTAGAAATTATTTTATTTAAAATTTAAATTTCAGATTTGATCCAAATTGATTGAATTCTTTCATTTGGATAATGTTTGAACATTTGTAATACAGGATAGAAGAGCTTGCATCAAATTGTCTTGAACAGAGCAGATGTAATGATGCACTGCAAATTGATCTTGCTAAACAGAAAGAGGAAAATGAAACTTTAACGAAGGTAACAGTTAGAATTCTTTATGTTCTTATCTTGAGCTGATTTCTTAACTAAGATTTGTGCCGTCTTGAATTAATATTATTGTATACGTTACATAGTGATTTTGTTGGTATTGATACCAAATATGGTTGATAACCTACGTTGAACCTGTCTCCATGCTGTCCAGAAGATGTGATTTAGGTTGAATAGATTAGATTACAGATCATTTTACTCTATTTTGGTTCTTGAGAATTGATCTGTTTGCTTGGAACTACAATAATTGCTTGTATTCTCTTTATGGATTGAAAATTATCTTTTTAAAAGTTTTCTCCTAATACGAGGGGGGGGGGGGAAGAGACAAGAAAATAAAAGAAGAATCCTAATAAGAAGCAATGCCTCCCGGAATAGTGCCACATGCACCTTGTCATTTTTTGTTACGGATCACAGCCTGCTTCACATATTACCTTGATAGTTCCTACCGCTAGCATTATTATTGCTTTACTAGTTAATCTATTTACCATTTAGCCTTTTTCTTCAAACGAAAACTGAATGGCTTTATTTCAGGGTCGCACTGTCTTTTACATGATCTTTATTTGCTGTTTTTCTTTGTTCCTTTAACTTTATTACTTTAAAAGGGCTTACACATTTTCTTACCTTTTGTAAATTTGGGACAGGTTATCAACAAGTTTTATGAGATCAGGCAAGGAACTATTGGGGAAGTAGAGGATGCTAGTTTGGATGATAAATGTGCTTGTCTTTTACATGATCCTGGAGAAATGTGGAGTTTTAATGATTCTTCCACCGCTAAATACATTGTGAGTTCCATTAAATTCTAAATGTTTCCCTATTAGGTTTTGCAGTGACCTTATTGTAAATAATTTAAATTAACATTAAATAATGTCTTTTCTTAGTTCCCCCCTCCCCCATTTTTTGATATCTAGTATTTCCTTGTTACTTTGGACTATTAATGCTATGGACTAAGGTGCCTAGATATCTATGATTTTTTAAACTCCAAAATTAAACGTTAGAATCCAGTATATTGGCTTTGTTTTGTTTTTTCCTGCTTATGTTGTTAAAATAGATCAATTGAATACTAGATCCAATGCGCATGTTCTACATCACGTTTCCATATAATGTTAATTAAACTTGTCCTTGGCTGCCAAGACTAATATGGTGAGAGGCTTCGAAAAATTTTCAGATTTAAATAAAAATTTAAACTTTCTTTAGATTGAATTTTATTTCAACCTGCAACTTGAATAACTTTTCCTCAGACAGAGTTCATTGGAAGAAGAGCTGGAAAGAGTAAGGAGCTCTGTCGATGATCTTCGAAACAAGTTGCGAGTGGTATGAATTTGTTTGAGGTTCAAAGGCTTGCTTTACATGTTTCATATTGATAAAAATTGATTATTGATATATAGGGTTTGGAGATTGAAAATCATTTGAAGAAAAAAGTTCGTGGATTGGAAAGAAAGAAAGTGAGTCGTTACAGCCTTGACGTTTTCCTTTTTAGTTTCTTTTCTATGGTTAAATCCTTGACCTTATGAATTTTATGCAGATTGCTTCAGACAAAATGATTTTGGACAGGGTCACAGAACTACGCCATTATCATTCTGAGCACAAGATTCAAATTATGAATTTACTTGATATGGAAAAATCACATATCAAAAGATTTGTTGAGCTAGTTGAAGAAAAAATTAGGCAATTTGATGCAAGAGGGCAAAATGTGCACTGTGTCCTCAAACCAGATGAATATGAGCATGTAGATGTACATCTAAGTACTGATGCTGAAGCCGAGTTGGTATCTAAGGTTTGTTACTTAGAGATTAATTGCTTGTTTGTTCTCTCTCTCATTGTTGCATTTATGTCAAAACCTAGTGCTATCTTTTTCTCAGGGCTTTGAATGATGCAGTTTTTTTTTTGAAAGAAACATCCTGAGCTGCTTATGAGTTATAGAAAGATAAATTGATTGATATTTATTTTTGGTTTGAGTATTTTTTTTATGTTTTCTTTTGGTGTTTTATTTTGAGTATTGACTTTGTTGTCTTTTGAAGCTAAAGTATTTGGTTTTGGAAGTTCTAATTTTTCAGGAATAGCAACTGCAGACTGACAGAAAAAAAAACTTTTCTCACTAACGTTTTTTGAATAAAGTTACATGAACCTGTTATGTTAAAACCCATATTTTAACTTTGACAAATTTTGACCAACTAAAAACCATTCATATTTATAGTATTTACTAAGGGCGCGTCTAGATGTAAGGATGCTGGCTGTGGTTATTATTTCACTGTCATTGTACCATGTAGTTTCAAGTTGTGATTTCTACTTACATCTGTCATATTTGTAGGGGGATATGCTGAATTTAAATATTGCTGAGACTAAAGTTCATGCCGCAGAAGCCCTTGCACAGGCATTGCAAGAAAAGGTTTTAGACGTATCTTCTGTCTATAGTCTGGTTTCTGGTAATTTGTACATTTCTATTTATATCCATCATATTTTGTAGAGGGATGTGCTGGATAATATTGCTGAGAGTAAAGGTGATGCCTCAGAAGCCCTTGCACAGGCATTGCAGGAAAAGGTTTCAGACGATTCTTCTGTCTATAGACTGGTTTCTGGTAATTTATACATTTTGTTTTCTCATCCTTTAAATCTTCTGTCAGGTGGCAGCACTGTTACTTTTATCACAGCAGGAAGAAAGACATTTACTGGAGAAAAATATTAATGCAGCTCTCCAGAAAAAAGTAGATGAGCTTCAGAGAAATTTGCTTCAAGTAACTTTCTCAGTTCAACTTCGGATTGATTCACATTTTATTTTCCATAGTCATTTGTTACAGCACATAAATGAATGATCATACTTTGCCTGAACTAACATTTAGTGTGTGACTTTGCTTAGAGGCCTTAATACTACGGACTAGATTTATTAGGTCTATTTGGTTCAAGTCCATGGGACCTTTTAGAAAAAAAGAATGATGAGCTTCAAGAAATACTATCTGTTGAAGACTTGGAGGATTTTGTTACATTTCCTTGTTGTATGGGAACAACAAGCCTCCTCATTTGGTCTTCAGCATTGATCTTTAGTTTGAATTACTGTTATTTACAGCATACACTTTGTCCCTACTTGGTTGTTAAATGGCTTCTATCTTTAGTTGCATTGTACCCTTTGCTTCAAAATGAACTTTTAAGAAATTTGTTGAACTCAGGTTACCAATGAAAAGGTGAAGGCTCTCTTGGAGTTGGCACAATTTAAACGGAAATATCAGTTATTGCAAGAGTAAGATTGTCTTCTTTGTTTCATAATACTGTTATGTTGTTATTATTATCTTATTATACATTTATGTTCTCGTGAGTAGCTCCAAGTTGGATAGTCATTATATCAGGCTGCCCTTATCATGAATAAATGAATGATTTAGATTAGGAATGGATTTGTCAAGCTTTTTTTCTGACAAATGATCATTTCTCAACAATTCAGGATAGGCAAAATCCTCTTCTAGTTGTCCTTTCTTTATTCACATATCTGGAGAAATTAACTTTGTCCCTCTTTTTTCTTGGTTTCTTAAAGTTCTAGCATCTTATCTCTGAGCAACATATTTCTTAGAAGGTGACGCTTTGTGCAGGAAAATCAATAATGAGGTGAAGCAAGGGAATGTTTTGGCTGAAGTTGCTGACAGAAGAATTGCTACTTATGAAAGAGATGGAAAGCTAAAGAGTCTGCTAAAGAAAACATATTTGAGACGTTGGGTTGGTGCACTAGATACTGGAGGAAATGAAGCTGAAGCTTCGCCAAATAGCATGGATTTCGTTAGGTATCAGTAAATATCATGGATATTTGAATTGCATGGCATGCAACATCTGATTCTAAGATAGGTTGTTCTTATGCATGCAAATTATAAAGTGATTTCTTCTACTTGTATAATGGATACTTGACACGGATTATGTTATTACTATTCTTCTTCTAGAATGAGAATTGAGAATGCTACACTCAAGGAGAGCATGGAAAGTATGGACCACCTGACTTCTACACTTCATAGATTGCGTCTTTCACTTCTTAAGGTAATCTTTCAGCGTTTCTTCATGCATACAAACATAGTATCAAGAATGTTAAAGGCTTGCTGTTTCTTTGCTACGGACTTGGGTGGAATGTTATGCCGATATATTATAGATGGATGATTTGAAGCTAAGTTGTATTCGGCTGTTATATCTTTCTTATTTCTTGTTTGAATCATATGACAAATAACAGTTTTATTCGGTTTTCTAGGTAACAGAGTCGATAAATTCTAAAGATATTGATACTAATGCATCAGAACTTGATGAGATCATTACTGAGGCAAAACTTGTGAAGACAGCGCTAGGCAGCTCCCTGCCCATTAGTTGGTCAGCTGAGGGAGATGGTGAATCTATTGGAGAAAGAATAGACACTGAGACAGGCGATATGTTTGAGGATTCTGGTGGTCAGAAAATAGATTCAGTTACTGCAGCAGGGTTTGAGATGCTGGATCTGCTAATACTTGCTGCTCAGGTATTAAAGGGAAAAAACCAAACCTGCTCTTTAACCACACCCTGATATTATTCTGGTACCTGCTCACTCTCGATTTCAACTTCTACATACATACATGCGGTCCAAACTGTTTGTATTGAACAATTAGGAATTGTTGAAGAAAAAAAGTTCTCGGTTTCCCTCACTGCAGCCTGCAGGCAGGTAAGAAAAGCTAAATTTGTGCAAAATGGGGGATAATGATGGGAGGAATTACATGGCTGTGTCAACAGTTATCTTTTTTATTTTAATTACTACATTACAATGTAAAAAGGGTGTTGTCAACATATTAAAAAAAAGGGGGGGGTGTTTGAGCAGTATCTCCCCATCTACCATATATCTTTTGTAATTAACCTTTTTCTTTCCCTAATATACAGTGATATGTTTGTTGTGTTAAGACCTTAGCCTTTGCCTTGTCTTGAAGCTAAATATGCACATGCACCTATATGATGGTTTAACTAATAGTATAGGGACTCAATAATGTTTCATCTGTTTCAAAACTTTATCAGACAATATCAGATATTTAATAAATGCAAAAATAATGTAATAAGTAAAGCATATTTGAATACAATTATTTCATGTTTAAGTTTTAAACATATTTAATATTTTGTGGTACATGAGATGCCTATACTGACTACCAGCTACATTGTTGAATTAACACTCGCAGGTTTTACTTTTACAACCCCAAAATCTGTGGGTCCACAAACATGACATCCCATAAACTACATGTAAAGATGGTTTTAGTTGGAAAATTCTACCGTGTGCTAAAAAGGAATTTGTTCTCATAGCATTAGAAATTTTAGTATTGATATATTAGAAATTTTTGGTATGCATTTTTCTTTCCAAGTGTACAAATTTTGTAACTTTTGTTCCACTCTAATATCTATTTTTATTAAACAATTTTTAAGTAAACTATAAAAATAATTATTTTTATTTGCCTCAGATTATATTTTAGTCACTTATATTTGAAATGTTATGTTTTAGTCACTTACGCTATCGTTTTGTTATGAATTGGTCACTCTACTGTTAAATTTCGTTATTTCCCTAATGGTGGTCCTAAATGCTAACTTGGATGTCTTACGTGGCAGTCCTAATTAAATATATTTAATTAAAAACCTATTTTCATCCCAACAACTAGACATCCAAGTTGGCTTTTAAAACTCATTTGGGCTGCCATGTAGGACTGCCGTTAGGGATGTAGTGGAGCTTAACGATAGAGTGACCATTTTGTAACAAAACGATAACGTAAGCGACTAAAACGTAACATTTCAAACATAAGTGACTAAAATGTAATTTAAGACAAGCAAAAGTGACTATTTTTGTAGTTCACATATTTTTTAATATTTTATATTTTAATAATAAAATGGATCATCGTATTGGTTTATACAAATTATAAACATTTATTTGTTCAGTTTAAGCAAAGGATATAGGGAAAATAAATCTACCGGTTGATACAAGATGTGTTGATGAAAATTACGACAAGTTTATACTATGGTGGTGTTGAGAGCTACTAGTAGTGTTCATGGAGAGCTTAGATTGGATGGAGTTGATATAAGAAGAGAGCCTTGAAGACTTTTTGGTGATGGGAGGATCTTATATAGAGAGACAAGTATGGAGGGCATCATTAGGATGCTATAGACTTCAAAGTGAGGTGGTAAATAGTCTTAACATGGAGTTATAACAATAGTTCCTAATTGAGAGGAATATTATAAAATGATTTTTGTCAAGAGGATGTTTCTATCTTTTGTTTATGGTGATATTTATATTCTATTATAGCCTCGACTATTTGAAAAGAAAAAAACTTTTTGAGCCTATTAAAAGAATCTTGCCAAACCTGTAGAAGTAAAAGTAGATACATGCAGAGGTGATTCTGACGAAGCAGGCTTGAAGAGACAAAATGAGATGCCTTGAAAGCAAATTTGGCAAAGTGAGCCTAAAGAGGTAAAATAAGACATTTAGAGATGAATCTGGTAAAGCAGACTTAAAAGAGGCAAAATGAGATGCCTCAGAGGTGAAGTTGCGAAGCAAGCTTGAAAAGACAAAAAAAGACGCCTAAGAGGTGAATTTGGTGATATGTGCTTAAAGTTGCAAAATAAGACGTATAGGAGATGAATTTAGCGAAACAGACTTGAAGAGACAAAATGTGTAATAGCCCAAAATTGGGTCTAGTTGGAACAGAGGTTTCAGGACCACAAAATCTGAGATAAAAATAATTATTTTATGATTATTTTGAGGTCTATGATATGATTGCATGATTGTGTGAAAATTTCGTGAAGAAATTCTATGCATAAAGTGCTCAATTTGAAGTTAGGGACTAAATTGAATAAGTTGCAAAACTTGCATTCTAGAAGTTTCTAGTATGAAATTGCTTTGAAATATTAATTATGAGGTCTTAAATAGCAATTTGACCAATTTCTAAGTGATGGACAAAAATTGGACATGGATGGAATTTTTGAAAGTTTAGTAAGGAAGGGCATTTTGGTCATTTGGTAATTAAAAGAAATAAAAAGGAAAAATAAAGCCAAAATTTACTCATCTTTTTCATGGAGGCCGAAATTAGCATGGGGGAAACCATGGCTAGGGTTTTCAAGCTTTCCAAGCTCAATAGTAAGTTTGTTCTAACCCCGTTTTTCAAGTTCTTTACGTTTTTGGAATCCCGGTAATTTGATTAAGCTTATTATAGTAATAATTTAAGCTAGGGTTCATATTTGGAAAAATACCCATAGGTTAAATGTGTTTATTTTGTTGTTTTATGATAGAATATGAGGTTTTAAATTATGTTAGACAACTTGTGCTACTCGGTTTTGAGTGAAAACGAGTAAAAGGGCTTAATCGGTAAAAATACCTAATAGTCATAAGTATATGCTAGAGTGAGAATTTGATGTTGCCATAGAAGGGAAAAGTGATCAGAATGTCATAAAACATAAGAATAAGGGATGAAGTTTAATTCCCGAGCCTAGGGGCAAAAGTATAAATATGCAAAAGTTTAGGGGCAAAATTATAATTTTTCCAAAGTTTGAGTTAAGGACTGTTTTGAATAGTACATTAATTAAATAAGTAAAATATGATGTTTTAGATCCCGGAAAATGAGATTTGAACCTAGAATGAGAGAAAAATCGAAAATTTGGAAAGTTGGTAAAATGATCGTTTTAGTATCGAGGTAAGTTCATATGTATAATAAGCATTAATTTATGCATGTTTCAATGTAAAATTGATATATTTATTAGAATTTCCGAGGTGTTGAAAGTATGTAAGTTGGTATGATAATAATACAGCAATAATGTTGTTATTTATATTTGAAAGTTAAATTTAGTGAATTAATTGAATTATGTTAAATTAAATGATTATGGTGCCAAGTTTATGAATTGATTTAAAAATATGTCTATGGTACATGAAGTGCATTGAATTATCATACATAAATGTGATTTCTATGATTATGGATATTATGGGAAATTGTAAGTTCATATGATTTTTAATAAGGCAATGTGTAATTTAATGTTATTGCCTTGATATTAAATGAGATGTAAGTTTATATGTAAGTAATACATCAATATTACTTGTATTATGATATTTTATAATAATAATATTGGAAATATGTTTGTGGATAATTACTTGATTGGTGAAATTGTTGGAAAAGAGAGAAATCCGGTTGAACCTTCGGAAAGATTGGATGATCAGATAGTATGTAGCTAGGTCACATGTATGGTGCTGGCGCACATCATGTGTACAAGAGAGCTACAAGACATTATGATGTAGCTAGGTCGCATGGGTGATACTATGTGTACACCATGTAGACAAGAGAGCTACGGGATATATGTAGCTAGGTCGCATGCGTGGCTCCAGGTGAAGGACACCATGTAGACAAGAGAGCTACGAGATAAATTGGCTAGGTCATATGGGTGGTACTGAGTGTTCACCATGTGTACAAGAGAGCCGAACTCTATGATGGGTGGAGCTATGTGCTGAAACCACCAAGTATTGAGGATTGATCCGAAGTGTTCAACGGGAGACTCTCTATGTATTGCTTTGTGAGTTTTGTGATGAATAAGTGCATGAACTTGGTTATGTGAATGATGTGTTCATTAAGTGACCAGGATGTGGTAAGATTATAAACAAGTAAGTTATACATGAGGATGATTTTATGGTGACCTTGTGATCATGGGCCTATACTTGTGATGTATGAAATGTGGTGAAAATGATTTGTGATATGTATGTTAAAATGAGGTTAATACAAAGAAAGAGTGAATTAGCAATAAAACTGCTTTTGGACAAGATAAAGAACGTGATTTTGAAAAATCACCAAAAATAGTAAAAATTGAATCGAGACTGAGTGAGATATTAAATTAAAGCTTAATGAGTCTATTTTCATATAAAAGAAACAGACAAGAAAAGGAGTTCTATATTTTGATATATTTATGTTTTTGTGAGACTGGTTCAGAATGATTTCTAACTTTGGAAAATCACAAAAATTTGGATAAAAATAATTAGAGGCTTAAAATTATATTTTTAAAATCCTAATGAGTCTATTTTCAATATAAATCAACAAGAACATTATCCGATTTCTTTATTGTGAGATAATTAATTTTTAGTGAAGAGAGGTCAGAACTGTCAGAATGTGAAACAGGGGAAATTTTAATGAATAAACTGTACTAATTGGCTAAACCAAAATTTATGAAAATTTTATGGTGCAAAGATATGTGAGTCTAGTTTCAGGGGAAATTTACGGATCTTAATTTGGAGCTCTGTAGCTCGAATTATAAATAAGTAAGTGACTATGACTGGTGTGGACAGTTTGATGTGAGCATTTATTAGTAAATTGTGAAATTGTACTTACAAGAATGCTACATACATTAAGGATGTGGAATGGAGAGGAGGATGAGGAAAATAAATATATGTGGAATACATGGAAACTATGGTATATGAAATATTGTTATAATGAAATAAATGATATGTGTTTATAAGAAAAGAAAGAGAATGATATGTATCATGACATGTATATATATATATATATATATATATATATGACTAGTCTCAATGTAATGCTTGTAGGGTATGGAGTTGAATTAAAATGTTTTAGGTAAACATGTTATTTATGATCTGAATTATGGTATTTTATAAAGATATGATCTAGTTTTAAATATGAATGCTTGATGATTAAGTCAAGATATTTGGTAAGATGATAATCTTGGTATAAATGTATAAGTGGTACTATAATAAACAAGGTAAAATGAGTATGAGAGACACATGTATGATGATATACAAATGCTATGTTTGTGGTTTAATTGAGAATATTTAATCATTAAATGAATACCATGTTATATGCTTTTGATTTTGTATAAGTGTGTAAGAGATTAAGGTTGACCAAAGCTTGGAAAATAGCCTAGGTATATTCCACACAGGCAGAGACATTGACCATGTGTCTCACCGTGTATGGAACATGACTTTGGGACACGGGCGTGTGGAGCCTTAAAGCATGAAATTTCCAAGATTTTCGTAAGTTCTCGGTTTAGTCCCGAACCCTTTCTAAAGTATGTTTTGGGCTTCGTAGACTCAAATAAGGGACTATGTGTAAGTGAATAAACGTTTTTAAATATGAATGAAATTTTATGGTTCGTATTTTAGTTTAATGTTTGTATGTTTGTCTGGTAACGTCTCGTACCTTATCCTGGCCTCGGGTACGGGTAAGGGGTGTTACAAAATGTTTGGTCATACACTGTAAATTTAAAGCTCAATAGAATACTTTATGATTTGGGAGAATTGGTTTGTATCCAAGGGGGAAACGTACCCTACTACTTGACTTTAGGATTTTTTTTCGACATCTTTTTTTAAGGTATCAAGAGGATAATTTATTTCTCTTTAACATTGGGATTCTTTTCCTGTTATCCCTTTTAAGGCATCAAGAGGGGTTGTATCTCTCTCATTGGCATTGAAATTTTTTATCACATCTTTTTTAGGGCATTAAGGGGGACTATACCTCAAACTTTTGCATCGAGAACCCTCATGCAAGGGTGGAGGTAAGGGAGTAGGCAGTGCCCTTTGCCCCCCACCCCAACCCCCAACATGATAAATTTGCCCCTTAGCCCCTTTAAAATTTATGAAACTACAAATAAATATAATGATAAAATTATACCTTGGTCTCCTCAAAAATTTATTATTCAATTCTAGTCCCCTTAAATAATATTCTAGCTTTTTCCCTACCTTCAAGATTATGCATAAGTGATGTAGGGTAAGAATATCAAAATAAGTCTCCTTAAAAGAGCCTCAAGGACATGGGCTAATGACAAATAATAGTTAACATCTTTTGTGAATGACAATGGAGTACCTTAGAATCATAATACCTAATTTACGTTATCTACAGGTTGTTTTGGTGTGGTTTCCATCAATTTTTCATTTCTTCGAGTGAATCTCGATTAGCTTTTAAGACTTCATCATTTTATTAAAAGTAGCTTTTCTAGCATACAATTGGGATATTAACAACCTTTTCTCTTGGCACATGTGCTTAATAGTGGATAAGCATTAATATAATAAATAATAACTTGAGTTTCAACACATGGTTGTTGCGTGTCCCTAGTATGCAAGGGTTGCTTCTAGTAGTAAGCACTTAATGTGTAGAGCGTGACTTTGTAGGTAACCTCTTAGTAGCAAGGTGACCCCTTTTTGTGGCACGAGGGTGACCCCTTAATGAGAGGGGGAGGCTCCTTTTTAACAAACTCTTCTAGCTACTCTCTTTTCTATTTAACTAACTCTTGTAGTTAGTTTCCTTTTAGCAATCTCTGGCTATTTTACTCAAATAACCCCAAAAAAATAATTATTTACGTAAATGATCCTAGTTAAAAAACAATCACCTAAATGAGCTGGAATAAACAGTGAAATTGGACTATGGGGACTAGATGGCCGGCACCACTTTTTTATTAAAAAATAATTTTTGGGATTTTGGACACTAGATGGCCGGCACCCATATTTTTTTTTTCAAATTGTATCATATTGGTATATATTTATACCAGTATTTTTTTTAAAAAAATTGAGTGCTGACACACTGATGGTCGACACCCCTTTATCTGATTAAAAAAAGATATTTTGGGCATGTCAAGTGTTGGCCAATAAAGGCCCATGCTGACCCAACAAAAAGGGATGGGAATATTGCAACATTAACCCCTCCACTTTTTCCCATCTTTTTTATTTTCCAAATTTGATTACAAATATTACATTTTAAAATAATATTGGACTACTTATCATGTTGTAATTAGTATTGCATCATTCATATTATTATTAAATTTAAAAATAAATTTAAATTTAATATGCACAATTAAATTAGATTTTTTCCATAAAATTAGGACCTACTTTAATTATTTTCATCTTTTATAATAATTCAAAAAACTAATTTTAAAATAAAATAATCAATAATCTAGCAATGTTTATTTGAATTATTAAAAGATGAAAATCATTAAAGCATATTCTAATTTTATGGAAAAAATCTAATTTAATTGTGCATATTAAAGTTAAATTTAATAATAATGTGAATGATGCAATAATAATTAATAACATAATAAGTATTTCAATATTATTTTAAAATATAAAATTTTTAATCTAATTTGGGAAATAAAATATGAGAAAACGAAGAAGGGTTAATATCGTAATATTCCCATCCCCTTTTGTTTGGTTAGCATGGGCCTTTGTTGGCCGGCACCTGGCATGCTTAAAATATCTTTTTTTTTTAATCAGAGAAAGGGGTGTCAACTATGAGTATGTTAGCACCAAAAAAAATATTTTTTTATCTAATAAAGAGGTGTCGGCCATCAGTGTGCCAACACCCTAATTTTTTTAAATACTTGTATAAATATATACCAGTATGATACAGTTTGAAAAAAATATATGGATGCCAGCCATCTGTGCTTAAAACCCCAACATTTTTTTAACAAAAAAAATAGTGGTGCAGGCCATCTAATCCCATAATCAAATTTTACTATTCATTTTAGGTTATTTAAATAATTATTTTTTAACTAAAATCATTTACGTAAATAAATTTTTTTTGGAGTGATATGAGTAAAATAATCTCAAAGTCTTCTGCCTAGTTCTCTATTTTTGCTAACTCTTCTAGCTAGTCCCTTTTAGCTAACTCTTCTAGTTAACTCTCATTTTAACTAGCTGTTTTGGTTTTTTTTTTTTTTCCTAATTAACCACGTTTTAGTTCACTCTTCTGACAGGGCACTTTTTTTGGCGAACTGTTTTGACTAGTTCTTTTTCCTTTTAGTTCATCCTACCCAAGTCTTTATATTTTACCTTATATCTTCTAGAATTTCATGGTTTTGCATGTTAGAAAAACTTTTGTTTGGTAGAGAAATAACTTCTTTTTTTGGTTCTCATAGACAATATCAATTGTTGATACAAAATTTGGTGATGAATGTTGCTAGTGATTCACACTATAGTGATGTTAAAAGCCACTAGCAATGTTTATGAAGATTGGGTGAGTTGAGAGATTTGGGTAGGATATTGATATAAGAAGAGTCTTTTAAGCCATTTTAGTAATAATTAAGATGGGATATATAGGACCTTTAACTAGGGTAAGCCTTTAATGGGAAAAAGGAGGGGAGCTTGACATGCATAGGTTTCCATTGAATAATGTCCTACCACAAAAGGTGGCTGTAGAGGTATAAAGTACTTCGTTAGGATATGATAGATGATACGTTTAAGTTAGTGAAGATATAACAAGTCTCTTTGCTTTTAAATTTTTTTTTTTATATCATTTAAGTATAATTGCTACATACACAACTAAATTATCATACACGTTAAACTTGTAGATCAATCCTCACGTCTCGGAGATGGATTAAATATTTTTAACCAATGAGTTTAATGTTGGGTGTGCTTTCAGAATTTAGTTTATATTCTTGTATAATCAAAATTAAAGTTAAACTGTTAATATTATAAATAAATTTTCGTTAAATTTAAAAATTAAAGTATAAGAGCATAATTAAATTATAAATTAATAATATTCTCTTTTCATGAATCTTTGTTCATTTATGCTAAAATAAATATTTGGTTTTTAGTTTATATAAATTTCTTTTAGAATAAAAAATTATCAATACTCTAAAAAGTAAAATTACAAATTTAAGGTTGAATGATATTCACCTTGGTGAGATTAAAAATAATAGTGATAGTATAATTAATGACTGCAACGATAAGATTAAACATACAAAGATATTACCGTTTTTGTGTGTTACTAAAACATTGATAAATTTCAAAGTATAATTGCCCACGTGATCTCCATATCTTAGACGGTCATAAGTTCGACCCATGCTTTCAGTTTTCCACACCACTATAAATTTCCACCATGTGTCGATTATTCATTAGTGTGGAGGCACTCTTAAAGTTCTCTTTAGAGTCAAGTGACAAAATTTTTTAAAATAAATCGGTTATTGAGTGACATTACGTTATCAAACACGAAAAAACCGAAACTAATGCAAACAAATGTCAATGTTTTAATCAAAGCCACATAATAAACCAATGCTGGAAACACAGACAGACAATGAAAGAATCTTTATTTTTCAAAAGCTGAATCCACTTGGAACATATCACCTTCAATCCCATCTTTGAAAGTGGGAAATTTATGTAACATATTATGAACCAAGAATAATATCCGGATCAAAGAAAAAAATAAAAATAAAAAGAACCCCATTGCAGAAAATCAACACAGCAATGACATTGGATCGTTTTACAAAGTTTTTTCATTGAAGCAGTAGTGATGCACACTAAGATCATTACGACTCAGTTGCAATCTCCGTGGTTGTGGTTGTTGTTGATGTTGCAGCAGGGGAAGGAACCTTACTGGCGGCGGTGGCGGCTTGTTTCTCTCGTTCGGTCTCGAGCTGGCTGTAGTTTCCTTTCTCCTTGAAGAGTTGGATATGGTGATGTTTGCAGTAGAGTTTACCTTCATGTGCTATATAGTTTGATGGGCTAATGGTACACCCTCCATGGGTACACTTGAAGCAGCTCTTGTGGTATATTGTCCCATTCACAGTAACCTTCAAACAAAGACAATAATGAATAATATTCGAATAGCCCGAGAATCGCTGGAGGTCGAGACAATAAAATTGAAAAGCTTTTAATGGCCAATGCTAAAAAGAATTTATTAAAATAATTTAAATTAAAATTTTAACTCTTGAGAGAGGTAAAAAATGCAGTTTTTTCTATTTAACAGAGAAGCCAGAAAGGATTAAACTGAATTATAAATATTTAAGAGGGACTAAAATTGAAAATTTACTATTTAACCAAGGCCCGTCTACAATGGGTGTAATCATAGTGGCAAGCTTGAGTTCTACTTATATATTAATCCCTGACCCTCAAAACAATCATTTAACTCAAGTTCAAGCTTTGATTAAGCTCATTTATCAATTTTCATATAAAAAATCAATTAAGTTCATTTATAAGCAAACTCTCTCTATATAATAAGGGTAAAAATATAATTTTATAATAAAAAAGTATACCAAAAGGTAAAGTTCAATTAGGCTTGTAAGTTGTTCAAATCGAGTATTACAATGCTCAAATTCAACTCGATTAGTAGATAAAGTTCAACTCTACAATTACCAAATCGAACTCGAATAATATGTGACCATCAGTATCAGACACGAGTGATTGAGTATGTGTCAAAGAGTACTAAAAAGATCAAAGAAGTATTAGAGTAAAATAGGTTAATACTTACCCTCTCAATTGGATACGCAGTCTTTGAACAGGCGGCACATTTTTCTCTGGTGCCACCAAACGAGTTCATCACTTTCAGTGCACTCTGTTGGATCAAATTCAGTACAAAATCAATAGCAAAACAAAAAGTAAATCTTATATCATGATGAAAAATAAAACATACATACATACAGTTAGTTTTGAAGAATTACCTCACTATCGATTTGTCTTTCAGGTCTGACAACCTTTGGTGTTCCTGAAAGAATATTGAAAAGAAATATATTATATATATAGCAGATTGTTTGATAGAGTGAAACATTATTAAATAAATAGAGAAATAAAATACCTTCAAAACTCTTGTCAAGACTGCCAGTTCTCTTGAAGAGTTGATCATAGTGTGGCCTGCAGTATAGCACCCCTTCAAATGAGTTGTAGTTGCTAAGCTGCACAATTTTTAAAATAAAATTAAAATGATAAATAAAATGATTTCTTGAAGATTTACCATATTAATGTACTCAGTATATATATATATATAAACAGTGGTGGAGTCAGAATGTCAAGGAAGAAAGTTAAAATCTTATATATACAAAAGGAAAAATTAAAAAAATTTTAAACTTTGAGGAAGCCTACTTATATTTTTGGGAGGGCCATAAAATATTTACTAAAGATTAAATTTGGGATGCCATTGCCCCTTGAGCCTCTACTTGATTCCGCCATTATATACAAAGTTAATTTTGTAAACTAAAAAAAAATTTAAATTGAATTATTATTTTTCATAGGGTCAAATATATATATATATATATATATTTCATTTAATAAAGAATTAAAAAAGGAATAATTTAAAGAATAGGTAAATTAATTCATATACATTAAGATAAAAAGTAAACTATTAAAAACTTCATTCATTTCTAGTGTTTAACAATTCAAATAGATGAAAATTTTAATAGAAAGAACCAATTTGATCTTTGATTTAATGTATATAGACTAATTTACCTATTTTTGAGTAGAGAAGACAAAATGTAATTTAAATCTTAATATATAGGCCTTCATGGTATTTTTACCAATTTATGATCAAACATTTTGAAATCAGTTAATGAAAATTTCATTTTTGAGAGATCAAAATATAATTATATCATATATCAATTCTAGTGATTAGAAAAAGAAAGAAATACCTTGAGGGTACCCTTGCAATGGTGGCAACGGAAGCAAGCCTTATGAAAAACCCTATTATCAGCCGTCAACTTATCCACCAAATAAACAGTCTTGTTGCATGCATTGCATTTTTGTTGAGTTCCTTGGAATGTCGCCATTTTTTATTTCTTTTTCAACACAGATCACCCAAATTTTTAGTTTCTTTTTGTGGAAGAGCCCCAAAAAGATCAGCAAGGCAGGAAAAAAAGAGTGAACCCAGTCGTTTTGAATTGATTTTCTCAAAACCCAAATCTTTCACTCTTTTCTTCCTTTGCCTTTCCGATCTGATTTCAACGATTTGCTCCTCTGCTTCCAAGCTTTAAATCCTGTTTATTAATGGCTGTGAAAAATGCAGGGGTGACCAAAAATATTGTGGACCGTAGTGAATTCAGGGCAAAAATTATAGGAATATACAGATGATTTTGATATTTTAAGGAAAAATGATCTCACTTTTCCTACTTTAGCTATCATTTTTGTCCGGTTTTAAAGGAATTACCCTCTACCTTCCAACTTTGTTTTCATTATTTTTTACATTTCATTCTGTTATTTTCTTTTGGTCTAATTTTGTTTCCCGTCCTTGTACTCTTAGAACTTTTAAAATTTAGTCCTTCTGCTTTCGAAATTGGGGGAGGGAATGACGACAACAGGATTGGGTGCCAAACACGAGCCTTAATCATGGCTCCCTTATTTTATTGTTGGCCAGCCTAATTGCTTTTTAACTTTAAGAATTTAATTCACCTATTATCCTATTTAAGAATTAATCAAGATTTTCAAAATGGATCGATGGTGAAACTAGAAATTAAATAAATTATTGAAAAAATAAAATAATTAAAAATAATTAAAAATAGAGCAATTGGCAAATTAACTGGTCTAACCTTTCTCTTCAAGTAGATATTTTGACAATTTCTCGATCTAACCAGAGGTCGGTCCAGTCTAATTTAAACAATATTGCTATTAACTGAACTTTTGTTAAGTTTTAATGTGCATTATCGATGAGACTTTAGTTTTTAAATTAGTATTTAAACGAAACACATTTGAATTTAATGAAAATCAATTAACAATGCTATTGATTAAACTTTAATCATCAAAATCTAATGTTTCCTTTAAAGGTTAGTTATATATAAAAGTAAAAGGATTAAATTTCAAGAGTCTGAAGAATAAAGAAAAAAATAGAAAAAAATTACGTTGAAAAAAAATGGAGAAAAGAGGAAAACAGAGGAAGAAGAAGAAGAGAATGGAAAATAAAGCAAAAAGGAAAGTTAAAAAAAAACATAAAAGAAAAAAAATTAAATTGTTCAAAATGAAAAAAATGTAGGGACCAATTGTATAAATTAACCTAAAATTTTTATTTGAAATGATGATTTAACTTACCACATCATCTTACCATTACACCGTTAACGGCAATTAACAACTCAGTGACTAAAAGATTACAATGCAATAACGTAAATAACTAAAATGTAACATTTCAAATATAAGTGACTAAAATACAACCCGATGTAAACAAAAATGACAATTTTAATAGTTTACCCTAAAAGTAAAGGGATTAAATTTCAAGAATCCGAAGAATATGCATTAAACCTTTTTCTTTTGGTCAAAGTTTATCAAATGTATTGTATGATGTGTTTTCGATGGATTTAATCCCTCTCTTATAATTTGATTATTTCTAATCTCTTTACTTTTTTCGAAAAGTGTATTTTCAATCTTAAGTTCTATTTTTTTACCATTAATTCCTTAAATAATTTTATGTATTCTTGGTGTCTTTTAGGAATAAATATTAAAGCGCACATGAATTTTGAATCAATATGTAATATTATACATTAACTTTGATTTCGTGCAATTTCATATATGAAATTTTAATTTGATTCAATTTCTAAAATAATTAACATCATTATCGATCTAACATAATTTTATGTATACATATTTCCTAAATAAATAATTATATTTATCTAATATAAAAATAAAATTAGTATATTTATTTAAATGTATGTAATTAAATTAAAATCAAAATACAATGTATATAATAGAATCACAATCAAAGTTGCATATATAAATTGTACAAAGTTAAAATTTATGTATCAAATTACATATTAAATCAAAGTTTATATATAATTTTGAGATTTCTCTCGATTTTGTACCATTTGATAAATATTATATTTTTTCCTTTTATATTTTTAAATATGCAAAAAAATATTTAATTTGTATGAGAACGAGAGTGTATATATCATGTCATCATTAATCTTTAAAAAAATCATGTCAAATTATTTGATAGAATTAATAAAAATAAGCTCATCTCAACTCTCAAATACTAAGAACACGTACCTCGAAAAATATAGATTAGAAATGATCAAATTATAATAAATATACTAAATTAACTAAAAACACATAGTACAAGGACCTTATGTAACATTTGACCCTTTCCCCAAGAAAAAATGATCCCATAGGAAAGTTTTGGCTATAACTGAAATTGAGTTGTAAAATGATGGTTTGAGGATAAGAATTTAACATTGATGAAATTAGTTATAATTGACAGTTCATTAACTAACTAAATTTTTGTTCACAATTTATCTTCACTGTATAGATAATATTTTAGAGAATTGTAGCAATTTGATTCTAGATTAGTCAAATAGGAGAAATTATTTTATAGATCCTTTCCACTATATTATTTATAGTCTCTTTTCAATTATTTAATAATATTTTAGTATTTTTTCATATTATTAACACATAATTTTAGTAATTTTTTTATCACGAACCTTAAACCCAGAACTCTGAACCCCAAACTTAGGGTTTGAGGTTCAAGGTCTGGGTTTGGGGTTTAAGATTCAAGGTTTTGGGATTCGAGTTCATGGTTTAAGGTAAAAAAATTACCAAAATTATGTGCCGATGATATGGAAAAAATTATTGAGATGTCATAAAATAATTGGAAAAGGATTATAGATGATGTGGTGGGAAGGATCTATAAAATAATTTATTGTTAAAAGGGTTTTTATTTCTAATTACAGACACTTTTACGTATAAAAAATTAAGATAAAATAATTCAAACAAAAATATCAAAACTATTTTTCCCCAAAGTAGAAAAGTTTATATGAAGGGCAAAGGCGAAATTAAATTATGTATTTTTATATGAGTTAAAATTTTATTATTTTAATAATTTATATATTTTTAATTTTAAAAATTAAATCAAAATTTTATTTATTTTGAGATCAAAGTACAATTTTTTCATTTTAAGAGAGTCACAACTAGTTCCCTGATGTGCCCCTAATTTATATCAAAATTGGTAACTCACTTTATGATTGAACTCAGATTCAAAATAAAAATTAATAAAATAAATAAATTTGATTAACTCAAGTTCAAATCAAAATAAAAAAATTTATATATATAAATTTAATTAAAATTCAAAATTATCAAATATTCAAATATTCAAATACTCAAATTTTATCTATTTTATAGCTTGAGCTAGAATTTGATTGGATGATTAAGTCAAATTTGTTTTTATTTTCAATCAATAATTGTGGAGTATGCCTCGTATTCCGGTCAAATTAAGACACAAACAGAGAGCGATATCGCAACGAGGAGCCATGTGACATTGAGATGACACGATAAGGGATGCGGCGACGTGGAATGCAATTTTCAAGGTTTTCTTCTTCCAGTCAAATCCTGATTAGTCCTAGTTGAACTCTGATTAGTGCAGACTATTTGACCTATGAATTTAGTCTGTAAATAAACCATTTTCTACCTTAGAAAGACTAATCCATAACACATTTAAGTATTAGCTTTTACAAGTTTCTAGGGAATTTTGTGTTTATATTTTTGAGTATTCTTATTTTTAAGTTTCGAGGTTTAATTTTTATCTCCATCTTTGTACTATTTGTTTTTGCCGATTTAACAAAATTATATTTGTCCATAATTTTTTATCCTCTTCGATGAGATTTTTTCACGTAAAATTTGTATATTGAATCTTTTCAATTTCTTCACTATTTTTCTTATTCGTTGTTTATAAATATTTATACCCAACACTAATCATAAATGCCAGTGAAGTTGCATGTTTAAGTAATGAAATTTGATTAAACTAAAGTGGAAAAAGAGAGTTGGAAACTAATGTTTGATGATAATGTTTTAGCTAAGATTTTATTTTGATTTTAATAAATTATTAAAGCATTTGCTTTAGGCTCAAAGGAGGTGATGGAGCTTAGGTTCTTTTAGTATAAGAAATTAATCATGAAAAGGCCTTCCCACCTGGAGATTCCTTGTTGCTTTTGCTTTTGATTTTCTTTTAACTTATTGATTATTTTAATTTAATTTAAGATAATATATCATGATTAAGAGCACTTCAAGGTGTTCATATATTGGTCCACTATCACATCATTTCATTATCTTCCTGCAAAGATTTTTATTTATTTCTTTATAAATTTACTATAGGACTCAAAGGTCTGGGCTTTTACAGTTTGGTAACTAATGACTAATCACCTCTAATGACTAGTAAAATAATAATAATAAAATC